>NC_140579.1:387063781-387748781 GCF_964204655.1 Triturus cristatus | reverse complement strand
AGACTTCCAGGCAAGCCCGGCCATCTGGTCACCCCATTGGAAAGCATTGCGCGCGACCAGATGGCCGAAGGGACGTGCGGGACCAGATGGCCAAGGGGACAGGCGCGACCAGATGGCCAAGGGCAAAGGCGCGACCAGATGGCCGGGCTCGAAAGGGAAGCCATCTGGTCGCTCTGTGCCCCAACGAATGAGTGAGCGGGCGCCGGGGCATGGGGGACCGGAGGCCCAGGGCCCCAGCTGGGCCCCAGCCATGAAGGTTGCATGGGGGACACGACGGGCCCTCCGACCCGGGGCCCGCAGAAAACCTTGACAAACAGGGGAAGCCTGCACGGGACCGACAGACCCCAGTCCCGGGCCCTTGGCAGAGCGGCAGGCCGGGGGACGGGGCCCAGGGCCACAGCACCCGGCACGGGGCCCAGTCGGGCCCATGGACCCAGCTGGGGCTCCCAGGACCGCAGGCGCAGGGGAAGCCTCCCCGGGCCCTCCGGACCCTGTCCCGGGCACCCTGCCACGCGGTAGGACCCAGGACGGAGCCCGGGGTGGGGAGGCCGCCCTCCCCGGGGCCCCCAGGGGCCCGGCCGGAGCTCCTGAACCCAGACGAGCGAGGGTAGGCTCCCCAGCCACAACGGAACCCCGTCCCGGGCCTTTGGCAGTGCCGCAGGCCAGGGGACGGGGCCCGGGGCCGGAGCCCCCGACCTGGGACCCGACCGGGCCCCTGGACCTAGCCGGGGCTCCCAGGCCCAGAGGCGCAGGGGAAGCCTCCCCAGGCCCTCCGGGGACCTCCCCGGGCACCCTGCCACGTGGCAAGACCCAGGACGGGGCCCGGGGTGGGGAGGCCACCCTCCCCGGGGCCCTCAGGTGCCCGGCCAGAACTCCTGAACCCACCCGAGCGAGGGGAGGCTCTCCGGCCACAACGGAACCCCATCCCGGGCCTTTGGGAGTGCCGCAGGCCAGGGAACGGGGCCCAGAGCCGGAACCCACGACCCGGGGCCCGGCCGGGCCCCTGGACGCAGCCGGGGCTCCCAGGACCGCAGGCGCAGGGGAAGCCTCCCCCGGCCCTCCGGACCCCGTCCCGGGCACCCTGCCACATGGCAGGACCCAGGACGGAGCCCGGGGTGAGAAGGCCGCCCTCCCCAGTCCCTCAGGGGCCCGGACGGAGCTCCTGAACCCAGGTGAGGGGAGGCTCCCCGGGCACAACAGAACCTCGTCCTGGGCCTTTGGCAGTGCCGCAGGCCAGGGGGCGGGGCACCGGGCCCGGAGACCCTGACCCAGGGCCTGGCCGGGCCCCTGGCCCTAGCCGGGGCTCTCAGGACCGCAGGCACAGGGGAAGCCTCCCTGGGCCCTCCGGACCCCGTCCCGGGCGCCCTGCCACGCGGCAGGACCCAGGACAGAGCCCGGGGTGGGGAGGCCGCCCTCCCCGGGGACCTCAGGGGCCTGGCCGGAGCTCCTGAACCCAGCCGAGCGAGGCGAGGCTCCCCTGCCACAACGGAACCCCGTCCTGGCCCTTTGGGAGTGCCGCAGGCCAGGGGGACGGGGCCCGGGGCCAGTGCCCCCGACCCGGGGCCCGGCCGGACCCCTGGAACCAGCCGGGGCTCCCAGGACCGCAGGCGCAGGGGAAGCCTCCCTGGGCCCTCCGGACCCCTTGTCCCGGGCACCCTGCCACGCGGCAGGCCCCGGGACAGAACCAGGGCTGGGGCGGCATCCGGGCCCGTCCAGCTGCTGGCTGAGGACCGAGAGGGGTCCCAGAGTACCCTGTCCCTAGTAATCCGGAGGAAGGCTAGCCCCCTTTCTTGAAACCTGCGCGCTCCAAGTGACAGAGGGGACCCTAGGGGCGAACGCGCCCTGCCTCCTGGAGCCCTGGTTGGGATACGGGAGGCGAATGGACCCTCATCGGGACTTCCAGGCCGGCCCAGCCATATGGCCCCCCTTATTGGAAAGCATTGCGCGCAACCAGATGGCCGAGGGGAAAGGAGCAACCAGATGGCCGAGGGGAAAGGAGCGACCAGATGGCCGGCAACTGAAAGGACTCCCGTCTTCCCGCCCAGAGCCGAGCCATAGCAGTAGGGCTCCCGCCTGAACCAAGGGCTCGGGGGGCTCTGCTTCCCGGGGGGGCTCGGGGACACCGGCTGGGCCTCAGGCACGGGGAGGACCGACGGAGCTCTCGGGCCCGGGTGCCCCGGGGGAGGACTTCCTGGGACCCGTGGAGCCTGTCCCTGGGCACTTTGCCACGCCGCGGGCCGGAGGAGGCAAGCCCCGGACGCCTGGGAGGATGTTGCCCGGGCATAGCCCATTTGGTCCCCAGCAAAGAACCGCTAGCCCCGGAGGGGTCTTCTGGCACACCCTGCCCCTACTAATCCGGAGGAAGGCTATCCCCCTTTCTTGTAACCCACGCGCTCCGAGTGACGGAGGGGACCCTAGGCGTGGAGGCGCCCGGCCTCCTGGAGCCCTGGCTGGGATCCGGGAGGCAAATGGACCCTCGTCAGGACTTCCAGGCCGGCCCGGCCATCTGGTCGCCCCATTGGAAAGCATTGCGCTACCAGATGGCCGAGGGGAAAGGAGCGACCATATGGCCGGCAACTGAATGGACTCCCGTCTGCCTGCCCAGAGCCGAGCCATAGCGGTAGGGCTCCCGCCTGATCCAAGGGCTCGGTGGGCTCTGCTTCCCGGGGGGGCTCGGGGACACCGGCTGGGCTTCAGGCACGGGGAGGACCGACGGAGCACTCGGGCCCGGGCGCCCAGGGGGAGGACTGCCCGGGGCACCGTGGAGCCCGTCCCGGGCACTTTTCCATGCCGCGGGCCGGAGGAGGGAGACCCGGACGCCTGGGAGGATGTTGCCCGGGCATAGCCCATCTGGTCCCCGGAAAGAACCACCAGCCCCGGAGAGGTGTTCCGGCATACCCTGCCCCTACTAATCCGGAGGAAGGCTACCCACCTTTCCTGTAACCCGCGCACTCCGAGTGACGGAGGGGATCCTAGGCGCGGATGCGCCCGACCTCCTGGAGCCCTGACTGGGAACCCGGGAGTCAAATGAGCCCTCATCGGGACTTCCAGGCTGGCCCGGCCATCTCAGGGGCTGCAGGGCATGGGGCCTGCAGGGTTCCGTGGCTGCAGGGCTCCGGGGCTCCAGGGCTCCAGGGCTGCAGGGCTCCAGGGCTGCAGGGCTCCGGGCCTGCAGGGCTCCGGGCCTGCAGGGCTCCAGGGCTCCGGTCTGGAGGGCTCCAGGGCTGCAGGGCTGCAGGGGCTGCAGGGCTCGGGGGGCCTATAGACCCCACGCTGGGCCTCAGGCATGGGAGGCCCCGCGGAGCTCCCGGGGCCCGGACGCCAGGGGGACCCATGGAGCCCGTCCCGGGCACTTTGCCTCGCCGCGGGCTGGAGGAGGGAGCACCGGACGCCCCGGGGAAGTGTCGTCCAGGCTTAGCCCATCTGGTCCCTGCCTGAGAACCGCCATCCCCAGGAGGGATGTCCCGGCATACCCTGCCCCTAGTAATCCGGAGGAAGGCTACCCCCCTTTCTGGTAAACCGTGCGCACAGAGTGACGGAGGGGACCCTAGGCCCGGATGCACCCGACCTCCTGGAGCCCTGCCTGGGATCGGGGGGGCGAATGAGCCCCCATCGGGACTTCCAGGGCAGCCCGGCCATCTGGTCGCCCCATTGGAAAGCATTACGTGCGACCAGATGGCCGAGAGAAAGGTGCGACCAGATGGCCGGGACCGAAAGGACTCCCAGCTGTCCACACCGAGCCATAGCGAGCCATAGGGGGCTCTGCACCAGGGACTCTTGTCCCGGGCAGATGGACACTTGGCAGGTCGCAGGACGTGGGCTCCCAGGCCCTGACTGAAAATCAGCAGGCCCGGAGCCAGTACCTGCTTCTCAACGCAGCCAGGCCGGGGAGATCGGGGAGCCTGCCCAAGCACGAGGGACCCCAGTCCCGGGCACACGGTCTCTCAGGTTGTGCACTCGTTTTCCACAATTTCTTTCAAAATTCCGCGAAGAGGCATACCGCAAATTCCCCCCAGCCCTAGTATTTACTATAGTGCACTTAAGATAGAACTGCTGGTGTTCGGTAGGAGCACATATTTTAAGGGTCTTCTACCAAACAAGGAGGCTGCTTTGTCCTAAGGCTATTTTGTTCCTTCAAAAGTGATGGGAAAAGCTGAAAAGTCCTTATCCATGCAGAATGGACCATAACCCCTATGGTGCGCGGTAAAGTACACTTTTTGTACCGTCATTTTTATGCGAACAGCACGTTGACAGCATCTGGTGATCTAACTGAGCTGTACAAGAGGCCTCTTAAATATCGCATTGACAGATTACAGAGAGTGGTAAGTTCCGCTGAGTGACTGGTCTTCATCCTTCGGAAACAGCTGTACGTTGTCCTATATGTCTCATTACAATACTGTCTGCTGCATACATTACATGGGCCTAGCTGGCCCCAATATGTTCTTATGTGTCTGGCAGGCTCTGTATTACACAACATAGCCTCTATGTGCCCCCGGGTATATAAAATCATCCTGACATGTTAGGGCACAAGTCCAATATTACAACAGCTAATGGTGCATGTATTACAGGAGTCTATATCGAGTACCAACACGTTGTGTACCTTCGGCAAGCTGTATATTACACAACAGAACATCAAATGCTCTACAACAGACACCATTCTAAAACAAAGTATAATAATGTGAAGCTACGTAGTCCACCATTATATATATATATTATATATATTCCTCTGCTGCTAGCTTTACATGTTGTCGAGTTTTGCATAGCGCTGTATTGCTACCACGTGGGCCTCGCAGCGCTGCTCAGGATCTACAACGCAGCAGATGCCTCCTATACACCCAGCTTTGAAATTAAAGTGATACAACAGGCGTCTGGTGCATTTAACAAACATGCGCGCATATAGTGAAATATGGAGACACTTCAGGTGTAAAATGAAAAAATTAAAATTACCGTGCTCGGGCCCCGGCCGACCCTTTATAAATCAATGCATCCCAAATAATAAAAAATAAAAAAATGTAAAATTATTTCAGATACAAGAAAGGGCACTTACCACCAAGGATGGCGCTAAGATGTCCACGGAAAAGACTGTCTGGAGCAGAAAAATAATAATGTGTATTTCGGGGCGCTTTCCCGCTCCCCACTATTACTGAGAATAATGTAGATGAAATGTCGCCTCACTGCTGCCTGTGGCACCCAGGGTGTCGCTACACGAAGCCCCCGCTGCCCCCTTCGGCAATTAACGAGGCGGGAGGGCTGGGGAGGGAAGGGGAGGCAGGAATAATCCAGTCGACAGGCTGGGAAGGATACCCGGGCGGCTACACAGCGAGAGTCTCTGTGGGGGGTGTAATGCGCATATCGGGCCCCTTCCCTCCCTCCCGGGTGATCATCGGTCCACTTCTGCCCAGCACGCCCCGTCATTAGGGACTGGAAGCCGCTATCCGTTACTGATGCTTGAACGGGCAGCTCTCGTCCCGTAATTAACAGAAACTACGGCGAGCCGGGCCACAGCTGCTGCACCCAGGGCCGACAGCCAACCGCAGCGAAGGAACCAGTTATGTCAGTGGTGAGGAAAGCCAGGGGATCGGGGAATGGTTGCTGGGAGAGAGAGCAGCGGAGGCTCAATAGTGCCTTTAGATTGGCTGATGTAAGGCTTGTCAGTTACTGATTGGTTATGGGACCATGCCTTGCTACACAGGCGCTCACAATGACGTAGTTGCTCGGATTTTTCTGCCGTCCCACTTGGACGGCCTCGCCTGCCAAAAGGTTTGTCTTTATGGGGCCATGTGTTTGGCCCCATAAAGATAAGAAACCTTTTGCGACGAACGCAAAGCAGACGAGGCCGTCCAAATGGGACGGCTCAGAAAGCCGAGCAAAGACGTCACCGACATCTCTTTTCCAGTGGATGGCCACCGTTTAGCAGAAACGGTGATGCCAGCCAATGGAAAAGAGGGGCGGGGCTGAATGCCCCTTACAGAAAATACCACATCTCATTAAATCTCGCCAGCGAGACTGCGCATGTGCGCAGCCTACGCCAGGCGAGACCTAAAAAGGGTAGCTGCTCTAACAGCTTGTACATCAGTTCCTTAACTGACAAGAAGGTTGTATATAAAGCAGAGCTGCACTCTAAAAGAGATGGGAGATATAAGAGGTGGGCCGGCACCCCATTGCTACAGCAATGGCTTAAACTCTTAATGGACATTTTCTTTAAACTGCTTTGTTGTGGCTCTGTTTACGTAATGAGCCACATGCAGATCATGTCAGCGCAAATCTTTTATATTATGTTGTGGCTTTGTGAGTAAATACTTTCACCGCTGCAAAGAGGAGGAAACTCCAGCTCATGTCAAATGTCCCTATAACAGCAACAGTGCATTACCATTAAAAATGTAATCTTGAGAGGAAGACATAACAGGGACAAATACAAAGCAAGTGCAATGCGATGCAGTAATGTCAATAAACGAACTCAGTAACTAATTACCCCAAACATACCTGCCTCTTAAGGTCTGCATTCACTGCTGTTTACAAGACGTACTGAGAGTGGGCTTTCACCATTGGCTTGTTTTGATCATACTCCTTCAGGCACTCAATTGACCTGTCGCCGTTCACATCTTAGATCAGCTCAGAGCATTTCTCTCTCAACACATGTTATAGGCTGTTTAATGTATCAAAAAGTCTCATTCAATCTCCCATCGAGCACTTCATTGATACGAATGAGTGACTATTTTACAACTAAAATGTATACTATACCATGACACTTTTTGTTAATTCTTTACTTCATACAAGCATTCCATACAGACAGCAATATTTGATACTGCAATAGGCATATTTTAATACTTTTGACATGGCTCAAGTGTGATATGGCCCATAACATGGCCTGCTAATTGTTTTATGTTTAGCATATCTAAAATACAGCACATCCACCAGCTCCATGCCAATACCACCACTGTATTGCACCACCAGTACCACCACAAATACCATACATTATACCTATATCACAACTAACAATACTACCACCACTAGTACCAATTTTGCCCCTCCACCCCCACCAATACCACAACAAATACCACAAAACCAAGATGACCGTTGTTACAGTGGCAATCATACTAATATGACCACTACAAAAGCACCTGAATACCATCATGAATAGAATCCTCAGAGGCGTAGCTAGAGCTTGTGGCGCCCGGGGCTATCCTTCAGATTGCCGCCCCCCTGGGGGGGGGCTGGAGAAAAAGGATGGCGAGCACCTGAAAGAGGTCAGAGACACACGTAGTATCGCCGCTAATAGTTACCTCGATCATGCAAGTTACATGCACATACATGACACGGTCCAGGGCTAGACAGCCCCTGTCCCCAAAATATTGCCGCCTGGGGCGGACGGCCCCCACCTAGCTACGCCGCTGAAGGAAAAGCAGAAGGAAACCCAAAACTTACATCAGTTCTACCTACTCTGCTTGTGACATCTCACTTATAAAATCACAGCTTGTGCAGGACCCTTGTCCCCTGTCCCCTATCTACCCCGTCCGTGACCTCAGCAATGTCTGCAGACCAGTCCACCAAACTGGGTTTGACCACGATTCCCCTGGCAGGACCTTCAGGATACTACAGGTGAGTCCAATGCACCTGATCACTAGACTAACTTAAGTTCTGTAGTTGGGGCAGTACCAGCCCTGCAGTGAAAGCCTTCTCACTCCACCCAAGCCCCCCATGAGAGCTCAGTAGACGCCATCCCACGTGTCCCTCCCAGGAGAGAGCAGTGGAGCCATCCACTGCCCCAGGGGTTTTAGGAGACAAGGGTACCCCGATATGTGAACCTGGGGTGATAATGAAGAGTTAAGAACAATGGTTCAAGGATGGCCCAAAAGGGTCCAATAGAAAAGGTGACCCAGGCAGGGTCACTTGTTTTTTAAGATAAGTGAAATCAATTCCGTAGGGAGCAGGAGACAAAGTACGTAAAGGGTCATGTAGGTCAAGTCATTGCTCGGCCTCAGGCTCCCATTCACTGCCCTGTCGCCCCTCTAAAGAAAATTACATTCTCCAGGCGGATCTATGTACTGCCAAGCTGCTTGTTTTCAAATAATTAACCTTTGAAGCCCCTGCCTCCCACTTTGGAGACTCTAGGAACTTTACGGGCAGTTTAACTTCAAAATACATGCTCACCACTGTCCTGAAGATGAACCCCAATAATTGGGTTCGAAACGCCGTCGACCACCCCACAACATGAATTCTTTATAACTTGTAAAGATCAATTATGGAATTCAACTACTATATTGTTGTCAATGCGATGTCTTTTTAAAACTACTATCACTATTTCACACCACGCTTTTCTTATTTTGTGAGCATTCTAAAATTGACTTTGTTTAAATAAATACCTGCTATCTTTTGACCTACATGACCCTTTACGTACTTTGTCTCCTGCTCCCTACGGAATTGATTTCACTTATCTTAAAAAACAAGTGACCCTGCCTGGGTCACCTTTTCTATTGGACCCTTTTGGGCCATCCTTGAACCATTGTTCTTAACTCTTCATTATCACCCCAGGTTCACATATCGGGGTACCCTTGTCTCCTAAAACCCCTGGGGCAGTGGATGGCTCCACTGCTCTCTCCTGGGAGGGACACGTGGGATGGCGTCTACTGAGCTCTCATGGGGGGCTTGGGTGGAGTGAGAAGGCTTTCACTGCAGGGCTGGTACTGCCCCAACTACAGAACTTAAGTTAGTCTAGTGATCAGGTGCATTGGACTCACCTGTAGTATCCTGAAGGTCCTGCCAGGGGAATCGTGGTCAAACCCAGTTTGGTGGACTGGTCTGCAGACATTGCTGAGGTCACGGACGGGGTAGATAGGGGATTGTTCTTAACTCTTCATCCACTGCCCCAGCCGCAGATGAACTACATACCCTGACCCCACCCATCCCAGGAGAGAGCAGTTTAACCATTCTACTCCTCCCTCCCGCCAAACAGAGAGCATTCAACACCAACTCAGGGTCGCCTATGGTCACTACAGTATAGTAATGTGAGTTTTTAAAGACTGTCAGTGCTCCGAAAGCATTTCAATAAGCTGGAATGTCAGGCCAGAGAATGCAGTAGAATGTGAAAAATTCAGTTTTTACCAGGCCAGAAGGGGGATCTGACCCGTGGCCCAGCGTAGAGACAGCCTTGACCCTGCACCTGTCACTACAGACAGCCCCATGCCCGCAAAAAAGATGTAAAAATCTATAGAAATATTTTCCTATTTTTGTGGGGGGAAAAGGGTATACTAGGAGGAGACAACCCACGGAATCTGCAGAAGGAACCGTGGCAATGTATTCTAATAACAGTTTAGTTTCCCAATGTAATATTAAAATGAATTGCACCCAAGGTGCCTCGTTCCAATATTCCTGAAAGTTTAGAAAGGAAAGTAATTGAATGTGAGTCCTGATATCATGGTATGTGCCAGTCCTCACAAACATCTCTTGTTAGCACATGAGTAATGCCAAGGTCTCTGCACTTTCATATCGCCCGCGCTCTTTTTGTGTGTGTTACTAAGAACACGCAGGTGTTGCTTGCCACATTCACTCTTCAGCTGTAAATGTCCACTTCAGCACAGACTACTTTGCTGAGCTGACGCTGTAATCAAAAACAAGCACTGGCAAAGCCAAAAGGTCTTGCTTCTGAGAGCTATTGATTTGGCAATGCTTTGTAGCCATGCTGTACAGCATTGCAGATGCTTTGCAGTGTGGCTAAAACTAATTTTAAATGGCACTAATACACAGCCAGGGCTAATGCACTTTTACCCGATACTTCCCCTTAAACTATCCCAACCATCAGATATCCCAATCTTCCCTCACACTGTCCCCTTCTACCTTCAATCTAGCACTTCTATGCTCAAATGATCCCCCCCTTTCAACCTAACCTCCTTCACCCAAACTGCACCAAAACAACCTCTCCAAAAACAAAACTACCCCATCTTCTCGCTACCCCATACTTTTAGACTACCTCTCCACTCAAACTACTTCCTATTGTCAAAGAACTCTGCCTACAGTCAGAGTATCTCCACTTACTACCTTCTAGAACAAAGTCACCCCTTCAAACAAACTACCCCTACCTTCATGCGAACTCCACCTTCAAACTACCCCTCCAATGCTGAAACTACCTCCAGTTGTAAAGTATTCCCTTCCAACTTCCTCCCCAGCACCGAAGCTACCCTATATTTTGTCACATCCCTCCTGACCTCTAAATACTTCCAACTTTCAAACTGTCTCCACTTCCTACTACTCCTATATTCAGTCTCCCAGTATCAACTTACCCTGCGCACTCAGCATGACCCATTTTACCTGAGCAAATCTTCGATGCCACAAAGTCAGCCTCAATACCCCATGCCCCTTCCCTTTCACTATACCAAGGATTTCTAGAACTGGGCTTATTTACTGATATTGAAATTCACCCTCTCTCCTCTTACATTTTATTATTCCATAAATTATAATATATATGTAACAACATAATGTTGAGTAATCTAATTCTAGTCGCGTAGCACAAAACCCCTTAGAATTCTTGTAAAGTGGGTGTAATGGGGTAGGAACCACACCAACAGGCCTAGAACTCCAAACAAAGCCATATCAACCTAACTAAAGCCATACAAACTAGCGTAGCCCAGTACAAACAACAGACAATGGGAAATGCCAGAATATTTCTGTTATATCTCACCTCTTTAGCTTGGTTTATTGTGTCATAGAATCTTAGTGTTGCTAGGTAACCCATTGTCAGTGATGTTTTAAACAGTTTGTGGAGCTGTTGGTGGGGAAGCCAGCTCTTCACCGTGCTCCTGTCTTCTGTGTAGCTGTAACTGAATAAACTACATTCAGCACTATCGACGTTGGAGTACTTAATTACTACAATTATTGTGGCGACGATCGAGTGCTACACAGAAACGTTCCGGACTACGCGCGCAAAGCTGAGTGACAAGCTTTATTTATAGAAGAAGACGAATTGCGGTAAGACTGTTTATTTATTTAAAAAGGATCGCTTCGTTTGACTGCTACCGCAAAGTCTTCTATCGGATATGCGCAGAGAGGATGACTGATGTCATATTTATGCTACAAGAAGCTCTTACGTGCATAAAGATTTGTAGAGAGTAATTCTCTTACCTTTGCACGACGCTTATTCCCGTTTATTTTGAAGATTGCTACGCTTTTTGTCCGGTCTTGCGCAGTCAAGCAAGCGCTGGCTGATCTCTGCACTTGCGCAACAACGGTTGCTGGCTTGGTTTCGCCTGATCTGCCTGACCTAGGCCGCAGTATTACAATCTAAGCTTGTGGGACATCGCGTCATCAACGTGGACGACGCGCAACGGTGTTTTCTAGCCTCGTCAGTTACGGTTCAGCCAATCACGACGATTGGCACGTCTAAACTTTTGGTTAAACTTGTACAAGGCCGTCTCAGCTGTTCTACGACTTTAAGGCATTTTGAGTGCTGTCTTCATACGACGATCAGCACGTCTTTTGGTCTCTCTTGGAAAATAATTGCAGTTTTGGGTTTTAAAGGCATCAGCTGTGTCGTCTTTACACGAAAATCGGCACTTTTTTTTTTTTAAAATAAAAAACAGATTTGGTGTATTAAAGGAGTATGTTCACTTATACAAAAGTGTGTATTTAAGTTAAATTCACATTTTTTTTTTTTTTTGATGGAACATTTAGCCAAATAAGGACAGCTTTAAAAACGTTTTCTTCTTTTAAAAATGTTTGTTAACTGATGTTTACACCTCATCATAATAAGTTTTGTTGCAGTCCATATATTGCTACATTCTGCTGTTTTCATGTCAATTGATGTTAATGCTAGAGTTAATTTGCGTATTCTAAGACTGTGAATGCTAAACTGTTTTCTAGTTAGACATAATCTCTTTTGGTCAACAGCATGCAATCTGTAGCTCCGCCTCCTTCATTTTTAGAATCTCCAGGAGAACCTCCGGTTAGGTGGGAGGTGTGGTTTGATGCGTTTCAAACCTACCTGGGTGCCATTGGAGCATCTAGGTTTTCGAGTGAAAGAAGAAAATATCTTCTTCTACATGCTCTTGGTTTCGAAGGAAGTTCTATTTTCAAGCATCTCCCTGAAATTAGTTATGCTCCTGATGAAATTGTTGATGCGTTCCAAGATACTGTTGCAAAGCTTAAGTTGAGATTTGACAAGAAACCTAGTCTAATGGTGTTACGACACAAATTTTTCAAACGCAAACAGAGTGATACTGAAGATGTGGATTCGTATATATCAGTACTACGTAATTTTGCTTCTCTATGTCAGTTTGAAAATGTTACTGACCAATTGATCCGTGATCAGTTTGTTTGCCACTGCAAAGATAAACAGATTCGTCAGAAACTTCTGTCTCTAGCCAATCCCACTCTTGACGAAACTATAAAAATAGCTAAAAGCATTGAGACTTCGGTGACCTCTTTGAAAGAACTGGAGGAGAATTTTACAGAATCTGTTAATGTTATTACGTCTCAAAGTAAAGATAAACTAAGTTCGTCAAAATCCTCATCGACAAAGATCAGTTCACAAAAAGACATTAGCGGAGGAAACAGTGTTTATCAAGCACAATTTACAAAGAACATGTGTTACCGATGTGGAAATCCACCACATCAAAAAGGATCACAGTGTCCAGGAGCAAATGTCATGTGCAATTATTGCAAGAAATATGGACATTTCGCTAAAGTCTGCATGAAGAGGAAAAAAACACTCAAATCTGTTGCCTGTATTGTTGAATCGGATCAGGATTCTGATCCTGAAATCATTTCTGTGGTTACTGACCTTCATGATATGGTGGCTAATGTTAATGATTCTTCTGAATGTGTAGATCCTGTTGAAGAGATTATAGTAGGTGGTAAATCTCTACAGCTTTTGATTGATTCGGGGGCTAGAATTACAATGATTACTCAAAAATTGTTTAATGATACATGGGGTGATAGACATCTTCAACCCCCTGATCGCTCCCCAGTCTCGTATGAGGGACGGAAAATTGACCTCTTGGGTTTTTTTGAAGACGAACTTGTTTTCAAAGACAGGAAAATTTGTGGTAAGATTTACGTTGCTGTCAAGGGTCTTAACATTCTTGGTTGGTACCATCAAGGATTATTCAGAATGGTACTCAGACCAGGTACAAGTGAACAGGTTTTGATGATTACTGAAGATCAACAATTGGGCAGTTGGAAAGAACGTTACCCTTCTGTTTTTGGGGAAAGTTTGGGCACGATTAAGGGTTTTCAACATAAAATTATAGTAAAAAAAGGTGCTCTTCCAGTAAAACACAAATTGAGAGGTGTTCCTTTTAGTGTGAGGGATGATTTGGACAAAGAACTTAAAATGTTATGCAAGCAGGGAATAATTGAGCCAACGGAGTCCTCACTTTGGCTTTCTCCCTTGGTAGTTGCCCGGAAAAGGTGTGGTAAACTTCGTGTCTGTGTGGACTTGAGGTCTCTTAATAAGGAGATCTGGGTCGATTCCCACCCGTTACCTAAGATCTCTGATCTTTTATCAAGTGTAAAGGGGTCGAGGTATTTTTCAAAACTAGATCTTGCAAGTGCCTATCATCAGATTGAACTAGACCCTTCCTCTCGTCATCTTACTGCATTTATTTCACCCCTTGGCACATTTCAGTATAAAAGGATGCCATTTGGACTTGCCTCTGCGGCATCAGTGTTTCAGAGGGTGATGCAAAACATTTTAGGTGGGATTAGTGGAGTTCTTGTTTTTCAGGATGATATTTTAATCCACTCAAAAGATATCCCCTCACACGATGTACTGCTCAAGAAAGTTTTTGATGTGTTAAAGAATCAAGGGGTGGTTGTTAAATCGGAGAAATGCAAATTTCTCTGTGATGAAATTGAATATCTTGGTCATTTGATTTCCAGAGATGGTATCAGGCCTAGGCAAGGTTTACTCGACGCAATCACTAATGCACCATCACCTTCTGACAAGGCCGGAGTAAAATCACTTCTTGGTTTGCTGGAATACTATTCCAAGTTTGTCCCGAACTATGCTACTATAGATTGTCCGATCAGTTCACTTTTATGCAAGGGAAGGATTTTTGCTTGGACTGATGAGTGTGAATTGGCTTTACAATATGTGAAATCGTCACTTGTTAAGAGTGGAGCTCTTAAACCTTATGATCCTACTCTTGCCACTTGTATCATAGTTGATGCAAGCCAAGTTGGTTTGGGAGCTGTTTTAACTCAAGATTCTTCCTGTGGGGAAAATACTGTTGAGTTTGCATCCAGAGTGTTGAGAGATGCTGAGTCACATTATTCTGTGATCGAGAAGGAACTACTTTCATGCTTGTGGGCTGTTGAAAAGTTCCGACGATACATTTGGGGAAAACGTTTCACGCTTAAAACTGACCATAAACCCCTTGTTAGTATATTGAGTTCGTGTTCTGGCAAATCATGTTCTCCACGGATACTTCGTATGGTTTCTCGCCTTATGCAGTATCAGTTTGATGTACAGCATATCTCAGGAGGTAGAAACCTTAGAGCGGATTATTTATCGCGTTTTCCATTTGACAATTCGAAGTTGGGAGATTGTGAGGTTGGGGATGATGACTCTGAAGATTGTTTTGTAGCTTCTGTGGATCTTCATGAGCATGGTTTTGACTCAGTTGATGAATGGGTAAAGGCACAAAGTGAGGATCAAGTTTTGCAACGTGTGTGTGAATTAGTTAAATCTGGGCGGCCAAAAGAACGTGTGCTCCCGCAGTCTTTACAACCGTTTTGGAAAGTAGCGTCTGAAATTTCTGTGGAGGATGGTGTACTGTTGCGTGGTGACAAGCTTGTTGCTCCTCATAGTCTCAGAAGGAGTATTATGTCTAAAGCACATGAGGGTCATCTTGGTGCTACGCTTACTAAGCGAAGGGTTCGCCAGTCTTTTTGGTGGCCTGCTATGGATGGTGATATCAATCAACTTATTGATGACTGTGTGATTTGTCGTTCAGCTAATAAGGGTTTGAAGGTGACAACTCCTCCTCTTCTTCCTATAGAATGTCCTTCAGAACCATGGTCTAAGGTTGGTTTGGACATAATGGGACCAATGGAAATATTGCCTGGGGGGTGTCGATTTATTTTTGTCTTGATTGATTATTCTACAAAATGGCCTGAAATTAAAGTTGTGAAGGATTCTTCCTCTCGTTCTGTGATCTCCTTTCTAAAAGAGGTTTTCATGAGAGAAGGGTTTCCTGGTACAGTTGTTACAGACAATGGAACACAATTTATCAGTTCAGAATTTGAATGTTTTTTGCGCTCTTGTCATATCAAGCATGTAAAAAGTTCGCTTTATCACCCTCAATCTAATGGTCTGGTCGAGCGCATGAACAGGGTGGTGGGTGATTGCATTAGATGGGCTAGGTCTCGGAATGCTGATGTTCTTAGTTCAATTGATAGCATGTTGTGGTTCTATAGAACTACCCCACACTCCACTACCAAAGTTTCTCCTTTTCAACTTTTGAGAGGTAGAAGAGCCAATACAAGTTTCAAACCTGCATGGATGAATAGATTACTTAATTCTGTTCCTGATGTTGACAGTCTTATGTCATTGGTGTGTGAAAATGTTTCAAATTCCCAAAGTAAACAAAAAATGTGGTTTGATAACAAACGTGGGGTCAAATCTGTACATGTTGTTGTAGGTGATTTTGTCCGCATTAGAACTCCTTTGCATGTAAACAAAGGTGAGTCTAAGTTTGGTTGTCCTGTACAGATCATTAAGGTGGGAAGGAATGCGGGACAGGTCGTTGGAGGGAAATGGTGGAATGCTAACAAAATTGTTAAGGTTAAGGAGGTTGTGGGTTTACCTTTGTCACCTTCAACCTCACATGTTGCTCAACATAATAAAAATGTCGAGGGATTTCTAAGAAGAAGCAACAGAACGAGAAGTGTACCTTACAGATATCGTAATTGATAATGTTGACATATGTGTACCTTGCAGATATCGTAATTGATAATGTTGACATATGTTTTTTATAGTCTCTGGGATTGAAATGTGATTATTTCGTTTTCTTTTCTTTACAAAATGTTAGTTTTGTTTTTGTTTTTGGCGATTTGATTGTCTTTTGTTTTTTTGTTGGGAGGAGAGAGGATATGTGATATCTCACCTCTTTAGCTTGGTTTACTGTGTCATAGAATCTTAGTGTTGCTAGGTAACCCATTGTCAGTGATGTTTTAAACAGTTTGTGGAGCTGTTGGTGGGGAAGCCAGCTCTTCACCGTGCTCCTGTCTTCTGTGTAGCTGTAACTGAATAAACTACATTCAGCACTATCGACGTTGGAGTACTTAATTATGCCAGAATATTTCAAAGCATATTAGGTGTGATATTTTCTAAAATTACACACAGTGCCTAATTTACCCTTAGGAGTCTGTCTGCACAAAATAATTACATTCGAGGGTTTACTCAAAACACAAAACTCATACAAAGTATTGTTTCTCTGTCTTTGCATAAATTAAAAATCATATTTGTCACAAATAACAGAGTTATTTGCATGTGTGTGGCTGATGCCATCATTGTGGCACAATGCGTAGTAAATACAATGCAATGCTAATTTTGGTTGTGCAAGGGAGACTATTGCACATAGTTGCATAGTGTGAATCTTGGTAAATCTGCTCACAAGTGTACTGAATTTAGAACGTGCTAGATCAGTAAATGCACACAAACATAATGACCCCTTCAACACCCAAACTACACCATACTCCTACTACCTCTGCCTTTTATTAACCCATCCTATATTTAAACTATCCAACCTTTAAATTACTCCTTCTACCCTCACATTATATCACCAAAACTCACACACTACAACAGGCCCGGCTCCAGGAACTTTTATTTGGGTGGGCCAAGGGTGCATTCGGGTGGGCCACTACAGGCCCGATTTGTCGCTTATATGTCTAGCCAGGCCTGCTTCCAGCCCTCCTTTAGCTCTTCTTAGTCTACCAAGGCCCAGTAAAACACACTCTTTTCCAAATCTCTTTCTAAATGTTATTACTCTCAAAAAGTGTTTTTTTTTCTCTATGATATGTCCCTTTGATGGGAAGAGGAGATTTCTAAGGTGGGAGTATCAGGTAAGTGACACTACTCAGGCTCCCTCCGTGCGACCTTCAGGAAGAATCCCTCTTCATTACTACCTCCACCTGACCCCAGACTCTGCAGCGTGCTCCCTTTCAGGCTTGCTTATCCACTTTTCTACCACCCCTCTTCAGTGCATCTTATCTCACAGCTGACCTTGGGCCCCAGCCCCATATGAGCCACCATCCAGTTGCATTTTCATTATTCCTGGTAAAAAAAATTAGTAAAATCACCTTCAAACTTGAAGCATTGAATATAGCAGTAAATGTAATTACCATGCACTTTACAGTTTTCCTAATCACCCGACTGTTAATTAAATATACGAAAACAGAAAGGCCATGACAGGGTTGGATTTAGTGCTGGTGCAAAAGTCTTTTTTGGGGCCCTAACAATGACCTCTTTCTCCGTGGATACCTTTACTACCACCCTCCAACAGTGTCCTTCATCTCTCCGCAGCCCCTCCCCCTCATGACCTCCTCCTCAGACTCCATCACTGCCACCCTCCACCAGTGCCCCTCATCGCTCCGTAGCCCCCCTACCCCATGACCTCCTCCTCGCTTACCTCACTGCCACCCTACACTAGTGCCGCTCATCTCTCTGTAGTTCCCCCCCCCCCCCCCCACCCCATGACCTCCTCCTTGGCTTCCCTCACTGCCACCCTCCACTAGTACCCCTCATCTCTCGGTAGTTGCCCCACCCCATGACCAGCTCCTCGTATTCCCTCACTGCCACCCTTAACCAGTGCCCCTCATCTCTGTTGCCCCTCTCTCATATGCATTCCATTTGTTGTATAGCGCTACTCATATCAGTGTAAGGTGTCACAGTACTTTACATAACAGCACACATTATACAGAGAGAATGAATCAGTCTACGGGGAATGTCACATAGGCCAATGAGGATTACAAGTGTAGGAGTCACATGTCATCCATGCTGGTGGGCAATATATTTTACTAGGCTTTGGTCTGGAGAAGCACAAACTCAGGATTTAAAGAGTACTCCAGTGGTTGGGGGTTGGCTTTACTGATAAAAATGTATGACTTCCCAAACAAACTCTTTTTAGCGACATCAGAAAAATGAAAGACTGGAGGAGTTCTAACTATATCACAACACAAAAAAAGGTGAAGTTTGTATGCAGTTCTTTGATGACAGTTCTGAGTTCACTGTCCTATTTTAGGATTGTAACTTCTGAACGGCAAGTAACACAAGGATCTCTGTGACAAAGGCAGTAACCCACCGATCTACCCACATAAAATACAGTTTATCTGCATTTAAAAACTAACAGACAAATGATTGCTCTCCAGCAAGATCATAAATCACCAGTTATCTGAACATTTTTTATTATTGTTGTACATCGGTTGCAGATTCATTGCCATTGCCCAGGCCCACCCCCTAGAACCGGGCTTGCACTACACTCCAGTTTGAAAAACTGCCCATTCAGACACACACTGTGCTCTCCTACCTTTAAAGTAAAAGTACACTTTATATTGGTAAACGGCTCCCATCCAGGGGTGTCAGGCACCATAGCCGATTCATCCACGTCATCGGGGAATGGTGGTGGGGTGCAGGAATCCATCCCAACCCCTGCACGCGCTCTCCCTGGCTGCACCGGAAGTTGTGGGCTGCTCGACGTCGCGGTGCACACGCTGGAGGCGGAGCTTGTTTCACCGCGCGCCCAAATAGCCTAATCTGGCAACGTGGTGCACGTGCTGCAGGCGGCAATTTGTTGCTTTTCCTTTTTTGTAAGCACGTGAGCAGTGCTTGTACGTGAAACGGCGGTCGCGCGGCACAGGCCCGTTGCGGCGGCCTTTATAATTTATTTGGGTACACTGATTATCAGTGTCTCCAAATAAATTATAAAGGCCGCCACAACGGGCCAGTGCCGCGCGGCCGCTGCCGTCCGCAAAACAGTGCCGCCTGGGGCGGACCGCCCCCCCTAGCTACGCCGCTGAGAATCCTACCACCATCAATATCACGTCACAACCACCAACACCTTTACCATTAACAATACCACCAAAGCGAATAGTGCTTGCTTTTAGGTGCTGTCACAGAGAAACAAAATCGTTGCATGCCCGTGTTTGTTTGTCTTGTCAGAGTAATATACATGGATTCACTGATAAAAAAAAACTCCTTTTCATGACACTCATTCACTGACTCAAACCATCTATTCAAATAGCTTCTAATATGAAGGTTAGACCTTTCTTGACAATTAGCTTATATATATTATCACTAAACACTGACCACTGTATTATATATAAAAAAAAAACTAATTTATAACACATTTATTTAATTTAGAATAAGATATATACAATATTGAGTTATACTGGATTAAAAATAATTTTTAGTTTAGGTATTAAGATCCCTAGTAAAAATCTAAATATCAGTAGACATCAATTTCATTTTGAGCTAAATCACTTCTTCTGATTATTCTGAGCAACAATACTTCACATTCACAGATAATTAAAACCCATGACAAAAATGACTCAAAATGCCCAATATCAAATCACATCCAAATAAAACGATAACTAAAGTTGATGATAACTTTAGTTATAGTTTTATATGGATTTAGATCGAAATGGAATAGATGTCTTCTGATATTTAGATATTTAATATGGATCTTAATCCGTAAAATAAAAATTCTTTATTATCCAGTATAACTCAATATTGTATATATCAGATTGTAAATATACATTTTTTTTAATATATCTGACTTTTTTTACATAATACAGTGGTCAGTGTTTAATAATAATATATATGCTAATCTGCAAGAAAGGTCTAACCTTCATATCAGAAGCTATATTAAATGGGTGGTATGAGTCAGTGAATGAGTTTCAAGAAAAGGGAGTTTTTCTGTTAGTGAATCCACTGTGAGACCCTGTCTCTTTTGGACAAACAGGGCACCTCTCCCAGTTTCGCAGAGTAATAAACGAACCAACTTACTCAATTTATGAGGAGCACACACATTTTAAAGCACGAAATGCTCGTACATTAGCGTTTTACCCTGTTAAAACTTCCCCACTCCAACACAGGTTACAATTCAAGCCCCCTAAATCTCCTTGGTAGCTATGTCTAAATGTTGGCAGGTGTGTATGAAACTCAGACTAATTGGTTTCTGCAATGCTTGTTGAGAAAACAGCCTCACGAGGTCTTGATAGAATAATGCGCATCTGTTAAATTTTGGGGGGCAGATTTACAAACCCCCTGCGCCACCAGTACGTCACTTTTTGTGACGTACTTGAGGCGCATTTCACTTCTCCATATTTACAAGGAGAGGAAAAGCCACCCTGCATGACTTTTCCTCTCCTTGTAAATATGGGCCCTTCACACGCAGCACTTTGCGTGGAAAGGGCGTTCCATGGGTGTTGCTGTGGGTGTTCCCACTCAACACCCATGGAACCAGGCGTAGCGAGGCGCAACGAGGAAAAAATTTTCATTTCTCCTCGTTTTTTCCTCTTTCAAAGTGTGCTGCATTCTACAGCACGCATTGAAAGAGGAAAATGCCTGTAGTGATTGTTTTTGGGTAGGACGGTAACACTTCCTGCACCAAAACAATCTCCCCATGACGCAGGCATCCTTGCACCATGGTACAAGGGCGCCTGCGCCAGCACATGGCTGCAGTTTGTGCGCCAGCGCATGGCTGCAGTTTGTGCGCCAGCGCATGGCTGCAATTTGTGCGCCAGATCATGGCTGCAGTTTGTGCGCCAGCGCATGGCTGCAGTTTGTGCGCCAGCGCAGGGGAGAGCACAGGAATGCGACATATTATTGTAAATATGTTGCATTCCTGTGCTTCAGAAGTGCCACAGCGTGGCGCAGCCAAAGGGCTTGCGTTGTAGATCTGCACCTTGATTTATAGTACAAAAATGTACCTGACGGATTGTAACGCAAACCTCTCGCACAGCTCTGAATTTGTTAACTGGCACGCGCAACACAGCATATAAACATATTAAAACTAAACTAACCAAAAGAATAGAAAAGGGAAATCGTTCCGTTCCAAAGGTTAACATTTTCCATTAAGGATGTTGAGCTGAACAAACCTTTAAAGGGGCAGCAACGCATTTAAACGCGAGGTTCCAGGTTTCTGTGAGTTTATTAGCTCTGGTGCGAGTGAGGGGCTGGGGAGTGAAGGGGACGGCGGGATGAGAGAG
Organism: Triturus cristatus; assembly: GCF_964204655.1. Lineage (NCBI taxonomy): Eukaryota > Metazoa > Chordata > Amphibia > Caudata > Salamandridae > Triturus > Triturus cristatus. Next base: position 387,727,577 of record NC_140579.1, on the reverse strand, counting down.
CGGTCGGGTAAACAGTGCGTAGGTGAAAGATTGTGTGAGGGTGGTATTGGGGAACAGGGGCGGCCTTAGGCATGTGCAAGCTGTGCACCTGCACAGGGCCACCAAACCCCAGAGGCCACCACGAGGAATCGGATACAATACATATTCGTGGCGGCCCCTGGCAGGGATTTGGCGCATGAACGACTGAGGCGTGCTAAATCCAATGTGATGCACGCTGAATGGTTGTTCTTATACTCTTTTCCTTTCTAACCCAGTCTCGTCTTTGTGTGGGGTCGGCCTTGTTTCGGGCTCTTCTGGTAGGTCTTGTGCTTGTTTAGAACTTTTTTTCCAGGAGAATCGAGCTTGTTTTAATAGTCCAGATCTGGCACCTCCGGAGGTTCGCATGCGCGCGCATGCGCAGTGCCCGCAAGTCCTGCAGCGAAGGGGTTACAGAAGCACCACGCATCACTGGCGGCAGGAGGGGTGGCAGCACCCGTGCCCGGCGTGCAGCGAGCAGTACCGAGAACGGCCGAGGCCATGCACCGGCGCGCCTAGAGACCCTGGGCAAGAAAGGCCGCCTTGCAGAGGATAGCATGCCAGTGTGCAACCTTTGGTGCCAGCTGCGAGGTGAGCAGCCCGAGGGTCAGGGCATGGGGAGGGGGAGTGAGGAGGTCAGCGAGTGCCACTGCAGAGTGAACCCGAGGGAAGGTGAGCCATTGGACGAGGGTGTGGGGAGCCCTGGGGAGGAGGGCAGATCAGGCGTAGGAATGTATCCCAGCCCGTGGGGGTGAGGAGCCGGGGGCGTGGGGAAGGTTGGGTGAGGATGTTATTGTAGATGGTGTGTGCTTTGGGTCTGGGTGGAGGTAAGCCATGTGAGGTGGCGAGCTGGAGGTATTCTGGTGGTCATGGGAAGGGAGGGCATGATGAATCGTGAGAGAGAGCCTCTCTCTCACGATTCATCTCTGAGAGGGCGCGGGTCGGAGAGGTGGTCACCGTGCGCCAGGGGTAGGGAGTGGTACAGATCGGCTCTGTATGTTGAGGGAAGAGTGAGTCAGGAGTGCAGGGGTGGTGTTTACTTGTGGCTGAGGGGAGGCATGGTGACTTTTGGAGGTGTAACTTGGGAGGCACGGTCGTATTGGGGGGAAGAGGAGAGCAGGGTACGAGGTGTTAGACGTAATGTTAAGGATTCATTAAAATGATTACAATTACAATCATGAAAACAGAGTATGAAGCTGATACTTGTGATCTAATGAGTGGATCTGCCTGCACAAATCTTTTAAAACATCGAGTGTTCGAATGTACTTGGCATTTGGTTATGTCTGTTTTATATGGTGTTGAGGCAGACATGAAATGCAAGCACCTATGGATGGACGCCTGGAATAGAATGGCAGTGTCTACCCATGTTAACTCAATCTAATGACCTTTTGCAGAGACCTTGGTAGGAGACTGGCTTCTTGATCATTTCTTTAATTACATTCCAGTGCTTGTCATGTGACTAGCAGAGAAAACTAGTTTAACTAGTCCTCAGTTTGCAATTGGTGAAGCAGCCTTCTCTGTCCATACTAGGGGCATAGTTACCATTGGTTCAGCAAGTACAGTGGTACTGAGACCCAAAACCCTCAGGGGCCCATTGAACCCTGATAATTGCTAATATTTTACTTCCTCAGCAGCCAAAGGGGCCATTTTCCTTGCTTATGCCACGGCCCATGGGGTCGTTGGTACGCTGTGCTAGTGATTCGTACGTCTGCTTGAAAGTTGTCTCCTGACTGGATGTTCCTTGCACATTAATTTTGCTTCAGTGAACCTCTAGTGCCTTTTCATAGCCTTAGGACTCACTGTAATTAATCCTTGTTTAATAGGTGCTCTGAAAGCGAGCAGAACTGGTTGCTGGAATATGGCACTATACAAGAAACCTTAATTAAATATTTTGTATTTTGTCTTTTGACAATGTGGTAAAGTGGACGAGTCTTTGGTTACCTGTAGGCTGTCTTCAGGATCAGTTAGTGACGTACTGAGACAGGTCTCTGTGTGCCATGATTTCAAGGTAGCTTACTCTCTTCCTGTTAAGGTCACTTCCCAAATAGATCATGAACTATTCTCCAGGCTCTACTGTTCTCAGTGGACTGAGAAAACAGACCTTGTATGCCAAGTCACATGATCTACCCTATAGTTTTATAACACTCTTCAAATAAACCTTCCATATGTGGCTAGTCCTCATAATGTAGCAAAACCAAAGGGAATGATGGACGGAGTGTTGAACATTGCAAGCACTCACCCCCAGTCAACTGATCTGGGTTTAATCCATCACCGTTCTTTAGCCCACTCTGCCACCCCAGTTCAGACATGGCCATATGCAAATCAGTCTGACCCTGTGCATCATGGGAACAGTCCAGCCCGAACTGCCAAGCCATGTCTTCCCTGGACCGGAAACAAGCTTCCTAGGACCGGTTTCTGGCATTTCAGCCATCTTCAGCTAGGCTTGCTTGAATCCAGTGGCAAAGTGAGCAAGGGACTCACGTCTGAGCATACCCTGCCAACTTATGGCGAACAAAGCAAAACCAAAGGGAATGATGGACGGAGTGTTGAACATTGCAAGCACTCACCCCCAGTCAACTGATCTGGGTTTAATCCATCACCGTTCTTTAGCCCACTCTGCCACCCCAGTTCAGACATGGCCATATGCAAATCAGTCTGACCCTGTGCCTCATGGGAACAGTCCAGCCCGAACTGCCAAGCCATGTCTTCCCTGGACCGGAAACAAGCTTCCTAGGACCGGTTTCTGGCATTTCAGCCGTCTTCAGCTAGGCTTGCTTGAATCCAGTGGCAAAGTGAGCAAGGGACTCACGTCTGAGCATACCCTGCCAGCTTGTTTCCGGTCCAGGGAAGACATGGCTTGGCAGTTCGGGCTGGACTGTTCTCATGAGGCACAGGGTCAGACTGATTTGCATATGGCCATGTCTGAACTGGGGTGGCAGAGTGGGCTAAAGAACGGTGATGGATTAAACCCAGATCAGTTGACTGGGGGTGAGTGCTTGCAATGTTCAACACTTCGTCCATCATTTCCTTTGGTTTCTGCTTTGTTCGCCATAAGTTGGCAGGGTATGCTCAGACGTGAGTCCCTTGCTCACTTTGCCACTGGATTCAAGCAAGCCTGGCTGAAGACGGCTGAAATGCCAGAAACCGGTCCTAGGAAGCTTGTTTCCGGTCCAGGGAAGACATGGCTTGGCAGTTCGGGCTGGACTGTTCTCATGAGGCACAGGGTCAGACTGATTTGCATATGGCCATGTCTGAACTGGGGTGGCAGAGTGGGCTAAAGAACGGTGATGGATTAAACCCAGATCAGTTGACTGGGGGTGAGTGCTTGCAATGTTCAACACTCCGTCCATCATTTCCTTTGGTTTCTGCTTTGTTCGCCATAAGTTGGCAGGGTATGCTCTGACGTGAGTCCCTTGCTCACTTTGCCACTGGATTCAAGCAAGCCTGGCTGAAGACGGCTGAAATGCCAGAAACCGGTCCTAGGAAGCTTGTTTCCGGTCCAGGGAAGACATGGCTTGGCAGTTCGGGCTGGACTGTTCTCATGAGGCACAGGGTCAGACTGATTTGCATATGGCCATGTCTGAACTGGGGTGGCAGAGTGGGCTAAAGAACGGTGATGGATTAAGCCCAGATCAGTTGACTGGGGGTGAGTGCTTGCAATGTTCAACACTCCGTCCATCATTTCCTTTGGTTTCTGCTTAGTCCTCATAATGTGTCATACATGTAGAGGGAAGGGTAATTACTATCAATCAGTCAGGGTTTGTAAAGCTCAGCTGCTTCACACATAAGGGTCTCGAGGCGGTGTGGGATTCATGCTGCTGGATCATGCTGCTTGTTGGTTGAACAGCGAGGTCTTGTGGTCCTTCCTGAACTGCTGGAGTGATGGTGAGGCTCTGAGGTGCAGGGGGAGGGTTTTCAGGTCTTCACTGCCAGGTGGGAGAAGTAGCGGCCTCCACTGTTTTATCAGCGGCTGCATTGGGTGGCTGCTAGGGAGATGGTTCTGGAACATATTTTCCTGGTAGGTTGGTGGAAATTCACTCGTTCATTAAGGTATGCTGGTCCTTCATTGTGTAGTCCAGGTAAGACATGGCCTGGCAGTTCGGGCTGGACTGTTCCCATGAGGCACAGGGTCAAGGCTGATTTGCATATGGGCATGTCTGAACTGGGGTGGTGTGGTGAGCAAAAAAACGATGGATTTAGGCCCAGATCTCTGTACTGGGGTGAATGTATGACATTGTTCTGCATTCTGTCCATCAACTGTTGTTTTTGCAAGAAAATAAAAATGACACATCAAAATCTTTCAGCAGCCGCCACTGCTGATTGTCTTCTTTTTTTCCCTACCCACTGCTAGCCTCGCCCTCTGCATTGCAAGCAAAATGAAGAGAATTCAAGTACACAAATCTGGTTATTCGAAACGAAAGAGAAAGGTGGCTCAGCAGGCTTTCGTAGTGTCACAGGAAGGAGCAATCCTGAACTTTATCACCCAAGGGAAACCTAAAGATGGAGAATCCTCTGGCCAGAGTACTGCTGATGCACTAGGTAAAACAGGCGCTGACGACCATAAAGAAGAACAAAAAAATGATGATATCCATGAGCAGAATGATACTCATGAGCAGACCAATGAAAATGAACAAGGTGACTCTGAAATTGATACAAACATGCAGCAATTACCAACTCAGGATGAAGAGATTATTACAAAAGACCCTCAGACAGAGAAACTGAAACATCATTCATCGGTCCATCAACATCTGGCATTCTGAAGGAGGTTCAGAGTTTACAGACGGATGATGCTGGTATTGAAAAGGAAGCCAAAGAGCAAGACCATGTTACAGACCCGTGTTCTGAATATGATTTATGTGATTGGAGGGATCCTACTTTGTGGCCGAACTCTCTTACGGACGCGCAACGTGTTTTTCTTGTTGAAAGGGGTCCCTCCAGAGACCCAGATTCTAAAATAAAGTATCCAAGTGATGAGCACTCAAAAAGTAAACGTTGTTTTTCTGTTACCATGTTACTGGTCATCTAACGCCTTTTCTGGACGTTTTATTAAAACACCTTCCTGAGCTCCACCCCGCCCGGACCCCCTCTTCCGGGGCCCCCTACCTGCGCTCCCTGCACAGGGCCACCATGAGCCTAGAGCCGCCCCTGTGGGGAAGAAGGCGAGAGGGAGGATAGGGGTGAGAGAATGATTGAGAACAAAGTAGATGGAGAAAGAGAGAAGGGTGGGTGAAAGGAAAGGAGTGGTGAGTGGATGGGAGTGAAAAAGCGGAGGGGGAGAGGGGACTGACAAGAAAATAAATTATGGGCTCAGAGTGTGTGTGTGTGTGATACCAGGTGGCATGAGAGTAGATGGAAAGCAAAGCGGGTGGGGGGACACAGAGAGCATGGCGTGACCGAGCAGATGATGATGAAAGAGAGTGAATGGGACAGCAGTGGGTAGAGGGGTCACTGAGCAGTGAGGTGAGAAATCCAGGAGTAGGAGGGAGAAAGGTGGCAGGTTGTCGCGCCCGTGAACAGGCACAAAGAAAGGAGGGGTTATGAAAGTCAGCTGAGCAGACTCAAATGAGCGCAGACTAGCTTCTGCTCATTTGTGATTCATGGAATGGTTTATTTGTATTCGTATAGTTGTTATATTGGCAATACCTAAATTGGGATTGGCAAAAATTATATTTGACGTGGAAGCTATCTGCTCATTTAGCAGTAAAGTAGTTTCGAACCTTGGACACAAAACAAAACCTCATCAGTGATATATAATAAATAAATATAGTTACTTCCCTCCCTTCTATTCTCATATGAGTACGTCTCGGTATTGTGGGTGCTGCCAAAGGCTCAGTTACCGGGCTATGTAATAGCTGGGCCCGGGGCCCTCTGGCTGATACCGTATTCCATGTTCACTGGCCTGGTACCTTACTGCTCGTTTCATCCTGGTGTCGGGTTAGCTGTATATCAGCAGCAGCACTCCCATCAGGTTAAACTTCTATGTTTAGCTTGCAAATTACTAGCAAATGAACTTCCAGGAAACCAAGCGAAAGGTTTTCCCGACATCTAAGAAGATCTTATAATTCAAATGTCGTCCACGACCTCTGCAGCATAAAGCCACGTTGATCCGGGCGGATAATATCTATCAGTACATATAAAGCGCCTCATGTCAGTCCTTTCTGTAGGTAGCGCCTGGATCCCTGCAGTTTACCTATCCGTTGGTGAAAATTCTCCCTGGGCTATAACACATACTGAGCCCTGGCGCCTTTCAAGGGTGCACGTGTACGGTTGCTATGGTTATTTCTCGGACTCTCGGTTCGAGGTACAGCCTCAGTCTGAAAGGGCTCTTGCTCATGCGCAATCTCTCCCCACAATTCTAGCACCAAATCTCTGAGACTATTCAGGGGCGTGGCTTTCATTAGTGCAGCAGGTGCAGTATCACTGGGGCCAGGGGTATGGGGTTCCATTGCACCTGATATATGACTGCTTTTTAGTACCCAATCCAGGGGCTGGACGAGCCAGTTCCCTTTGCATTAAGGCCCACTGCACCATTGCTGCGCCAGTGACTGTTAATATTTCCTAGGCTTCAGGGCGTTATTCCACAAAGCAAGGAATGAATATTCAGCCTGGGCAGTATACGAATTATAAAATTAGACAATAATTATTTACACATGTGTTGAAAAACGAGGCAGCATCTGTGAGGCCTGCACAAATAACATGACTACATTTGTCCTTCACTGGGAACCAAACACCCAATTGTAGCGCCTGACTCTCAGAGGGTAGCGTTGCAGAGCAGTCTGAGGCTTACTCAAGGGAGGTGGTGTGGGCTAGTAATCGCCATTTGCAGGTGCACAAAAATAACACTCAATAATTGATTGTCCAGTCTGTACTTTGCTTTATAAAAGTAAGAGTACATTTATTAAACACACACACTACTCAATACTATGCACCAATTTACAAATATACATAAGCTGTTGGAATTACTTTGTGACATTGCATAACATCTCCACCCCTCCTGCAAAGGGGGGGTGGGGTCTAGTACAACCACTCCCATGTATGCACATCCACTTGCCCCCAATGCAGATAGTTGAACATAACCTGGAGCGAGGGCCCTGCGCACTGGCACCATCCCAGTGGCGACCCACCCCATTACCTCAACAAGCATTAAAAAGGGGTAACTGTCAGGCGCTGATCCAGTGCGCCTACCGAAACTGTAACCAGACCACAACTTCCAGAATGCTTGGCGGTAGAGGGCGTGGCCTCCGCTATTTAGTACGGGAGAGGAGGACCAATCGGAGCGCGTAATCCTGTTCACTTGAATTTCCGTTCGGTGGGTTCCGAACGAAACGAAGAACAGCTGAAGCTCGCCAGCGCGGGACGCTAGTGTAAGCGTTGCCGCGTTATTCTGAACCCAGGATTTGCCAAAAGTAAAGGACCACTCGCGGGACGCTGATGCCAAGCGTTGCCGCGTTACTTCGAACCTAGGATTGGCCAAAAGGTGAAGGAGCATTCTTTATTTCGCGGGACGCTGAAGCCAAGCGTTACCGCGTTACTTCGAATCCAGGAGTTGCCAAAGGTGAAGGACCACTCGCGGGACGCTGACGTAAGCGCCGCCGCGTTCCAGGAGTTCGGGACTGATATCTAAGCCTCGGACCAAAAGAGGCACTAGGAGCGGACGCTTCCTCAGTGGAAGCCGGAGCGGTGCCATTCCCCGCCGGAGCCGCAGCCTGCCTATAGCAAGGTATAGTCGTTCTAAGGAGGGGCTGCATTGTGCGGGACATTTCTAGACTCCGACGAAGACACCAGCCTGGTGTAATAGGGGGGTGCGTGACTTTAACTATACCTCACCTACAGGGTGCCAGTGAAAGACTATAGTCGCTGAGTTGGTTAGCATTGAAGCACTGCAGAATTGTATCGGGTGCTACCACCTCAAAGGAGCCTTAAGTCAGGGGGAACAGAACCCAGAGAGCCATAAACAACCTGAGGTGTGAGAGATGAAAGGAGGAAGCCTCTTGTTGTAATCGGTGGCGATTTCGGCATTGTTCTTGGTGTTTTGTTGTGTATGAGGTGACACACTGAGGAGACATAGTGAGACCTAATGAGAGTAGGTTGCCCAGTGTGGTTGTACTATGTATTATGATTTCCTTCTGTTACAGGTATCCCAGTCCCCGCTGTTCCCTTCCTAATTCCCCATCCCTCGCCTGATTGCCCTGGTACTCTGTGTTCACATTCAGAGCCGAGGACGTCGGGAGGTGGAACTCTTGTGCTTCATTCGCCCCCACAGAAGCCGCAGAGGATCGCGACAGTAACCCTTCCTTGGTGACACATGACCCTGACTGAACATCTCCTACTGACCATAAAGTATGCACCTCTATATCTTAAGGGCTAGCAGTCTGGGGTCTTCACCTAAGCGCAGCAGCAAGAATCCATGTTTACGCACACTTTAGAATGACAGTACTCATCACCTTGGTTGATCATTTGAATGCATTGCAAATACAGCCCCTAAGGGCATCACAGATGAAATCACAGGATTGCGCATATACAGCCAGACACCCTAGCACGACTGTCTGGCAACATAGCCCCACTTGGCTTATGACATCTCCTTACACATGTGACTTACAGTCCCTTCAAAAGAAGTACTCCCGGCAACTACACTTCTCCTGCAGTGCGCCTCTTCACTTTAAAAGGAATCACAGGTAAAAGCATGGGATTACGTAAATACAGCCAGACCCCCTAGCAGGAAGGTCCAGCAACATAACTCCATTTAGCTTAACATCACCTTACACAGGTACTTCACTTTACACATGTGACTTCCAGTCCACCTAAAAAGAAATAACCAATAGTAAATGCATTTCGGTGCAATTACACCACTTCACCTCCAGGGGATGCCCTTCTCCAGACATCCCCAACTCAGCCCTTCACTCCATGATGCACTTCATAGTACACCCTCAGCTGTAGAACATAAGTTCCAGCCTAGAAGGTGTTAAAGGCTGGCTGAGCCCTTGAGGGGTTATTCTTTCAGATCCCCCGTGAAACTTATGGGTGGACTGTTCTTCTTTATGCTGGGGGAGACTGCGGTGCTCCTGCAGCCCCCCTGCACCCATTTTCACACATGAGTGTGACCCCCTCCTCTGGGGCCACCAGGCACCAAAACAGCAGATTTCTTCGTGCTGGGGGAGACTGCGCTTCTCCAGCAGCTCCCCGAGCACCTTTTCACAAGTGAGGGTGACCTCCCTCCTCTGGGGGCCACAAAGCACCAAAACGCCTGGCGAGGCATTATAGGACGCTTCATGCTTCTCTTTACCAGCCCCAGCCACTGGGAACACTCTCCTCTGCCCTCTGGGTCTCTGAGAGGGTAGATTCAGCAGTGTGCTGTCTTCACTGGCTCCCTGCGCCAGCCTTTCGCCAGGCTCTCTTTCTGGGCCCCTCTTGTCCCTGCGCAGAGGCCCCTGTTTCTGTGCACCACTCCTGGGCTCTTCTTCTGGTGCTGATAGGGTCCTGGGGGCAGTCAGGGTGTCTCTCCTTCCAACTGCCCATTGCGCCAGGCTCCAGCACCTTCAGTCTCAGCCGAGCACTCACCCCAGAGAGCTTCTCTTCCTGTGCAGGCACTTTTTAAAAGTTGAGTAGGGGGCTGGCAGGAAGTCTCTGTTGGTCCTATCAAACAGCGGCACATCACGTCCCTGCCCCTGCTCCCTCCTTCTTGTCCAGCCTCTGAGCTTGTTCAAAATGGCGTCGTCCAGGGTTTCTGGCCACATGTCTCTGAAGGCCCTTTTGCCCACATTGCCTTCCCTCCTTGGTGCAGCCTGGTGCCTGGCACACAGTGACAGTTGCTAATTGATGAGCCTGTAGCCCCTCCCATCTTCTCTTCGTGGAGAGGAGGACCTAGCGTGTGGAAGAAAGGTTATCAGTCCATCCAGCTGAGGTCAGCCCTCAGCCTGGGTCTGGTCCTGGCTGGCTCAGAGAAATATGACAGTTCTGGATGACCCAAAAGCAGTACAAATATGACTTTGGACTCTGCAGAATACTTTTTTTCACATTTGCTACATTGGACTTAAGTGCGTGTCTGGAATCTGTAGGCCTAATGGAAGTTAATCTAGCCCATGGCTCCACATTCCCATAGGGGAATAATGAAGTGAAAAAACAGTAAGACACACTGACTCTCCCTGGCATGTTTCATCCCAGTGTATAAAGCCTATTCCATGTCACCACCCAATACTGCATAAGTCCTGCCACACCATTCACTTTGTAGCTGCTCCTGGACTGCGCACGCTAGGAATCTCCCCTGCGCAGCCCGTACACGTGTGCACACGCATGTACACATGTGTCTGCATGTAACCAGCCCGGTGTCCCTTACTCCAGCTGCTGAACAGTGGCCTGGTCAAGCCAGGGGAACACCAGTAAAATCCCCATGCAGTCTCTTACATCCTGAGTTCACTGTGGGTGAGTCCCAACTTATGAGGCTCCCCCACAGTAAAAGCTCAACAATTAGGTGCTCAAAAAGCGAAAAATCCTGGCGGCCCATAGTGTCAGAACCACCTTCTAACAATAAGGAATCACCTGTTGTTGCTTTCTTTTCACTGTTTTGCATTTTCAGATTGCATGGTTTCTCAAAAAGCCTCCTGTATATTCCTAAAACTCTGATGATAAACTGACCTGCATGTCTCCTCTCTTTAAGCACAACCTATTCTAAGTCACAGGCATGTTTACCTTAATGTCTATTATTGTATTTCTGCCACGTGTCCACACCACATTGCAAAGATCATACCCACTGCTTCTTTCAAATTCATACCCCTGTAACCTAAAAATACCTAATCTAGTCCCGAGCTTCTATTGATCCCGCCAACCATCTTCATGAATCCGCATACCCTTCTATTAATGATCACATCTAACACCTGTTAATTTAATCTACCACAAATAAACTGGAGTGAACGAATGGGATTGCTTCCTTGAGAGCAGACGAATAATCCCAATAACCAAAAATAATCCATAACCACCAGATTAACCACTAACCTTGAGTTCCGCAGAAGCATGCTGCCTGATGTAAAGCACTTCAATGCCTCATCATGGGCTCGAAGCCGTATATACATGCAATTATAATACAAAACAATATTTAGGGCTGCTGTGGTGAAGAAGAGTGTTGTGACAGGAATGTCCTGTGCATGGCTCAGTGATGCATGGACCCCTGCCCTAAGGTCGCAATATAGCATGTTTTTGTACCTATTTGTTGAGTTTTTGTACCTTTTTAAAAACTTTTTACCTTGACGCACATAAGAATGATGTATGTATGATGAAGGCCTGTTACATGGATTGAGATTCAGAATAAGGATATGTGGTCTTGAGTGTGCGACCAAGCACATGCTTCCTTTCTTGAGAGTGAGTGCTGTCTTCTCACTGGGTTGAGAAACACTAGCGGTGGTGGCAGCAATTGAATATAAAGGTAAGAACGGGCCGTGTTCCTTTTTCTTGGATGGAAGTGTTGCCTACTGGCCTCTCCTGTTAAGGTTCTGCCAGTCTCTTTCAGTGAGGTCCCTTCCTTCATCCATTTGAAGCATAGACTGCACATGTATGTACATGTATGTTTGCTCTGTGATTGTGTGGCTGAGTGAGGGTGGAATGTGTGGACTGTGTATGACTGCAGGGGCACAGGGATCCATTTTAGGTCTCCTGTGTATGGGTGGTTCACAGAATAGTAATATGGAGGGCCTGTCAGATAGGGGTATGAATTGTAGCTTGCCAGAAGAACATTCCTCAGAACCATTTGAAGTGGGCCAGACTCCTGTGAGAGGAAGGAGGGAGATAGAAGTTCACTTGAAATGTAAGAACAGTGTGTGCCCCCTTCTCTACTCTATTCTTACGCAGATGTGTGCACAGATGGCCACTATGTATTAGTCAGGTGAGACAAGACCAGCTCCATCTGTGCCCTTCCTTCACAACCCTATACTTTGGTTGCTTAACCATCCATGTTATCTACCATCAAGCCCTCCAGCCTATTGCTGTTAGGATCTGCATTCATTTCTGAGTGGAACTGTTGGAGTATCAATTAATACCACTAGTGTCAAATATCACCTTCCCCCAATAAGTCCAGTAATTAATCCTCCCGAAGGGGGGCTTCTCGGCTTACCATAAAGGAAAATATTTGTTGAAAGATGCTCCTCATCTCCATATATCCTGGTCTGGGTTTTTTGTTTGGCCTGAAAATTTCATTTCCCTCTGTAAGGTTTTTCACCTCTGCTTTACAGATGCCTTCAAACTACGTTAAAGGCCTTCCATATTGTGAATTCTTCTTTTGCGATTAATTTTAAGTCTGTATGCATTCCTGGCCCCCTCAGTGTATCTAGTATAAACAACACAGCCAGTGGGGAGGATCACAGTGATTGTGTACAACAGAGCTCTCAGGAGGATTATGTAGTCTGTGACGCGTCAATTAATGTCATTTGAACCCAACTCTAGAGGTAACCAGTCTGTGCTGAGCAGTCATACGGACAGGAGACATATTAGCACTGACTTCTGCCTTGGTAAGAGTTTCTGAGAGGTTATAAGTTAAGAGATGGAGAATCCTTGCTATCACACTCAACCCCACTCTGCAACCCCAGATGCCCTATCATTCCCTTCAGCCAGTGCAATAGCCATGTCCCATGCTTGTGTTATTAGACTGTCTAAGTAGTCATCACATCTTATTATGCCTGTAAGAAAAGTTGTTCACCTTTATAGCCTTGTACATATTATTGAACACATTAAAGCTCACGCTTCATATTGCATTTACCCATTTACCTTGATAATTTCCAATGGATCTTCATTTGAATTGAAACATATAATCCCTCTTATGATTGTTGAGTAGGAGGACAAGCAACATGTCAACCTCTTACCCAAGCTTAACGCGCTGTGCTCCATGGCATTCAAGTGTCTTTCCTGCCCCATTGCTACCACTACATTCAAGCTTTCCCACATTGCTAGCACTTTCTCATTTTCTTATGGGTGTAATTTAAGGTACACCCACCCATCTGGGCTATTGTACTCTAACCTGAAAGTGGACCTGGAACATTCTTTGTCTGCAAATGTTCTTTTTAAATAAGGAGAGATATTAACCGCTTTGCCTTACCCAATTTATCATGCCGTTTATCCAGTCCCCCAGCCAGTGCATTCCATGTATTAACTAATTACATGTTCCCATTCAGAGATCATTTTACCTATAAACATTGTGCAGTGGTCTGGGAAAGTGAGTAGGGAATATCCTGATACCTAAATATCATAGCCAAAATATTGAGAACCAGAATATTACAAGGCAAGTGCTTACAGGGAAGTATTGATTTACTTTTCTTATATTCACATCTATGCAGCTGCGGCCCATGCAGGTAAGAGCAGTGGGGCCTGGTTCGGGGGGGATCGACAACAATCAAATAAATAATTAATTTTCCCTCATCGTCGTCTGTCGAAATCCCCCACACACGGCCCCACCACCCCACTGCTCTTCACTGCACGGGCCACGGCTGTATCTATGTGCCAGGAAGATACATGAAAAGACACGGTACATATATGAGGAGTTAGGTATAGAGAATATATACCTACTCACCAACCAATATTTTTTAACTCAATATTTTTGCTACAATATTACGTTATAGTGATATTTCCTTACTCAATATTCCAGACCCACATCTTAACTTTTGATAAAAGGTCATCAAAGCACCTCATACACCTTGCCTGTGCTACCCTCCCAAGCTAGCCATGAAGCGTTAGCCTCATGTCCCTCCCCATTCCCCTGTGATACCCACCTATAATCTTCATAGTGAAATCAAGCATGGAGCGGGTCAACTCAAGCTTGTTCTATATAGTTTTTCATCAAATCGACCCACCCAATCCCCACCCCACACCCATCTGCAGTTAACATCAGTATAAAGTTTTGGGTGGAGCTGTTGAAATTGACAATGAATTCCCTTCTGGTCTGTTATTATCTTCTCCAGTGTGTCCTGTATTAGTGAATATCTCTCCTTGTTTAACGTACAAAGAGACCGACGTTCCACAACACTCTCCCAGTGCAAACCCCCTGGTCTAGCCACTGGGGACATTTTCTAAACTTTCCACCCTTCTAGTACACAGGTTCTTCCATGCGGACACAGTGCTGTATGTCAGGGCACTGGCACATACCTTGTGCACGCCCACCAAAATTGGTGGCAAACGATGTGTTTCTTACTTTTCCCTGTTTGCACTAAGGGTCCATGTGGCCTCTTCAGCCTAAGCAGCAATAGGCACCACCACCCGCCACAGGATATGCCAACCTGAGCCCACTCCCTCCAGCACAACAGCCTTCCAGGTCTTTCCAGGCTCGCAGCAGAGTGAGGATGACAATCTGCCAGTACGTGGTAGACCCCAGGGGCGGCTCTAGGCTCATGGTGGCCCTGTGCAGGGAGCGCAGGTAGGGGGCCCCGGAAGAGGGGGTCCGGGCGGGGTGGAGCTCAGGAAGGTGTTTTAATAAAACGTCCAGAAAAGGCGTTAGATGACCAGTAACATGGTAACAGAAAAACAACGTTTACTTTTTGAGTGCTCATCACTTGGATACTTTATTTTAGAATCTGGGTCTCTGGAGGGACCCCTTTCAACAAGAAAAACACGTTGCGCGTCCGTAAGAGAGTTCGGCCACAAAGTAGGATCCCTCCAATCACATAAATCATATTCAGAACACGGGTCTGTAACATGGTCTTGCTCTTTGGCTTCCTTTTCAATACCAGCATCATCCGTCTGTAAACTCTGAACCTCCTTCAGAATGCCAGATGTTGATGGACCGATGAATGATGTTTCAGTTTCTCTGTCTGAGGGTCTTTTGTAATAATCTCTTCATCCTGAGTTGGTAATTGCTGCATGTTTGTATCAATTTCAGAGTCACCTTGTTCATTTTCATTGGTCTGCTCATGAGTATCATTCTGCTCATGGATATCATCATTTTTTTGTTCTTCTTTATGGTAGTCAGCGCCTGTTTTACCTAGTGCATCAGCAGTACTCTGGCCAGAGGATTCTCCATCTTTAGGTTTCCCTTGGGTGATAAAGTTCAGGATTGCTCCTTCCTGTGACACTACGAAAGCCTGCTGAGCCACCTTTCTCTTTCGTTTCGAATAACCAGATTTGTGTACTCGAATTCTCTTCATTTTGCTTGCAATGCAGCGGGCGAGGCTAGCAGTGGGTAGGGAAAAAAAGAAGACAATCAGCAGTGGCGGCTGCTGAAAGATTTTGATGTGTCATTTTTATTTTCTTGCAAAAACAACAGTTGATGGACAGAATGCAGAACAATGTCATACATTCACCCCAGTACAGAGATCTGGGCCTAAATCCATCGTTTTTTTGCTCACCACACCACCCCAGTTCAGACATGCCCATATGCAAATCAGCCTTGACCCTGTGCCTCATGGGAACAGTCCAGCCCGAACTGCCAGGCCATGTCTTACCTGGACTACACAATGAAGGACCAGCATACCTTAATGAACGAGTGAATTTCCACCAACCTACCAGGAAAATATGTTCCAGAACCATCTCCCTAGCAGCCACCCAATGCAGCCGCTGATAAAACAGTGGAGGCCGCTACTTCTCCCACCTGGCAGTGAAGACCTGAAAACCCTCCCCCTGCACCTCAGAGCCTCACCATCACTCCAGCAGTTCAGGAAGGACCACAAGACCTCGCTGTTCAACCAACAAGCAGCATGATCCAGCAGCATGAATCCCACACCGCCTCGAGACCCTTATGTGTGAAGCAGCTGAGCTTTACAAACCCTGACTGATTGATAGTAATTACCCTTCCCTCTACATGTATGACACATTATGAGGACTAAGCAGAAACCAAAGGAAATGATGGACGGAGTGTTGAACATTGCAAGCACTCACCCCCAGTCAACTGATCTGGGTTTAATCCATCACCGTTCTTTAGCCCACTCTGCCACCCCAGTTCAGACATGGCCATATGCAAATCAGGCTGACCCTGTGCCTCATGAGAACAGTCCAGCCCGAACTGCCAAGCCATGTCTTCCCTGGACCGGAAACAAGCTTCCTAGGACCGGTTTCTGGCATTTCAGCCGTCTTCAGCCAGGCTTGCTTGAATCCAGTGGCAAAGTGAGCAAGGGACTCACGTCTGAGCATACCCTGCCAACTTATGGCGAACAAAGCAGAAACCAAAGGAAATGATGGACGGAGTGTTGAACATTGCAAGCACTCACCCCCAGTCAACTGATCTGGGTTTAATCCATCACCGTTCTTTAGCCCACTCTGCCACCCCAGTTCAGACATGGCCATATGCAAATCAGTCTGACCCTGTGCCTCATGAGAACAGTCCAGCCCGAACTGCCAAGCCATGTCTTCCCTGGACCGGAAACAAGCTTCCTAGGACCGGTTTCTGGCATTTCAGCCGTCTTCAGCCAGGCTTGCTTGAATCCAGTGGCAAAGTGAGCAAGGGACTCACGTCAGAGCATACCCTGCCAACTTATGGCGAACAAAGCAGAAACCAAAGGAAATGATGGACGGAGTGTTGAACATTGCAAGCACTCACCCCCAGTCAACTGATCTGGGTTTAATCCATCACCGTTCTTTAGCCCACTCTGCCACCCCAGTTCAGACATGGCCATATGCAAATCAGTCTGACCCTGTGCCTCATGAGAACAGTCCAGCCCGAACTGCCAAGCCATGTCTTCCCTGGACAGGAAACAAGCTTCCTAGGACCGGTTTCTGGCATTTCAGCCGTCTTCAGCCAGGCTTGCTTGAATCCAGTGGCAAAGTGAGCAAGGGACTCACGTCTGAGCATACCCTGCCAACTTATGGCGAACAAAGCAGAAACCAAAGGAAATGATGGACGGAGTGTTGAACATTGCAAGCACTCACCCCCAGTCAACTGATCTGGGTTTAATCCATCACCGTTCTTTAGCCCACTCTGCCACCCCAGTTCAGACATGGCCATATGCAAATCAGTCTGACCCTGTGCCTCATGAGAACAGTCCAGCCCGAACTGCCAAGCCATGTCTTCCCTGGACCGGAAACAAGCTTCCTAGGACCGGTTTCTGGCATTTCAGCCGTCTTCAGCCAGGCTTGCTTGAATCCAGTGGCAAAGTGAGCAAGGGACTCACGTCTGAGCATACCCTGCCAACTTATGGCGAACAAAGCAGAAACCAAAGGAAATGATGGACGGAGTGTTGAACATTGCAAGCACTCACCCCCAGTCAACTGATCTGGGTTTAATCCATCACCGTTCTTTAGCCCACTCTGCCACCCCAGTTCAGACATGGCCATATGCAAATCAGTCTGACCCTGTGCCTCATGAGAACAGTCCAGCCCGAACTGCCAAGCCATGTCTTCCCTGGACCGGAAACAAGCTGGCAGGGTATGCTCAGACGTGAGTCCCTTGCTCACTTTGCCACTGGATTCAAGCAAGCCTAGCTGAAGACGGCTGAAATGCCAGAAACCGGTCCTAGGAAGCTTGTTTCCGGTCCAGGGAAGACATGGCTTGGCAGTTCGGGCTGGACTGTTCCCATGAGGCACAGGGTCAGACTGATTTGCATATGGCCATGTCTGAACTGGGGTGGCAGAGTGGGCTAAAGAACGGTGATGGATTAAACCCAGATCAGTTGACTGGGGGTGAGTGCTTGCAATGTTCAACACTCCGTCCATCATTCCCTTTGGTTTTGCTTTGTTCGCCATAAGTTGGCAGGGTATGCTCAGACGTGAGTCCCTTGCTCACTTTGCCACTGGATTCAAGCAAGCCTAGCTGAAGACGGCTGAAATGCCAGAAACCGGTCCTAGGAAGCTTGTTTCCGGTCCAGGGAAGACATGGCTTGGCAGTTCGGGCTGGACTGTTCCCATGATGCACAGGGTCAGACTGATTTGCATATGGCCATGTCTGAACTGGGGTGGCAGAGTGGGCTAAAGAACGGTGATGGATTAAACCCAGATCAGTTGACTGGGGGTGAGTGCTTGCAATGTTCAACACTCCGTCCATCATTCCCTTTGGTTTTGCTACATTATGAGGACTAGCCACATATGGAAGGTTTATTTGAAGAGTGTTATAAAACTATAGGGTAGATCATGTGACTTGGCATACAAGGTCTGTTTTCTCAGTCCACTGAGAACAGTAGAGCCTGGAGAATAGTTCATGATCTATTTGGGAAGTGACCTTAGCAGGAAGAGAGTAAGCTACCTTGAAATCATGGCACACAGAGACCTGTCTCAGTACGTCACTAACTGATCCTGAAGACAGCCTACAGGTAACCAAAGACTCGTCCACTTTACCACATTGTCAAAAGACAAAATACAAAATATTTAATTAAGGTTTCTTGTATAGTGCCATATTCCAGCAACCAGTTCTGCTCGCTTTCAGAGCACCTATTAAACAAGGATTAATTACAGTGAGTCCTAAGGCTATGAAAAGGCACTAGAGGTTCACTGAAGCAAAATTAATGTGCAAGGAACATCCAGTCAGGAGACAACTTTCAAGCAGACGTACGAATCACTAGCACAGCGTACCAACGACCCCATGGGCCGTGGCATAAGCAAGGAAAATGGCCCCTTTGGCTGCTGAGGAAGTAAAATATTAGCAATTATCAGGGTTCAATGGGCCCCTGAGGGTTTTGGGTCTCAGTACCACTGTACTTGCTGAACCAATGGTAACTATGCCCCTAGTATGGACAGAGAAGGCTGCTTCACCAATTGCAAACTGAGGACTAGTTAAACTAGTTTTCTCTGCTAGTCACATGACAAGCACTGGAATGTAATTAAAGAAATGATCAAGAAGCCAGTCTCCTACCAAGGTCTCTGCAAAAGGTCATTAGATTGAGTTAACATGGGTAGACACTGCCATTCTATTCCAGGCGTCCATCCATAGGTGCTTGCATTTCATGTCTGCCTCAACACCATATAAAACAGACATAACCAAATGCCAAGTACATTCGAACACTCGATGTTTTAAAAGATTTGTGCAGGCAGATCCACTCATTAGATCACAAGTATCAGCTTCATACTCTGTTTTCATGATTGTAATTGTAATCATTTTAATGAATCCTTAACATTACGTCTAACACCTCGTACCCTGCTCTCCTCTTCCCCCCAATACGACCGTGCCTCCCAAGTTACACCTCCAAAAGTCACCATGCCTCCCCTCAGCCACAAGTAAACACCACCCCTGCACTCCTGACTCACTCTTCCCTCAACATACAGAGCCGATCTGTACCACTCCCTACCCCTGGCGCACGGTGACCACCTCTCCGACCCGCGCCCTCTCAGAGATGAATCGTGAGAGAGAGGCTCTCTCTCACGATTCATCATGCCCTCCCTTCCCATGACCACCAGAATACCTCCAGCTCGCCACCTCACATGGCTTACCTCCACCCAGACCCAAAGCACACACCATCTACAATAACATCCTCACCCAACCTTCCCCACGCCCCCGGCTCCTCACCCCCACGGGCTGGGATACATTCCTACGCCTGATCTGCCCTCCTCCCCAGGGCTCCCCACACCCTCGTCCAATGGCTCACCTTCCCTCGGGTTCACTCTGCAGTGGCACTCGCTGACCTCCTCACTCCCCCTCCCCATGCCCTGACCCTCGGGCTGCTCACCTCGCAGCTGGCACCAAAGGTTGCACACTGGCATGCTATCCTCTGCAAGGCGGCCTTTCTTGCCCAGGGTCTCTAGGCGCGCCGGTGCATGGCCTCGGCCGTTCTCGGTACTGCTCGCTGCACGCCGGGCACGGGTGCTGCCACCCCTCCTGCCGCCAGTGATGCGTGGTGCTTCTGTAACCCCTTCGCTGCAGGACTTGCGGGCACTGCGCATGCGCGCGCATGCGAACCTCCGGAGGTGCCAGATCTGGACTATTAAAACAAGCTCGATTCTCCTGGAAAAAAAGTTCTAAACAAGCACAAGACCTACCAGAAGAGCCCGAAACAAGGCCGACCCCACACAAAGACGAGACTGGGTTAGAAAGGAAAAGAGTATAAGAACAACCATTCAGCGTGCATCACATTGGATTTAGCACGCCTCAGTCGTTCATGCGCCAAATCCCTGCCAGGGGCCGCCACGAATATGTATTGTATCCGATTCCTCGTGGTGGCCTCTGGGGTTTGGTGGCCCTGTGCAGGTGCACAGCTTGCACATGCCTAAGGCCGCCCCTGTAGACCCGTCCTCCAGGGTTCACCATCCCGCCCACTCAGCGGTCGGACCCTCCGTAGTGGCCACGCACAGGTCGGCTCGCGGGAGATGGAGGTTGTCAGATCTCTGTAATGCCTCAATATACCCAAATTCTTCTCCTCTTTGACAATTCAATTGTGAATGTGATGTACGATTTCTTTTATCGGAATATGCTGGACTGTGAAGGGCTGTCTGATAAAGAAACCACCTTGGACCGGTTACGATGACGGAGCGTTACACAGCAATTAATCTGCTCCACCTGTGCCTTTCTAGCCATATGTGGGGTTTATTTACAAGCTCCTTGCGCTGCCATTGTTCACTTTTTATGTGGGAAAAAGTGACGCAAGGGGCTTGTAAATAAGCCCCCCTAGTTTCCAAAGTTGAAGCTGCCTGAGGAACTACACAAATAACCTGTAATAATAGAGAGACACACGTAACGCAGACTTACAGGCTCTTCGGGCGACTGACAAAAAACTCACATGGGACCCAGATCTCAAGAACGTGACAACTGTCAATAACAGACATTCTATATATAGAAGCCATGAATATTCATGCGCGCGTTCTTATAATGAGCATGCAAATCATTCCAGGACTTGATTTAATTTGCAGACGATGAAAGGCTCGGCATCAGCTGGGGTTTCACATCCGTCACCCAGATGGCGCCGGGGCCATTGCTGGCTTCTGGATGTGACCGCTCAGCAGTTCCCAGGGCGCTCTCCACGCACGAGCCCTGCGCAGTTTGCACGGTCATCTATTTACATCCTACCTGCTCCCTGTGCAAATAGGAAGCCACCGCAGCAGTAAAAAATATATGATGGAAAGGGACATAGCGACAAGAAAAGGTCACCATCTCCCTCGTCTGGGAGGCTCACAAAGTTCAAGTAGAT
Source organism: Triturus cristatus (assembly GCF_964204655.1). Classification (NCBI taxonomy): domain Eukaryota; kingdom Metazoa; phylum Chordata; class Amphibia; order Caudata; family Salamandridae; genus Triturus; species Triturus cristatus. The sequence goes on along the minus strand of NC_140579.1, from coordinate 387,706,548 downwards.
AGAAAACAAGCAATAGGTCTCGCATTTGCCAGAGTTAGAGCTATTAGCGTTGTAAATGACAGTCTTTCTTTTAAGTATGTGTTTTTGTTTGGAGTGGTGTGGTAAATAATTTAATTACCGGAACTTAATTTGATGCGGAAAATCTATAATAATAGCTCAGTAAAATAAGAGGCAGAATCCGTGGTATTAGAGGTTCGGAACGGGCTTTATTCCAAAATCAATTCGAATTGATGGACTCCATATTCCATCACCACGAAGGTTCAGGAAGTGAAGAACAAACTTTATTGACAAGTAATCATTTTTATACAATAGGCATTACAGTGAAACAGATGCAGGAGGCGTAACAGTTGATAACAAAGATAAGAACATACATGCGTAACTAAAATGGGTGTAACTGGGCGTAACTTAAAGAACGTCATTGGATATGATGTCATAAATGGGTGGTTCCACGGAAGAATTTCGCAATGTCAGCAGAAATACTTGGCAGAGATGCGCGCGCAGCAGCATGACGTGTGATTGACGTGCAACTAGGGGGTGAAGGGGACTTGACATTTAGCTCTACATGTGGAGACAGAAGTCTGGGGTTATGTCAACCTAATCCCAAATCATATCTAACATCCTATGTTTAAAGAACTGTGTTATCCAAAAAGAAAGGTCTCTTAGGATAGAATCTTATTCTATACTGACTATACTGACTGTTAGTGCGTGTACAAGCGTCTAAGTGTCTACACTAGATGCGAGGGCAGAAATCTTCCATAGTAACAGGGCTATGAATTACTTGCATAAAGACAGAGAAGCCGGGCCTTTTGCTCGGTAGCTGAAAGAATGTTTACTTAAACTACTAGACAGGAATGCATTGGGTGAAGAGCGGAGCAGAGCAGATAATCTTGAAGGTGAAATACAGTTTTTGGCAAGCAGACAGGTCGAGGCAGGCACCGTTAGCCGCGCAGGGAGTAGGACAAAGTTCATGGATACAGATGCGAGCTCAGACTGGAGCTTTCAGAGGCAGAAGGCAGAAAAGGCTTGATGGCAGAATCAGGGCCTACTCGCCTGGACTGTAAAATGGGATAAATGAACCATATAAAGCCGGTGGCCTTTCATACTTAGGAATAGAGTATCAGGCCCATTCATGGCGGGTCTGAAAGAGGACATGTTGACGGTGGACGCACATGTGTTTGCGTCTTCATAACTGGAACTGGAGGAAACATACATGTACTTATGATTTATACATGAAACCGTTGGGGTCCAAGATAGGGGACATAACTGATCATAAAAATCCATATTTCCACATTCCCTCCTTGTCCCCTACTTGCCCTTAAGAGATATCAATCTTCATCAATCCGTTGATTTGTTCATATAACATCATTTGTTCTTCTTTCTTCTTCCGGAATCTTGAATGAAAACTTGGATGTGGGATACACGAGGTGGCACATAGACCACAAATCGCTGGCCCACATTGTAGGCATAAGCAGCAACTGAATAGTATGAGAAAGCCAATACCTAGGAAGGATAGGACCCTCCATCCAAAGGTAGATAATACACTCCAAAACCAACCGGACCAAGTCCAGGTGCCTGGATTCTGGTGTATCTGGCTTACAATCTTATGAAGGCGAGTTATGGCTTTATATACAGATGGCGAATTTTCTGGTATGAAAATGCAACAATTTGATCCGATGACCCTACAAGCTCCGCCCCTATCGGCCAGAATGACGTCAAGGACAAGACGATTTTGAAGCACAACAATCCGCATAGCAGACTGCTCTTCTGTTAAATTGCCTAAGGCGGAAATAGTTTCGTTTACTACTGCTTCAAGGGTTCTGGTTAATCTACGTATCAGCTTACTATTAGTGACTGTACCTATATAAGGAAAGAAACCCTTATTGAAATCTGTGTATTTTTCCCATGCTGTTTCAGTGTAATCGACGATTGGGAGATCTCTCCGTTCTCTATTGTGTACTAAGTGAGTATTTCTATGATAATCAGGAGGAGCTAGAAAAACAGGTGGCAAAAGGAATCCGATGTAGCAGGTACCATCCCAATCTAGAGGCAAACGTGTATATGCAGTCTGACCACATACGAAGTAGGAATGGCGAGAAGCTCTAAATGTAGACTTGCCTTGATCACTGAATTCTATTACAGTGGTGCATTTACTGTGGCCCATGTGTATGGAGCCATTCTTTCTTATACACAATTCACCTTTAACTGGAAATACTGACATAGCGGGCAAAATTGGTGCAGCTTCGGATTCGACATTCAGGATCATGAGATTAAGCGTGAAATTACCTAATCCATATACTTCATTTTCTAGATCAGTTCCTGTTCTTTTGGGAAGTCCCTCCTTGTTAGGGTAACAGACTTTAAGCAAGACTAAGTTCAGGTTTCCCCAAACCCAGTTGTCTTGATAAACTGCGGAATTCGAATCTAGGGAATTAATTAAACTAAACCATGCTCCACAGGAGCCATTGTGTGTGAACGGATATGGAAAGAGAGGCAGAATTCCCTTATAGTTCTGATAGGGAGGGAGTCGGCCACATATCCAACAATTTGTAGCATTGCTAGCCTGATGGGAATGATGTAACACACTAATAAAAGTGTTATTGCGCAGCGCAAATCTATATGACAACTCATGCGGGGGAAATTCACTAAAAGAATGTTCAGCAGTAACATTATAAACATGTTTAGAAATAGGATAATATATGTGCAACAATATACTTGCAGCAATTATTAAAAGACATAAGAAAAACAGAATTAATAACGTCACTGTGCAATGACTACGCAGTGATTTACAGTACGCATGTTTTTTCCACTGGATTTGATTATTTCTTTCTCTATTCCGGTCCAGAGGATACATGTCAGAGACAAATTCAACCGATTCACCTTGGAGAGGACTTAAACAATCAAATTGTCTGACTTATTGGACCTCAATTTTAGTCTATATAGTACTGAACTCGTTTGCTCAACCAAGGGGAGCTTTGAGTCTGTCTTTGAGGAACTACAGGGTTTAGTCTCTATATCGGATGGTAGTCCATGAAATTTCTTGATGTGACTTGAATGTATCCAGCCTTTTCGACCTTCGATCTTCACGGCTGTCCTCGTGGTTAACAGTACGAGTTGAGGCGATTTCCACCTAGGATCCAGCTGAGACTTCCGGTCAAAGTTCCGCACTAACACCAAGTCCCCCGGAACTACGTCGTGGGGTTTCACCTCGGTGTTGTCGGGAAAGGCTGCAGCTACCTGTGAACGACAAGATTGTAGTGCAGACATCAAGGAAGCTAGGTAATCTGTCAGCATATTACAGTCAACGTCAGTTATTTTACGAGGTATAGGCGTCCCCCACATATTTGGTGGTCTACCGAAGATCACCTCATAAGGGGATAGCCCTGTTCGAGAATGTGCTACCATTCTCATGTAAAAGAGTGCAACTGGTAAGGCTACTACCCAGTCGACACCTTTCTCTCTACATATTTTGGACAATCTAATTTTCAGAGTTTGATTATGTCGTTCCACAAGACCTGCTGCCTCGGGGTGTCGGACACAATGAAATCTCCATTGATAGCCTAACAACAGTGAAACGTGTTTCATTAGTTCAGATGAGAACGGCTGGCCGTTATCTGAGTAGACAGCACGTGGTAAACCGTACCGTGGGAAGAATTCTCGAACTAACTGTTTGGCAGTAGTCGGGGCAGTGTAATCTGAAACCGGGTATGCTTCTGTCCAACGGGACAGAGCACAAACAACTACGAGAACATATTTGAATCCTCGACATCGTTCCATCTGGATATAATCCATCTGGAGGACTTCAAAAGGGTGATCAGGAGGCTGAAATCCACCCTGTTCTACGGGAATGCTTTTACCTGGGTTAAACTGACAGCAGATCATACAGGTACGGACTTTTTGTTTAGCTGCTGCTCGTAAATGTTTGTTGAACCAAATGTGTTGAATGCTGTCTAGCATAGCCTTTTCTCCTAGGTGCGCTGGACTATGTATTGTATTAATGATAACTTGGACCATTGAGTCGGGAAGAAACCATACAGATTTTTCCTTCGTCATCCATCCTTGATCCGTTTGGATCCCTCCTAATTCAGTCCATTTCTTTATTTCGTCTGGTGTAGCATGTGTCTGTATGTCAATTACGTCAAGAGCGGGATCCTTAACCATCATGCAATGTGTTGGTGTCGGAACTATTGTCTTTGTCATGTCAGATGTGTGAGTTTGAGCAGTCTGTTTAGCTGTTCTGTCAGCTAGATCATTGCCTTGGGAAATGATATCAGTAACTTTCGTATGAGCTTTACATTTCATAATTGATATTGCAGCGGGTAGATGTATTGCATCTAATAAGGCATGAATGAGGGGTCCGTGCTGAATGTGGGCACCGTGAGAAGTTAAATAACCTCTCTCTCGCCACAGCACGCCGAAGTCATGTACAACTCCGAATGCATAACGTGAATCAGTGTATATGTTGACTTTCTTATTTGTGGCTTGAATACAGGCTTGTGTCAGAGCGATGAGCTCTGCTGCTTGAGCTGATAAGGTATTAATACGATTTGTTTCAATGACTTCAGTGTCTGTTGTGACTGCATACGCGGCCACTAGCTCTCCTGTACTTGTTCTCATACATGAACCATCTACATACAACGTCAGGTCTGGGTCTGACAATGGGACGTCTGTCAAGTCTTGTCTAGGTTTCGTCGTGATAGTAATAACTTCAATACAATCATGTGCTAGTGGGTCTGTTCCGTTTACTGGTAACAGTGTGGCAGGATTCAATGTACTACAACGTCTGATTTCTATGTGTGGCTGAAACAATGTCAATTCGTAACCGGTGAGTCTCGCTATAGTCAAGTGTTGTGTTTGTGTGCGGTTCAAGAGAACCTCTACTGCGTGTGGTACTTGTACTGTCAATTGATGTCCTAACACTATGGCATCGCTTTGTCTGATTGCTAAAGCTGTCGCTGCCACTGATTTCAGACACGCAGGCAGAGCCTGAGCTACGGGATCTAATGTACTAGAAAAATAAGCACATGGTTTGTGTGATCCTGCTTGTTCCTGTGTGAGTACTGACAAGGCAGTACCTTCGCGCTCTGTGACAAAGAGTGTAAAATGTTTATTGTAACATGGTGTTGCTAAGACAGGTGCTTGACATAAAGCTTTCTTTAGGCTTTCAAAAGCTTGTGTATGTTCCTGAGTCCAAGGGAGGACAGTCGATGTGGCTGCCTCCTGTGTTGTCAACTGAATGAGTGGTTTTGCTAGAAATGCATACTGAGGGATCCACTGCCTACAATATGAAGTGAGGCCTATAAAAGCCCGCACCTCCTTTTGTGTCTTGGGTATTGGCATGTTAGCAATTAACTGGATGCGATCTGGTGTAAGCTGCCTTCCCTCCTTGGACAGCGAGTGACCAAGGTAAACAACTCGCTGGACACAGAATTGCAGCTTAGAAGGGGACACCTTGTGCCCCTTTTCGGCCAAGAATTGTAAAACCGTCAGTGAGGCTTTTTCACATTCAGGTTCGCTTCTAGCGGTGATCAGCAGATCATCGACATATTGAAGCAGGGCAGTGTTGACTGGCATGTGGATACTGTCAAGTTCTCGTTTCAGTGCTTGGCTATAGATGCTGGGGCTTTCTGTGAATCCTTGAGGTGCGCGTGTGAATTTAAAGCTTCGTCCATTTAAACTAAATCCGAACAAGTATTGGCTTTCCGGATCTATTGGGACGCTGAAAAAGGCATTCTTGAGATCAATTACAGTAAAGAATGTTGCTTCGGAATCAATGGCTGTCAGTAATGAAGAAATGTCTGGAACTACGGGGTATTGTGGTACAATACATTTATTTAATTCGCGCAGATCAATAACCAATCGATATACTGGCGGGGCTTTTGGATCAGTTCGTTTAAGAATCGGGATTATCGGGGAATTACATACATTGGAGTCGGTTTCCACAACCACTCCTTGGCCAATGAGCTCGTCAATGATTTGCAGTAAAGCCACTACAGCATCTGGGGGTAACTTGTATTGTCGCATTCGTGGTAGTACCACTCCTGCCTTTAGTGTGACTCGATATGGTGTAATGTTCATGCAACCAACATCTGTAGGGCCTTGTGCCCATAAATGTGTGGGTAAAGTCTGCAGTCGGTGATCCATGTCTCGGGACACATAGTGCCCTTTGAAATCACGTAGAAACAATCTTACTCCTTCCGGAGAACAACATATTATAGCTCCTAGAGCTTTCAATGTTTTTATACCTAACAAGTTTTCTGGACATGATTTAGTAAGCAATAAATCTGTAGTTCGTGTCAAGGGACCAATCGTAAGGGGAAGAGGCTGTGATACTTCATTAATGATAGGTTTTCCTGAAAAACCAAGGGAAATATTCTGTAAGCCTGAGAGGGGTGCCCCTGGAACTTCACTACGTTTTATAGTTGTTCGGCTTGCCCCTGTATCAAGTAAGAATTTTCTATCTTGGCCTAATAGTTCACTGTGTACATAAGGTCCTTCTTGATCTACAGGGACCTCGATAAGGGGTAAGCCAACTTCCCTCTCTAGGCTGTTTCATGAGTATCGTTGATAATCAGGATAGTCATACTGTGCGGTCTGGTACATCTGTCGTGTCGTTGTTTGTGTGGCAGCAATAGGCTGCGGTGGTGGAGCTGGCAGAGACTGTTGCGGAGCTGGCATGGACTGTGCATGCTGCGGAGCTCCTTGTTGGTTCTGATCCTGTCTAAGTGGCCGTGGTCTTTCTTTTGTATTACCTATGGCGATATTATGTTTTAAAACTGGGCAATCGTGTACATAATGGCCTGGCTGTTTACAATAGTTGCATGTCCCTTTTACAGGACCTGCTGAAACACTAGACTGTGTCATACCCTTTTTATGACCGTCAGCTGGAACTGTCTGGGAAACTAGCATTTTCATTTTCGTGTCTTTCATGCGTCTTTGTTCATGTTCTTGTTCCTCTCTAATTCTATTGTGATGGTACTGTAGCATCTGTAACATCTGTGACGGAGTGTTACCTTGCCAGGTACTCTCGAATTTCAATACTCTATTCTTAACTTGGGGCAAGGAATTTTCAACTAATTTTGTCACAAATAGATGTGGATACGATTCGCTACTTGCTTTTATTCCACTATTTATACCAAAACATTTTTCGAATCGGGCATAGAAATCACTAGTGTCTTCATCTTGCTTTTGTTTACAGGCTGAGATTGCACCCCAGTCTTCCTTTTTCGTAGTTAATAAACGTGGCAGTACCTGTACTAGTAAACCTGGTAGTGTTTTGGTCTTTTCCCCAAGCCCTGAACCTGGACCTCGAGCTTTTTCTTCGTTTTCTAATGCTGTCCAATCTATCTTCTGGTCTCCCACCTCCCAGTCCTTTTCCTTGAGTTTTTCGTAAATGCCCGCAGGCATTAATACCTTCAATATTGTCATAATGTCGGGATAGGTATATTCTCCCATGAGCAACATGTCTTTAATTTCACGGTGGAAACCCGCTGGGTCTTTGTCATGACTGGGTACCACTTTCTTCATTTCTAATAGTTCTATTTTAGATATGGGTGTGTATACAAACACACGTTTAAACTGATTGTCATCACCTTTTATCGGGTGTACTTCGCGTAAGGGATTCTGTCTATCCATATAATACGTCGTTCTTTCTTTTATGGGCAGTGAGACATGTTCGGGACATACAAAAAGAATGTACTGCTTTCTGGATTCTAGTATATCTCTAATTAACTCAGTACCTGAACCTCTCCATTTATTCGTGAGTAATTTGGTCAATATATCAGGTAAGAGACCAGGATCGGAGTGTTGGCTTTTATATAATATAAGGAGTTGTTGAATCATATAGATACCAGCTAAACGCTGTTCATCTGGGGTGAGGTTCAAAAACGTGTGTGCTAATGTATCATCACCATATTTTCCGGGACTGTCAACCCAATGAACGGCTGCCCTGGCTAATTCTTGTTCGTCCATAGAATCGAGTATATGATAACCCCTTCGTTCTCGGAGTAATTTGTCAGCAGCTTGGAACGAATGCTCGGGGGACCTTATATTTATTATAGGGGTTTGGTAATTTCTGTTATTATCTGGACGTATCGGACGTATCGGATCAGTAAAGCCTCTAGTATTATTACAAGATCTTCCTCTACCTACATAGGCCATGGTTTCTAACTGTCCTGTGGGCAGTTCTAATTCTTCCTCCTCCTCTGTTTGTTCAGGCTCGTCTACTGCTAATCTTTCTTCGTGTATTCGTTCTACTTCTTTGCGGATCTTGCGGCACATAGCTACTATACATGATCGTTTATCATGTCTCCCCTCTGATATATTCCGACTCCATGTGGTAAGAATTTGCATTTCTTCCGGATTTACCCCTGGTCGGTCTTGATTTCTGATCACACAATTTATGAGGAAACGTAACAGTTCCCCCTGTATCTCCACTTTCTGGTACTCCAAGGCTCTATTAATACTTTCAGAATCTCGTCCTGACTGGACAAAGTGATATATATTTTCTAAATGTGTAGTCATTCCTGGTAGCCTCCCTAAATATATTGCAGCTCGTCTGATACGTAATGAGGCTAGCAGCATTTCGTCCCCTTTTCCGGGCACAGGGTCATATCTACAATCTATTAGAAGTTCCTTAAGCGTGTCGGGAGTTACTAGTTTGGGCGTACGTTGGTGTGCTAATTCTTGAAAGGAAAGTTTATTTACTCTGGGTGGCGTGGAAAAAATGTTTGCTGTACCTCCCGTAGCACCACCTGGGGTGCTGGATGTGAAAGGATTCGTTGAACGTGATATAGCAACCATAGATGTGGGTACAGCTGTAGAAACAGATGTGCTTGCCGGAACTTGTGTCGGAGTTTGTTGTTGCGGCGGTACAGACGGAGGAGGGTCTTGGCGTTGAACCCCCTCGGCAGGCGGTCTATGTGGCGCAGCATTAGCGTACTCGGGAGCTGCGTCGTCTAAATAAGAGGAAAGAAAAACATCTTCTGCGGTTCTGGGATGCCCTTTGGGATGTACTTTTATCGGGAACAATGGGGGTGGCAAGTCTTTTGGTATCTCCGGAGTAGCCTTAGGTAACCCTTCGGCCAGAAGAGGATACATACCATTCATAAGGGTATTTCGTTGTCTGTCTACTTGTTCTGATTTTACTCGAGTACCTTCTTCAATTAATATATTTTCTCGAACTTTATTTGAATTTTCCTTACTCTTATCTTCCTGTCTACGTGCTTTTTCTGTACGTCTATACGATTCTTTACGCCATAATTCAATGGCATCTTTCTGTGATTGTCTAGCTTTCTTTTTCCATAATTCTTCCTCTACTTTCACGATGCAATCTGCATCCCAGGTCCCAGCTGCGGGCCACCTCTGACTTTCTGGTAATTCCTTAGTGTAGTCTACCCATAAATCGAGAAATAATATGGCATCTAGGCCATGTTTATGATACATGAAGTACCCTGGAGTGTCCCTAGGAGGAATGGGAACAGCTTCTTCGAGTACCCCTTTTCTAGTTTTTATCTGTCTTAATTTCGAAAAGAGCGGCATTGTTGAGAACTGATCTGATCTGGTACCTAATTCTGAACACGTTTAATACAACAAAACACCATAATGAACAGTCATTCACACCACAATATGCAGAACGTATTTAAAACATTTTAACATTTAACATTTAATGAACAACAATGATGGCCATTTAGGGAACTAGTCACTAAACATGATACTCGGCACTAACTAGGTAATTCTGGATTATATACTAGACATACTTGATATACTGCTAAACAGTACAGATACACTGCTGAAACAGTGCAGACCGGATTTGTGTACCCAAACCCGTCTTGACCGGCACAACCTATGTGCACGTCAGAACGCCTCCCCGACAATGGTACTCACCGGGTAGCTCGGAACGGAAGGCCTCGGAACTGAACTGAACTGGACTCGGACCGGACTGGACTCGACTCGAATCTTCGGAACTTCGGAACCTGGTGGGCCTCTGTATACCTCGGATCTTGCTCTCTCAGCTAGGCTCTGGTCGGGATACTTCGCACTTCTCACCGCCTCGTCTGGGTGTTGATCGCAGCCTCAGTTACCCCCGCTCGGCAGGAGGGAGATACAGGAAATCCTGTGGGTACGCGTTGTTGTCCGTCCAGCTGTGGTAGGAGACCGGGCCTGCAACGCACCTCCGGCGCGTGAGATGAGAAAGTGTCCCTATTCGGGCGCCATATATGTGGTAAATAATTTAATTACCGGAACTTAATTTGATGCGGAAAATCTATAATAATAGCTCAGTAAAATAAGAGGCAGAATCCGTGGTATTAGAGGTTCGGAACGGGCTTTATTCCAAAATCAATTCGAATTGATGGACTCCATATTCCATCACCACGAAGGTTCAGGAAGTGAAGAACAAACTTTATTGACAAGTAATCATTTTTATACAATAGGCATTACAGTGAAACAGATGCAGGAGGCGTAACAGTTGATAACAAAGATAAGAACATACATGCGTAACTAAAATGGGTGTAACTGGGCGTAACTTAAAGAACGTCATTGGATATGATGTCATAAATGGGTGGTTCCACGGAAGAATTTCGCAATGTCAGCAGAAATACTTGGCAGAGATGCGCGCGCAGCAGCATGACGTGTGATTGACGTGCAACTAGGGGGTGAAGGGGACTTGACATTTAGCTCTACATGTGGAGACAGAAGTCTGGGGTTATGTCAACCTAATCCCAAATCATATCTAACATCCTATGTTTAAAGAACTGTGTTATCCAAAAAGAAAGGTCTCTTAGGATAGAATCTTATTCTATACTGACTATACTGACTGTTAGTGCGTGTACAAGCGTCTAAGTGTCTACACTAGATGCGAGGGCAGAAATCTTCCATAGTAACAGGGCTATGAATTACTTGCATAAAGACAGAGAAGCCGGGCCTTTTGCTCGGTAGCTGAAAGAATGTTTACTTAAACTACTAGACAGGAATGCATTGGGTGAAGAGCGGAGCAGAGCAGATAATCTTGAAGGTGAAATACAGTTTTTGGCAAGCAGACAGGTCGAGGCAGGCACCGTTAGCCGCGCAGGGAGTAGGACAAAGTTCATGGATACAGATGCGAGCTCAGACTGGAGCTTTCAGAGGCAGAAGGCAGAAAAGGCTTGATGGCAGAATCAGGGCCTACTCGCCTGGACTGTAAAATGGGATAAATGAACCATATAAAGCCGGTGGCCTTTCATACTTAGGAATAGAGTATCAGGCCCATTCATGGCGGGTCTGAAAGAGGACATGTTGACGGTGGACGCACATGTGTTTGCGTCTTCATAACTGGAACTGGAGGAAACATACATGTACTTATGATTTATACATGAAACCGTTGGGGTCCAAGATAGGGGACATAACTGATCATAAAAATCCATATTTCCACATTCCCTCCTTGTCCCCTACTTGCCCTTAAGAGATATCAATCTTCATCAATCCGTTGATTTGTTCATATAACATCATTTGTTCTTCTTTCTTCTTCCGGAATCTTGAATGAAAACTTGGATGTGGGATACACGAGGTGGCACATAGACCACAAATCGCTGGCCCACATTGTAGGCATAAGCAGCAACTGAATAGTATGAGAAAGCCAATACCTAGGAAGGATAGGACCCTCCATCCAAAGGTAGATAATACACTCCAAAACCAACCGGACCAAGTCCAGGTGCCTGGATTCTGGTGTATCTGGCTTACAATCTTATGAAGGCGAGTTATGGCTTTATATACAGATGGCGAATTTTCTGGTATGAAAATGCAACAATTTGATCCGATGACCCTACAAGCTCCGCCCCTATCGGCCAGAATGACGTCAAGGACAAGACGATTTTGAAGCACAACAATCCGCATAGCAGACTGCTCTTCTGTTAAATTGCCTAAGGCGGAAATAGTTTCGTTTACTACTGCTTCAAGGGTTCTGGTTAATCTACGTATCAGCTTACTATTAGTGACTGTACCTATATAAGGAAAGAAACCCTTATTGAAATCTGTGTATTTTTCCCATGCTGTTTCAGTGTAATCGACGATTGGGAGATCTCTCCGTTCTCTATTGTGTACTAAGTGAGTATTTCTATGATAATCAGGAGGAGCTAGAAAAACAGGTGGCAAAAGGAATCCGATGTAGCAGGTACCATCCCAATCTAGAGGCAAACGTGTATATGCAGTCTGACCACATACGAAGTAGGAATGGCGAGAAGCTCTAAATGTAGACTTGCCTTGATCACTGAATTCTATTACAGTGGTGCATTTACTGTGGCCCATGTGTATGGAGCCATTCTTTCTTATACACAATTCACCTTTAACTGGAAATACTGACATAGCGGGCAAAATTGGTGCAGCTTCGGATTCGACATTCAGGATCATGAGATTAAGCGTGAAATTACCTAATCCATATACTTCATTTTCTAGATCAGTTCCTGTTCTTTTGGGAAGTCCCTCCTTGTTAGGGTAACAGACTTTAAGCAAGACTAAGTTCAGGTTTCCCCAAACCCAGTTGTCTTGATAAACTGCGGAATTCGAATCTAGGGAATTAATTAAACTAAACCATGCTCCACAGGAGCCATTGTGTGTGAACGGATATGGAAAGAGAGGCAGAATTCCCTTATAGTTCTGATAGGGAGGGAGTCGGCCACATATCCAACAATTTGTAGCATTGCTAGCCTGATGGGAATGATGTAACACACTAATAAAAGTGTTATTGCGCAGCGCAAATCTATATGACAACTCATGCGGGGGAAATTCACTAAAAGAATGTTCAGCAGTAACATTATAAACATGTTTAGAAATAGGATAATATATGTGCAACAATATACTTGCAGCGATTATTAAAAGACATAAGAAAAACAGAATTAATAACGTCACTGTGCAATGACTACGCAGTGATTTACAGTACGCATGTTTTTTCCACTGGATTTGATTATTTCTTTCTCTATTCCGGTCCAGAGGATACATGTCAGAGACAAATTTAACCGATTCACCTTGGAGAGGACTTAAACAATCAAATTGTCTGACTTATTGGACCTCAATTTTAGTCTATATAGTTCTGAGCTCGTTTGCTCAACCAAGGGGAGCTTTGAGTCTGTCTTTGAGGAACTACAGGGTTTAGTCTCTATATCGGATGGTAGTCCATGAAATTTCTTGATGTGACTTGAATGTATCCAGCCTTTTCGACCTTCGATCTTCACGGCTGTCCTCGTGGTTAACAGTACGAGTTGAGGCGATTTCCACCTAGGATCCAGCTGAGACTTCCGGTCAAAGTTCCGCACTAACACCAAGTCCCCCGGAACTACGTCGTGGGGTTTCACCTCGGTGTTGTCGGGAAAGGCTGCAGCTACCTGTGAACGACAAGATTGTAGTGCAGACATCAAGGAAGCTAGGTAATCTGTCAGCATATTACAGTCAACGTCAGTTATTTTACGAGGTATAGGCGTCCCCCACATATTTGGTGGTCTGCCGAAGATCACCTCATAAGGGGATAGCCCTGTTCGAGAATGTGCTACCATTCTCATGTAAAAGAGTGCAACTGGTAAGGCTACTACCCAGTCGACACCTTTCTCTCTACATATTTTGGACAATCTAATTTTCAGAGTTTGATTATGTCGTTCCACAAGACCTGCTGCCTCGGGGTGTCGGACACAATGAAATCTCCATTGATAGCCTAACAACAGTGAAACGTGTTTCATTAGTTCGGATGAGAACGGCTGGCCGTTATCTGAGTAGACAGCACGTGGTAAACCGTACCGTGGGAAGAATTCTCGAACTAACTGTTTGGCAGTAGTCGGGGCAGTGTAATCTGAAACCGGGTATGCTTCTGTCCAACGGGACAGAGCACAAACAACTACGAGAACATATTTGAATCCTCGACATCGTTCCATCTGGATATAATCCATCTGGAGGACTTCAAAAGGGTGATCAGGAGGCTGAAATCCACCCTGTTCTACGGGAATGCTTTTACCTGGGTTAAACTGACAGCAGATCATACAGGTACGGACTTTTTGTTTAGCTGCTGCTCGTAAATGTTTGTTGAACCAAATGTGTTGAATGCTGTCTAGCATAGCCTTTTCTCCTAGGTGCGCTGGACTATGTATTGTATTAATGATAACTTGGACCATTGAGTCGGGAAGAAACCATACAGATTTTTCCTTCGTCATCCATCCTTGATCCGTTTGGATCCCTCCTAATTCAGTCCATTTCTTTATTTCGTCTGGTGTAGCATGTGTCTGTATGTCAATTACGTCAAGAGCGGGATCCTTAACCATCATGCAATGTGTTGGTGTCGGAACTATTGTCTTTGTCATGTCAGATGTGTGAGTTTGAGCAGTCTGTTTAGCTGTTCTGTCAGCTAGATCATTGCCTTGGGAAATGATATCAGTAACTTTCGTATGAGCTTTACATTTCATAATTGATATTGCAGCGGGTAGATGTATTGCATCTAATAAGGCATGAATGAGGGGTCCGTGCTGAATGTGGGCACCGTGAGAAGTTAAATAACCTCTCTCTCGCCACAGCACGCCGAAGTCATGTACAACTCCGAATGCATAACGTGAATCAGTGTATATGTTGACTTTCTTATTTGTGGCTTGAATACAGGCTTGTGTCAGAGCGATGAGCTCTGCTGCTTGAGCTGATAAGGTATTAATACGATTTGTTTCAATGACTTCAGTGTCTGTTGTGACTGCATACGCGGCCACTAGCTCTCCTGTACTTGTTCTCATACATGAACCATCTACATACAACGTCAGGTCTGGGTCTGACAATGGGACGTCTGTCAAGTCTTGTCTAGGTTTCGTCGTGATAGTAATAACTTCAATACAATCATGTGCTAGTGGGTCTGTTCCGTTTACTGGTAACAGTGTGGCAGGATTCAATGTACTACAACGTCTGATTTCTATGTGTGGCTGAAACAATGTCAATTCGTAACCGGTGAGTCTCGCTATAGTCAAGTGTTGTGTTTGTGTGCGGTTCAAGAGAACCTCTACTGCGTGTGGTACTTGTACTGTCAATTGATGTCCTAACACTATGGCATCGCTTTGTCTGATTGCTAAAGCTGTCGCTGCCACTGATTTCAGACACGCAGGCAGAGCCTGAGCTACGGGATCTAATGTACTAGAAAAATAAGCACATGGTTTGTGTGATCCTGCTTGTTCCTGTGTGAGTACTGACAAGGCAGTACCTTCGCGCTCTGTGACAAAGAGTGTAAAATGTTTATTGTAACATGGTGTTGCTAAGACAGGTGCTTGACATAAAGCTTTCTTTAGGCTTTCAAAAGCTTGTGTATGTTCCTGAGTCCAAGGGAGGACAGTCGATGTGGCTGCCTCCTGTGTTGTCAACTGAATGAGTGGTTTTGCTAGAAATGCATACTGAGGGATCCACTGCCTACAATATGAAGTGAGGCCTATAAAAGCCCGCACCTCCTTTTGTGTCTTGGGTATTGGCATGTTAGCAATTAACTGGATGCGATCTGGTGTAAGCTGCCTTCCCTCCTTGGACAGCGAGTGACCAAGGTAAACAACTCGCTGGACACAGAATTGCAGCTTAGAAGGGGACACCTTGTGCCCCTTTTCGGCCAAGAATTGTAAAACCGTCAGTGAGGCTTTTTCACATTCAGGTTCGCTTCTAGCGGTGATCAGCAGATCATCGACATATTGAAGCAGGGCAGTGTTGACTGGCATGTGGATACTGTCAAGTTCTCGTTTCAGTGCTTGGCTATAGATGCTGGGGCTTTCTGTGAATCCTTGAGGTGCGCGTGTGAATTTAAAGCTTCGTCCATTTAAACTAAATCCGAACAAGTATTGGCTTTCCGGATCTATTGGGACGCTGAAAAAGGCATTCTTGAGATCAATTACAGTAAAGAATGTTGCTTCGGAATCAATGGCTGTCAGTAATGAAGAAATGTCTGGAACTACGGGGTATTGTGGTACAATACATTTATTTAATTCGCGCAGATCAATAACCAATCGATATACTGGCGGGGCTTTTGGATCAGTTCGTTTAAGAATCGGGATTATCGGGGAATTACATACATTGGAGTCGGTTTCCACAACCACTCCTTGGCCAATGAGCTCGTCAATGATTTGCAGTAAAGCCACTACAGCATCTGGGGGTAACTTGTATTGTCGCATTCGTGGTAGTACCACTCCTGCCTTTAGTGTGACTCGATATGGTGTAATGTTCATGCAACCAACATCTGTAGGGCCTTGTGCCCATAAATGTGTGGGTAAAGTCTGCAGTCGGTGATCCATGTCTCGGGACACATAGTGCCCTTTGAAATCACGTAGAAACAATCTTACTCCTTCCGGAGAACAACATATTATAGCTCCTAGAGCTTTCAATGTTTTTATACCTAACAAGTTTTCTGGACATGATTTAGTAAGCAATAAATCTGTAGTTCGTGTCAAGGGACCAATCGTAAGGGGAAGAGGCTGTGATACTTCATTAATGATAGGTTTTCCTGAAAAACCAAGGGAAATATTCTGTAAGCCTGAGAGGGGTGCCCCTGGAACTTCACTACGTTTTATAGTTGTTCGGCTTGCCCCTGTATCAAGTAAGAATTTTCTATCTTGGCCTAATAGTTCACTGTGTACATAAGGTCCTTCTTGATCTACAGGGACCTCGATAAGGGGTAAGCCAACTTCCCTCTCTAGGCTGTTTCATGAGTATCGTTGATAATCAGGATAGTCATACTGTGCGGTCTGGTACATCTGTCGTGTCGTTGTTTGTGTGGCAGCAATAGGCTGCGGTGGTGGAGCTGGCAGAGACTGTTGCGGAGCTGGCATGGACTGTGCATGCTGCGGAGCTCCTTGTTGGTTCTGATCCTGTCTAAGTGGCCGTGGTCTTTCTTTTGTATTACCTATGGCGATATTATGTTTTAAAACTGGGCAATCGTGTACATAATGGCCTGGCTGTTTACAATAGTTGCATGTCCCTTTTACAGGACCTGCTGAAACACTAGACTGTGTCATACCCTTTTTATGACCGTCAGCTGGAACTGTCTGGGAAACTAGCATTTTCATTTTCGTGTCTTTCATGCGTCTTTGTTCATGTTCTTGTTCCTCTCTAATTCTATTGTGATGGTACTGTAGCATCTGTAACATCTGTGACGGAGTGTTACCTTGCCAGGTACTCTCGAATTTCAATACTCTATTCTTAACTTGGGGCAAGGAATTTTCAACTAATTTTGTCACAAATAGATGTGGATACGATTCGCTACTTGCTTTTATTCCACTATTTATACCAAAACATTTTTCGAATCGGGCATAGAAATCACTAGTGTCTTCATCTTGCTTTTGTTTACAGGCTGAGATTGCACCCCAGTCTTCCTTTTTCGTAGTTAATAAACGTGGCAGTACCTGTACTAGTAAACCTGGTAGTGTTTTGGTCTTTTCCCCAAGCCCTGAACCTGGACCTCGAGCTTTTTCTTCGTTTTCTAATGCTGTCCAATCTATCTTCTGGTCTCCCACCTCCCAGTCCTTTTCCTTGAGTTTTTCGTAAATGCCCGCAGGCATTAATACCTTCAATATTGTCATAATGTCGGGATAGGTATATTCTCCCATGAGCAACATGTCTTTAATTTCACGGTGGAAACCCGCTGGGTCTTTGTCATGACTGGGTACCACTTTCTTCATTTCTAATAGTTCTATTTTAGATATGGGTGTGTATACAAACACACGTTTAAACTGATTGTCATCACCTTTTATCGGGTGTACTTCGCGTAAGGGATTCTGTCTATCCATATAATACGTCGTTCTTTCTTTTATGGGCAGTGAGACATGTTCGGGACATACAAAAAGAATGTACTGCTTTCTGGATTCTAGTATTTCTCTAATTAACTCAGTACCTGAACCTCTCCATTTATTCGTGAGTAATTTGGTCAATATATCAGGTAAGAGACCAGGATCGGAGTGTTGGCTTTTATATAATATAAGGAGTTGTTGAATCATATAGATACCAGCTAAACGCTGTTCATCTGGGGTGAGGTTCAAAAACGTGTGTGCTAATGTATCATCACCATATTTTCCGGGACTGTCAACCCAATGAACGGCTGCCCTGGCTAATTCTTGTTCGTCCATAGAATCGAGTATATGATAACCCCTTCGTTCTCGGAGTAATTTGTCAGCAGCTTGGAACGAATGCTCGGGGGACCTTATATTTATTATAGGGGTTTGGTAATTTCTGTTATTATCTGGACGTATCGGACGTATCGGATCAGTAAAGCCTCTAGTATTATTACAAGATCTTCCTCTACCTACATAGGCCATGGTTTCTAACTGTCCTGTGGGCAGTTCTAATTCTTCCTCCTCCTCTGTTTGTTCAGGCTCGTCTACTGCTAATCTTTCTTCGTGTATTCGTTCTACTTCTTTGCGGATCTTGCGGCACATAGCTACTATACATGATCGTTTATCATGTCTCCCCTCTGATATATTCCGACTCCATGTGGTAAGAATTTGCATTTCTTCCGGATTTACCCCTGGTCGGTCTTGATTTCTGATCACACAATTTATGAGGAAACGTAACAGTTCCTCCTGTATCTCCACTTTCTGGTACTCCAAGGCTCTATTAATACTTTCAGAATCTCGTCCTGACTGGACAAAGTGATATATATTTTCTAAATGTGTAGTCATTCCTGGTAGCCTCCCTAAATATATTGCAGCTCGTCTGATACGTAATGAGGCTAGCAGCATTTCGTCCCCTTTTCCGGGCACAGGGTCATATCTACAATCTATTAGAAGTTCCTTAAGCGTGTCGGGAGTTACTAGTTTGGGCGTACGTTGGTGTGCTAATTCTTGAAAGGAAAGTTTATTTACTCTGGGTGGCGTGGAAAAAATGTTTGCTGTACCTCCCGTAGCACCACCTGGGGTGCTGGATGTGAAAGGATTCGTTGAACGTGATATAGCAACCATAGATGTGGGTACAGCTGTAGAAACAGATGTGCTTGCCGGAACTTGTGTCGGAGTTTGTTGTTGCGGCGGTACAGACGGAGGAGGGTCTTGGCGTTGAACCCCCTCGGCAGGCGGTCTATGTGGCGCAGCATTAGCGTACTCGGGAGCTGCGTCGTCTAAATAAGAGGAAAGAAAAACATCTTCTGCGGTTCTGGGATGCCCTTTGGGATGTACTTTTATCGGGAACAATGGGGGTGGCAAGTCTTTTGGTATCTCCGGAGTAGCCTTAGGTAACCCTTCGGCCAGAAGAGGATACATACCATTCATAAGGGTATTTCGTTGTCTGTCTACTTGTTCTGATTTTACTCGAGTACCTTCTTCAATTAATATATTTTCTCGAACTTTATTTGAATTTTCCTTACTCTTATCTTCCTGTCTACGTGCTTTTTCTGTACGTCTATACGATTCTTTACGCCATAATTCAATGGCATCTTTCTGTGATTGTCTAGCTTTCTTTTTCCATAATTCTTCCTCTACTTTCACGATGCAATCTGCATCCCAGGTCCCAGCTGCGGGCCACCTCTGACTTTCTGGTAATTCCTTAGTGTAGTCTACCCATAAATCGAGAAATAATATGGCGTCTAGGCCATGTTTATGATACATGAAGTACCCTGGAGTGTCCCTAGGAGGAATGGGAACAGCTTCTTCGAGTACCCCTTTTCTAGTTTTTATCTGTCTTAATTTCGAAAAGAGCGGCATTGTTGAGAACTGATCTGATCTGGTACCTAATTCTGAACACGTTTAATACAACAAAACACCATAATGAACAGTCATTCACACCACAATATGCAGAACGTATTTAAAACATTTTAACATTTAACATTTAATGAACAACAATGATGGCCATTTAGGGAACTAGTCACTAAACATGATACTCGGCACTAACTAGGTAATTCTGGATTATATACTAGACATACTTGATATACTGCTAAACAGTACAGATACACTGCTGAAACAGTGCAGACCGGATTTGTGTACCCAAACCCGTCTTGACCGGCACAACCTATGTGCACGTCAGAACGCCTCCCCGACAATGGTACTCACCGGGTAGCTCGGAACGGAAGGCCTCGGAACTGAACTGAACTGAACTGGACTCGGACCGGACTGGACTCGACTCGAATCTTCGGAACTTCGGAACCTGGTGGGCCTCTGTATACCTCGGATCTTGCTCTCTCAGCTAGGCTCTGGTCGGGATACTTCGCACTTCTCACCGCCTCGTCTGGGTGTTGATCGCAGCCTCAGTTACCCCCGCTCGGCAGGAGGGAGATACAGGAAATCCTGTGGGTACGCGTTGTTGTCCGTCCAGCTGTGGTAGGAGACCGGGCCTGCAACGCACCTCCGGCGCGTGAGATGAGAAAGTGTCCCTATTCGGGCGCCATATATGTGGTAAATAATTTAATTACCGGAACTTAATTTGATGCGGAAAATCTATAATAATAGCTCAGTAAAATAAGAGGCAGAATCCGTGGTATTAGAGGTTCGGAACGGGCTTTATTCCAAAATCAATTCGAATTGATGGACTCCATATTCCATCACCACGAAGGTTCAGGAAGTGAAGAACAAACTTTATTGACAAGTAATCATTTTTATACAATAGGCATTACAGTGAAACAGATGCAGGAGGCGTAACAGTTGATAACAAAGATAAGAACATACATGCGTAACTAAAATGGGTGTAACTGGGCGTAACTTAAAGAACGTCATTGGATATGATGTCATAAATGGGTGGTTCCACGGAAGAATTTCGCAATGTCAGCAGAAATACTTGGCAGAGATGCGCGCGCAGCAGCATGACGTGTGATTGACGTGCAACTAGGGGGTGAAGGGGACTTGACATTTAGCTCTACATGTGGAGACAGAAGTCTGGGGTTATGTCAACCTAATCCCAAATCATATCTAACATCCTATGTTTAAAGAACTGTGTTATCCAAAAAGAAAGGTCTCTTAGGATAGAATCTTATTCTATACTGACTATACTGACTGTTAGTGCGTGTACAAGCGTCTAAGTGTCTACACTAGATGCGAGGGCAGAAATCTTCCATAGTAACAGGGCTATGAATTACTTGCATAAAGACAGAGAAGCCGGGCCTTTTGCTCGGTAGCTGAAAGAATGTTTACTTAAACTACTAGACAGGAATGCATTGGGTGAAGAGCGGAGCAGAGCAGATAATCTTGAAGGTGAAATACAGTTTTTGGCAAGCAGACAGGTCGAGGCAGGCACCGTTAGCCGCGCAGGGAGTAGGACAAAGTTCATGGATACAGATGCGAGCTCAGACTGGAGCTTTCAGAGGCAGAAGGCAGAAAAGGCTTGATGGCAGAATCAGGGCCTACTCGCCTGGACTGTAAAATGGGATAAATTAACCATATAAAGCCGGTGGCCTTTCATACTTAGGAATAGAGTATCAGGCCCATTCATGGCGGGTCTGAAAGAGGACATGTTGACGGTGGACGCACATGTGTTTGCGTCTTCATAACTGGAACTGGAGGAAACATACATGTACTTATGATTTATACATGAAACCGTTGGGGTCCAAGATAGGGGACATAACTGATCATAAAAATCCATATTTCCACAGTGGAGTGGATGTATGCAGTGTGGAGTGGAATTATGTGGGTTGAATTGAAACTGTTAGTTGTGGAATTGTGTGGGTTTGAATTGTGTGGTGTGTAGTGCATTTGTGGAGTGGAATTATGTGGCATGGTGAATTGATAGGGATCGGAGCTGCACAAAATAGAAACCAAGATAGTGAGTGATAGGTAATTTGTGCACGAAGCGGTGAAAGAACTCCAGACAGAGGAGCAGAAAGAGTATGTGAGAAAGAGAGAAGGGGATGGCAGGTCACAGGTTCATATAGAGGAAGCTCCTGTGGAAACAGAAGACACCCTAAGAAGAGGAGCACGTGGGTTTGCAGGATGGTAATCTTGAAATGGCATGGGAAAGAAACTGTGATCGAAGAGCTGTGAGAGAGGTGGGAAGAGTGTTTGAGAGAGTTAGAGAGAGCTGTGAGAGAGTACAAGAGAGAGAGGGATGAGTGTGGGGAACCCGGTGAGGTGGAAAAGTGCACAGCATGAGGAGGTATAGGAAGGTAGTATGTGTAAGCAAGCAGTATAGAGAGGAGACAGGGAGTGTGAGGGAGGGAAGAGAGGGGCGCAGTGGAATTGTGAGATAAGAGGGGGTGTGAGGGAGAGAGGAGAGGGGCAGTGGATGTGTGGGATTGAGATGACACGGTTGGTGAAAGTGGGAGGTCGAGATGGGTTGTTCTTGAATTGTTTGTTGTGGAATATTGTGTTGTGGAAATGTGTGCTGTAGTGTGAAGTTGTATAGTGGAAATATGTGGCATGGTGTGCTGTGGAATTATGTGGATAGTAATTAAATGATATTAACTGTTGTGGAAATATGTAGAGTGAGATTGCGTGTGATAGACTCCATTATGTGGAATGGTATTGTGGAGTGGTGCAGGGTAGAGAGGAGAGGTGCAGGGTAGAGGGGAGTGATGCAGAGTAGAGTGCAGAGGTGTAGAGTGCAGTGATGCAGAATAAATTAGAGTGGCATAGAGTGCAGTGAGGCAGAGTAGAGTGGTGTAGAGTGGCATTGAGTTGTGTGCAGTGGTGAGAGTGCAGTTGTGCAGTGGCACAGAGTTCATAGTAGAGTGGGGTAGAGTGTACTAGCAGAGTAGAGTGGTGCACAGTAGATTAGAGTGGCATATAGTAGAGTGGTGCGCAGATTATAGTGGTGTGCCAAGTATAGTGATGCAGAGTGCAGTGGCGCAGAGCGCAGTTGCGCTCAATGCATTGGCATGGAGTTCACTGACATAGAGTGCAGTGGCATGGAGTGGTCCAGAGTAGAGTGCAGTGACACAGAGAAGAGGGGCACAGAATAAAGTGGCGCAGAGCAGAGTGGTGCCGAGTGGCGTAGAGTGCATTGTAGCAGAGTGCAGTGGTGTAGACTGGTGCAGAGGAAAGTGAGGTAGAATGCAATGGTGTAAAGTAGAGTGGCGTAGAGTGCAGTAGAGCCCAGTGTTGCAGAGTAGCATATTGTTGGGTGCAGTGGTGCACAGTACATTGGTATGCAGTTCAGTGATGCAAAATGCAGTGGCGTAGATCGCAGTGGTGCAGAGTGGAATAGTGTGACATAGAGTAGACTGTATCGATGTGCTGTGAAGTGGCATAGAGTGCTGTGGTGCATAGTAGAGTAGTGTGTAGTAGAGTGCAATGCTATATAGTACAGTGGTGTAGAGTAGAGAGGCGTCGAGTAAAGCGGCACAGAGTGAAGTAGTGCAGAGTAGAGTGCAGAAACTCAGTGTGGAGTGGAATGGCATAGTGTGGAATGGTACAGAGTATATTACAGTGACACCGTGTGGAGTGGCGTAGTGTGGAGTGGTGCAGAGTAGAGTGCAAAGTTGTGGAGCGGTGCAGAGTGGAGTTGAGTTGGGTAAGGCGGAGTAGGCATGGTGGGGTAGCACTGCTATTACAGACAACACATCTTCAATTGGAATGACCATTGCATCTGCACTGACGTACAGTTTTACTAATAAAAGTATACAGCACACAAATGATAATGTGTGGAAATGTCATCACCTAATGTAATGATTTGTTTCGATTGCATTAAAATATTTGTTTCCACCACATTCTGAATTATCAAAAAACATGCTTCTTTCGTGCTTTCCATATTCCGAAATATCTGCACAGTTAATTTACAGACATTTGCATTTTGTTTTGTGCTAGAAAAAAAATTAACATATTACAGCATACCCAGTGTAGCCAGCATGATTGTCACAAAAATCCTCTCACTTTGAAGTCAGAGAAAGAAACACCAAAATTCCTGGAAGGCTGAACCTGACATTGACCTCTGTCTTTGAATGCACAGCAAATGTGACAAGATAAGAACAATATTTAAAGGCATGGTTACAGAAATTGTGTAATGGTGGAAGAATACACTAAAAAGGGTTTGGGCAAGGAAAGGGAGGAACTCAAGTTGGACAGCCTAAAACAAATAAAGCCAGCAAACCGAGACCAAGGAATTGTGAGTTACAAACCACAAAGCCAATGGTAAGTAATGGGTGGAATGCATTTCCGGGGAACATTTCCAAATGTCCCCAAGATGTTTTAGCAAACCAGGCAGCTGTGCTGTCTGGTAGGCTGTGACCCCAAAACAGTCTCCCTTGCATCCACTGGAGGACACAGTGAAACAGACAAGAGAAAAATGGTGAGATGATCAATGATGTGCCTGAAAATGTTCAATGCCAATGGCTGAAGGTTACGAAGCTAAAGAGGCTAATGGCTTTGCGAGTTACATCCAAAGTCCATTAAAGTAAGCTCAGGAGACTCTATTACAAAAACAAAAACAAAAAAAAGTGGCTAGGTAACCCGTTATCTGCCTACCCTCTTGTCACCTCCATCCCACATGTAGTACTGACAATGTGAAAGAAGCAAGTCATTCTCCAAAATCTCCATTCTAATGACATATTATCTCAATATGTTAATAGGTGCAGAGAGGTGGCGTGCCCTACACCTCACCAAGCTTACTCTGGTTGTTTTTGAAGCTTTCTTTGTGTCAAATCACTCTCTCTTTGCATCTATCTTGTCACATTCTTTACACCTCCACTGCTTCTCAATAGCAGATGCGCCCTTTTTTCACCAGCCATCTTCATCCATCTAGCACGTTCCAAAATGGAGAGCAGTAGTGTAGGAGAGTAGGGTCTGCTTTCTATGTTCACCCCCACTTTTTGCTTTTCCTTCACTGGTTTTCGACTTAGATGTGGCTGTGGGCCTGCTAATCAGACCCACAGCCCAGCTGTTCTCTCTCTAAATTCACACTATGTACTTTAGGTACATAACCCAATTGGTAAGGATCACCCTCTAGGGCCCTGTACAGTGTACCTTAGGTACCCAGGGCATGGGTGTACCCTAGGCCTACCAGGGGCTGCAGCATGTATTATGCCACCCCTGGCTGGCCTCCCATCATGACACAACTGGCTGATCACTCAGCTGGGGCAAGGTCGTGTAATCACCCCTTGCTTAGGTATAGTATTCCTATATCTACCTCATATATAGACACATGGGTAACCTTTCAGTCACTCCTATGGCAGGCCTTAACAATCCTGAAGGCAGAGTGCTTGGTAACATGTGAGATGGTGCTCTAGCATGAGCTGAGCCTGTCTGCAGCTTTCGGAACCATGTCCTTATAGCTGTTCTATGATATCGCCTACCATATACTCTTAAAGTGCCTTATAATCCTCGCGGTTATGGTAACTATGGTTTGGCTTTATCAAAACATGTCGTGTAAGGTGTCTAACACTTTGGAATACTACCCCCAGACCATTGCTGGTGATGAGGATAGTATTCCTCCCTTCTAGAGGGAGAAGACATGTTGAAGGCCTACTACCCGGTTAAAGTTAACCAGAGCCCCAGCATCACAAAATGGATGCTGCTGCCACAGACACAAGTCTGACCTCCTGCTGCTGGGAGTCCTTCCAGCGAGGGAGGCTTGGACAATAGGTTTCCTGCCTTGGGAGGTGCTAGCACCACCCTAGACAGGACTTAGTGTAATGGGGCAGGGAGGGATGAAAGAAACGAGACACTGCCTGGGGCACACAAGGTGTCCCATGCATAGTCCGGTTCAAACCGGTGCTGGGGCACTCCAGCCCCAGTCCTGGCGCGAAACTGGACAAAGGGAAGGGGGTGTAACCACCCCCTTCCCTGGTCCCATCCATAGGAGGGACCTAGCAGGTAACCCAGCCCCCCAGATTAGTATAAGAGTGGGAGTCCCTAGGACTTTGGATTATCCTGAAAACTGCAACTTGAACAGAAACTCTGGACCTTCGACATTCGACTACGGAAGAAGACTGAAGAATCTCCCTTGTGGCCAAGGAGTGGCCACCCTGTGTAAGCAGGCACCAACAAGCCAACTGCTGTTTGCTTTTCCCAAGTTCTACGAGGAACCGACTGCAGAGCCCGACCAGTGCCTTGACTTCCAGACTTCTCCAACCCTGATCCACATCCACAGCCAAGCTGAGATCCGTGGATGCAACGAGAGACGTGGGACCGGCTACCTGGGAAAATTGGCTACTAGCTTCCAGCGCAGCTTCTGAGGCATCCTCGAAGTTGTGCTCTGGGGATTGAGAAGCCCCAACCCCGAGCACCATCTGCACCGAAGATCAGCCCTCCACACTCACGAGTTCTGCGTGGGGCCCTTCTGCATTTTCCTGCTCGACGCGTCTGTCCGGTTGCTTGCCCGTTGGCTAGTAACCTCAGTGACGATGAACCCTTGACTTTCCACCGCTGGTTTGGCTCCTCTGTCATGCCCCGGAGTTCAGGAGTCCCGCCTAACAATTGCTCGAGTATAAAAGGAGCGTAAACGCTCCCGAACGCGCTTAGCGTTCTAGGTCTTGGCCCCATTTCCGTCCGCACTATTTTGCCTGACTTCCGGGATTCCTTGCTTCCTGTTTCCTGCTTGCTTTCGCTTTGCCGGCGTTCTCTTCGCCGGAGGTCGAGTCAGCTTCCTTCGTGTTGATCTTGAGTATCGGGAGCCTTTATAGAACAACAAGTCCCCTTTGCTGGGAATTACCTCCAGCCACCTTCCCTCCCCATGGGGACGTACCCAAAGATATCCTGAATTCGGAGTTGCCTTCGCAGCTCCACCCACTGGGTGATTCACCCGGACTCTCGGCGCCTCCACCTCGCTGTACAGAGCTTATAACACTCGCTCTGCTTCTAAAAGGCAAAAAGGCATTAACTTCGTAGCCTCGTATTGTTTCCCTTTTGTTTGTTTTTTTGTTTTCATCCTTTATGATACTCTTCCCTCTTCTTGTTGGTTTGTCCTCAACCCCGCCTCCACTTGTAGTAGTGTTGCAAAAGATTGAAGAGTACTGGGAAGACTTGCGGGAACCACTTGGTGATATCGAACTGCAGCTACTGAACCCTGGTAACAGCGCTTTGCGCTGCCTTTTATTTCTAATGTTACAAAAGACCATATCTGTGTATGATAGTTAGAGAACATTGGTAAGAGTCATTTATAGTACATAGAGCTATGTGAATTACCCCACAGATTAGGTGCCATATTCCACCTGCAGCTGATACAATCCTGATACGAGTCCAGTTTCATCAATATATAGTGGGGGTAAGTGAACTTACACACATCTGGGTTGTAGTGAGGAGAAGTAATGTCAATCTGAATACAGGTCTCTTTGTTGTACAGGACCCTCTTTTGAAGCTCTTCTACGTGTTTACTGATTACCTGGAACTGATCGTAGAATGCTGTAGTGTTCTTACAGAACAGTAGAATGGTACGTGAGACCAGGGGTTGACATTTCACTTTTGAAGAAGACTCAGGAGTGCAAAGGTGCATTAACCCTTCTTTCCCTGCAGTAATCTTCAGTCTCACCTGTACCAGACGTGGAGCCCTTGGTCTTCCTGAAGTATTCCCGCCTTCCCTTGTTTTGTTTCCCTGTTTTCCCTGGGTGTGCCCTTCGTTCCTCTAGAGTTTGATAGAGTCGGAGGGTCGCCGGGGAAGGCAGTGGTAATTTCTCCGGATTCCTGGCGCTCCTGCGGAACCTCCTGGTATTCATTACATCCTCCAGACTGGCCCTTGCTTCCCTGTGAAAGAGAAGCACCTCAGGCCTTCCTGGTCTGCAACAGAAGCGAATCCTTCATCCTGCGTGGGTTGCACCTGCCAAGGCTTGTTGGGTCCGAAATCGACAACGACACCTCCAACAGCAAGAACCCTCGTGGGACAGCTCACCTCCTGGTTCTGGTCATCCTCGACGCCTCCTGGTACCCGTGGCTGCTGCGACAAGCTTCACCTCTTCACCTGCATCTTCACGACATCGCCTGGTTCCTTCCTGGTTCCTTCCCGGCTCCTGGCTGGTGACCTAGACTCTGTCCCTTCTGCTTGCAGGTACCCTCCTTCTTGATTCCAACCTTGGAATCCACCGGACACTCTTCACTGACTGCCTGTCAGCACCTTTTCTTCAGGCATCCATAGGAGTCAACGACGAAACCCGACGCAAGTTCACACCTATGCACCCGCAGCCCGTGGGCTAGGTAAACTGAGTACTCCGGTGCTCACAAGGGTATTGACTATCCTAGGGTCTAGTTTCCAAGTCTCTAACTCCTAGCTCTTTCCGAAGTGTCCTAAAACTCTTTATTTCTAAACATCACTATTTCTATCGACTTTAACGCATTACGCGTGAGTGTTTCCACTCTGCACCTGAATCCCGTGGGCCTCCCACTGCCTAGCAACTGGTAGTATAGTGTAGCCCCAGCGATTCCCTAGGCCTAGGCCTAACCTGTGTTTGTGACAGTGGTCCTTATACCACTTACTTAGTATATGGTTTGCGTGGCCCCTAGGGCCTAACTGTATTACTTACCTGTGTGACTTATGTATGCTTAAATAAGACTGAGTTGTACTTACCTCGAATCTCATAAAGAGTGCTGAGGGTATTTTGACTAGAATAAATACATCCTATTTTTATATATATATCTGTTGTGGTGTCCTTTCATTTGGTATTCAAGGGATTGCAAATGGTATAACAGCTGGCTTCACATGCCATACAGAGTTTAGCCTAAGACTGCTCTTGTCCATGCTACCACTAGGATAGCTGGTCTATAAGGTTGACTTTACAACCAATCACCATAAGGGTTGTTTGGACTGATACAAGGTGTACACCAGAACTAGTGACATCATATATCAGGCCAACTTCTCACATTGGTGAGCAGCGGTTGGGATCTGAGCTTGCTGTTGTGATACCATTGCAATCTTGAGATATCAAATTGAAAGATCACAAGGATATTTGTAAGGTACATATAACATAGCTTATAAATACTTAAGTTCTACTGAACTTAGTTGTTGTGGGTTGAAGGGCCTAGCACACCCTGACTACAACTACTAGAGAGGTTTTAGTTGATACAACTAGTGTAGGTAGGTGCACACACCACACCCTCACTAGATCATGTCTCTGAGAGGAGATCAAGATGATTCTCTCTCAGGAGGGGTATATCCTAGAAAGATACCCTCTAGATATGATACCCTAACTTTTCAGGAGATGAGACAATTGTGTACCTCCAGAAAGTTAAAACAGGGTTCAAACCCTACCCTCATTTATCTAGTGGAGATCTTAGAAGAGTATGATGCTCAGAGAGCCTCCCAGGATGGTACCTTAGGTACCAATGAGAGTCTGCCCTCTACAGAAGACTCCCCTCACAATACTGATCAAGATGAGTCAGCAGGGACTTCAGAAGATGAGGTAGACAGCCAGGTCCAAGTTAGGAGACTTAGCCAGGCTAGCTTAAGCCTACATGGGAGTCAGAATGGGGTCCCCCCATTCAGACCCTCAAGTGGACTTAACCAGAGAAGCAGGAGAGGAAGATCCCCTTCCAGGGAATCTATCCACTCCCATGTCTCTAATAGCTCTAATGCCTCTTCTCACAGGGGAATGTCTTCTCCACAGAGAAAAGAGCATCAGGCCAGAATGAGGGAAGTCAATCTGAGGATTGAAAGGGAAGAACTTGCCCTTGCCAAAGAGAGACTTGATCTGGCCAGAGAGCAAAAGTTAAGTGGGTTAGGACCCACTGGTGGCAGCACTATCCCTAAAGATAGAGACAGGACCTATGACAATAGAAACCTGAGCAAGATTGTCCCTCCCTACAAGTGTGGGGATGACATCCACAAATGGATAACTGCTTTGGAGAGGGCTTGCAAAGTACAGCAGGTACCCCAAAGTCAGTGGGCAGCTATCTTGTGGCTCTCCTTCTCTGAGAAAGGTAGAGACAAGCTCCTCACAGTTAGTGATGAGGATGCTGACAATTACACTGTCCTGAAGAGTGCTCTGATTGATGGGTTTGGCCTAACCACTGAACAATACAGGTTGTTGTTGAGGGATACCCAGAAGACACAGACTCAGGACTGGACTGACTTTGTAGATTGTGCCACTAAGGCTTTGGAAGGCTGGTTATTGGGTAGTAAGGTTAAGGACTATACAGGATTGTATAATTTGATCATGAGAGAACAAATCCTTAACAACTGTCAAAACCAGCTGCTGCATCAACACTTGATTGACTCTGACCTAACTTCTCCCCAAGAATTGGGAAAGAAGGCAGATAGGTGGATCAGGACTAGAGTTAAGCAGAAAAACCAGAACCAGGGCGGTGATCAGAAAAAGGCAGACCAGAAGGGTAATGAGCAGAACTCAAAAGACCAGAAGTCTTCACCAGGCCCCCAAAAGGCTCAGGGGGAGGGTGGTCCCAAAAAGGATAAAAAGAAAGATGGCCAAAAGAAACCTTGGTGAAACTATTGTAAGTCCAATTTCCATTGGTTTAGTGAATGCACCAAAAAGGACAAGCCCCCAGCCACCATTACCCCTAAGGCAACTGTACCCCCTAGTCCAGCTGTAAGTGGTGGTTCCCAGCAAAAGGGTGTAATAGGGTTAACCCTGGGAACTGAAGTGGATTCTGGCCTAGTCAGAATACCCACTCAGGCTGTTCTGATCTGTGATGGGGACATAGCTTTGTCCTCTACTGTGGGTCCCAGTAACCTGGGCAAGTACAGACAGACTCCTTTAATCAACAATAGAATGGCTCAGGCCTACAGGGACACAGGTGCTAGTGTCACAATGGTGACACCTGCCTTTGTGGACCCTGGACAGATCATGCTAGGTGAGAATTACCTAGTGACCAACGCTAGCAATGCCACTACCTCCCATAGTGTGGCAATTGTTAACTTCTCCTGAGGAGGGGTAACTGGCCTCAAGAAAGTTGTGGTGAGTTCAGACCTTCCTGTAGAGTGTCTGTTGGGAAATGACCTTGAAACTTCAGTGTGGGCTGAAGTGGAGTATAGGACCCATGCAGAAATGCTGGTAATAGATGCACATGTCCTTGCTGTGACTAGGTTACAGGCCAAAAAGTGCAACACTGAACAAGTGCTGGATCCTGGGACAATGAACCAGACACAACCCAAGAGAAAGAGCAGTAGGGTTAAGGCTGTGCCTTCCCCCCTGCCTCAGGTAGAGAATCAGCCCTCACAGGAGGATGATTCTGAGGGCCCTGAAGGAACTGTCCTAGAAGAACTGGAACCTGACCAGGTTGAGTTTCTTGAGACAGGAGGACCTTCAAGGGCAGATCTGAGGCAGGCACAATTAGACTGTCCTTCTCTTGAACCCATTAGACAGCAGGCTGCTGCTGAGGCTGCAGGAAATGCTCAAGGTACCCATAGAGTGTATTGGGATGAAGGGCTGCTGTACTCAGGGGCTAGAGACCCCAAGCCTGGTGCGTCCAGGAGGTTGGTCATACCATTGAGTTTCAGAGGCTTCCTTCTTACCTTGGCCCATGATATTCCCCTTGCAGGACACTTAGGCCAGAATAAGACTTGGGACAGACTTGTCCCTCACTTTCACTGGCCTCACATGTCAGAAGATACCAAGGAGTTTTGTTGCTTCTGTGTCACCTGCCAAGCCAGTGGCAAATCAGGTGGCACCACAAAGGCCCCACTCATACCACTCCCTGTGGTGGGGATTCCCTTTGAGAGACTGGGGATAGACATTGTAGGACCAATGGACCCCCAAACAGCATCTGGGCACAGATTCATACTGGTGATAGTGGACCATGCCACCAGGTACCCAGAAGCTATACCCCTGAGGACCACAACAGCTCCTGTTGTGGCAAGGGCCCTACTTGGAGTATTCTCCAGAGTGGGGTTTCCAAAGGAGGTTGTCTCTGACAGAGGTGCCAATTTCATGTCAGGATATTTTACTGCAATGTGGAAGGAGTGTGGTGTTAATTACAAATTCACTACACCCTATCACCCACAATGCAATGGGCTTGTGGAAAGGTTCAACAAGACCCTAAAAGGGATGATAAAAGGTTTACCAGACAAGCTTAGGCGAAGATGGGACATCATTTTACCCTGCCTTCTGTTTGCTTACAGAGAGGTCCTACAAAAGGGGGTTGGCTACAGCCCTTTTGAGCTTTTGTTTGGGCATCCTGAAAGGGGACCCCTGTGTCTAGTAAGGGAAGGATGGGAGAGACCTCTCAGACAACCCAAACTGGATATAGTGGATTATGTACTTGGCCTCCGCTCCAGGATGGCAGAGTATATGAAGAAGGCTTCTAAAAACCTTGAGGCAAGCCAAGAACTCCAAAAAGCTTGGCATGACCAAAAGGCTGTGCTGACTGTGTACCAGCCAGGACAGAAAGTGTGGGTGTTGGAGCCAGTGGCCCCAGCAGCACTCCAGGACAAATGGTCTGGACCCCACACTATTGTTGAACAGAAGGGAGAAGTCACCTACTTGGTGGACCTTGGGACTCCCAGAAGCCCCCTACAGGGTGCTTCATGTCAACAGGTTAAAGGCATATGTTGACAGGGCAGACATGGGCTTACTCATGGCTACAGATGAGGGGCAGGAGGAAGAGAGTGACCCTCTCCCAGACCTGCTGACTCAGAACCCTGATGATGGTTCAGTTGATGGTGTGGTCTTTTATGACAGCCTCACTAACCATCAGCAACAGGACTGCAGACAAGTTCTACAGGCCTATAGACATATGTTCTCTCTGACCCCAAGTCAGACAAACTGGTGCACCCATGAGGTGGACACAAGTGACAGTCTGCCTGTGAAGAGTAAAATCTACAGGCAACCTGACCATGTCAGGGACTGCATAAAGATTGAGGTACAAAAGATGTTGGAGCTGGGAGTCATTGAACCTTCAAAGAGCCCTTGGGCTACTCCTGTGGTTCTTGTGCCAAAACCTCACACCCAAGATGGTAAGAGAGAGATGAGGTTTTGCGTGGATTACAGAGGTCTCAATGCTGTCACTAGGACAGATGCCCACCCAATACCTAGGGCAGATGAGCTCATTGACAGATTGGCAGCTGCCAAGGTTTTGAGTACATTTGACCTGACAGCAGGCTACTGGCAAATCAGACTAGCTGAGAGTGCAAAGGCCAAAACTGCTTTCTCAACCCCAGGAGGACATTATCAATTTGTGGTAATGCCCTTTGGCTTGAAGAATGCACCTGCCACTTTCCAAAGGTTGGTGAATCAAGTCCTTACAGGCCTGGATGACTATTGTGCAGCTTATCTTGATGATATTGCTGTCTTTAGCTCCACCTGGGAGGATCACCTGGTCCACCTGAGGAATGTTTTAGAGGCCCTGCAAAAGGCAGGTCTCACTATCAAGGCCACTAAGTGCCAGATAAGGCAGAGCAAGGTTGTGTACCTGGGCCACCTAGTAGGTGGGGGTCAGGTTCAACCACTGGAGAGCAAGATCCAGACCATAAAGAACTGGACTCCTCCAATTACCCAGACACAGGTCAGAGCTTTCTTGGGCCTGACTGGGTACTACAGAAAGTTTGTTAAGAACTATGGGTCCATTGTGACACCACTTAATGACTTGACCTCTAAGAAGATGCCAAAGAAAGTTCAGTGGACAGTAAGCTGTCAGAAGGCATTTGATGACCTGAAGCAGGCCATGTGCACTGCACCTATTCTGAAAAGTCCAGACTACTCCAAAGAGTTCATTGTCCAGACAGATGCTTCTGAGTTGGGTGTGGGAGCTGTTCTTTCACAACTGAATATAGATGGTCAAGACCAGCCCATTGCTTTTATTAGTAGAAGGCTGACCCCCTAGAGAGAAACGTTGGTCAGCTATTGAGAGGGAGGCCTTTGCTGTGGTTTGGGCCCTGAAGAAGCTGAGGCCATACCTGTTTGGCACTCACTTCAAGATTCAGACAGACCATAAGCCCCTCTTGTGGCTAAATCAGATGAAGGGTGAAAATCCCAAACTTCTTAGGTGGTCCATTTCCCTACAGGGGATGGACTTCACAGTGGAACATAGACCTGGGACTGACCATGCCAATGCAGATGGACTCTCCAGATATTTCCACTTAGAACATGAAGACTCAACTGGTCAAGGTTAGTTTAATGTCCCTAAGTTTGGAGGGGGGGCGGTTGTGTAGGAGAGTAGGGTCTGCTTTCTATGTTCACCCCCACTTTTTGCTTTTGCGTCACTGGTTTTCAACTTAGATGTGGCTGCGGGCCTGCTAATCAGACCCACAGCCCAGCTGTTCTCTCTCTAAATTCACACTATGTACTTTAGGTACATAACCCAATTGGTAAGGATCACCCTCTAGGGCCCTGTACAGTGTACCTTAGGTACCCAGGGCATAGGTGTACCCTAGGCCTACCAGGGGCTGCAGAATGTATTATGCCACCCCTGGCTGGCCGCCCATCATGACACAACTGGCTGATCACTCAGCTGGGGCAAGGTCGTGTAATCACCCCTTGCTTAGGTATAGTATTCCTATATCTACCTCATATATAGACACATGGGTAACCTTTCAGTCACTCCTATGGCAGGCCTTAACAATCCTGAAGGCAGAGTGCTTGGTAACATGTGAGATGGTGCTCTAGCATGAGCTGAGCCTGTCTGCAGCTTTCGGAACCATGTCCTTTTAGCTGTTCTATGATATCGCCTACCATATACTCTTAAAGTGCCTTATAATCCTCGCGGTTATGGTAACTGTGGTTTGGCTTTATCCAAACATGTCGTGTAAGGTGTCTAACACTTTGGAATACTACCGGCACACCATTGCTGTCGATGAGGATAGTATTCCTCCCTTCTAGAGGGAGAAGACATGTTGAAGACCTACTACCCGGTTAAAGGTAACCAGAGCTCCAGCATCACAAAATGGATGCTGCTGCCACAGACACAAGTCTGACCTCCTGCTGCTGGGAGTCCTTCCAGCGAGGGAGGCTTGGACAATAGGTTTCCTGCCTTGGGAGGTGCTAGCACCACCCTAGACAGGACTTAGTGTATTGGGGCAGGGAGGGATGAAAGAAACGAGACACTGCCTGGGGCACACAAGGTGTCCCATGCATAGTTCGGTTCAAACCGGTGCTGGGGCACTCCAGCCCCAGTCCTGGCGTGAAACTGGACAAAGGGAAGGGGGTGTAACCACCCCCCTCCCTAGTCCCACCCATAGGAGGGACCTAGCAGGTAACCCAGCCCCCCAGATTAGTATAAGAGTGGGAGCTGAGTCCCTAGGACTTTGGATTATCCTGAAAACTGCAACTTGAACAGAAACTCTGGACCTTCGACATTCGACTACGGAAGAAGACTGAAGAATCTCCCTTGTGGCCACCCTGTGCAAACAGGCACCAACAAGCAACCTTCCATTTGCTTTGCCCAAGTTCTACGAGGAACCGACTGCAGAGCCCGACCAGCGCCTTGACTTCCAGACTTCTCTGACCCTGATCCACATCCACAGCCAAGCTGAGATCCGTGGAGGCGACGAGAGACGTGGGACCGGCTACCTGGGAAAATTGGCTACTAGCTTCCAGCGCAGCTTTTGAGGCATCCTCGAAGTTGTGCTCTGGGGATTGAGAAGCCCCAACCCCAAGCACCATCTGCACCGAAGATCAGCCCTCCATACTCCACGAGTTCTGCGTGGGGCCCGTCTGCATTTTCCTGCTCGACACGTCTGTCCGGTTGCTTGCCCGTTGGCTAGTAACCTCAGTGACGACAAACCCTTGACTTTCCACCACTGGTTTGGCTCCTCCAGACTGGCCCTTGCTTTCCTGTGAAAGAGAAGCACCTCAGGCCTTCCTGGTCTGCAGCAGAAGCGAATCCTTCATCCTGCGTGGGTTGCGCTTGCCAAGGCTTGTTGGGTCCGAACTCGACAACGACGCCGCCAACAGCAAGAACCCTCATGGCACAGCTCGCCTTCTGGTTCTGGTCATCCTCGACGCCCCCTGGTACCCATGGCTGCTGCGACAAGCTTCACCTCTTCACCTGCATCTTCACGACATCGCCTGGTTCCTTCCTGGTTCCTTCCCGGCTCCTGGCTGGTGACTTAGACTCTGTCCCTTCTGCTTGCAGGTACCCTCCTTCTTGATTCCAACCTTGGAATCCACTGGACACTCTTCACTGACTGCCTGTCAGCAATTTTTCTTCAGGCATCCATAGGAGTCAACGACGAAACCCGACGCAAGTTCACACCTATGCACCCGCAGCCCGTTGGCTAGGTAAACTGAGTACTCCGGTGCTCACAAGGGTATTGACTATCCTAGGGTCTAGTTTCCAAGTCTCTAACTCCTAGCTCTTTCCGAAGTGTCCTAAAACTCTTTATTTCTAAACATCACTATTTCTATCGACTTTAACGCATTACGCGTGAGTGTTTCCACTCTGCACCTGAATCCCGTGGGCCTCCCACTGCCTAGCAACTGGTAGTATAGTGTAGCCCAAGCGATTCCCTAGGCCTATGCCTAACCTGTGTTCGTGTCAGTGGTCCTTATACCACTTACTTAGTATATGGTTTGCGTGGCCCCTAGGGCCTAACTGTATTACTTACCTGTGTGACTTATGTATGCTTAAATAAGACTGTGTTGTACTTACCTCGAATCTCATAAAGAGTGCTGAGGGTATTTTGACTAGAATAAATACATCCTATTTTAATATATATCTGTTGTGGTGTCCTTTCATTTGGTATTCAAGGGATTGCAAATGGAATAACAGCTGGCTTCACATGCCATACAGAGTTTAGCCTAAGACTGCTCTTGTCCATGCTACCACTAGGATAGCTGGTCTATAAGGTTGACTTACAACCAATCACCATAAGGGTTGTTTGGACTGATCCAAGGTGTACACTAGAACTAGTGACATCATATATCAGGCCAACTTCTCACAAGTAGGCCTTCAACTGAACTGAAATATAGAATGACTTCCCATTGATGAACTCTGGCAAGAAGCACCACATCAATAATAGGAACGTGCTGCTCTTGACCTAAAAAATGGAATCTCTGTATACAAGTCAGACATCACTCAGAGGGATGATTAGCTCATGGATGTGAGGTAGGTGAGTGGTGGAATGACACCCTGAATGTCTCTGCTGTCGACAAGAGTTCAGGCAAATAGAAGATCACCATCACCAACAACAAAGACGGGCTGAGCAAAGAGGAGATCGAGAGGATGGTGCAGGAGGCAGAGAGATACAAAGCAGATAAGAAGCCTTGAGAAAGAAGGCTGCTGCCAAGAACTCAATTGAATCTTATGCCTTCAACATGAAAAGCACTGTGGAGGATGACAAACTTAAAGACAAGATCAGCAAAGAAGACTATCTTGGACAAATGTAACCAGACCATCTCCTGGCTAGAGAGAAACCCGCTGGCAGAAAAGGAGTACGAGCACCAGCAGAAAGAGCTGGAGAAGGTCTGTACCCCATAATCTCGAAACTCCACCAGTGTGGGATGCCTGGGGGAATGCCCAGTGCCGACTTTGGCGAGCAAGCTTTACCGGGTGGTGCAAAGCCCCACCCTACTATTGAGGAGGTGGATTAATCTAAGAGAGACCATAGCATTTTCTTTCACTTTTGAATGACTAGTGGGCATGTTAACTCACACTTGCTCAGTTTTCTGCTCCCAAATTATGACTTTACAAATGTGATTTCAATAGGAAAATCACTTTGTTTTCAGCTTATGTTGACAACATAATATACATTAATCCAACACGTACTGGTTTCTCTCACGCCAAGACTTAATTTGATAACTGTTTCAAATCTCAAATATTGTGCTTACTACTTTTAATTAGTTATGTTGAACTCTCTATTTCATATTGTATTCTATGTTCTGTTATGTTGGTGAATGGGTTTAGAGAGATAATCTTTCAAATATATTTTTGTTTAGAAAAAGACTACAATAAAGCAGCAAGAAATTATAATGTTTTCACTTTTCTTATTTGAAAACGATTTGCTCATGGCATTAAATTACCAATCTGGGTTAATTGCTAACTAAAGTGCTGTCTGTTTGGGTGGGTTAAATGTGGGTGGGGATCTGTAGCTGGTGGGGTCTATAGCTGGTTATTCAAGACTGCGTGCTGTTATTAGCCCATGTCATGTTGCAAATGGTTATGCATACTTTCAAGGAGATATTTATGTTGGGACTGTTTCTCTTTGGTGCTACCATTGTTTCATGGTAATTTGTAAGAGGCTACATTAAAGAAGTATCATAGAGCCCCATTGAAAATGCTTTGCTGTGTTAGTCCAAACAAAACAACTCTGCAAAACATTGCGTTTTTAATGGTACTGGACGTTACTATATGCTGAAAGGGCCACCAGGGTCATCCAATGATTGTAATGATTCCCCTCTCCACTTTCCAATCCTGCTTCAGGTGTACACACATCTCCACTGCTCATGCCTGCTTCAGGTGTACACGCATCTCGACTGCTCATGCCTGCTTCATGTGTACACACATCTCGACTGCTCATGCCTACTTCAGGTGTACACACATCTCCACTGCTCATGCCTGCTTCCATTGTCCAGACCAGGTGGCATTTCTGGCACAACTGCAATGCCAGTACTTCTCTTCAAGGGGCAGCACCTCTGTTCACCTACTCACCTACAGTGTGGAGGTGTCCGCATCTCTGCATGGGGTCTGATTCAAGAAGCAGACCTTGGATTTTTGACTGGGCTCCATTTTTGGTGTTCTTGTTCAGTGTTATTTTAAAATTCTGTGTAGATGCACCACACAATACCATTTCAGGAACAAATGTACCTTGGGAGAGGTGTGGCGCAGTGGCCAGAGTGGCTGACTCCAGAGAGCGGGACTCCCGTTTTGATCTCTGGTGCCAGCAGGCAGCTCAGCTCAGCATCATGTGTCCCTGGGCAATAGCTCACTTATCTCACTGATGGCCCCCAGCACTTTGAACCCTCTAAGAGGGTGATATGCTTGTGCTTTACAAATAGGAATTAACATTATTATTATCTGATGTAAGAAACACATGACACAATGAGTTGAACATCTACAGTCGATATCCCTGTACGTTCTTAAGTTCCGAGATTGGAACTATGACATTTTGTTTGCATCAGTAACAGACCATTTACAGCATTAGCTATTGCATTATTAAACACCGTAAAAAAAAGCAATACCCTTTTTCATGAAGTTAGTGCAACTGTTACAGGCATCTGGGAATCCTAGATTGTCAGCTGATAGAGAGCACAAAAACATGTAACACTTAAGTTCCTGAACTGAAAATGTAGAGCACTTCGGCCTAAAACTGGGTATGTTTTGAATTAGTAGCTCCAAGGAGGGCATGTTGTGGGGTGTATAACTCTCTAAATTGAACTCACGTTTCAGAAAAAAATAACCACTTTTAAAACCAGCCTGTTTCTAAATATATACATGCTAAGTGCCGTTTAACACCTTGGTTGTTTTTCAGGAGTCCTGTTTGTAACATTGAGTGAGTTTGATTATAGACACGCCTATGTGCACCTCTGAGGCACAAGTTAGAGCAGTAGGCCTGAAGGTTCCTCGAGAGATCGGGTCGTGATTTATGGTCTAATCTGCCAGATGTCCTTCCTCTAAGGCCTGCTGGGGGCTGGACAGAGCGTGGAGCTGCAGAAGGTGGCACCCTTTGCCTGCAGGGCCCGTGGACGCACCTCTCACTGAGCTGTTCCGAAACACAACCAGATGTTGCTGCATCTCTGTTTGGCCACAGCACGATTCAAATGGGCTTTCGAAAAAAACAAATAGCAAAAAGTAATGCAGGGGCCTCGCGGTACAGGAAATACTCTGATGGACTAACGCAGGAGTTCAGAGGTACACGTCAAAATGTTTAAATCGCCCCCTCAACCCTGGAGTGCATGCACCCTCGTGTACGTTTAGTTCCCTCAAGACATCTCCGTTTCTAAAGGTGTTAAACAGAAGAATTTGCATTTACACCACATACAACGATGCTCGGACAGCTTCAGCTTCATGTGTTTTTATGAGGCTGATAGATCAGTGCCGCATGCTCTGCATCTGCAACCTTCGGCGTGAAGCACAACTCCAACCAATGCTGCTGCTCATTAGGTCTCGGGACCATCCGGTCGGCAGACCGGAAGTCCGGAGATTTTTAGGTCTCGGGACCATCCGGTCGGCAGACCGGAAGTCCGGAGATTTAATGACTTGGGAGAAGAGGGGCTTGAACCCGCCCCTCTTCTGCCCTGTTCTCCATTGGCTGGCCTCGTAAATGCTGCCCAGCCATTGGAGAAGAGGTCCCGTCACTCCAATCATGCCCCATCCTTTTCGGATCGGGGGGCGTGTTTTTTGCGAAAAGTCTCAGGGAGGAGACAACAGCAAAACACGCCCCCGAATCCGAAAAGGACGCTGCCTCGCAGAAAGGCAGTCGTGTGCCTGTCCTCTCCCCCTGCTGTCGGCTCCCGTGGAGACCTCTTTGGGGGCATTCTATTGGACCGCTGTTGCCATGGTAAAGTCTCGCGCTGACGCCTGCACCGGGTGTGTAATTACTATTCACCAGCTGTTCTGGGTCGGTGCGGCGCTCCTTCTGCGAACACATAAACGCATTAGGGCTTTTTACCCCCTTCATTTTTAAAATTAAATTTTACATGCCTCCATTAATCACGCGCAAAGTATCGTGTCACATTGTTTACGTTATTTTTGGAACGAATCGGGGAAGGGTCTTACCGTGATTGTTGTTTTTTTAGGTTTGATTGACAGGTTTTATAACCAATCGGTGCAGTGCTCTCTTTATGACCCCTTCTGTGGAGAGGGGCGGGTGTTTGCCTGCAGTTCCGTTGTGGGAGGCGGTGTCTGTTTCTTCTGCTGCTGCTTGTGAAAGGCATCGAACCGGTCGCTGTTAAACGAAGGTGAGAACTAGAGGGGTCTTTCACTGAGGGTGCAGAGGGTCCTCAGCATCTGTTCAAACATTCGAGGATGCTTTTCCACTAAAAAAACTGTCCGCCGTTCCATTAGGCAGGTCTTGGCTGCTCAGCAATGGGAGGTTGTTTAGACCGCGCACGCATCCTTGGTGCCATTTTCTGTCACCAGCACACCAACCGGAGTACATCTCAGTGAGGTTGTGTGCTGTACGCAGTTAGGCAGTTGGAGAATTAAAATATTTTAAACAAGGCATGTGCAGGGTCCTCCGCCCAACCCTGCCCCCACCCCCAAGTTCAGGCTGGGCCTCACGCTTCGCTTGTGTGGGGAAGGGGTCTTTCCTGCGCTGCCTTTGCTGGGTGCTAAGCTGCTGGCAGCTGCATTGAGCGTGGAATTTGTAAGGACACCTAACGTGGCGAGGTCCATGACATTTTTCGGTAGGCAAGGTTTTTTTGTAGCGTGTTCTTAATAGGGATGGAATGTCTGCGTGCAGTGACTGTGCTGATCTCAGAATCCTAACCTACCTCGAGCGGTCTGTGTTCAGCCCCATCTCCACAGAAATTTCCCTGCAGGAGCCGGGCCGTGTCTCCTCTTCGTTCAAAGATCGAAATTCTCTGCAGATTCCTTCGTGTGCGGAACAACATTTGCATTTAAAACGCCCCCCTGGGGAGTATTTGCATTCCTTTTCTTACTTAAGTGTTCAGAGATTTAATGATTGGGTCTCTACTGCATCCCTCCTCGGCGCCTCTTATGCTCCAGAATCTCAGAAGATAGTTGTATTTTAGGAGGCAGTATCGAGAAGGCGGGAAACGGCAGGAATACATA
Organism: Triturus cristatus; assembly: GCF_964204655.1. Lineage (NCBI taxonomy): Eukaryota > Metazoa > Chordata > Amphibia > Caudata > Salamandridae > Triturus > Triturus cristatus. The sequence continues at coordinate 387,665,125 of NC_140579.1, read as the reverse complement.
CATAATACAAGCGATGCAATAGCACTGCCCATTCCTTTGTCTGTTTTTTGTAAATTACTGCACTCGTAGAAACAATAGCGGAATTGTGTGCTCGTTAACGTTTGAAATCTTCTATGTAGGGGTTTGTTTTGATTTTTTAGTACAGAAGCTGAGCCTGCCCTGTGCCACGAATGACGTGCCACACACACGCGCCCATCTATTTTTACAAGCCACACATTATTGATTTATTATAAAATTAGCAAGCATTTGCATTATTTCATTTATTGTACATTCTTGGGGTGTCTGCAAATATCGAATTCACATAGCCATTCTAACTTTTTGGCCTCTTTGGGAGACCAGTGATTTAATTCGTAGAGCCACCCTTTATAAGTGTGATCAATTATCCACCAGTTGATTCAACCAGGTCCACTCTTTTCTCCCTCAGCTCTGGGCCTGTGTTGGCCTTTCAGGGGTAGTAGCCACCCCCGCCCCCTCTTACCCCTGCGGTGCAGGGTACGAATGCCCAAGGCTGACTCTGCATCTCCGAAGGAGCACGAGGGAAGAAGGCAGCTGCGCCACAACTGTCCGAAATTGCAATCCCAGCTCCGCCTGCCTTCCAGGCGCCATTCTGTAAATAGTTGGTTCGGAGAAGCAGGATTCCCGAAGGAAGGCCGGGGTTACACGTCAGTTGTTATCGGAGCCGATAAAGAAGAGGCCTACGTGCGCTGCTGCATTGGAGCCTGCGCGTGAAGGGAGTTTAAGGGTCAGCCTCGCGTATAACGATATTCTAAATGGATGAATGTTTTAAGCTCAATTAATGTGACCACCAGCCAATCAAGTGGCAAATATGTCAATGGTAGCTGTCAATGCTGAAGTAAGTTCGTTTCCAAGCAGGTTCAGTTTTTAGCAGATGCATTTATTTCATTGATCAGTTAGGCTACTCTACGAGGTCAAACACTTTGAAGGCCTACCAACACAACTGTGGTCTTGCCTCAGAGTCGTCTAGTGAATGACGCACGGAGAGAGGCATACCCTATTAATGGGGCCACTGGAATTATGCGGTAGGGTTAAGTGAATTATACGGCAAGAAAAAGCAAAATATTTTGTGATAGTATTAACCCCTTCCATGCTCATGACGGAACGGTTCCGTCATGAGCGTCGGTTGAGCTGTGCTCATGACGGAACCGTTCCGTCATGAGCCCGCCCGCGCAAGAAACGGTCAGCACCGCGGCGGAATTTGCGCCGCATGGAAGGGGTTAAGGATTTAGTCATTTTTAAACGTGTAAACACTGTACCTCATTAGTACCAGTTTAACATCCAACTATAGCAATAAGCTACAGAAAGATGAGCAGTCAACCTTTGCAAAGGTCCTTCCACTGCGTCTCAACACATGTCGCTGCATTTTTACAAATTTTTTAACCATTTGAGCTCGAAAGAACATTTTTGTTGTTAAAATATGCAGTTTATATGGCACTATCACATGCTTCTAGTGTCCCTACTTATTAATAAGGAGTCTTGTACAGTTAACCTTGCTGTTTCCCCGGGCCGGTCTTACCCTGGATTGACCTGGACAGCGCCCTGGGAGGAAACAAAAATGTGTTTATGAGGGCAGGTGTGAGGAAGATGGGAGGAGGGCAGGGGGTTGATGGGGTGCTAACAATAATGCTGAGGTACATTAAGGGATGATTACTAATTATTTAATGGGACTCAATTGAAACCAGGTGGGGTGGACAAGCTGGTGTTTGATTAGCATTACGTCAGGCAGTTCCCTGCTGAGGCCCTCAGAATATTTGCCGGCCTGGGCTCAGCTCACTCATGCTGAAGGTGGGCCCTGGGCGTAAGGCAGCGCTGTAGGTAAGGCGGCAGCCCTTCAGGGGTCCCATTCATCTTAAAACCAATGAATATCAAAGCGACGTGGGAGACTAAGTGTCTCCTCCCTCTTCACAATCTGGAGGGAGGGGGGCATAATTTTATGTTACAACACTGCTATTTTCCCTGGTGTATGCTTGGAGACACTGCCACATCTATTTACTAGGGCACTAGTGACCAATGTGTCAACAACGGCTCTAGTTTTCCACCATGAAGCAGCATACAATGGTAATACCACCCAGGACATTTATTACCTTGGCTGTGTATTTCTGCTAGGTTTAGAGCTCACGTTTAAATGAGATTTAGACTCCTGATTCTGATCCAGCGGGATACCAACCTCAGGCTCTGTGTGGGTGGGTGGCTCTGTGTGGGTGGGTGGCTCTGTGTGGGTGGGTGGCTCTGTGTGGGTGGGTGGCTCTGTGTGTGGGTGAAAATGCAATAGGTCTCCCATTTGAGTGATTAAGCTATTGACATTGTAAATAACAATGCCGTTTCTTTAACCCCTTCGACGCTCATGACGGAACGGTTCCGTCATGAGCGTCGGTTGAGCTGTGCTCATGACGGAACCGTTCCGTCATGACCACGCCCGCGCAAGCAGCAGCCAGCACAGCGGGGGAATCCGCCCCGCATGGAAGGGGTTAAATGTTTTAAAAACAAAAATATAAACAAAAATAATGTCATAAGCAATGCCAATAGCTCTAACTTTAACAATGCCGAGACCATTGCATTGTAAATGCTTGTTTATCTCTATGTTTCTGTGTTTACTGGAAACACCCGGGCTGCAGCATGCATGCAGTTCATTTAAGCGAGCTCCGTGGGGGTGCGGGGACGGTGGGTTCTGTTGTCCAGCCCACAGCTGGAGCCCGGGACTTCGCTGCTTGTTCCGGTGAATCCCTCCTCACTGTGTGCGCAGCGTTGGTTTCCCGGCTCCCTGTTTCAGGCTAAATACAGAGGCGCCATGATGTGCTTTTCTTTTACTGAAAACCCATCAATAAATACTGTGCCATGTAAGGAATGGCAACTTTCAGCAAAGTGAAAACTGCACGCAATTTAAAAGACACACAAGTAAGGACCAAAGACCATAAAAAAACAGACCTCAGTCATTGAATGCACATCAAATGTGCGATAAGAAACAAGATTTATAGCCCTGTTTACAGCAGTGAACCACGAGCACTCCCTCAAGTGCTCCAGAATAAAGACAAAAGGAGTTCCTGAACAGATGTTAAAATGGTTACCAGTGTATTTATTTAGTACTTAGTCCCTGCTGTTGGGGAGTGGTAAACACACAAATGCATGCCATGGACAAATGAGGAGAAAGAATAGGAGAGTGACAATGGAGCCAGCAAATGGGAGGCCGTCAGGCGAGCTGTAGCCCACAAAGTAGATACAGTATGTCTCAAAGAGACAGCGCAAGCGCTGTCTAGCCGAGACCTAAAAACGATGGTGGAAGCTAAAGCTGTTATGCTCGTGGAAGCTCCTGTGCTAGAGAGAGTTCAAGTGGCCTTATCACGAGTCCGCCATTTTTGATGGGACTTTAAACTTCCTACAGCCGTGTTATACTCTATTCTATAGCACTCTCTGGGCCAAGATACACCACCAGGGGTGGTCATCTTCTGAGGATGGCCGGATACATGCCTGATTTTCAGGATAATTACTGACTGTGTAAATTATTCTATTTTAGAATCACTGGGCCCAATTCACAGAACTAATCTGAGACAAAATCCTAAACTTACTACTTTTGGTATTCACAGAATGCACCACTACTTTTGGTTAAACTTACTACTTTTGGTTAAACTTACTACTTTTGGTATTCACAGAGGCATTTAGTAGTAGTAAAGTTAGTTTACTACTACTACTAAATGCCTTCTCTGAATACCAAAAGTAGTAAATTTAACCAAAAGTAGTAAGTTTAACCAGAAGTAGAAGGTGGATACTGTGAATACCAAAAGTAGTAATGTTTAGGAATTTGTCTCAGATTAGTTCTGTGAATCGGGCCCACTGTATCTAAATGTATTTAATGTGATCCTGAAATCCTGAAAATCTTTCCTGCGCTCCTCGACCTTCGTTTAACACTCATGTAGATATTTAGTTAGGATTTAAAATCTTTCTATAGTTCTTGGGACTCATGAACAGGTGTAATTGGCCTACATGTAGTTTACATGGCCTGGGTTATTTACGTTTGGAAAGTGGACACTTGCCTAAAATGGCTTAGTCGTAGTTTTTTAGGTCTCGCCTGAGCCAGCGCTTTAGCGCTGTTCTGGCGAGAGTTTTAGTAAGCGGGATTTTGAAGTGCAAACTAGTGGCTTTTGCAGGCCTCTAGCTACAGTGCATGTGTGCATCATTGACCATGTATGGATTGTTGGCCACTCCTTTGTGTACTGGTGTCCTGAGTATGCCAAAGATCTAGGTTTCCCGGTTTAGAGCTACATGGATTGTAAACAGAGGGATGAAATAACATAAAAATGTACCTATAGTTGAAAGCATTGTAAATTTGAGCTCCCTGATATGATGATAGTGCATTGTGAAGGAAATTATTGGGACTTAATCGAAAGAATAGCTTTATCAAATGCAATGAAAGCCATGTTAGGAGAGTTGATGAATCTCTTCCCCCACACAGACTTTGTGTATTCCAATATACGTCAAAGACAAAAGTGGCAGTGGTCCAATCAATTTTGTTCAAAAATTGAGAAATCCCAGTAACATGTCAATAAAGTCATTTCTGTATTGCTCCAATAGTATGCAATGGGGTCCATCTCCCATAACAAAATCCACTGTGACATACCTACTCAATGCAGAGGAGATGCAGTGCATTTTGCAGCAGAAGGGAACCATATATTTCTCAACAATATAAAGAAATATACCCAGTTGTACACAACACACTATATACTCAATGCCTCTTGTCAGAGCTATGCCATACACGCAATTGCATGCCTTATTTCTACTGAAAGCTTCTTTTAAATAAAATTGTACGTACCGCAGACTAGTCAAATAATAATTTTGCTCAAAGTTTCTGTGTCAGATCCCTTTCTGGTTCTACAGAGGTACAGCGGTTCCTATATTACCTCAAAAAAGGTATCACCAATTGTAACCACCCCATCACCTACAGCCATCCCTTCCATAGCAAACAGTCTTCAGTACAGTCCCTGCACCCAATCACTCACAGATAGCCAACTTCCCCCATCCCCTGTGCATGACTGTGGACCAAGACCTGCAAGGTGTTACCTAAGGGCCTGGCCTCCAGCAAGCCAGGCACTGCACCCAACTGCCCGTGGGTGGCCAGCACACCAATTGCGCGTGACCAAAAGCCACAGTTGGAGGTTGGCTGCAGGGCCTGGCCTTTCGCTCAAACACCGCAGGAAGCCAACACCACACTATGCACTGATCCAGCTGTCCCCTATGGCCAGGGGGTCAGGGGGTCAGGGTGTCCTCACCCAGCCTCCTTATGTACCAATTCATCCAAATTGTCAGGACTCAAGGACCAAGTTCCAGAGTCCTGTAATGGAGGCTGCAACATTTTTATCCTATGTTGTGGCCAGCCAATCACATTGATTCTATACCATTTCTATAGCATTGATCCTTCTCCGGATCCACAGTACCAAAACGACAGATGGGAGAGAAATCTCCTGCTGCCAATAAGAACCAGCACATTTATGAATTTAGGAGTTGTGGAGGTACTCCAGTACCCAATGGACCAGATCTCTCATATTTCACCAGATTTAACCCCTTCTTGCCTACCCTGAGTACCTTGTACATGCTAATTTCTCAAAAACTATTGAATGGATTTACCCCAGAAAAAAAGGAACATGCTTTCCAAGGAAAGTTCTACCTTTCTGAGAAATTTGTTGTAATTCCAATCAACTTTTATTTCTACATTGGAGAGCAAACATTTCCATGTGAATTAAAAAGGGGAAATTGCTATTTTACTGTTTTCTTGCCCACACTTGACATATCACCGGAAAACTTTCCACGAAGAAGACAAAGTGGATGAACTTTGTTTTGGAAAGTTTCATAGAATCTCCAAACTGTTCCAAAATTATTAAGAAAGCAAAAACCTCCTTTCCAATGAAAGCTCTGACCTAACTATACCTACAGTGGCACTATTGCCCGTTGTTGAGGGTGGGGAGTGACCATGACTCACGAGAGGTTAAGCCTCAAGTGACTCATGATGCCCCTCACTTCCCTCAACAATGGAAATAAATAGCATATTAAATTATAATTTGTTATATCTATAAATGTCTGCTTTTCTATCAAAGTCTTTAAGCATTGGATTAGCACAGAGCTATCAATGACCCAGCAAGTCAACGCCATCTCATCCTCCTGCTTCAACACCCTCCGCATGCTCCGCAAGATCTACAGATGGATCCCCGCCGGAACCAGAAAAACAGTCACCCAGGCCCTCGTCAGCAGGAGATTGGACTACGGCAACGCCCTCTACGCGAGAACCACGGCCAAACTCCAGAAACGACTCCAACGCATACAGAACGCCTCTTCACGCCTCATCCTCGACATCCCCCGCCACCGCCACATCAGCCCACCTGAGAGACCTGCACTGGCTCCCCGTCAACAAGATGATCACCTTCAAGCTCCTCACCAACGCTCACAAAGTACTCCACAACACCGGACCAGCATACCTCAACAACCGACTCCCCTTCTTCACCCCGAACCGCCAGCTCCGCTCCACCGACCTTGCCCTCGCCACCGTTCCACGCATCCACAGAACGACCGCCTGCAGCAGATCATTCTCCCACCTTGCCACCAAGACCTGGAACACCCTCCCCATCCACCTGCGGCAGACACTGGACCTACTGACCTTCAGGAGACTCCTGAAGACCTGGCTGTTCGAGCAGTAGCAGAACCCCTCCCCCCCCAGCGCCTTGAGACCCTCACGGGTGAGTAGTGCGCTCTACAAATGATTGATTGATTGAGAGCCGTCCACGCCGAGATAGAAAGGAACAAAGTATTTTGCCATTTATACAGCAAAGGCTTAAAGCATAGGAATAGTACAGTGCTATCCATGTTAAGCTATACAATGACCAAAGCCTTTTACCAATCCAGGAACAGTATTTCAGCTTTGGATTGGTAAAATACCATCCAAACCAACCTGAAATGAATAAAAGCAACTCCCGACACGTGTTTTGCTCTCATTAGAGCTCTTCAAGGAGGTATAGCTTTGTTCAGGCACAAGGGAGCACCCAATATAAGTCAAAACAATACCCATTCAGGCATAGAGTGATGCATAAATTATGCAAAAAACGAAGCAGAGAACTCTGGGTAGTTCTGAAGTTTAGGTGGAAAGCACCTCCAGTATAGAGCACTATTAACACCAGCTACACTCTGTCAGCTTTTCTATCAAAGTCTTTGGGTATAGGATTAGCACAGTGCCATCCATGCCGACATAGAAAGGGACAAAGTCTTTTGCCATTTATACAGCAAAGGCTTACTGCATACGATTAGCACAGTGCTATCCATGCCGAGCTGTAAAATGACCAACGTCTTTTACCACTTCAGGGACAGTATTTAAGCTTTGGATTGGTAAAATGCCATCCAGGCCAACCTGAAATTAATAAAAGCAACCCCGACATGTGTTTTGCTTACATTAGAGCTCTTCAGAGAGGTACAGCTTTGTCCAGATATAAGGGAACACTCCGTATAAGTCAAAACAGTACCCTTTCAGGCATAGAGTGAAGCATAAACTATGCAAAAAAAGAAGCAGAGAACTCTGGGTAGTTCTCAAGTTAAGGTGGAAAACAGCTCCAATATGGAGCACTCTCAACACCAGTGACACTCTAAATGTGCTCATCTCAAATGTTTGCTTTTCTATCAAAGTCTTTAAGCATAACAGGAACCTCATTTTGAAAGAGAGGAAAAGGGTTAACAGATGCAAACCATTCACAACTGGAGATGCAGTGATCTGAAATGTAAGACATTATTCCATGTGCTGCTTTACTCATGATGATAGAGTGGAAAGTTGAAGAGATTGCCATTTTAGAGTTGCTTTGTATGAGAGTGGTGTACCATTCTTGTGCTTAGTTTTTACAAATCTTAACAGTGTCAATACTATGCAGAAAGAGCTAAAACAACAATATAATCTACAAACTGAATTTAGTGGTAAGTATATAACTGTGTAATTATTTTTAAAATGTACATTAGAAATGAAGATGTATATGGGAGTTTGATTAAAAGGAGCATCACAGTGATGAGAAAAAATATATCAGATGAACTGTATGTATTAGAAGGTGTGAGTTTAAGAGGTTAGTGGTGAATGTTTTGGGAAGTAACAGAAAAAATGAAATAGTGCCTCTTTAATACATTGTGTATTTTATTGAGATATAAGAGTATAGTCTTATGGAAAGTTGCAATGAGGAACTAAGAATGTTTTAAATGTCTAAACATCATGTGCAGAATAGATACATCTGTTATTTGCATTCCGGGAGTTGTAGTACTTTTTGTAACATTTGGAAACCGGAATAGTGTATTGAGAAATAAAAGATGAGAACATGTTGTCCGCCTGTATATGAATTAGAATGGAGTAATACTTGTTAGGTATGTATTGGGAAGTGTTTTTCAATGTGGTTTTTAACTGATATGACCACTTTGGATATGCTTAGATGGTGACATATGTGTTTTGTGCTTGCACATAGTTATATATACAATGGGACTTTTAAGTTTGCTTAAAGATGCAGAGAGATATATATCTTGGGAAAGATGGCTTGACGGTGAACATCTATTAAGAAATCGCAGATATGTTTCCATGGTGATCGATGTTCAGTAAGGCTGATGAAAATGTCATGTATATGGTGAGGGTAGTGTTTTTCTTTAAACATGCATTGTTTAAAATTGAGAAGGATTAATAGTGGAGAATGCCTCGAGAATTGTTGTGCTAGCTTCATTCCGAGTGTTACTTTAGCTTGAGATATGCTGAATATATGTTTTAGAAGAAGAGGTATTTAAGAAATGATGTAGGTATGCCATTTGCAAAAGGTTTTCGGCTTTGAAAAATTTCAAAATGTTGTTTTCCATTTTAGAAACTTCCTGATGCATGTACATGCTTAGTAACAAATCTATGTATATTTCTAGAAGGCCATGGATGCAATTATATATCAAGTGTGATACCTAGATTTCACTCACACTTAACTCAGAAGAAAAGCATGTATACAGTAAAACAGGTAGTTTGATACTGACAGAAGGAGATAACCAATGAGTCAGTGACAACTGTTATGTATCTAACATCAATGAAGGTACTTTCGCAGTCAGTCAGGCAGCATTCAGACACTCATGGAATCACCCAACCACTACTTGGGCAGTCATCGAATCAGTGATTCACTATCCATGGAGTTATTCATTTATCCAGAAACTACACATGTACTCTTGCAATCAGGCAGGCAGGCAGGCAGAAGTTATGTAGACATTGAAGTATGCATGGCACTACGTATACATTCATCCAATCACTTAGCTTACTAACTATTGACTTATGCAATTAACAAGGCTGTAAATATGCAATCATTATAACATTTGCCCAGAACCCATGCAGCCATCTAAACACCCACTAACAGCCCATGCAGTCATTGTAATACTGAGGAACACGTGTGCACTGATGATACACTCAGTCTCTACTCATGCACTCATGTAATTACTTAGAGAGTACAATTGCAGTAAACCTGTCACTCATCTAGTACCTAAGCAGTCATTTAATTACTGAGCCAATAGTCTTGCACAAATACAATCACCCCACCAGTATACTTACTTTCATTCAATCTCTCAAGCTTTAACAATGGAATCATGCAGTCAATCAGACACTAGTTGTGCACTAATCTAATTAAGTAGGCACTACTAATGCACTTATTCAATTCTCCAGACACTACCTGTGTAGTTATGTAAGCATCCAGGCATTACCTGTTGAGTCAACCAAAAAGAAATGTGCAGTATCCAATTGCTGAAACACTATTTATGCACTCATCCAATAGGCTAGGTGCTATGCATGGGCTTAAACAACCATGTATGCACTATCCATGCACCTATATACTATGTATGCACTCTTGCAATTATCCAGGTACTAGAGTTGCACTCATTTAATCATCCTGAAAGTATCTATGCATGTATTGAATTATTGAAGCATTAATCACGCACTTGTCAAATCATTCAGGCTCTGCTTATGCACTCATCCAAACACCCAGATACTAATGTTATACTCATGCAAACACACAGGCAGTAAGTATCCAGATATGGAATGACTCATGGAGTTATGACATAGTCAGGGAATCATCTAGGCACTACATGTATCCTCAGGGAATCACCTAGGCATTACCTATGCACTCATTAATCATCCAGGGGTATTGATGTATTCAACCACAATCCCATGTATTTACAAGTTTTACTGAGGAATTTGTAGTCTTTGGACAATATAGGTGATAGGTTAGAAGATAATAAAATGAACAACGCATAGATATTACATACCCATTTTGTAAGCTAATTAAATGCCTGCTAATGGAGAAAAACGATGAAGGTCTAAAAATAGAAAATAACATTGTCCCTGTAATGTTTTTTCAGTATATATATATATATATATATTCACTGAAAAAACCATAGGTTTCAGGGGCGTTACAGTTAGCTGGACATTTCCCTCGTACAAAACCCTAGAAATTCCCCCGTTATAGTTAGTTCAGCTAACTATAACTCGCGCCCCCGCAATGCACTGCTGATGACATCACATACTACATCACTCATGACATTGTCAGTGACATCACTGATGACATCACTGATGACATCTGAAATGACATCACTGATGACATCACTGATGACGTCATCCATGTGATAAATTAGTGCATCTTCTCATATTGATATACTCAATCAAAATTTCAGACGTCCATTCTCAATACCATAGATACTCCAATACCAATAACTACATACCCACTCATTGACTCTTAGATCTACACACACATCCACTCACTCACGTGTACAGTCACTCATACTTACAGTCACTCAGTACAGGACTATCATATGCATTTATACACCTACATAGACACTCACACACCACCAATCATCCATAGAGGTACTCTCACACCTAGTCAGTCATGCAAATAATGAATCACACTCCCATTTACTCACCTATGCAGTTATACACACACAAGTTCACTTACTCATAAAAATAGTACCACATTCTTACACTCTTATACAATCACTGATACAAGCACATACTCATCCATACAGCCACTCTAACAATCACACACTCTCACATATACCCACTTATATACTCTTACACACATATATACTGCCTTTACATATGTAGTTACTCACACATGTACCACTTAGATATACATTCAATCACTAACACACCCATACATACACTCACCCAACCATACACTCCATCACAGATGCACTCTTAAAACCATGCACCCATAGAATCACCCACTCACACATGTATGCACAGAGTCACACACACCCCACCCACACAAACACTCAGGCACCCATACAGATACTCAGACAACCAATCAATAACCCATAGAAACTCTCATATAGCTATTCACAAAACCATGCAGCCGCTTATACACCAACAGACAGACAGATACAGACATTCACACAGTTTAGTCACTAGTCTGGAGTAAGATATGTTTAATGACTCACTTATAGAGTCAGTCACGCACCTACTAAATCATCCATTCACACACTTATACACCCACTCATTCTTCCATAGGTTTTTCCCTATATATATTAAACATATTTAAAATTTACAGAAACACACACTCACTGGATGACATCATCAGTGATGTCATCAGTGATGTAATTTCAGATGTCATCAGTGATGTCATCAGTGATGTCACTGACCATGTCATGAGTGATGTAATATGTGACGTCATCAGCAGTGCATTGCGGGGGCGCGAGTTATAGTTAGCTGAACTAACTATAACGGGGGAATTTCTAGGGTTTTGTACGAGGGAAATGTCCAGCTAACTATAACGCCCCTGAAACCTATGGTTTTTTCAGTGAATTTCTAAGGTTTTTTAAATGCCAATTCCTAACTACAACGCCCCTGAAACCTATGGTTTTTTCAGTGAATTTCAAAGGTTTTTTAAATGCTAATTCCTAACTATATCAGGCCTGAAACCTATGGTTTTTTCAGTGAATTTCAAAGGTTTTGTAAATGACAATTTTGAATGTATTAATTGTTATACTGATTTTTTTGATACTGATTTACTATATTTTTTAAACTATTTATTTTTAGATATATTTTTTTTAATTACATTATAATTACATTATACATTACAATACAAAATATACTTTTTTCAGAATTAATTACTTTAGTTTACATATTGGCAAATAGGCAACAGACTTTTAAGTACAGTAGTTACAGTTGTTGCAATGGGCAACACAATTTCAAACACAAAGCAACATTGAGCTCAATGTGAATTTCTAGTGAAATGCAATTAGTTACTTTATGGATTACTTTTCTAACCACAGGACTGGATCCTAGATTCAGTACTTAGACATCTCCTGTAAACAGTTGAGTAAAAGCGCTTTGGTTACAGTAGTTATTTTTAAGGAATATTATTGTATTTTAAAAGTTGACACTTAGAATTTTTTTCACATAGAATCACCAATGTTATCCTATGGCAGAAAATTCACTTAGCAGGCAAGTAGTGTTATCATTACTTTTTCTTACTCAGTGGTGGATCCTGGATCCAGCACTGGCCAACCTCCTGTAAACAGTTGAAAGAATGTGTTTAAGTCATACAGGTGATTTTTTAGGAATATTTTTAGTTTTTGAAAATAGACACTTAGAAAATATTCTGGTGAAAACCACACAATGGATTCCTATGGAAGGAAATACAAGTTACTGGTAAGTACGCTTAGAATTACTCTTCAGGGTCAGTGCTGGGCTAAAAGATGCAGCACTGGGTTCTCTCCTGATAACAGGTGAGTAAATCGGAATTCGTAGTTCGGCTGATTTTAGAGGAATATTTGTACGTTTCAAAATTGACACTTAGAAAATTTTCTGCTGAAAACCACATAATGGATTCCTATGGAAGGAAATATAAGTTACTGGTAAGTACGCTTAGCATTACTTTTCAGGGTCAGTGCTGGGCTAAAAGATGCAGCACTGGGTTCTCTCCTGATTACAGGTGAGTAAATCGGAATTCGTAGTTCGGCTGATTTTAGAGTTATATTTGTACGTTTCAAAAATGGACACTGAAAATTTTCTGGTGAAAACCACACAATGGATTCCTATGGAAGGAAATACAAGTTACTGGTAAGTACGCTTAGAATTACTTTTCAGGGTCTGTGCTGGGCTAAAAGATGCAGCACTGGATCCTCTTCTGATTACAGGGGAGTAAATCGGAATTCGTAGTTCGGCTGATTTTGGAGGAATATTTCTACATTTCAAAAATGGACACAGAAAATTTTCTGGTGAAAACCACACAATGGATTCCTATGGAAGGAAATACAAGTTACTGGTAAGTACGCTTAGAATTACTTTTCAGGGTCAGTACTGGGCTAAAAGATGCAGCCCTGGGTTCTCTCCTGATAACAGGTGAGTAAATCGGAATTCGTAGTTCGGCGGATTTTTGAGGAATATTTCTACATTTCAAAAATGGACACTTTGAACATTTTCTGGTGAAAACCACACAATGGATTCCTATGGAAGGAAATACAAGTTACTGGTAAGTACGCTTAGAATTACTTTTCAGGGTCAGTGCTGGGCTAAAAGATGCAGCCCTGGGTTCTCTGCTGATAACAGGTGAGTAAATCGGAATTCGTAGTTCGGCTGATTTTAGAGGAATATTTGTACGTTTCAAAAATGGACACTGAGAATTTTCTGGTGAAAACCACACAATGGATTCCTATGGAAGGAAATACAAGTTACTGGTAAGTATGCTTAGAATTACTCTTCAGGGTCAGTGCTGGGCTAAAAGATGCAGCACTGGGTTCTCTCCTGATTACAGGTGAGTAAATCGGAATTCGTAGTTCGGCTGATTTTAGAGGAATATTTGTACAATGGTAAAGGAAGGGGGCGGGGCCTGAGGTGACGTGTGCAAACACGCCCTGTGGCGCGTTTCAAGTTGGGGAGTTAATTCCTCTTCAATCCTGCGGTCCCCTGGGGGCCAACTAGCCCACCAGGTACCTCCAGTATGCTCCAGGGAGCTGCACTGCAGAGAGGTGTTCAGAGGCCGCGCCCCTTTTTACAACACTCTGCAACGCAGCTCCGTGGCGCTTCCTGGAGGTACCTGGTGGGCTAGTTGGCCCCTAGGGGACCTCTGGATTGAAGAGGAATTAATTCCCTAAATTAAAACGCGCCACAGGGTGTGTTTGCACACATCACCTCAGGCCCCGCCCCCTACCTTCACCACTGTGCAAACGTGCCCCGTGGCGCATTTTAAGTTGGGGGATTAAGTCCCCTTGAATCCTGAGGTCCTGTAGCGGCCGACTAGGCCACCAGGTACGTCCAGTAAGCGCCACGGAACTGCGTTGCAGAGAGGTGTAAAAAGGGGTGTGGCCTCATTACACCTCTCTGCAACGCAGCCCCCTGACGCATACTGGAGGTTCCTGGTGGGCTAGTTGGCCCCCAGGGACCCCCAGTATTCAAGGGGAATTAGTTCCCCCTCTGCAAATGCGCCAGGGGGCGCGTTTGCCGAGTGGTGTAAGGAGGGGGCGTGGCCTCCGGCCCGATCCCGATCTTTTATGCCGGCATTGCTTTTCGACATGGGGAGCAGCTAACATGCTGCTCCCCATGTGGAAAAACAATCGTCTTTGCTTCATTGAAGCGAGAGCAGGTTTCCCTGCTCTCGCTTCAATGAAGCAAAACAGTTTGCAATGACAGGGTGGGAGCCGCGAGGCTCCCGCCCTGTGATTGCAAACAGCAGTGTCCCAGGGGTGGGCACCCCGGGACACTGCAGGAGCCGGCCCTGGGGGGTGGCGGTCCCCAGGGCCATCATTGGCTCCAGGAGGGGGGCGCGTGGCCCCCCTCCCACACAGACAAGTTGCCCCGGGGGGTGGCGGTCCCCGGGGCTGGGGGAGGCTGGGGGGGCCTGAGAGCCCCCCCATCGCAAATACTTTCAAGCCCCGGGGGGGTGGCAGTCCCCGGGGCTGGGGGGGCTGCGACCCCCCCCCACCCATTTTCTATAAACCCCGGGGGTGGTGGTCCCCGGGGCCAGGGGGGGCCGTGAGCCCCCCCTATATAGTATCTCTGAGCCCCGGGGGGTGGCGGTCCCCGGGGCAGTGTGGTGGGGATTGGGACCCCCCCATACTTTTTTATTTCTGCCCCCGGGATTTGCCCCCCCCCCCCCCCCCGGGATCCCCGCGCTTTTTTTTTTTATTTTCGTCCGAAATTCGCGCTGGGTGCGTGAATCTCGCCGATTCTTTTTTTTTTTTAAATACTTTTTTTGGCCCTGGGGGTCCTTGTGGGACCCCCTGAGCAGGCCTAGGGAGTCAGGGTGTTTCTACCCTGCCCCATTGTCGCGTTTTGCGCCTTTGCTTTTGTGCTTTCTTGTGCCTCGGTTCTACCAAGGCACAAGATGGCTGCCAACACTTCCTGATTCAGAGTGTTGGCAGCCAATTAGCATTCAGCTCGTGCTCGGGAGGGTTCGGGGAGGGTGCGGGGAGGATCCGCGGATCCTCCCCGGCCATAGATATCACTAACTTTTAAGTCTAATTTTCTCAGGAACTACTGAACGGATTTACACCATTTAAGCAAAAGGCACGAGTCTGAACTGAGGACTATCTCCTTGCCAAATTTGGTGTAATTCCGTTCAGCAGTTCGGGCTGTAGCTGCGACAACAGGTCCTAAGGGAAATTGCATGGGGAAAATGCGTTTTGGGACCCCCCTTTTTTCTCGGCCCCTGCTTGACGAATCACCACGAAACTTTCAGGGTAGGAGCGGAGCAGAGCTGGGCAAAAGTTTGGAAAATTTCACGAAGATTCATCAACCGGCGCCAAAGATATTCCCAATAGAATGTTGCGGATTTATATATATATATTATCTACTGGCGGTCGCCAGTAGATAGTTATAGTTAGGACCGTGTTTCCATAGGAAATCTCTAAATTCTATTTTGAATAACTTTGGCGCCGGTTGACGAATCCTCACGAAATTTTCAAAACTAATGGGGCGCTCCGCTCAGCTCCTACCCTGAAAGTCTCGGGGTGATTCGTCAAGCGGGGGCCGAGAAAAAGGGGGGTCCAAAACGCATATTCCCCATGCAATTTCCCATAGGACCTTTAGTCGAAGGTACAGCCCGAACGGCTAAACAGAATTACTTGAAATTTGGCAAAGAGGTAGTCCTCAGGTCAGAGATGTGCCTTTTGCATATATGATGTCAATCTGTTCAGTAGTTCCTGAGAAAATTGCAGTTAAAAGCACATACATATCTATAGGCGTGCACGGTGCGCGCACCGTGCGCGCACGGTACGCGCATTGGGCCGTGCGCGAGCGTAATTCTGATTGGTGGATTCATGACAGTCAACATTCGAATCGGTCGAAATCAGGAAGTGTCGACCGCCATTTTGTGTGTTGTGTGTGTGACAGGGAAAAAGAAAGGTGGAGAACGTGAAAAGGGGGCAGGGTAGAGAGTTCCTGACCCTTTAGCCTTTGTCAGGGGGTCCCTGAAGGACCCTGAAGGGTGAAAAAAACATTTTTTTTTTCAAAAAATCACGATGCGCGCACCCCCAGCCGCCATTTTGAGTTTTAGAGGCAGAAGAGAGCTAAAAACACAAGTGAAGAACGTGAAAAGGGGCAGGGTAGAGAGTCCCTGGCCCCCTAGGCCTTCTCAGGGGGACCATGAAAGACCCATTAGCTCACACAAAAAAAAAAAAAATTTTTAAATATCGCGGGGTGCGCGCACGGTGCGCGTACGGTGCGCGCACGGCGGCAAAAAAAACATAGAAAAATAGAATTAAAAATCAAGTTTAAGTGTTTAGATGTTGGTTGGCTCTAAAAAGAGCCGTTGTGTTCATTGAGTGTTTTTTTGTACCTACAAGTAAGTTCTGATGCAGAGTCTGAAGTTCAAGAGGAAGACTCTGTTGCCTTCATCTGTGAAATGAACACCGTCTCCTCTATAAATGCCTTGCATGTTGTAACGCAAGTTGTTGTGGTATATAGAACCCATACCATAGTCTCTGAGGAAAGCAGAAACAGACTTAGTGACGTGCTTTCTTGCTTTGTCAATCTGCGGACAATATTGGTTGGACCAGTTCCACTTTTGCCTTTGGCATATATTAGAATATACAAAGGTAGTTTGTGGAAAAAGTGACATCAATTGCACAAAGGTGTCCTTAACAAGCATTTCCAGATCTACCCCAGTTAAGGTGCCTAGGTCATTTCCACCACAGTGCACAATTATAAGGTCAGGCTGTGGGAGATGTAGAAAGGATTTCACCAAAGGCATTAATTGGTGCCACTTTAACCCTCTCTGACCAATCCATTTAATGTCTACATTTGGCAAAGCAAGGTCTTTCTAAATACCTCTTTTTTCTGCATACTTTTCACTCCAGAAGACATAGCTATGACCTACAATCCACACTGAACATCTTTCAAGGAGATCTGGATGCACTCAGAAGGTGTCTTTCAGTAGAATGACAATATGAAAAGAAAGGTAGTTGTAAAATGGAGGCTTACATACTTTTTTTTAAAATAAAAAGAACTCATTGGCTGTTTCAGACCATTCAACACTAAAAACTAGGCTGTATGTTTAAATTTTTAAACGCATGTTTTGTATTGGTTCAGAAAAATGTGTTCACACAGAACATTACTTTGGATTTGCTGTTAGGTTTGAAAAGTCAAGCACTCTTGCTCTTTGGATTAGAAACATTGTGTGCTGAACTTCTGACCTCTCTGCTCACACCAGTGTTCGATGACCTGTTGCTATGGTAGCAGGCAGAAGTCTTGTTGGGGGTAGGGATCATTTGGAAAAGGGTTGAAATTTGCAACCAATAGAAATGTGTGTTTCCATTTGAAAAAATGTGGGAAGCAATGTGATTTGAAGTTAACATGTATATGTGTGAAAAAAGAGAGGGAAAGAATGCCATTTACTGGTTCTGCTGAGAGGTGTACAGTTCAGAGATTCTGGCTCTGATAATCTGCTGTGTGAGTGCCACATTTCTTTCTCAACTAACTACTTTTAAAGGTGAGCTATGAATTTGAGAGGCGATGTATGTGGTGCATTTTGATATGAAAATATAAATGTGATTCTTGTTTTAAAGTTGTGTTTTATATTTTATGTTTTGGAAGATATTTAACTGCTTTGAACTTGATATTATGGAGTATGTCAATAAGTTAAGGTGTACTGGTATCACCCAGGAATACTGTTTTCTGCCTAGAATCACACCATGAGTCTGTGTGCACAAAGGAATTGTTGTCAGAGATTTAATTCGTGGTGGTCTGGTTCTGTAAGACTTGCATTCGTAGGAAAGGGGCAGCTTGTTTTCTTGAAGTGTGATGGCTAGCATTCAGCACAAATCAATATCTCACAAATGAGAGGCAAATGCTAACACATTTGAAAACAACAGGGTAGATTTTCCTTCCACTCCTGCAATGGGTGAGGTAGATCCTACATGTTCAAAACTCCAATTAACCCTTACCCCACATGTACTCTTACATACATCTGTGCAGTCTTCATGCAGTTGTGCAAGCGTCCATGCAGATCTCTCTTGCACCTGACAATACACAGTCTCCAGAAGCACGCTCTTAGCACACAGGCAGGTGCTTCTCCTGCACTCCCATGCTAAGTATTCAGCACTGTGTGGTATTTCAGATAGCAGTGAGTAACGCTAACACAATCAATATCACTAAGGCTCATTTCCTTTGCTGTAGTCTAATCACTCACAGAGGTTACACATGCTCATGCTCTCAAGTAGCTGTTAGGACATGTGCTCTTTTCTGCCTCTCTAAACTATAAGGAAAATGTGTCAGGCTGTTACAGTAATTATCACTTGCAAAACCACAGTAGTAAATGTGCTTTGAAATTGCCAATCACATATCATTTTCTGCCTAGAATCACACCATGAGTCTGTGTGCACAAAGGAATTGTTGTCAGAGATTTAATTCGTGGTGGTCTGGTTCTGTAAGGCTTGCATTCGTAGGAAAGGGGCAGCTTGTTTTCTTAAAGTGTGATGGCTAGCATTCAGCACAAATGAATATCTCACAAATGAGAAGCAAATGCTAACACATTTGAAAACAACAGGGTAGATTTTCCTTACACTCCTGCAATGGGTGAGGTAGATCCTACATGTTCAAAACTCCAATTAACCCTTACCCCACATGTACTCTTACATACATCTGTGCAGTCTTCATGCAGTTGTGCAAGCGTCCATGCAGATCTCTCTTGCACCTGACAATACACAGTCTCCAGAAGCACGCTTTTAGCACACAGGCAGGTGCTTCTCCTGCTGTCGCGACCCACAGACGGCGCCGAAGAGCACTGCAGGTTACCGGGAGAAACACCCGCGGTAGACGGGAGTAAGGGGAACTACAGTTCCCAGGGCGCAATGCGGGCAGACGCTCATAACGTCGGCGCGCTCGGCGCAACCAAGAACAAAAGGAACATCCGGCGGAACACAGGTGCCAGTTATTTTGGTTTCCTGGTTCGGGCAAGACAGAGTGCGGCGTACTGGTAGGGGTGCTCTGCATCGACTTACTTTTTCCTCGCTGACTCGTGTGCTTGCGATATTTGAGCATTACCGGTCTGGCCTACTCCCAAGGCCATACACGGTAGTGATACGGAACGTTGTCGATCCCGTTGGACGCCTTCCGAGGCATTGCGGGATCGCAAATTCTTTGTGTCTGCTTCTGGAGAGAACGTTGTCGATCCCGTTGGACGCCTTCCAAGGCATTGCGGGGTCGCGAATTCATTGTGCTGGGTTCTCGAGACAATTCTGGTGCGAGAGTCCGTAAGAGACCAGGCACAAGGCGGTTTCTTCTTTGTAAAGACCCAGTGAGGGCTTCCAGAGCTATCAGTGCTTTCTATCAGAACATTGTGGTAGTGAGACATCATCGATAACTTGTGGGGGTCGTATCTTGTTACTTGCTGGCACTGCGCAAGATTCATTGGAGCAGTGCTAAGGGGTTCGTGTTTACCCCATCACAGGGGTACAGGAATTACCAGTGGTTCTAAACCCATCTGCACGTCATTTGTTTATTTTGTACTTCATACAGGGGCGGTGAGGTGACTTCTGGCATACGTCCTCCCCCCCCCCCCCCCCTGTATGGACAGAAACCCCGGATTGGTGGTAGGTACCTAAACCAAGGGAGCTAACGCAAGTGTGGGAGTAGAGAGGGTGTTGACACGCATTCTAATCCGTGCCTTCTCTGTAGGACTCACGAACACCAGCTTCCCGGGTATCCAAGTCTCCCAAGTCAGGAGCTCGTTATTTCCTTTACAGGTACTGCAGGGGACTTAGGGGATAGCAATTTGCCCAGGGATCTAGGGTTGTTCTAACCATAGCATACTGTTTATTTCTCTTTCAGATCTCCCTCCCCGCAGTTCCCTTCCTTTCCTTCCCTCGCCTGATCGCCCTTCTGTGTCTGTCATATTTTGATATCAGACCAAGGGGCTATCGGGAGGTGGACCCCTTACAGCATCGTGCGACCCCGAGGACAATTGGACGGCGACACCTGCACTCCCATGCTAAGTATTCAGCATTGTGTGGTATTTCAGATAGCAGTGAGTAACGCTAACACAATCAATATCACTTAGTCACATTTCCTTTGCTGTAGTCTAATCACTCACCCAGGTTCCACATGCTCATGCTCTCAAGTAGCTGTTAGGACATGTGCTCTTTTCTGCCTCTCTGAACTATAAGAAAAATGTGTCAGGCTGTTATAGTAATTATCACTTGCAAAACCACAAGAGTAAATGTGCTTTGAAATTGCCAATCAAATATCGTTTTCTGCCTAGAATCACACCATGAGTCTGTGTGCACAAAGGAATTGTTGTCAGAGATTTAATTTGTGGTGGTCTGGTTCTGTAAGACTTGCATTCGTAGGAAAGGGGCAGCTTGTTTTCTTGAACTGTGATGGTTAGCATTCAGCACAAATCACTATCTCACAGATGAGAGGTAAATGCAAACACATTTGAAAACAACAGGGTAGATTTTCCTTCCACTCCTGCCATGGGTGAGGTAGTTCCTACATGTTCCAAACTCCAATTAACCCTTACCATACATGTACTCTTACATACATCTCTGCAGTCTTCATGCAGTTGTGCAAGCGTCCATGCAGATCTCTCTTGCACCTGACAATACACAGTCTCCAGAAGCACGCTCTTAGCACACAGGCAGGTGCTTCTCCTGCACTCCCATGCTTACTATTCAGCACTGTGTGGTATTTTAGATAGTAGTGTGTAACGCTACCACATTCAACATCACCAAGGCTCATTTTCTTTGCTCTAGTCTAATCACTCACCCAGGTTCCACATGCTCATGCTCTCAAGTAGCTGTTAGGACATGTGCTCTTTTCTGCCTCTCTAAACTATAAGGAAAATGTGTGAGGCTGTTACAGTAATTATCACTTGCAAAACCACAGTAGTAAATGTGCTTTGAAATTGCCAATCAAATATCGTTTTCTTCCTAGAATCACACCATTAGCCTGTGTGCACACAGGAATTGTTGTCAGAGATTTAATTTGTGTAGCTTTTATTGTGTAAGACTTGCAGTCGTAGGAAAGGGACAGCTCATATGATAGGTTTTGAAAAGCTCATAAAAAATATAGTAATATATTTAAATTACATAAAGGTATTTTTTTTTTTAGTTTCTTTCAGGTATTGCTGAACAACACTGAAATAAATTAAAGATGCCTATAAAATCAAGAAAGAGAAAAGAACAGCAACAACATCTATATTTGAAGACAACTGGACAACAAAAATTAGTTGAAGAACCTCATGTTGGAACAAGGAAAAAGCCTTCTGGTAAGCAGACTAAGGATTTTATAAAAAATATCCTCAAGCAAAGAAAAAATGTAAAAAATATATCCACTGGAAATAGTGTTTAAAGTAGAAAACAAAAAGACAATCGACAGAATATACTAAATGCTAATGTAGAATCAGAAGTAAGAAAGAATGACTTAAAAAGAAAAATAGATTTTAAAAACATTCGTAGAAAAATGTTTCAGAGAAGAGTGATGTTCAATTTGCTAAAGGATGTGAAAAAATATAGGAAGAAAGCCAAAATTTTATAAGAAAAAGAAATAAATTGAATCAATTGTTGCAAAGGCTTTGGAATTAAAAAGAAAACTATTCATTTTAATTTTGAACAGGATCCGTACATTAGATAAATTAGTGAATGAAATGAAGTCAAAAAGAAAAAGAAAAAGAGAAGTGAAAAAAAAAAACTTTTCTAAAGTGTTCTTAGGTGAATGGAAGCATAGTTCAAGTACTGAACCATTTTTTAACCTCTTCGGTGCCCGTGACGAGCTGGACTCGTCATGGGCCGCGGTGGCGCTGTGCCCATGACGAGTCCAGCTCGTCACAAACCCCGCCCGCTAATGTAACGGCCGGCACAGGGCGGGGAAAGGGGCGGGCACCGAAGGGGTTAATGAAGAGAGTTATCTTCAAAGTAATAGTTTGCTGCATGCAGTTGACACCAGGGGTCGAGCATATGAAGTTAAGGATGGTTGTGTAATGGAAAAGGAGAAAATGGTTCCAAGAAATGAGGAAGAAGTGTTAGCTGATGAGGTTATGGGGAGACGTCCTAAAGCCCCAGTGTACACTTGGAATTGTAGTAGTATTTGTACTGTATGACAGGAATCTATTGATACATTTCGTGACTTTCTAAGAGAATATAGTAAAAAAAAGTGTTAAACAGAAGATTAAGGTGCTTCAAAGACTAGATCCATGCAGAGTGAGAGAGAATACTGGTTTGCAAGGACATTCTCTGGCTTGTTTTTCTAGGACAGTTTGTCAAAGAGTTTTTCACCATTTTAGGATGCTGGCAGTTCATCATACTGAAATGAGAAAGTTTGTGAGAAGATTGTATTTTGCTAAAAGTCCAGCACTAAAGTTACATGAGTTGAATAGTGCTCTGTTCCGTGGATCTGTATCAGATGTGAAGAAGGTTTGTGAGGATATTGAGTTTTGTTACTTTGGTCCAGAGCAAGAAAGTGCAGGAAATGACACAGTCATTGAAGAAAATGTGGAAGAGAATGGAGAACCCACTGTTAGCAAAACATTTGAAGATCAAATGACAAAATTTACTATCATCTCTAATGAAAGACCAAATATTACTTGTATTTGTTGCCGGAGAAGCCATTATAAAACTCAAACAAGGAATGTTGATCTCTATAAAAAAAGTGAAAAAGAAAATAATTCTAAGTGGAAGGATTTTGCTACAAATTTGTTTCTGGAAAATTGTTTTGAATTGGGTGAAGATCAGCGTATTTGTAAATACTGTTATAACAAGTTAGAAGAAAATAAAATGCCAGCTAGAGCTGTACATAATAATTTAGAATTGGTTGATATTCCTGCAGAACTTAGTGATTTAAATACGTATGAGTCTATACTCATTCAATGTGTCCATCCGTTTCAGACTATAGTTCGTATGGAGCCCAAAACAGGCAAATTACCTCCTTCAGATTTACAAAGAGGTTTAAAAGGAAGAGTTGTCTATTTGCCATTAGATTTGAAAAAAAATATTGAAACAATTGATGCAGATAGTTTGGAAACTGAACCATTAGTTATTCTGGTTAATGGTGTACCTACAAAGAATAAGAAAATTTGGCAGGAGCTGGTAGATGTACGAAAAGTACAAAGAGCAAATTTATATTTGAAATGAAATAATAAATGGTATGAATCAATTTATATGGATGAAGATGAAGAAGTGTTACTAGCAGACACAGGAATACCAAATGGGCAAATTGAAAAAGTGGATAAGTCAAAAGAAGAAGAAATTTATGAACATGTCAGCATACATCCTCTTCATTCTAAAGAAGGTATGGGAAACACTATTGATCTGTTTCAGATGAAAAAAGCAAAAGGAACTCCCGTGAGTGTATGGGAGGAGAGCTTGGAAGCTCGTTGTTTTCCCCAGCTGTTTCCTACAGGAAAAGTTTGACAATATGATGAACGTCCAGTACAGATTCCTGCTTCTGAGTATCGGACAACAAGATTATATGCAGAAGATCCAAGATTTCGTCAAAGTATTCCTTATTTGTTCCATCTTTTATTTGAAAGTGACTTGTCTGCACTATCTTATGCAGTAAATCACATTTTAAAAACTGGAGTACATCTACATAATGTGTCTTCAAAGGATTTTCTGAACAAAGTGCAACAGCGAGATGATCATTTGGAATCACAATTGATTAATCTGATGGCTTGTCAGCGTGGAACTAATGAATATTGGTACCGACACCATGGAGAATTGAAATGTATGTTGCGGAATTTAGGAACTCCTACATGGTCCCTTACCCTAAGCTGTGCTGAGTACGCTTGGGATGATTTACTGGATTTTCCTCGAGAGGCAAATTCAAATATTGAAAACATCCAATACAATACAGCAGGAGAATTGTGCTCATTGGATCCGGTTAATGTTTGCAGATATTTCAATCATAGATTTGAGGCTATGATGTCCTTCATCTGCAATAAAAAAAATCCACCGCTTGGAGAAGTTGTGGATTACTTTTGGAGAAAAGAGCACCAAGCAAGAGGTGCTCCTCATATTCATATGCTGTTGTGGATCAAGGATGCCCCAAAATTTGGAACAGATTCTGATGATGCAGTTTTATCTTTCATTGAAGGATATGCAACATGTGCTATACCTAAAATCACAGAAGAAAAAAACTTAAAAGAGCAAGTTTTACGTTTCCAAAGTCATCGGTGTGGAAAATACTGTCGACGAAAGTACAAGAGTAAAGATAAATTCTACACAAAATGTCGATTTGGATTTCAACGACCTGTTCTTTCAAAAGGAAGAGTAAACAGTTTTATGTCAGCTGTGCGACATACTATTACAAGAAAATCGCCTAAAAATGCCTACAACCTAAGAAGAAAAGAAGAGTCAAAATATATAAATGACTACAACCCAGTCATTTTATCCATGTGGAATGCTAACATGGATATTCAGTATGGAGCTGACAATTCTATTGCTGTTGCTCGGTATGTCACATTTTACATCACTAAATCTGAGAAAACAGAATTGAAAGAAATGTGGGATGAGATTTCTCACGAGAAGACTGTCAGTAAAAAGCTATACAGTTTCAGTTTAAAGATGTTATTGCATCGAGAAATTGGGTCATACGGATGCTCAGATAGGTTATCATCTGCAAGTCTGTACTCCAAATCCAGAAGAATAATTTGGGTAAGTTTAGGCCTTGCAGGCATGCGAAATCGGGTATTGAAATCTATTCGAGAAATTGAATATTTAGCAGAGTACGAACCAGAAAGTACAGACATTTTAAGAACAAACATGTTGGACACATATTACCCAAAGAGAAGTCATCATCTTGAGAACATGTGTCTCTATGAAGTGCTGCAGAACTACATTTTTAAACGGAATACCACAGAAGACATCAACAATGGTAAATATAAAGTCATTGGTGAGGAAGGATGTTTGGTAAAACAAACAAAAGGAAGTTTGATAAATCACAGAAAGCTGAGTTGCGACACTACTGACAAGAAGGAATTTTACCACTTAGCACTTTTACAGTTGTTTAAACCATGGCGTTCAGAGGATGAATTACTTGGACATTTTCAGAGCTATGAAGATTCCTTTAATGCATGCAAAGATACCATAGAATGCAGTACTTTCACAACTTATGTACAAATGTTAAATGAAGAAATTGAATAAGAAGCAACAATTGCAGCTGAAGTAGCTAGAGACAGTTCTCAAGACAGTCAAAGTTCTGGGACGCTCAGTCAAGATCCCCTAGGACAACCAATCGTAGAAAATGAAGCTGCAATAGCCATGACTGAAGTGGAAACAGCTATGAATCAAGCTCAGGAAGATTAATTAAACTTACCAAATTTGGAACAGCAACTGAATGATGAACAACAACAAATTTATGAGGAAGTCACAAAACAAATTGATCATGGATTACTACATGAAAATAAAGAGTGCTCATGCACATCATTTGAACCAATCAGAATGTATGTGAGTGGACAAGCTGGAACCGGAAAAGGTTTCTTAATTAAAGTAATTAGAAGCTACCTACAGAAAAAAACTGATTCAACTTTGTCTTGTGTTGTTACTGCTCCAACTGGGTTAGCAGCATATAACATAAAAGGAATTACCCTCCATCGTTTGCTAATGTTACCAGTAGAGTATGAGAACAAAATACAATACCACAAGCTAACAGGAGAAGTATGTTTTGAAGTTTCAAGAGTATTGAAAAAAATGAAAGTTCTCATTATTGATGAGGTAAGCATGGTATCAAACTTAATGCTTGCCTTTGTGCATTTAAGAATGCAGCAAATTCTAAAGACAAACTATGACGTGCTATTTGTAGGAACACATCTTATAGTTTTTGGGGATCTACTGCAGCTCACTCCAGTTAAAAGACAACCAGTATTTCATACTCTTACACATGAAGACACGAAAAAGTCGTTAGGAAGTATAGGTAATGTGAATATTTGGACATACTTTGAGTACAAAGAACTCATTACCAATATGCGGCAAGCAAATGATGATGATTATGCAAGTATTCTCAAAGATATCAGAATTGGACTACTCACAGAACATGGCAGAAAAGCTTTACAGAGTCGATTGCTATGTAATTTGTTTCCAACAGAACAAATAGTTCCAGAGAAAATATACAAGAAAATTGCTGGAAAAAATACTGTAATCTGCTTAATGCCAACACTACATGAATGCTCTATATTCAATCAAGAACTTTTGAAATTGGAAAAAGAAGAGATTATAAAACTGGAAGCTGTGGATAAAATACAGCATGAAGGAATAACTATTCTATTGACAAGCAAATTGACAACTAAATTGGATTCTCTAGAGAAAAACATATCAAAAACAGCTGGTTTAGAAAAGAATCTTTATGTATGTATGAACCGTCGAGTAATTTTAAGACGTAATTTAGATGTAGAAAAAGGTTTAGTGAATAGAGCTATGGGTAAAGTTGTGGGTTTTGTTAATTACCAGAAAAAAGATGGAATTGAATTTTTAAAAATAAAATTTGATCAGATTGAAGAGGTTAAAGACATTAGTCGTTGTTCAGTTTGTTTCTTGCTTGTGAAAGACTTATATGTACGTAGGAAACAGTTTCCGTTTTCTCTAGCATATGCTATAACTATTCACAAATCTCAAGGATTAACTGTGCTTTTGTAAACATTGGATCTACTGTGTTTAAAGAAGGTATGGCATATGTTGCTTTGTCACGCGTGAAAAAAATATCTGGTTTATTCATGATAGACTTTGATGAGTCAAAAGTTAGTGCTGATGCAAACTGTGTAAAGGAATATAATAGATTAAGAAAAATCTATGCTCCTCATTTAGGTCAGTATCCTGTGTTTGAAAAACGTGTTGTGTGTCGGAAAAGGAGAATTGAGAATATCTGTAATGAGGATGTACAGAAGAGTAAACAAATAGAGACTGATGTGATTGCAACCAAAAAGAAAAAGGACAATGCTGAAGAGGTTGTTGGTTGTCATTTTGAAAATAGCTCTGGTGTCAACTGCTACGCTAATGTAGTGCTGAATGTTGTATTTTATCTTGAAAGTTTCAAAGAGCAGATAATACTAAATCATGAAAAAAGATTCTGTTCTCTGCTGAGTTTCCTTTATGAGAAGCTGAGTAATGATAAAACTAAAATAGAAAGTGCTTCTGATGTTAGAAATCTTTTAGATGTATGTTCAGGATGTACACAGTTTACTCAAAATGTCCAGCAAGATGCACAGGAATTCTTAATGTATATGCTTATGGTACTGGAAGATGAAGGGGTAGAAATAGAAAATATGTTTGGTCTCTCTTATAAATGGGAACATAGTTTTGAAAACTGTTTGAACACATGCAGCTCTAATGTTGATTCTGAAAGGTTCATATATTTAACATTACCAGAGAGTAAATCAGTGACTTTTAGTAAATTAGTTAAAGATGCAAATCACAACATGGAATGTTTTCAATGTAAATCAGAAATGTTATCAACGTTATTTTTAAAGAAATATGGACATTATGTAATTTTAATGATGCTACGTTGTAGAGCTGATGGAACAAAATTGGACACTTTAATAAAGAAGTTTACAGGAAATCAATTATCAATATCAGGAAAAACTTTTGTTGCAGTTGCAATAATTTTCCATGATGGACATTCTATAACTTCTGGTCATTACACAGTTTATCTAAAATGTGAAAAAGGCTAGACACTGTGTAATGATTCACAATTGATTTCAAGCAACGTTTGCCTGCAGAATTACCAAATTCCTACTTAATTTTTCTAAAACCAAAATTTTAGATACAAATTGCAGCATCTGAAGAAACCATTATTTCGATTTTATAGGATTACCATTGGATATTTCACAAAAAAAGAATTTAAAAACTACCATTTGGCCTCATGGAAAGGTAACTGTTTCTATTGTGGACTTCTTTGACAGATATTATTTTGGTGTACGAGCTTAAGCAACAAAATTTACAGACGTTATTTATTGCAAATTGTTATTGTTCTTAGATGATATTTTTAATATATATGTTACATTTCTATCAAGGTATGTTTTGCTGAGTAGAGATTCAGGGCTTTTTTTTGCCCGCTGTTAAGTGATGAATGCAATTGATTTCACAGTTTGCAGTGAAATTCAATATATTCTGAAAACCTCAAAAAAAGGGCAAAAAATTACTTTGGTAAATATGAAAATATGTGTACTGTATTCTAAAATGTAATGTTAAATATTACTACTTTTTTTCTTTTTTTTCAGATCGAGAAAGAAAATTTAGGAAATGTAATCCTTTTTTCCAGCAATTAAAAAAACCCATTTATTTATAATTAAGTTATTTTGTTGGTCAGGTAAGTTTGAAATATCTGTATTTCTCACCCCTTCACTTTCATGCTCCCTTTTCTTCACTTGTCCTCACACTGCTTTTCTCATTCCCCTTCTCTCTCTCTTCTTCCTTTACTGCTCTTTCGTAACTCCCTCACTCCTTCTATACTACTCCCCTAGGTTTACTGCCTCCATCACTACTTTTTCAACCATGTATCTCTCCCTGTCTCCATGTGTCTCAGTCATTCTAACTGCCTTACTCCTTCTCAGTCTCTCTCCCTTTGTCTGTCTTACACTTAAGTTGCTTAACATCTCTGGGGAAGATTAACAAGGCCCCTGCGCCACCACTATGTCACTTTTCATAACGTACTGGTGGCGCAGGGAGCTCCTCCATATTTACAAGGAGAGGAAAAGCCACCCTGCGTGACTTTTCCTCTCCACATAAATACAGCCACTTCACACGCAGCACTGTGCGTTGAAGGGGCGTTCCATGGGTGTTGTTGTGGGTGTTCCCACGCAACACTCAAAGAACTAGACACATGTCCAGGTTTACGAGAAATCGTAACTCTGGAGATGTGTGTGAATGCTACGCTACCCTAGAGGTGGCGTAGCGAGGCACAACGAGGAGAAATGTTTTTATTTTTCCTCGTTTTTTCCTCTTTTAGTGCGTCCTCCATTCTATAGCACGCATTGAAAGAGGAAAAAGCCTCTTGGTGTCCCTTCCTGCACAAGAACAATCTCCCCACCACGCAGGCATCCTTGAACCATGGTGCAAGGGAGCCTGCACCGGTGCATGGCTGCAGTTTGTATGCCTGTGCAAGGGAAGCATAGAGATGCGACAAAAAATCGTATAAAAAATAGAATTAAAAATAAAGTTTAAGTGTTTGGATGTTGGTTGGCTCTAAAAAGAGCCATTGTGTTAATTGAGTGTTTTTTGGTACCTATAAGTAGGTATCGATGCAGAGTCTAAAGATCAAGAGGAAGACTCTGTTCCCTTCATCTGTGAAATGTACACCGTCTACTCTATAAATGCCTTGCCAATCCCCTCACTATTTCTTCTTATTTCGTGGTACAAGGAGCAGAACAGGTATCAATTTTAGTTGTAAATGGCAGAAGAGCAATCTACTTCAGGGAGTGAGGAGGACATCTGGATGCGCTCAGAAGCATTGGTTCATAGTAGATTCTCTTCCAGAATCTTCATACACCATAGCCACTCCCCTCACTATTTCTTCCTATTACCTGGGACAAGGAGCTGAGCAGCAATCAATTTTACTTGAAAATGGTAGAACAGCAGTGTATTTCAGGGAGTGAGGAGGAGACATGGATGCACTCTGAAGGTGTCTTTCAGTAGAATGACAAAATGAAAAGAAAGGTAGTTGTAAAATGAAGGCTTATATACTTTTTTTTTTATAAAAAGAACTCATTGGCTGTTTCAGACCATTTTACAATAAAAACTAGGCTGTATGTTTAAATTTTTAAAAGCATGTTTTGTATTGGTCCAGAAAAATGTGTTACCACAGAACATTACTTTGGATTTGCTGTTAGGTTTGAAAAGTTAAGCAATCTTGCTCTTTGGATTAGAAACATTATGTGCTGAACTTCTGACGTCTCTGCACACACCAGTGTTCCATGATCTAATGCTATGCTAGCAGGCAGAAGTCATGTTGGGGGTAGAAATCATTTGGAAAGATTTAAAATATGCAAAAAAAAGGAATGTGTGTTTCCATTTAAAAGAAAGGTGGAGAACGTGAAAAGGGGGTAGGGTACAGAGTTCCTGACCCCCTAGCTTTTGTCAGGAGGTCCCTGAAGGACCATGAAGGGTGAAAACATTTTATTTTTTATAAAAAAATCGCGGGGTGCGCGTACCGTGCGCGCACGATGCGCGCACGGCGGGGAAAAAACCATTAAATAAATAGAATTAAAAAAAAAAAATTAAGTGTTTAGATGTTAGGTGGCTCTAAAAAGAGCCGTTGTGTTAATTGAGGGACAGAGGGAAAAAAAGACATGGCAAAAATGATAGGGTGTCACACGTGGGCTGCTGTATCTTCCTCTTTATTAGCGGAATGCTGGTGTCCGCATAGGAGATAAGAGCATTACACAAGTTGCACCGTATATGCACTCTCTCAAACAGAGGGTGTATATCCAGAGGAACCGAAGAAGGTGAAGCTGCCGCCGCAGATGGAGTGCTCTTCTGAGCTGCCGATGATGTGCTCGGCTGAGCTGCTGCGGATGTGCTCGGCTGAGTCATTTGAGATGTCATCAGTCATGTCATGAGTGATGTCACTGACCATGTCATGAGTGATGTAATATGTGACGTCATCAGCAGTGGATTGCGGGCGCGCGAGTTATAGTTAGCTGAACTAACTATAACGGGGGAATTTCATTGGTTTTTTACGAGTGAAATGTCCAGCTAACTATAACATGTGTGAAACCTATGGTTTTTTCAGTGAATTTGCAAGGTTTTTTAAATGCTAATTCCTAACTATAACGTGTGTGAAACCTATGGTTTTTTCAGTGAATATATATATATATATATATATATATTATCTACTGGCGGTCGCCAGTAGATAGTTATAGTTAGGACTTATTTTCTATAGGAAATCCGCAACATTCTATTCCCAATAAGTCTGGCGCCGGTTGACGAATACTCGCGAAATTTTCGAAACTTTGGGCCAGCTCCGCTCCTACCCTGAAAGTTTCGTGGTGACTCGTCAAGCGGGGGCCGAGAAAAAAGGGGGGGTCCCAAAACGCGTTTTCCCCATGCAATTTCCCATAGGATCTGTTGTCGCAGCTACAGCCCGAACCGCTGAACGAAATGACACCACATTTGGCAAAGAGGTAGTCCTCAGTTCAGACTCGTGCCTTTTGCATAAATTGTGTGAATCTGTTTAGTAGTTCCTGAGAAAATTAGGGTAAAAAAGTTAGTGATATCTATGGCCGGGGAGGATCCGCGGACCCTACCTGCACCGTACCCGCACCCTCCCCGAACCGAGCGCGCACCCTCCCGATCGCGCGCTGAATGCTTATTGGCTGTCAAGTGTCTCTCTACATTCGAAACCAGGAACTGTTGGCGGCCATTTTCTGCCTCGGTAGAAGCGAGGCTGAAGAAGCAAGGGGAATAAGTGTGTAAAACATATAAAGGGGGCAGAGTGGAAATACTCTGACCCTCTAGAGGTGCTTAGGGGGTCCCAGAAGGACCCCCTGGGGCCCCCTTTTTTTTTTTAAACCGGCGAAATGCGCGCATGGTGCGCGCATCCTATCGCGTTGGATGCACGGATCCTCTCGCGGTGGGTTCGCGGATCCAAGGGAAAAAAAATGAAATTGTTGGGAGATAAAGATTAAGCATAAGTGTTTTGTTCTTGAGTGGCTCTAAAAAGAGCCGTTGTGTTCATTGAAGGGTTTTTGTACTTATAAGTAAGTACCTATACAGAGTCTAAAGTTGTTGAGGAAGACTCTGTTTCCTTCATCAGTAAAGTGTACTCCATCTCTCCAATACATCTCTTGCATATGAAAGCGCAGATTGTTATTGTAAATGGACCCCATTCTGTAGTCTCGGAGAAAAGCAGAAACACATTTATTCACATGTTTCCTAGCTTTCTCAATCTGTGGACAAAAATGATCGGACCAGTTCCATTTCTGCCTTTGGCATACATTAGCGTACACAAAGGCAGTTTTAGGGTAAAGTGAAATCAGTTCTGCAAAGGTGTCCTTCATAAGCATTTCCAGACCTACCCCAGTCAAAGTGCCTAGGTCATTGCCACCACAGTGCACTATTATGAGGTCAGGGTGTTGGATTTGCATGAAGGATTTCACCAATGGCATCAATTGGTGCCACTTTAACCCTCTCTGTCCAATCCATTTAATGTCTACATTTGGAAAACCTAGGTCTTTGTGAATGCCTTTGTTTTCTGCATACCTTTGGCTCCAGAAAATGTAGCTGTGTCCCACAATCCACACTGTAAGCATCTTGTAAGGAGGTCTGGATGCACTCAGATGGTCTCTGTAAATGAAATGGCAGTTTGGAAAGTAAGATGTTTCTAAAATGGTGGCTAAGATGCAATTTTGAAAAAAGATAAGAAATCATTGGTTGTTTAACAACCTTCTACACTGAAAGGTAGGGTGCATAATTCTGTTTTTTAAACGCATGATTCTTATTGGTTAACAAAAACTGATTGTAAGGAACATTATGTATGATTAGCTGATATGTTGAGAAGTCAAGCACACTTGCTGTTTTGATTAGCAACATTGTGTGTGCTGAACTTGTGACCTGTGTGCTCAGTACAGTGTTCCATGACCTGTTTCTATGGTAACGGGCAGAAGGCAGATTGGGGGAAGGGTTGAAGTTTATGTCATTTGGAAAGGGTTGAAACGTTTAACCAATAGAAATGTGTGTTTGCTTTTGAATTTATGTGGGAAGGAATGTGATTTGATGTTTACATGTATATGTGTGGAAAATGAGAGGGAAATATTGCCATTCTTTGGTTCTGCTGACCGGTGCACAGTGCAGAGATTCTGTATAAGAAAATCTGGTGTGTGACTGATATCTGGTGTGTGACTGATATACTTCTTAATCTACAAAACATCTTGAAAGGTGAGTTATTTAATTGTGAGGGGATGTATGTAGACTATTTTTATTTTAATCAGACTAATGTATTTCTTCTGCTAAAGTGTAGGGAGTACTTTTTTTCTCTACAATCTTATTGACAGTGTGTGTGCATGTAGAAACCATTTTGTGATAAGGATTTGTTTTTTTCATGTGTTGGTAGACAGATAACTATGCAGTTTTCATATTTTGGTAGAATTAGAAACTAGTCATTGTTTATGAATTTGTGAAATGAGTTATGTTTCTGCAGTAAAATGTAGTACTCCTTGTAGATGAAGAAATGTGTTTTGGTATAGTGCAAGGGATAGTGTTGTTTGTCTAGAATCACACAGAGAGCCTGTGTGCATTTGGGAACCACTGTGAGAGAAGCATTTAGTAATATCTTGTATTTGCTGACAGATAACTCTTTTAAAACCTGTCATGTTAAGTTTTCGTAGCATTAGAAGCCAGTCTTTGCTTATGCTTTGATTAAATGAGCCAGGCAATGATACAAAAGTGCACTTTTGAAATATGCACATTGTGTGCAGTTCTCTTACCACTTCCATAGTAGTAAATAAGGTTTGGTAAACTCGTAGGGATAGTGGTTGTTGTCTAGAATCACACTGTGAGTCTGTGTGCATTTGGGAACCACTGTGAGTGAAGCATATGGTAACATTGTTTATTTGCTGACAGATAACTATTTTAAATCCTGTCATGTTGTGAAGTTTTAGTAGCATTAGACACAGTTATGGCTTATGCTTTCATTAAATGAGTTAGGTATTGACAGTAAAGAGCAGTCGTGAAATATGTAGATTGTGTGCAGTTCCTTTACCACTTCCACTGTAGTGAATGAGTTTTGGTAAAGTCCTAGGGATAGTGGTGCTTGTCTAGAATCACACTGTGAGTCTGTTTGCATTTGGGAACCACTGTGAGAGAAGCATTTGGTAACATTGTGTATTTGCTGACAGATAACTGTTTTAAAACCTGTAATGTTGTCAAGTTTTAGTAGCATTAGAAGCCAGTCTTTGCTTATGTGTTGATTAAATGAGTCACGCATTGACACTAAAGTGCAGTCGTGAAATATGTAGATTGTGTGCAGTTCCCTTACCTCTTCCACTGTAGTGAATGAGTTTTGGTAAACTCCTAGGGATAGTGGTGCTTGTCTAGAATCACACTGTGAGTCTGTGTACATTTGGGAACCACTGTGAGAGAAGCGTTTGGTAACATCGTGTATTTGCTGACAGATAATTGTTTTAAAACATGTCATGTTCTCAAGTTTTAGTAGCATTAGAAGACAGTTATGGCTTATGCTTGCATTAAATCAGTCAGGTATTGACAGTAAAGTGTAGTCGTGAAATATGTAGATTGTGTGCAGTTCCCTTACCACTTCCAGTGTAGTGAATGAGTTTTGGTAAACTCCTAGGGATAGTGGTGCTTGTCTAGAATCACACTGTGAGTCTGTGTGCATTTGGGAACCACTGTGAGAGAAGCGTTTGGTAACATCGTGTATTTGCTGACAGATAACTGTTTTAAAACCCGTCATGTTGTCAACTTTTAGTAGCATGAGAAGCCAGTCTTTGCTTATGCGTTGATTAAATGAGTCAGGCATTGACACTAAAGTGCAGTACCATGTAGTATTGTCTTCACTGCACCAGAACTGAAAATTAAAAAGTTTTACCCAGGCACTGTCCTAGAAGTAGTCTGATGATTTGGTCAGTTTCTAAGTACTTATGTTGTGAATCATTCATTACCAAATAGACTGCTTCAAATGTCTATGCAGTATGCATGTAGTTCTCTAACCACCTACACAGTTGTTTTCACACCTTCAATTCCCTAGTCAGTATCCATACAATTCTAGTAAACACCCTGTCACTCCCTTTGCAGTCTTCTAGTGACCCATTCAGCACCATGTAGTAATCCATTCACTGTGCCAAAACCCAAACACTTATAAATTCACTAAGACACTCTCTTTACAGTACTCTAATGATTCAGTCGCTGTCTAAGTATTCATGCACTGAGCCAGGCCTTAGCACATGGACTGCTTCAAACCCCTATGCACTATGCATGCAGTCTTCTAACCACCTACAGACTTGTCTTTTACACTTTCAATTCCCTAGTCAGTATCCATATAGTCCAGCAAACATCCTGTCACTCCCTTTGCACTCTTCTAGTGACCCATTCAGTACCAAGTACTAATCCATTCCCTGTGCGAAAAGCCTACCACTTATAAATTCATCCAGGCAGTCTCCTTGCTGTAGTCTAATCATTCAGTCAGTACACAAGTACTCATGCAGTGAGCCGGGCCTTAGCACATGGACTGCTTTAAATGCCTATCCACTATGCATTCAATTCTCAAATCAGCTACACAGTTGTCTTTCACAGCTTCAATTCCCCAGTTAGTATTCATACACTTCTAGCAAACACCCTGTTACTCACCCAGTGTGTCTCCTTTTAGTACTATAATCATTCAGTCACTTAGCATGTAGTCTTTTGGTGAGGTAGGCTTTAGGGCATGAACTGCTTCAAAGTAGTATGCACTATGTATGTAGTGTTTTAATCATCGTCACACTTGTGGTTCAGGGCTATAGTTTCTTAGTCTGTTTTTATATAAAATGTGTTTGTACAGTAATGGAATACTGTAAATTTGAAAGTTATTAACATACATTTATTTGTGATTCTTTTTTGCAGATACTGTTTTTCAACGTTAAAATCGAGAAATTATGCCAGAAAAAAAAAGAAAATTAAAAGAACAGAGACAGGAGGATTATTTGAAGAAACATCAACCACAAGTATTGAATGAACAAGGTAATGTGGCTAAAAGGAAAACATTTTCTGGTAAGATCACGAAGCAATTTATTAAAAATGTTTGTAGGAGCAAACAGAATGTAGAGAATGCTGCAACTTCAGAGAATTTTTTAAGTAAGAAAAAAAATCAAAATAAGAGGAAAAGTAAAAAAGCAAATGTTCAGTCAAAGGAGATAAAGTATGGTAAAAGAAGACAAAATCAGTGTAAGGAATTACGCAAAAAAATATTTTACAAGAGAGTAGTGCATAATTTGCTGAAAGATGTGAAGAAATGTAAAAAGATAGCTTTATTTTATAAAAAGAAGAAGCATATTGAAAGCATTGTGGAAAAGGCTTTTGAAGTAAAAAGGAAACTGTTTATTTTACTGTTAAACAGAATTCGATCACTAGATAAACCAATATATGTAATGAAGGCCAAAAGTAGGAGGAAAAGAGTTATTAATAAAAAACTAATTTGTGATGTTTTTTTGGGAGAATGGAAACACAGTTCTAGTTCAGAGCCTTTTTTTAATGAAGAGAGTTATTCACTAAGTGAAAAATTATTGTATGCAGTTGACACCAGTGGTAGAGGTTATGAGGTTAGTGATGGTTGTCCAATGGAGAAAGAGAAAATGGTTGAAAGAAATGCAGAAGAAGTGATAGCTGATGAAGTTTTAGGGAGACGTGCTAAAAACTCTGTGTACACTTGGGATTGCAGTAGTGTTTGTAGTGTACGACAGGAATCTATTGAAAAATTATGTAGTTTTTTACGAGTCTATACTAAAAAAAGTGTAAAACAAAAGATTAAGCTGTTGCAAGGACTAGACCCTTGCAGAGTGAGAAAACATACTGGTTTGCAAGGTCATTCTCTGGCTTGTCTTTCTAGGAAAGTTTGTGAAAGTGTTTTTCACCATTTCAGAATGCTGGCAGTACATCATACTCAAATGCGGAAGTTAGTGAGAAGGTTGTATTATGCAAAAAGTCCAGCACTAAAGTTAAGTGAGTTGAACAGTGCTCTTTTACGTGGGTCAGTTTCAGATGTGAAGCAGGTCTGTGAGGATATTGAGTTTTGTTACTTTGGG
This sequence comes from Triturus cristatus, assembly GCF_964204655.1. NCBI lineage: Eukaryota > Metazoa > Chordata > Amphibia > Caudata > Salamandridae > Triturus > Triturus cristatus. Next base: position 387,627,938 of record NC_140579.1, on the reverse strand, counting down.
CCTCAGCAAGAGAGGCAAGAAACTGACACATTAGTAGAACAAAATGTTGAAGACAATGTAGAACCTGTAATTACAGAAAAATTTGAGGATGAAATCACAAAGTTTAAGGTAATTTCAGGTGAAAGACCAAATGTTTCTTGTATTTGTTGTCGGCGAAGTCACTATAAAAATCAGACTAGGGGTGTCAATCTGTATTTAAAAAGTGAAATAGAAGATAATGATAAGTGGATGGAATTTGCAACTTATTTGTTGGTAGAGGATTGTTTTTATTTGGGATGTGAGCAGCGTATTTGCAAATATTGTTATAATAAATTAGATGAGAATAAAATGCCTGCTAGTGCTGTTCATAATAATCTAGAGTTGCTTGCTATTCCTCCAGAGCTGATAGATTTAAATACGTATGAGTCTATTCTGATACAATGTGTTCACCCGTTTCAGGCTATTGTTCATATGGAGCCCAAAACAAGTAAATTACCTCCATCAGAGTTGGAAAGAGGATTGAAAGGAAGAGTTGTGTATTTACCATTAGATTTAAGGAAAAATGTTGAAACTATTGGTGTAGATCATGCAGAAAATGAGCCACTAGTCATTCTAGTTAATGGTGTTCCTACTAAGAATAAGAACATCTGGCAAGAGTTAGTGGATGTTAGAAAAGTGCAAAAGGCATCATTGTATCTGTTAAGAAATAATGAGTACTATAGAAATGTGTTTGTTGGAGAAGAAGAAATAGATTTAGCAGATGATAGTGAAACATTAAGTGGACAAATTGAAAAAGTGGACATGTCCAGATGTGAAGAGATCTATGAATATTACAGTGTACATCCACTTCGTTCCAAAGAGGTGATGGGGAATACAATTGAGTTGTTTCAAATGAAAAAAGCAACAGGAAGTCCCATGAGTGTATGGGAAGAGAGCTTGGAAGCTTGTTGTTTCCCGCAGTTGTTTCCAACAGGAAAAGGTGGACGATATGATGAACGTCCTGTGCAGATTCCTGCATCTGAATATCGAAAAACAAGATTATATGCAGAAGATCCAAGATTTCGACAATGTATCCCTTATATGTTTCATCTTCTGTTTGAAAGTGACTTGTCTGGACTTTCATATGCAGTAAATCACATTTTAGAAACTGGAATGCATCTTCAAAATGTAACTGCAAAGGATTTTATGGATAAAGTGCATCAGAGAGATGATCATTTAGAATCTCAGTTGATTAATCTGATGGCATGTCAGCATGGGACTAATGAATATTGGTACCGTCGACATGGAGAACTGAAATGCATGCTACGGAACTTGGGAACTCCTACATGGTTTGTTACACTAAGCTGTGCTGAGTATGCTTGGGATAATTTAGTTGAATTTCTTCGAGAGGCAAATTCCAATATAAAAAATATTGAATACAAGACACCTGGAGAATTGTGCTCTTTGGATCCTGTCAATGTATGCAGATATTTCAATCATAGATTTGAAGCTATGATGTCTTTCATCTGCAATAAAAAGAATCCTCCTCTTGGAGAAGCTGTGGATTTCTTTTGGAGAAAGGAGTATCAAGCAAGAGGTTCTCCTCACATACATATGTTTTTATGGGTCAAGGACGCCCCCAAATTTGGAACAGATTCAGATGAAACTGTTTTGTCTTTCATTGAAGATTATTCTACATGTGCTCTTCCAAATAGCAGAGCAGAGAAAAACTTAAAACAACAAGTCTTACGATTTCAAAGCCACAGGTGTGGAAAATACTGTTGACGAAAGTACAAGTCAAAGGATAAGTTCTATACCAAATGTCGTTTTGGATTTCCACGTCCTGTATTAGCCAAAGGAAGAGTGAACAGTTTTATGTCAGCTGTACGACATACCATCACAAGAAAGTCTCCGAAAAACACCTACAACTTAAGAAGAAGCGAAGAATGAAAATACATAAATGACTACAATCCAGTTATTTTATCCATGTGGAACGCTAACATGGATATTCAGTATGTTGCGGAGAATTCCATTGCTGTTACTCGATATGTAAAATCTTACATTACTAAATCAGAAAAGACTGAATTGAAAGAAATGTGGGAAGAGATTTCTCACGAGAAGACTCTAAGTAAGAAATTATACAGTTTCAGTTTGAAGATGTTATCGCATCGTGAAATTGGAGCATATGAATGTTCAGATCGGTTATCATCTGCAAGTCTATATTCCAAAAGTAGAAGAATCATTTGGGTGAGTCTAGGTCTTGCAGGAATGCGAAATCGGGTACTGAAATCTGTTCAAGAAATTGAATATTTAGCCAAAAATGACCCTGAAAGTACAGATATTTTGAAAACCAATATGTTGGACACATACTATCCAAAGAGAAGTCATCATCTTGAGAACATGTGTCTCTATGAAGTGCTGCAAAACTACACTTTTAAACGGAATATTACAGAGAACATCAACGATGGAAAATATGGAGTGATTGGTTCTGAAGGATGTCTGGTGAAACAAAGGAAAGGAAATTTAATTAATCACAGAAAACTGAGTTGCGACACTGCTGACAAAAGGGAATGTTACTATTTAGCCCTTTTGCAAATGTTCAAACCATGGCATTCTGAACTGGAATTACTTGGAGATTTTCCCAGCTATGAAGATTCATTTAATGCTTGTAAAGATAGCATACAATGCAGTGCTTTCGCAAATTATGTGAAAATGTTGAATGATGAAATTGATCAAGAAGCTACAATTGCAGCTGAGATTGCTAGAGGCAGTTCTCAAGACAGTCAAAGTTCTGCTGCACTGAGTCAAGATCCACTAGGACAACCAATTGTTGAAAATGATGCAGCTATTGCAATGAATGAGGTGGAAACAGCAATGTATCAAGCACAAGAAGATGCAATACAGTTAGGAAACTTGGAAGAGCAACTAAATGTTGAACAGAAACAAATATATCAGCAAGTGAAAAAGCAGATTGACCATGGATTACTTCATGAAAAGAGAGTGTGCTCATGTACATCATTTCAACCTATCCGAATGTATGTGAGTGGTCAAGCTGGAACAGGAAAGAGTTTCTTAATTAAAGTAATTATAAGTTATCTGCAAAAAACAACTGAGTCGCATTTGTCTTGTGTTGTCACTGCTCCAACTGGGTTGGCAGCACATAACATCAAAGGAATTACTTTACATAGTTTACTAATGCTGCCAGTAGAGCATGAGAACAAATTGGAATACCACAAGCTATCTGGAGAAGTTTGTTGTGAAGTTTCAAGAGTGCTGAAGAAAATGAAACTTCTCTTTATTGATGAGGTGAGCATGGTTTCAAACTTGATGCTTGCCTTTGTGCATTTAAGAATGCAGTAAATTCTTAAAACAGAGTATGCCGTGTTATTTGGAGGAAAACACGTCATAGATTTTGGAGATCTACTGCAACTGACACCGGTAAAAGGACAACCGGTATTTAAAACACTTGCCCATGAAGATACCAGAAAGGCAGTGTTGGTAATGTGAACATTTGGAGTAATTTTGAATACAAAGAACTGACAACAAATATGCGACAGGCAAATGATGCTGAATATGGAAGTATTCTTCAAGATATAAGAATTGGAATTCTTTCAAAAGAAGGGAAAGAGTAGATTACTTTGCAATGTCTTTCCAAATGAAAATGTAGTTGCTGCAAAAGTGTATGTGGAAATTGCTAAAAATAAGTCAGTGATTTGCTTAATGCCGACACTGCGTGAGTGTTCAATATTCAACGAAGAATTATTAAAATTGTAAAATGAAGAAATTGTAAAAATGGAAGCCATCGATAAAATACTACATGAAGGAATCACTATTATTTTGACGGGTAAGTTGAGATCAAAACTAGATTGTTTAGAAAAAAAATATCAAACTGCTGGTTTGGAAAAGACACTATGTGTGTGTAAACTGTCGGGTAATTTTAAGGCGTAATTTGGATGTAGAGAAAGGTTTAGTTAATGGTGCAATGGGTAAAGTGGTGGATTTTGTGAATTATCAGAAAAAAGAAGGAATTGAATTTTTAAAAATTAAATTTGATCAGATTGATGAGGTTAAAGAAATTGGTCATTGTTCAGCTTGTTAAAGATTTATATGTCTGTAGGAAACAATTTCCATTTTCTCTGTCATATGCAGTGACTATTCATAAATCTCAAGGATTAAGTGTAGACAGTGCATTGGTGAACATTGGATCTACTGTATTTAAAGAGGGTATGGCATATGTTGCTTTGTCGTGAGTCAGAACATTATCTGGTTTGTTTTTGATTGATTTTGATGAGACAAAGGTTACTGCAGATGCAAACTGTGTAAAAGAGTATAATAGGTTAAGAAGGGTGTATGCTCCCAATTTAGGTCAACATCCTGTATTTGAAAAGCGTGTGGTTGGTCGAAAAAGAAGGTTAGAGAATATCTGTACTGAAGATGTCAAGAAGGGAAAATAACAAGATAATGTTGTGATTGCAGGTAAAAAGAAATTGGACACTGTTGAAGAGATTGTTGGTTATCAGTTTGAAAATAGTTCTGGTGTCAACTGCTATGCTAATGTAGTGGTCAATGTTTTTTATCTGGAAGGTTTGCAAGCACAAATTATGCAGAATCGGGAAAAAAGATTTTGTTTTCTGTTGCATTCTGTTTATGAAAAATTGACAACAGATGGAAGTAAAATACAATCTGTTTCAGATGTTCGTAATCTTTTGGATGTGTGTTCTGGTTCTACACAATTTACACAAAATATCCAACAAGATGCTCAGGAATTTTTAATGTATATGCTTACAATTTTTGAAAATGAAGGTGTAGAAATATAAAATATTTTTGGCCTTTCTTACAAATGGGAACATTATTGTGAAAATTGCATGTATACATTTAGCACCAATGAGAGATTTCTGTATTTAACATTACCAGACTGTAAATCAGTGTCTTTCAATAAATTAGTGAAAGGTGCAATTCAAAACATGGAGTGTAGCCAATGTAAATCAGAAATGCTATCCACATTATTCTTGACAAAATATGGAAAATACATCATTTTAATGATGCAACGTTGTACAGCTGACGGAAGAAAATTGGATACTTTAATAAAACAATTTGTAGCCGCTCAACTATCAATATCAGGAAGGACTTTTGTAGCAATTGCAATAATTTTCCATGATGGTCCTTCCACCACATCTGGACATTACACTGCCTATCTAAAATGTGACAAAGGCTGGACACTTTGTAATGATGCCCAGTTGGTTTTCAAACAACGTTTGACTAGGGAATTACAAAATTCCTACCTAATATTTTTAAAGCCAAAGTTTTAGGAAGATAATTCACTCTCTGAGGAATTTATTAATATACTTTAATAGGACTACCATTGGACAATTTACATAAAGAAGTGCAAAAATACCATTTGACCTCAAGGAAAGGTATATTTTTGAATTATGGACTTTTTGGTGGTCATTTATTCGGTGATTATTTTAATGCGGCAACATTTACAGTTTTTATAAGTTAAAGTTATAAAATTTTGTAATCTGTAAGCATTTCATATATGTATGATTTGTATTTTCTGGTATTTTACTCAGAATAGTATGTTTTTTTTTTTTTAACAATCTTTCTGATTGTTTTTTTTTTTTGCCCGCTGTTAAGTGATGAGTACCATTGAAATCACTATTTCGAGTGAAATTCAATATATTCTGAAAACAGCAAAAAAGGCAAACAAATTACTTTGTGGAAATTATGTTGTGTTGTAAAAAATGTATTATTATATGTTATAATTTTTTTTTCTTTTCTTTCACAGATCCAAATTTTAAAATAAGCAATTTTTAAGAATTTATATTTGAATGAAAAACAGCAAAAAATGAATACCATTTTTTATTCCTATTACTGTGAAGGTAAGTTTAACTAAGTCTCAATATGCAGAATGAAGAGGCCTGCAAGAAGCTACAAAGTTGAAACACGTTTCTAAGAACACTCTGTTTATGAAGTTTTGAAATCTGACCATAATCAGATATCATGTGACCTGCAAAAAAAGAGATTTGAGGGGTTCATAATATTTCACCTTTTTAGCTGTTGAAGGACCGCAATCATTTCAATCATTCTTCTTTGAACATATTTGCAGACAAAACTCTGTGCTTACCTTCTATCATTCGCAAGGAAATTTAAAAACGGAAATATGTCACTTTTTGTAACATAGTTATTGTGCAAGATACACTTTTATATTTACAAAGAGAGGAAAAGGCACTCTGTGCACTTTTTATACTCCTTGTAAATACAACCTCATCATTTAGACCACTTTGTGTTGAAAGGGTGTTCTATAAGTGTTGTTGTGCATGATTGCACTTAATACTCATAGAACAAGACACATGTCTAGATTTATCAGAAATCATAAATCTCGATATGTGTGTGAATGGTGCACCATTCTACAATTGGTGTAGGAAAGCACAACAAAGAGAATTGTTTTAATTCCTCCACATTTTATATCTTCAATGCATGCTGAAATGTTCAGCATACATTGAAGGAGAAAAATGCATTTTCTCAGTTTAAGCAGCCGTGTAGACAGAAGCATAGATTTGCAACATATTTATGTACATATGTTGCATCCCTGTGCTTCGGAAGTACTACAGCACACTGCAGTTAAAGAGGTTACTGTGTGATGCTGCAGCACTTCCTTATAGTTCTGCACTTCACCATACGCTACTAATCCATTCATTCAGTCAATTACGTACTACACATACATTCATCTAAACTTTCACACACTAACAAAGAAATTTAGCTCTTTTTTTAAACCAGGAAAGTTAGTTCTTACAAGAACTTTTTTTTTTCTTCTTTCTTTTATATTTTTTTGTGGTTTTTCTAACAATTTTGTGATTTTTTGGGTTTTTCTGAAAAAAAAAAAACAGGAGAAACCAAACAAAGGGAACAATAAAAAAAAAACTAGCAAATGTGACTTTCTTGGCGGCGGCAGATCAGATCGATCGACTGCTCGCCATAGCACAAAGTCTTATTGCACTTAGTGCAGAGCACTTTTAAAAATTGAAATTGAGGACAGATGTCCAAGGTTTGGTCTGATTGATGCACTCTTGATGTGCTCGGCTGCGATGAGGTGGATGGCGCAGGAGCAGGAGTGTTTCTCATCCGTCGGCACTCTTCTTTTGCAAGATTGTTTGGATGAAGGGTACTCATGTGCTTCATCACACTTGCCGTGCCGCAAGAGTATTTCTTGTTAGGATCCCCTCTCGATAGGACTCTTTTGCAAATCTTGCATGTGACCAAGGTGGCATTGGTCTTATTCTGCCCCTCGGGAAAAGTAAAAAATTTCCACACCACTGAAGAGAAACGTTTTTTGAGTGGTGCCTCCGGCAAAAATTCATCCTCAGAAGTATGAGGTGATGCAGGTGATGCCTGCTGCCCTGAAGCCATTTTTGGTTGAAAAAAGTTAGAGCTAAGTGTAAACTTAGTCTATAAAATCTTCTTCTCTCCAAAGAGGTGGTTCTCCAAAGAAGCTCAAAGAAGAATGATTGAAATGGGTGGGGTCTTTCAGTAGTTAGAACAGGAAGTGTAATGAACCAATCAAATCTCTTTTTTTGCAGGTCACATGGGATCCGCGCACCCTGCGCGTACGCAGCACGCGCCCAGCACGCATCCGCGAAATTGATTTAAAAAGAAATATTGGATTAGATGTCAAGATATATTACTTTTAAGACTAGTTTAGAGTTTGTCTTCAATTAATATTCACATGAAATACATAAATATGTTTTTTTAAATGTTAAATACTTCGCGGGATCCGCGCACCCACCACGTCATAGACGCAGATGACGCATCGCGGAAGCGCGTAAACGTCGCGTTACGTACATCGAACGTGTCACGTATAGGCTGGGAGTCGCGTACCGGTCGCATTGGAATTGCGCACTAACCACGTACCCAATGCATACTATGCGCGGATGCTATCGCGTAGGGATCGAGAACGGTGCGCTTAGGGTGCGCGGATCCAAAAACATGGAAAAAATATATATAAAATAAAGTTTAGCACATATAGTTAAAAAAATATTTTGAAAAATATAAAAAAATATGTTTGAAAAACCCATTAAGTTCAAATAATATTTTTTAATTTTTAAAAGAATTAATTGAAAAAATACATTTAAAAATGGTAATAAAAAAGTATTTAAAAAAAATGTAATTAATGAAATGACACACTGAATTTGAAAAATATAGAAATCCAATCAAAATCATTAAACATGATGGGGCAGATTTATGTTGCACTTGCGCCACTTTTGCGCCGCCGTTGCGTCACTTTTGTGACGCAGCAGCGGCACAAATCCTGCGCCATGGTGCGGGGTATTTACAACGTGACGCATCTGGGAGATGCGTCCCGTTGTAAAGCCCTGCGCCACATGTAGGCGTTCCAGGGCAGGTGGGGGCGTTCTGGTGCAGGAACGCCTCCTAAAAGTGGCTGAGTGACATCTACAAGATTTCACTCAGTCACTTTTAGGCCCATGCTGCGTCAAAACCCTGCGCCTGCTTGAAGCAGTCGTAAGGATTGACGCAGCATTTGAAAGATAGGGCCCCCCAGATCATTGCTGGAGCTGCGTCGCGCTTGTGACGCAACTCCAGCAATGCGCCACTTTTCGGCACAGATGCGTCACGCATCTGTGCCGTTTTTGCCCCATGGTGCGCCGCATTATAAATGCGGCGCATCCATGGTGGCGCAGCTGTGGCGCATAATAACTGGCGCATCCCTGCTGATATGCAGGGATGCGCCAGTCGTCATAAATCTGCCCCGATATCTTCAGAAATAAGTTATAGATAGGAATTAGCATTTAAAAAACCTTTGAAATTCAATGAAAAAACCATAGGTTTCATGCACGTTATAGTTAGGAATTGGCATTTAAAAAACCTTTGAAATTCACCGAAAAAAACATAGGTTTCAGGCATGTTATAGTTAGGAATTGGCATTTAAAAAACCTTAGAAATTCACTGAAAAAAACATAGGTTTCAGGGGCGTTATAGTTAGATGGACATTTCCCTCGTACAAAACCCTAGAAATTCCCCTGTTATAGTTATTTCAGCTAACTATAACTCGCGCCGTCATCACTGCTGATGACGTCACATATTACATCACTGATGACATGGTCAGTGACATCACTATTGACATCACTGATGACATCTCAAATGACATCACTGATGACATCACTGATGACGTCATCCATGTATTAAATTAGTGCATCTTCTCACACCCTAACATAACCTTTGATACACCGACTCAAAATTTCAGACGGCCATTTTGACAACCATAGATACTCCAATACCAATAACTACTCACCCACTGATTGACTTTTAGGTATACATACATGTCCACTCACTCTCCTCTACAGTCACTCATACTTACAGTCACTCTGTGCATTTATACACCTATATAGACACTCACACACCACCAATCATCCATTGAGGTACTGACACACCTAGTCAGTCATGCAAATAATTAATCACAGTCCAATTTACTCACCTATACAGTTAAACACACTCAAGTTCACTTACTCATAAAAATACTAACAAATTCTGGGTCTTCCTGCAGAAAAAACAAACAGCACATGACACAGATATCCTTGCACTATTGCACATACAGCCACTCCCAAAATCAAACACTCTCACATATAGATAGTTATATACTCTTACACACATATACACTGCGTTTCACATATGTAGTTAGTGACACATGTATAACTGAGATATATACATTCAATCACTAACACACCCATACATACACTCACCCAACCATACAGTCATCACAGATGCACTTTTAAAACCATGCACCCAGTGAATCACACATCTAGTCACAGAGTCACACACACCCTACCCACACAAACACTCAGGCACCCATACAGATACTCAGACAACCAATCAATAACCCATATAGACACTCATATAGCCATTCACAAAACCATGCAGCCACTTATACACCAACACACAGACACATACAGACATTCACACAGTTTAGTCACTAGTCTGCAGTAAGATACATTTAATGACTCACTTATAGAGTCACTTATGCACCTAGAAAATCCTCCATTCACACACTTATACACCCACTTATTCTTCAACAGGCCTTTCCCTATATATATTAAACATATTAAAACTGTTCAGAAACACATACTCAATGGATGATGTCATCAGTGATGTCATCAGTGATGTCATCAGTGATGTCACTGACCATGTCATGAGTGATGTAATATGTGACGTCATCAGCAGTGCATTGCGGGGGCGCGAGTTATAGTTAGCTGAACTAACTATAACAGGGGAATTTCTAGGATTTTGTACGAGGGAAATGTCCAGCTAACTATAACGCCCCTGAAACCTATGGTTTTTTCAGTGAATATATATATATATATATACACATATATACATACAACAAAGTCTCCGCACTTCCACAGACTATGAGGCGAACAGAGACAACATGAATCCTCCAGATATAGGCACTGTTGTTATTTATTTAAGAGCTGCAATCTGACTCGTTTCGGACAAGAATGCCTTGCTCACAGATAACCAGATAAAGCCCGCCATGTTTTTAAATATGCTGAGTTCTCACCACGTGATAAAATGACATAGACAAAATACTATACATATATCAATGTGAATGAATCTGGTCAGTCTGTTTTTAAATAATAAATAAAACATAATTGCATATCTAAATGCGATATCGTATATTTAACAATCATCCATATTTATGATAAACTCAGTATAATACCAGATATTTGTATCCTCAAATTCATGCTCAAATGCTGTATTAGCTCATGTGCAAGTATTGCAGAATAAAGTGCAAACATAAGCCTCAGTGCAATATTGGATCATCTCTTCACAAAGTTGTCTGATCTGTGGTAAAGTCGTATTTAGGAAGGCGTTTGCTAAATTCATTTGCTGCATGAATGCTTATAATAAATAAGTGCAAAAACCGCAATTCTCTGTAAACATTGACTTGTGTGTAAACATAGCAATCAATATCAATAACTGATTGCAAATAACGTACTTTTTTTGTAAACTTTGACCCATGTGGAAGCATTGCCATTGATAACAGAAGATCATATATCAAATTAATTTACTGCATAAGTGCTTGATAATAATCAAGTGCAAAACCCGCAATTCTATGTAAACATTATCGTTTGTGCAAACATCGCAATTTATTTCTACAGATAAAATAGTAGAAATAAAACTGACTAGCTCCAAAAATCTTCCTAAAATCATATGTTTCATAGGAATAACCTAACAGCTGTTGGAACACCAAAGTTTTCTATATACCTGAAATCTTCATGTCACATAATGTATCATCCTAATATCATGCTGCAGTTGCTAACATGTAGTATTAAAAATGACTTGACCAGAATCAAATATTACACCTAACAAATATTAATATATAAAGTGCTAGTGCAAAATCAGGTAAGATAGATATATATATGTTGCACCGAGGCCCCCACAGCTGCTCGCAAACAGACGGGACACGGACTCCAGTTAGGTGCTGTTTCCTTTATTTTATTATGCTGGTGGAAGACATGGCTGATGACGCGTTTCGCCCTATAGCAGGGCTTGATCACATGATCACAATGTTTACAGCCCCTCCAGTGGGCCTCGAGAAAGGATGTGCAGTTTTAAATCAATTTCTCCTCCGTGCTGAGATCGAGCTGCCATTCCATTACTGCCCTGCAGTCCTGAAATCATTGAGCCAGGCCTCACGGACTGTTAAATTAATTGGTAAATTAATTGAGAAAGGGTGCGCTGTTTTTTGAATAAAATATTCTGTTGAACTCTCTTCTGTAGGAGTGGCGTCCTTGAGCTCTGGGGCAACTTTGGAGGATGTTAATACGTGACGGCCTCTGCCACGGAGGATTGCACCGCCTGGCTCAATGATTTCAGGACTGCAGGGCTGTAATGGAATGGCAGCCCGATCACAGCACAGAGAGGAAATTGATTTAAAACTGCACATCCTTTCTCGAGGCCCACTGGAGGGCTGTAAACATTGTGAGAACATTGGGAATGTTGTAACTTTGGACAAATACATGGACCCTACTGAGGGTAATATCGGCACTGCAACACCAAGCATGCTATTCACTGGAGAGTGCATGCTAATGGAACAGTATGTTTGCAGTGTGTTCTCCATGGTTTGTTTTTGCCCCGCCCTATGATTAAGGTGAAGTGTCACCGAAACGCGTCAGGGACTGTTAAATTAATTGAGAAAGGGTGCGCTGTTTTTTGAATAAAAAGTTCTGTTGAACTCTCTTCCGCAGGAGTGGCGTCCTTGAGCTTAAGGGAAACTTTGGAGGATGTTAAAATGCGGCAGCCTTTGGCCGCGGAGGATTGCACCGCCTGGTTCAATGATTTCAGGACTGCAGGGCTGTAATGGAATGGCAGCCCGATCGCAGCACAGAGGAAAAATTGATTTAAAACTGCACATCCTTTCTCGAGGCTCACTGGAGGGCTGTAAACATTGTGAGAACATTGGGAATGTTGTAACTTTGGACAAATACATCGACCCTACTGAGGGAAATATTGGCACTGCAACACCAAGCATGCTATTCATTGGAGAGTGCATGCTAATGGAACAGTATGTTTAAAATGTGTTCTCCATAGTTTGTTTTTGCCTCGCACTATGATTAAGGTGAAGTGTCACCGAAACGCTTCCGGGAATGTTAAATTAACCCCTTCGCTGCGGCGGGAATTCCGCCGCAGCGCTGGGGGTGCGGGGGGGCAGCGCGGTGGCGCTGTGCTCATGACGGAGTCACTCTGTCATGAGCCACGGTTGAGCTGTGCTCATGACGGAGCGGTTCCGTCATGACTCCGCCCAGTTGCGTTGTCCCCCCGCACAGGCGGGGAAACAGCGCCGCGTAGGCGGAGCGGCCGCCAACGGTCGTGACATGACGGAACCGCTCCGTCATGAGCACACGGCAACCGTGGCTCATGACGGAGCGGTTCCGTCATGAGCGGGGAAGGGGTTAAATGAGAAAGGGTGCGCTGTTTTTTAAATAAAAAGTTCTGTTGAACTGTCTTTCGCAGGAGTGGCGTCCTTGAGCTCTGGGGTAACTTTGGAGGATATATATATATATATTCACTGAAAAAACCATGGGTTTCACACACGTTATAGTTAGGAATTAGCATTTAAAAAACCTTAGAAATTCAGTGAAAAAACCATAGGTTTCACACATGTTATAGTTAGCTGGACATTTTACTCGTAAAAAACCAATGAAATTGCCCCGTTATAGTTAGTTCAGCTAACTATAACTCGCGCGCCCGCAATGCACTGCTGATGACGTCACATATTACATCACTCATGACATGGTCAGTGACATCACTCATGACATCACTGATGACATCTCAAATGACATCACTGATGACATCACTGATGACATCATCCAGTGAATGTGTGTTTTTCTGAAAATTAAATATGTTTTATATATGTATATCTCAAGGTCGATGGAAGAATAAATGGGTATATAAGTGTCTAAATGGATGATTTGTTTTTGAAAAATTGATTGTGTAACTGACTGATTAAGTGTATCTCTCACTTTGTGTATAAGTGGCTGCATGGGTTGGTGAGTAGCTACATGGGTGTCTATATAGGTTATTAGTTGTTTTTTTGAGTATCAGTCTGAGTGTCTGTATGGTACGGTGGGGGGTATTACGTAGTGCATAGATGCGTGAATGAGTGACTCACTGTTTGTATGTGTTGAAGACAGTATGTGTGCAGGACTGTATGGGTGGATGAGTGTGTGTATGGGTGTGTTAGTGAGTGAATGACTGTCTCAATAGTGTCTTCAGGAGTAACTACATATGTTTTAAACTAGTATATGTGACTATTGGTGTATATATGTGAGTATATGTGAGAGGGAGAGATTGAAAGAGTTCCTGTATGAATAAGTATGTGTTTCTGTAAGTGATTGTTTAAAAGACTAAGTATGTGTAAGTTTCCGTAGAAGTAAGTATGGTGGTGTGTGTATTACTGTATATGCAAGTAAATGTATGTTTTATTCTTTATTAGCATGAGTGACTATGTGTGTGAGTAACTCTATGGATGAGTGGCATTGTGTAACAGGATGTATAGATGTATGAGTACATATGATGAGTGAGTACATGTATGAGTGACTGTATAGGACTGTTGGTGAATGAGTGGATGTGTATGTGGATCTTAGAATTACTGAAGAGGTTGTTGTAACTGGTATTGGTATGTCCATTGTTTTGAAATTTTTAGTCTCTATTTTTGAATGTGTGTATCAAAGCTTATATTAAGGTGAGAGGAGGTCTGCCACTCTATCACAAGGATGATGTCATCAGTGATGTCATCAGTGATGTCATTTGAGATGTCATCAGTGATGTCATGAGTGATGTCACTGACCATGTCATGAGTGATGTAATATGTGACGTCATCAGCAGTGCATTGCGGGCGCGCGAGTTATAGTTAGCTGAACTAACTATAACGGGGCAATTTCATTGGTTTTTTACGAGTAAAATGTCCAGCTAACTATAACATGTGTGAAACCTATGGTTTTTTCACTGAATTTCTAAGGTTTTTTAAATGCTAATTCCTAACTATAACGTGTGTGAAACCCATGGTTTTTTCAGTGAATTTCTAAGGTTTTTTAAATGCTAATTCCTAACTATAACGTGTGTGAAACCCATGGTTTTTTCAGTGAATTTGCAAGGTTTTTTAAATGCTATTTTTTTTTTTTATTCTTCATTTTTTTCAAACATATTTTTAATTTAATTTTCTTATCTTTTATAAAGACTATGCTTAAATTTTTAAAATCCTTAAATATTTTTTTTATATATATTTTTTAAAATAAACATGTAAAATTTATTTCCAGATTTGTTTTTTTTTTTTTTTTTTTTTTTTTATAGTACGCGTACCGTAAGCTCACGGTAAGCGTACGGTTTACGCAACGTCCGTAATCTATCTACGCTGCTTGCGTATAGTTACGTACTTTGCGTAGCCGCGCGTACTGCGCGTGGGACGCGTGCGCGCTTACGCAACACGCGCACGTTACGCGGAAGTGCCGGGGAGTGACTGTTATGCGCATGCGCGCAAGCGCGTGTCTTTTTTACGCGCACGCGTACTTTTTGCCGTAAGCGCACCGTAAACGTACCGTAAGCGTACGGTAGGTCATGTGATCATGAAACACAACTTTTGATTGGTTGAAAGTACTTTCAGTTCTAGAACTCTCCTACACCACACCCTCATTTCTGCTTGTGATCCCTTGGGAGAAGGAGCTGGTTTGTCTTTGGGATACGATGGCAGAACAGCAGAGCTCTTCTGAGAGTGAGGCTAGCACCAGCAGCACTGTCTTGAGGCAGAGAGCGAGGAAAGTAAAGCCTTCTTATGTTTGGGATTATTTTACTTTTCCAGAAGGCCAGCAAAAGGTGAATGCACCCTTAGTTACTTGCAAGCTGTGTCAGCGTGTACTTTCTAGAGGTAATCCTAACAGGAAGTATTCCTTTGGGAATCACACCATGAAGAGACACCTCCAGGATGTACACAGAAGGACACATGGTCATCTTTTTGGAGGTAACTCTTCAGAAAGACGAGCCAGTACATCCACAGCAGCTCAGCCTGGACCATCACCTGCAGGGCAGACTCCTTCTTCTGCAGGTCAGGTGAGCCCTTCATCTGTGGGGGGAGAATCTCCTTTTGCTGGCCCTCTGGAAATTAACCCTCGGTTTGCGAGGGTTGAAGTACGGTGCGCCACTTGTCACGATCTAATTACTTATAGGGAGACCAGTGTTTCCCTGGTGAACAGTAAAATAGATCAGCACACTTGTCGTACCGTCTAATATTCCCAATCTTTCTTTCCTCTGTCCCTGCATGAACACAACGGTTCTTTTAAGAGCCAACCTTATCTTTCATCTTTTTTTTACATATGTTTTTAAAAACTTTTTTTTTTTTTTTTTTTACCGTACGCGTACGGTAAGCGTACCTTTTTTTTTATTTTTTTAAAAAAACACTAAAAATCATTTATCACATTAGAAGGTCCTTGAGAGACTACAATTATTATTATTGACTTACCATACTCACTCAAAAAAATATTTATTCATTTGTTTTTTTAAAAAATAGTTTTTAAAATGGTTGTAGTTTCCGAAAATTTTCTATATCGATCTGAAAAAAAAGAAACAAGTATTAATATTTTTAAACCATTTTATAATACAGTACACATATTTACATTTTTTACCAAAAAATATTTTTGCCTTATTTTTGCTGTTTTCAGAATATATTGCATTTCACTATAAATTGTGAAAGCAATTGCATTCATCATTTTACAGCGGGCAAAAAAAAATAACAATCTCAAAGATTGTATTAAAAAAGCCCAGAATCTCTTCTCACTTAAACTTATCATTACAGAAATGCATATTATTCTAAAAAAATATCATCTAAAAACAATACTTTTTTCTTTAAAATACCGTCTGATATGTTTGTTTCAGAAGTATAATCACAAAATTATATCTCAAATAACTCCAAAATACATCTGATTTTATTTCCTTTAGGCCAAATAGTATTTTTTTTTTTTTCCTGGAATAAATTTCCAAGGGAAAACCATTAAAATTCTAAAGTTTAATCTGTCCAGATCTCACCAATTCTCTGTAACATTTTGGTTCACGAAAATTTTTTGAATAATTTATTTAGTCCACAATAGAATTGCTTACTTTTCCACATGGCCAAATAGTAATTTTTTAAATCATTTTTGAAAAAATTTCCAATGGCAGTCCAATAGCATTCCAAAATTTAAAATGTGCAGAAGTTACCGATTATCTCTAAATTATTGGTTTTTCAAAATTGCATTAAAAATTAAAAAAGTCCACATTACAATTGGTTATCTTTCCTTTAGGCCAAATGATAATTTTAAAAATCTTTTTTCTACAAAATTGCAATGGTAATCCAGTAAAATGGTAAAATTATTTTGTCCAGATCTTGCCAAATCTCTCTAAAATTTAGGTTTCAGGAAGATTAGATAGGAATTTGCTAAATCAAAAGGCAAACGTTGTTTGAAAATCAATTGGGAATCATTACACAGTTTCCAGCCTTTTTCACATTTTAGATAAACTGTGTAATGTCCAGAAGTAACAGTAGGTCCATCATGGAAAATTATTGCAACAGTTACAAAAGTTTTTCCTGAAATTGATAATTGCTGTCCTGTAAACTTCTTTATTAAAGTATCCAATTTTGATCCATCAGCTCTACATCGTTGCATCATTAAAATTACATACTGTCCGTATTCCCTTAAAATTAATGTTGATAACATGTCAGAATTACACTCACCACATTTCATGCTATGATTAGCATCTTTAACTAATTTTGCAAAAGTGACTGTTTTACTCTCTGGCAATGTCAAATAAATAAACCTTTCATTATCAACAATAGAGCCACATATATTATAACAATTATCACAACTATGTTCCCATTTATAAGAGAGACCAAAAAAAATGTCAATGGGAACTCCTTCTTCTTCCACTACCTGAAGAAAATACATCAAAAATTCGTGTGCATCTTGCTGTTCATTTTGAGAAAACTGTGTTCGTCCTGAACATACATCTAAAAGTTTTCTAATGTCAGTAGCACTTACTATTTGAGTTTTATCTTTACTCAGCTTTTGAAAAAGGAGACTGAGCTCTGAACAGAATCTTTTTCCCTGATTTACTATTATCTGCTCTTGCAAACTTTCCAGATAAAATGCAACATTCAGCACTACATTAGCGTAGCAGTTGACACCAGAGCTATTTTCAAAATGACATCCTACAACCTGTTCTTCATTGTCCTTTTTCTTTTTGTTTGCAATTACATCACTCCTCTTTTTTTTCCTCTTCTCTACATCCTCATTACAGATATTCTCATTTCTCCTTTTACGAGAAACTACACGTTTCTCCAACACAGGATACTGACCTAAATGAGGAGCATAGCTTCTTCTTAATCTATTATACTCCTTTACACAGTTTGTATCAGCACTAACTTTTGAGTCATCAAAGTCTATCATGAATAAACCTGATAATGTTTTGACTCGTGACAAAGCTACATATGCCATACCTTCTTTGAACACAGTTGAACCAATGTTCACAAATGCACAATCTACAGTCAATCCTTGAGACTTGTGGATAGTTACAGCATATGCTAGTGAAAACGGAAACTGCTTCCTACGTACATATAAGTCTTTCACAAGCATGAAACGAACTGAACAACGACAAATGTCTTTAACTTCCTCTATCTGATCAAATTTTATTTTTAAACATTCAATTCCATCTTTTTTCTGATAATTAATAAAACCCACAACTCTTCCCATCGCTCCATTCACTAAGCCTTTCTCAACATCCAAATTTCTCCTTAAAAACACTCTACAGTTCATGCAAACATATAGATTTTTTTCTAATCCTGCTGTTTTGGAGATGTTCTTCTCTAGTGAGTCCAATTTATTTTTCAGTTTGCCTGTTACTGTGACAGTAATTCTTCCATCCTCAATTTTGTCCACTGCTTCCAATTTCCTGATGTCTTCCTTTTCCAATTTCAAAAGCTCCTCATTAAATATTGAGCATTCACGTAGAGTTGGCATTAAACAGATGACACTTTTGTTTTCTGCAATATTCTTGTATATCTTCTCTGCAACTATTTCTTCCTTTGGAAATAAATTATGTAGCAGCCGACTCTGTAATGCTTTTTTCCCAACTTCTGTGAGTAGTCCAATCCTGATATCTTTCAGAATACTTCCATATTCTTCATCGTTTGCTTGCCTCATATTAGTTGTAAGTTCCTTGTACTCAAAGAAGGACCAAATATTTGTATTTCCAATGCTTCCCAATGACTTCTTCGTGTCTTCATGTGTCACAGTATTAAACACTGGTTGTCCTTTAACTGGAGTAAGTTGCAAAAGATCCCCAAAAACTATGACGTGTTTTCCACCAAATAACACGTCATAGTCTGTCTTCAAAATTTGCTGCATTCTTAAATGCACAAAGGCAAGCATTAAGTTTGATACCATGCTCACCTCATCAATAATGAGAACTTGCATCTTCTTCAATACTCGTGAAACTTCCAAGGATGCTTCTCCAGTTAGCTTGTTGAATTGTATTTTGTTCTCATGCTCCACTGGTAACATTAGCAAACGATGTAAGGTGATTCCTTTTATGTTATATGCTGCTAACCCAGTTGGAGCAGTAACCACACAAGACAAAGTAGAATCCGTTTTTTGCTTTAGGTAGCTTCTGATGACTTTAATTAGGAAACTTTTTCCAGTGCCAGCTTGTCCGCTTACATACATCCTGATTGGATGAAATGATGTGCATGAGCACTCTTTTTTGATATGTAGAAATCCGTGATCAATTTTGTTTTTGATCTCTTCATAAATTTGTTGCTGCTCTTGATTCAGTTGTCTTTCCAAATTTTCTAAGTCTATAAATTCTTCTTGAGCTTGATTCATAACCGTTTCCACTTCATTCATGGCTATTGATGCTTCATTTTCAACGATTGGTTGTCCTAGGGGATCTTGACTGTGTGTTCCTGAACTTTGGCTGTCCTGAGAACTGTCTCTAGCTATTTCTGCTGCAATTGTAGTTTCCTGTTCAATTTCTTCATTTAACATTTGCAGATAAGTTGAGAATGTACTGCATTGTATGCTGTCTTTGCAAGCATTAAAAGAATCTTCATAGCTCTGGAATTCTCCCAGTAGTTCATCCTCTGTACGCCATGGTTTAAACAACTGTAAAAGAGCCAAGTAGTAAAATTCTTTCTTGTCGGTAGTGTCGCAACTCAGCTTCCGGTGATTTATCAAACTTCCTTTGGTTTGCTTCACCAAACATCCTTCTTCACCAACAACTTTATATTTTCCACTGTTGATGTCTTCTGCAGCTTTCCGTGAATAAATGTAGTTCTGTAACACTTCATAGAGACACATGTTCTCCAGATGATGACTTCTCTTGGGATAATATGTGTCCAACATGTTTGTTTTCAATATGTCTGTACTTTCTGGGTCATTTTCAGCCAAATATTCAATTTCTCCAACAGATTTCAGTACCCGATTTCTCATTGCTGCAAGGCCTAAACTTGCCCAAATTATTCTTCTTGACTTCGAGTAGAGACTTGCAGAAGATAACCTATCTGAACATTCGTAGGATCCAATTTCTCGATGCGATAACATCTTCAAACTGAAACTGTACAGCTTCTTACTGACAGTCTTCTCGTGAGAAATCTCTTCCCACATTTCCTTCAATTCTGTTTTTTCTGATTTCGTAATGTAAGACGTTACATATCGAGCAACAGCAATGGAATTGTCAGCAACATACTGTATATCCATGTTAGCGTTCCACATGGATAAAATGACTGGGTTGTAGTCATTTATATTTTTTGATTCTTCTTTTCTTTTAAGGTTGTAGGTATTCTTAGGTGATTTTCTTGTGCTAGTATGTCTCACAGCTGACATAAAACTGTTGACTCTTCCATTTGTAAGAACAGGTCTAGGAAATCCAAATCGACATTTAGTGTAGTATTTTTCTTTGCTCTTGTATTTCCGTCGACAGTATTTTCCACACCGATGACTTTGGAAACGTAGAACTTGCTCCTTTAACTTGTTCTCTTCTGTGCTTTTAGGTATAGCACATGTTGCATATTCTTCAATGTAAGATAACACTGCTTCATCAGTATCAGTTCCAAACTTTGGGGCATCCTTGATCCACAGCAGCATATGAATATGAGGAGCACCTCTTGCCTGGTACTCTTTTCTCCAAAAGAAATCCACTACTTCTCCAAGAGGTGGATTTTTTTTATTGCAGATGAAGGACATCATAGCCTCAAATCTATGATTGAAATATCTGCAAACATTAACCGGATCCAATGAGCACAGTTCTCCTGCTGTCTTGTATTCGATGTTTTTAATGTTTGAATTGGCCTCTCGTAGAAAATCCAGTAAATCATCCCAAGCGTACTCGGCACAGCTTAGGGTAAGGAACCATGTTGGTGTTCCTAAATTGCGTAACATGCATTTTAGTTCACCATGGCGTCGGTACCAATATTCATTTGTCCCACGCTGACAAGCCATCAGATTGATCAGTTGTGTTTCCAAATGATCATCTCGGTGCTGCACTTTCTCCATAAAATCCTTAGCAGACACATTTTGTAAATGTACTCCACTTTTTAAAATGTGATTTACTGCATAAGACAGTGCAGACAAGTCGCTTTCAAATAAAAGATGGAACAAATAAGGAATACTTTGTCGAAATCTGGGATCTTCAGCATATAGTCTTGTAGTTCGATACTCTGAAGCTGGAATCTGTTCTGGACGTTCATCGTATCGTCCTCCTTTTCCTTTAGGAAACAGCTGGGGAAAACATCGAGCTTCCAAGCTCTCCTCCCATACACTCACGGGATTTCCTTTTGCTTTCTTCATCTGAAAGAGATCAATATTGTCTCCCATAACTTCTTTCGAATGGAGAGGATGTATGCTAAAATGTTCATAAATTTCTTCTTCCTTTGACTTGTCCACTTTTTCAATTTGTCCAGTTGGTGTTTCTGTGTCTCCTTGTAAATCTTCTTCTTCTTCTTCTTCTTCTATATAAATTGATTCATACCATTTGTTATTTTTTTTCAAATACAAATTTGCTCTTTGTACTTTCCGCACATCTACCAGCTCCTGCCAAATCTTCTTATTCTTTGTAGGTACACCATTAACCAGAATAATTAATGGTTCAGTTTCCAAAGTATCCGCATCAATAGTTTCCATATTTTTTTTCAAATCCAAGGGCAAATACACCACTCTACCTTTTAAACCTCTCAGTAAATCTGAAGGAGGTAATTTACCAGTTTTGGGCTCCATACGTACTATGGTCTGGAACGGATGAACACATTGAATGAGTATAGACTCATATGTATTTAATTCAGAAAGTTCAGCAGGAATAGCATCCAATTCTAAATTATTATGTAGAGCTCTGGTCGGCATTCTATTTTCCTCTAACTTGTTGTAGCAGTATTTACAAATACGCTGATCTTCACCCAATTCAAAACAATTTTCAAGAAATATATATGTGGCAAAATCCATCCACTTATAATTATCTTCATTTTCACTCTTTCTGTAGAGATCAACATTCCTAGTTTGTTTTCTATAATGAGTTCTGCGGCAACAAATACAAGTAACATTTGGTCTTTCATTAGAGATTATTGCAAATTTTGTTATGTGATCATTAAATGTCTTACTTACACAAGGTTCTACATTCTCTTCCACTTCTGCCTCATTTACTGTGTCCTTCTCTGCACTGTTTTGTTCAGGACCAAAGTAACAAAACTGAATTTCATCAACAACCTTCTCTACATCTGATACCGTTCCTCGGAACAGAGCCCTATTCAATTCATTTAACTTTATTGCTGGACTTTTGGCAAAATACAACCGTCTCACAAACTTTCTCATTTCAGTATGATGAACAGCCAGCATCCTAAAATGATGGAAAACACTATTGCACACTTTTCTAGATAGACAAGCAAGAGAATGACCCTGCAAACCAGTATTCTCTCTCACTCTGCATGGATCCAGACTTTGAAGCACCTTAATCTTTTGTTTTACACTTTTTTTACTATATTCTCTTAGAAACTCTCGAAATCTGTCAATAGATTCCTGACGCACAGTGCAAATACTACTACAATTCCAAGTGTACACTGGGGCTTTAGGACGTCTCCCCATTGCCTCATCTGCCATCACTTGTACCTCATCTCTTGGAACCATTATCTCCTTCTCCATTATGCAACCATTTTTTACTTCGTATGAACGACCTCTGGTGTCAACTGCATGCAGCAAACTATTACTTTGAAAATAGCTCTCTTCATTAAAAAAAGGTTCACTACTTGAACTATGCATCCACTTTCCTAAAAACACTTTACAAAAGTTTGTTCTGTTCACTACTCTTTTGCTTTTGCTTTGTGATTTCAGTACATTAACCATTTTATCTAATGTACGCATCCTATTCAAAATTAATATGAATAGTTTCCTTTTCAATTCTAATGCTTTTGCTGCAATGGCTTCAATTTCTTTTTTTCTCTTGTAATATTTAGCCTTTTGCTTATATTTCTTTATATCCTTTATCAAATTGGACATAACTCTTCTCTGAAACATTTTTCTACGTATCTCTTTAAATGCTGTTTTTCTGTTTATGTTAAACTTTTCAATTGCAGAAGGTATATTTGCATTAACTAAATTCTCATTTTTTTGCTGTTCTCTATGTTTTGTTACATTTTTCCGAGAACAGACATTTTGTACATTTTTCTTTGTTTTGAATATTTTGTTTAGAAATTGTTTTTTTTGCTTACCAGAAGATTTTTTCTTTTTCCCAACATCAGCATCTTCTACTAACTTTGGTCCTCCAGTTGTCTTCAAATATAGTTTTTTTTTTAGCGTTTTTTGAACTCGAGATTTTGTAGGCATCTTAAATTTTGTTCACTGTTCTTCAGTAATACCTGAAAAAAACTAAAAAAAAAATCCTTTATTGTATTTAAATATATTACTACATTTCTTTTCACAATAGTCACAAAACGAAATTTCTTTGCCAATTTGAATGCACACAAACTGCTCTTTTTTTTGGGCAAGTGAAAATCTCTTTTACAAACTGTCACATTATGAAACCAAGCTGTTTTTACAGACCACCACCGTGTGTATTCTCTGTGACTGCCTACACTCCAGCAGGGGCAACCAGCCTTAGTGATGCTGAATGTATTTGCATTACAGACTTAAACCTGAAAACCCCACTCGCTTCTAATTACTGTGCATGACTATACATGGCAAGCACATGGGTGTGTGCTAAGCCTCTGCTTCTTCCCCCAAAAATTCGCTCCCCCTTTCCATCTACTGCAACTGTGAAATCACCAGAGCAAGACGCAATAAATCTCTGCCTATAATTCTTCTATGCACACAGAGTCATGTTTTCACATTAGTGCCAAAACGAAATTTCTTTGCCAATTTGAAAGCACACTTACTGCTCTTTTTTTTTCGGGCCAAGTGAAAATCTCTTTTTACAATTTGAAATCACTTTTACAGACTGACACATTCTGAAACCTTTTTTTTAAATTTATTTAAATGCACATGTCCAAGCTGTTTTTTTTTCAGACCACCACCGTGTGTATTCTCTGTGACTGCCTACACTCCAGCAGGGGCAACCAGCCTTAGTGATGCTGAATGTATTTGCATTACAGACTTAAACCTGAAAACCCCACTCGCTTCTAATTACTGTGCATGACTATACATGGCAAGCACATGGGTGTGTGCTAAGCCTCTGCTTCTTCCACCAAAAATTCGCTCCCCCTTTCCATCTACTGCAACTGTGAAATCACCAGAGCAAGACGCAATAAATCTCTGCCTATAATTCTTCTATGCACACAGAGTCATGTTTTCACATTAGTGCCAAAACGAAATTTCTTTGCCAATTTGAAAGCACACTTACTGCTCTTTTTTTTTCGGGCCAAGTGAAAATCTCTTTTTACAATTTGAAATCACTTTTACAGACTGACACATTCTGAAACCTTTTTTTTAAATTTATTTAAATGCACATGTCCAAGCTGTTTTTTTTTCAGACCACCACCGTGTGTATTCTCTGTGACTGCCTACACTCCAGCAGGGGCAACCAGCCTTAGTGATGCTGAATGTATTTGCATTACAGACTTAAACCTGAAAACCCCACTCGCTTCTAATTACTGTGCATGACTATACATGGCAAGCACATGGGTGTGTGCTAAGCCTCTGCTTCTTCCCCCAAAAATTCGCTCCCCCTTTCCATCTACTGCAACTGTGAAATCACCAGAGCAAGACGCAATAAATCTCTGCCTATAATTCTCCTATGCACACAGAGTCATGTTTTCACATTAGTGCCAAAACGAAATTTCTTTGCCAATTTGAAAGCACACTTACTGCTCTTTTTTTTTCGGGCCAAGTGAAAATCTCTTTTTACAATTTGAAATCACTTTTACAGACTGACACATTCTGAAACCTTTTTTTTAAATTTATTTAAATGCACATGTCCAAGCTGTTTTTTTTTCAGACCACCACCGTGTGTATTCTCTGTGACTGCCTACACTCCAGCAGGGGCAACCTGCCTTAGTGATGCTGAATGTATTTGCATTACAGACTTAAACCTGAAAACCCCACTCGCTTCTAATTACTGTGCATGACTATACATGGCAAGCACATGGGTGTGTGCTAAGCCTCTGCTTCTTCCACCAAAAATTCGCTCCCCCTTTCCATCTACTGCAACTGTGAAATCACCAGAGCAAGACGCAATAAATCTCTGCCTATAATTCTTCTATGCACACAGAGTCATGTTTTCACATTAGTGCCAAAACGAAATTTCTTTGCCAATTTGAAAGCACACTTACTGCTCTTTTTTTTTCGGGCCAAGTGAAAATCTCTTTTTACAATTTGAAATCACTTTTACAGACTGACACATTCTGAAACCTTTTTTTTAAATTTATTTAAATGCACATGTCCAAGCTGTTTTTTTTCCAGACCACCACCGTGTGTATTCTCTGTGACTGCCTACACTCCAGCAGGGGCAACCAGCCTTAGTGATGCTGAATGTATTTGCATTACAGACTTAAACCTGAAAACCCCACTCGCTTCTAATTACTGTGCATGACTATACATGGCAAGCACATGGGTGTGTGCTAAGCCTCTGCTTCTTCCACCAAAAATTCGCTCCCCCTTTCCATCTACTGCAACTGTGAAATCACCAGAGCAAGACGCAATAAATCTCTGCCTATAATTCTTCTATGCACACAGAGTCATGTTTTCACATTAGTGCCAAAACGAAATTTCTTTGCCAATTTGAAAGCACACTTACTGCTCTTTTTTTTTCGGGCCAAGTGAAAATCTCTTTTTACAATTTGAAATCACTTTTACAGACTGACACATTCTGAAACCTTTTTTTTAAATTTATTTAAATGCACATTTCCAAGCTGTTTTTTTTTCAGACCACCACCGTGTGTATTCTCTGTGACTGCCTACACTCCAGCAGGGGCAACCAGCCTTAGTGATGCTGAATGTATTTGCATTACAGACTTAAACCTGAAAACCCCACTGGCTTGTAAATACTGTGCATGACTATACACGGCAAGGACATGGGTGTGTGCTAAGCCTCTGCTTCTTCCCCCAAAAATTCGCTCCTCTTTTCCATCTACTGCAACTGTGAAATCACCAGAGCAAGACGCAATAAATCTCTGCCTATAATTCTTCTATGCACACAGAGTCATGTTTTCACATTAGTGCCAAAACGAAATTTCTTTGCCAATTTGAAAGCACACTTACTGCTCTTTTTTTTTCGGGCCAAGTGAAAATCTCTTTTTACAATTTGAAATCACTTTTACAGACTGACACATTCTGAAACCTTTTTTTTAATTTTATTTAAATGCACATGTCCAAGCTGTTTTTTTTTCAGACCACCACCGTGTGTATTCTCTGTGACTGCCTACACTCCAGCAGGGGCAACCAGCCTTAGTGATGCTGAATGTATTTGCATTACAGACTTAAACATGAAAACCCCACTCGCTTCTAATTACTGTGCATGACTATACATGGCAAGCACATGGGTGTGTGCTAAGCCTCTGCTTCTTCCCTCAAAAATTCGCTCCTCTTTTCCATCTACTGCAACTGTGAAATCACCAGAGCAAGACGCAATAAATCTCTGCCTATAATTCTTCTATGCACACAGAGTCATGTTTTCACATTAGTGCCAAAACGAAATTTCTTTGCCAATTTGAAAGCACACTTACTGCTCTTTTTTTTTCGGACCAAGTGAAAATCTCTTTTTACAATTTGAAATCACTTTTACAGACTGACACATTCTGAAACCTTTTTTTTAAATTTATTTAAATGCACATGTCCAAGCTGTTTTTTTTTCAGACCACCACCGTGTGTATTCTCTGTGACTGCCTACACTCCAGCAGGGGCAACCAGCCTTAGTGATGCTGAATGTATTTGCATTACAGACTTAAACCTGAAAACCCCACTCGCTTCTAATTACTGTGCATGACTATACATGGCAAGCACATGGGTGTGTGCTAAGCCTCTGCTTCTTCCCCCAAAAATTCGCTCCCCCTTTCCATCTACTGCAACTGTGAAATCACCAGAGCAAGACGCAATAAATCTCTGCCTATAATTCTTCCATGCACACAGAGTCATGTTTTCACATTAGTGCCAAAACGAAATTTCTTTGCCAATTTGAAAGCACACTTACTGCTCTTTTTTTTTCGGACCAAGTGAAAATCTCTTTTTACAATTTGAAATCACTTTTACAGACTGACACATTCTGAAACCTTTTTTTTAATTTTATTTAAATGCACATGTCCAAGCTGTTTTTTTTTCAGACCACCACCGTGTGTATTCTCTGTGACTGCCTACACTCCAGCAGGGGCAACCAGCCTTAGTGATGCTGAATGTATTTGCATTACAGACTTAAACCTGAAAACCCCACTCGCTTCTAATTACTTTGCATGACTATACATGGCAAGCACATGGGTGTGTGCTAAGCCTCTGCTTCTTCCCCCAAAAATTCGCTCCCCCTTTCCATCTACTGCAACTGTGAAATCACCAGAGCAAGACGCAATAAATCCCTGCCTATAATTCTTCTATGCACACAGAGTCATGTTTTCACATTAGTGCCAAAACGAAATTTCTTTGCCAATTTGAAAGCACACTTACTGCTCTTTTTTTTCCGGGCCAAGTGAAAATCTCTTTTTACAATTTGAAATCACTTTTACAGACTGACACATTCTGAAACCTTTTTTTTAAATTTATTTAAATGCACATGTCCAAGCTGTTTTTTTTTCAGACCACCACCGTGTGTATTCTCTGTGACTGCCTACACTCCAGCAGGGGCAACCAGCCTTAGTGATGCTGAATGTATTTGCATTACAGACTTAAACCTGAAAACCCCACTCGCTTCTAATTACTGTGCATGACTATACATGGCAAACACATGGGTGTGTGCTAAGCCTCTGCTTCTTCCCCCAAAAATTCGCTCCTCTTTTCCATCTACTGCAACTGTGAAATCACCAGAGCAAGACGCAATAAATCTCTGCCTATAATTCTTCTATGCACACAGAGTCATGTTTTCACATTAGTGCCAAAACGAAATTTCTTTGCCAATTTGAAAGCACACTTACTGCTCTTTTTTTTTCGGGCCAAGTGAAAATCACTTTTACAGACTGACACATTATGAAACCACCATGTGTAACTACAACAAAAACAATTCCCATTTCTATTATTCATTTCTTAAGTTACCACATACATCCCCTCTCAAACTGTAAACTCACCTTTAAAATTAGTTAGTTGTGAAAGAAATGTGACACTCAAACAGCAGAATATCAGAGCCAGGATCTCTGTTGTGTTCACCTCTCTCCTCTCAGCAGAACCAGATAATGGCAAACTTTCCCTCTATTTTTCCACACATATACATGTAAGTTTCAAATCTCAGTGCTTCCCCCTTTTTTTCAAATGTAATGACACATTTCTATTGGTTGAAAACCAACCCTTTTCCAAAAGTACCCTGCCCCCAACTTGACTTCTGCCTAGTACCCTTCCCCCAACTTGACTTCTGCCTGCTACCATAGCAACAGCTCATGGAACACTGCTGTGTGCAGTTAGGTCAGAAGTTCGACACACAATGTTTCAATTCCACAGAGCAAGAGTGCTTGACTTTTCAAACCTAACAGCAAATCCATAGTACTGTTCTTTGGTTACACATTTTTTTGTACCAATACAAAACATGCTTGTATTAATTTTCACATACAGCCTAGTTTTTTTTCTAGAATGGTATGAAACAGCCAATCAGTTCTTTTTGTTTTGTAAAAAATATGTATGCCTCCATTTCCAAACTGTCTTTCTTTTCATATTGCCATTCTACTGAAAGACACCTCCTGAGTGCATCCAGTTCTCCTTTGAAGATGTTCACAGTGTGGATTGTAGGGCACAGCTATGTCTTCTGGAGTGAAAAGTTTGCAGAGAAAACAGATATGGTGAGAGACCTTGCTTTGCCAAATGTAGACATTAAATGGATTGGTCAGAGAGGGTTAAAGTGGCACCAATTGATGCCATTGGTGAAATCCTTCATTCAAATCCAACACCCTGACCTCATAATAGTGCACTGTGGTGGCAATGACCTAGGCACTTTGACTGGGGTAGGTCTGGAAATGCTTATGAAGGACACCTTTGCACAACTGTTTACACTTTTCCCTAAAACTGCCTTTGTGTTTTCCAACATATGCCAAAGGCAAAAATGGAACTGGTCCAATCATTTCTGTCCACAGATTGACAAAGCAAGAAAGCACGTCAACAAATCTGTTTCTGCTTTCCTCCGTGACTATGGTATGGGTGCCATTTACCACAACAACTTGCGTTACGACATGCAAGACATTTATAGAGGAGATGGTGTGCACTTCAATGATGAAGGGAACAGAGTCTTCCTCTTGAACCTTAGACTCTGCATCGGTACTTACTTGTAGGTACCACTAAAAAAATGACTCCATAAACACAACAGCTCTTTTTAGAGCTCCCTAATTTCTAAACTCTTAAATCTGCTTTTCATTTATTTATTTTTATTTTTTTTACCGTACGCTTACCGTAAGCTTACCGTACGCGTACCCCGTGATTTTTTTTAAAATCAATAAATGTTTTCTTTGTACTTTTCTGTCCTTCTTTGACCCCCTTACAATTGTTAGGGGGTCTGTAACTCTCCTCATTGCCCCCTTTCCTTGTTTTCACTCTTTTTTTTCAGAGTGAAATACACAAAATGGCGGCCGCCGCTTCCTGGTTTCGGCCGATTCGAATGTTTACTAAGATCTAAGAGCCAATCAGAATCGCGCTCGCGCACGCCACCGTACGCTTACCGTAAGCGTACGGTAAGCGTACCGTAAGCGGGCTCAGATATATATATTGATTTAAAGGCTATTTTCTCAGAATCTACTGAACAGATTTACACCAAACCTACAAAAGGCACTTCCTTGACCTAGGGACTACCTCTCTGCCAAATTTTGAGTAATTCTGTTCAGCCGTTCAGGCTGTAGCTCGTTCTAAAGGTCCTATGGAAAAATGCATGGGAAAAACGCGTTTTGGGACCCCCCTTTTATCTCAGCCCCCGCTTGACGGATCCCCCCGAGACTTTCAGGGTAGGAGCGGAGCGTAGCGCCCCACCTATTTTGAGAAATTCGCGAGGATTCGTCGACCGGCGCCAAAGTTATTCAAAATAGAATGTTGAGGTTTTCCTATGGAAACGTGGTCCTAACTATAACTACCTACTGGCGACCGCCAGTAGGTAATATATATATATATATATATATATATATATATATATATAAACTAATATAAGCTCCTACCCTGAAAGTCTCGGGGTGATTCGTCAAGCGGGGGCTGAGAAAAAAGGGGGGGTCCCAAAACGCGTTTTCCCCATGCATTTTCCCATAGGACCTTTAGTCGAAGGTACAGCCCGAACGGCTGAACAGAATTACTTGAAATTTGGCAAAGAGGTAGTCCTAAGGTCAGGCATGTGCCTTTTGCTTAAATGGTGTCAATCTGTTCAGTGGTTCCTGAGAAAATCAAAAGTAAAATCACATATATATCTGGGCGGAGCCTAACCACACATCTCATCGTGAGATCTGATTGGCTGTCAGCATTTCATCCAAGAAGTGTTGGCAGCCATCTTGGGACCAATATACATGATAGCACCTCATTAAAAAGCATTGCAGTTAATAGAAGGTTTTAAGACTTTAGTTGCATTATAAATCATTTGTTGATGGTACCATACTCATTTTAGCAACTGTGGTGTGTTCTAAGGTGATTTTACCATGTGAAAAAGCCTTCTGCTGTGATATCATGAATCATGCTTGAGAGAACTATTTTCTCATGCTTTTCCCACAGAGGTTTGGAAGGTGATCTATAAACTAAACTGAGAGCATATTTTCTGTAAATTCACATTAACTTTCTCAGTCTTGTGAGAATGAAGTCTGACATTCTCAGTAAAACATGTACATCCAACAAGGGCAGAGACTGTCAGTTGATTCCTTTGTGTTCTACTGCAGCGTCCCAGAGTGTTCTAAAGAACAACTAGAGCGCTAACAGTCCTACTTATGACAAACGTACGGCACACCTGAAGCCATCTTGGTTGGAATAAAGTGGTAACTCTTAAAACATTTAATTGAAAAAGGAACAAAATGAGAGGGTTCATTTTGCCATAGAAAGTATGATTAGTGCTGCAGAGAGAAAAATTAGGGCACATTTTGACTGACTTCTCAAATCCTCTTCCATTTCATTAAAAAATTCTGACATGCAGACTGAAACATGCACTTTGAATACCAGCAGCAGACTTCCCTGGTGAGCAGTAGCTTTACTACAGTGATCTAATGAGCAACTAGAGTGCTAACATTCAGAATTTATGGCAAATGAGTGACACATCTGAATGCCTTCTTGATGGAACCAAAGTAAAAAACTAAAAGTATTTCCTACTGAGGATACTGCAGGAAATTAGGAAACTTCATAACAAATAAATCTCCCAAGATGGCCACCAGAGACAAAAGAGCCCAAATGTAGCCCAAATATCACCCAGATGTAGCCCAAGTATAGCCCAATGACAGAATGTCCCAGAGTGTTCTAACGAACAACTAAAGTACAACTAGAGCGCTAACAGTCTTACGTATGACAAAAGTATGGTACACCTAAAGCCATCTTGATTGGAATAAAGTGGTAACACGTAAAACATTTAATTTACATAGGAACAAAATGAGGGGGTTCATTTTGCCATAGAAATTATGATTAGTTTTGCAGAAAGAAAAATTAGGGCACATTTTGACTTCTCAAATCCTCTTCTATTTCATAAAAAAATTCTGACATGCAGACTGAAACATGCACTTTGAATACCAGCAGCAGACTTCCCTGGTGACCAGAAGTTTTACTACAGTGATCTAATGAGCAACTAGAGTGCTAACATTCAGAATTTATGGCAAATGTGTGACACATCTGAATGCCTTCTTGATGGAACCAAAATAAAAAACTGAAAGTATTCCCACTGAGGAGACTGCAGTAAATGAGGACATTAGGAAACTTCATAACAAATAAATCTCCCAAGATGGCCACCAGAGACAAAAGAGCCCAAATGTAGCCCAAATATCACCCAGATGTAGCCCAAGTATAGCCCAATGACAGATTGTCCCAGAGTGTTCTTAAGAACAACTAGAGCGCTTACTGTCTAACTTATGACAAAAGTATGGCACACCTGAAGCCATCTTGATTGGAATAAACTGGTACCACTTAAAACATTTAATTTAAAAAGGAACACAATGAGGGGGTTCATTTTGCCATAGAAATTATGATTAGTGCTGAAGAAAGAAAAATTAGGGCACATTTTGAGTGACTTCTCAAATCCTCTTCTATTTCATGAAAAAATTCTAATATGCAGACTGAAACATGCACTTTTAATACCAGCAGCAGACTTCCGTGGTGAGCAGTAGCTTTACTACAGTGATCTAATGAGCAACTAGAGTGCTAACATTCAGAATTTATGGCAAATGTGTGACATATCTGAATACCTTCTTGATGGAATCAAAGTAAAAAACTGAAAGCATTTCCTACTGAGGAGACTGCAGTAAATGAGGAAATTAGGAAACCTCATAACAAATAAATCTCCCAAGATGGCCACCAGAGACAAAAGAGCCCAAATGCAGCACAAATATCACCCAGATATAGCCCACATGTAGCCCAATGACAGAAGTGTGCAAAACACTTATTTTTTGTGTATTTGCAGTTTTATATAGTGCAGACTTGTCAGGTATTGGAGTGCTTTACATGAGCATTGGTTACATCACACAAGATCAAATTCATTTTGGTTGTAGACATGGGGAGATTAAGTGATTTGACCAGAATCACAGAATGTTAAGCTGAAGCAGAAACTCCAACCTGGTTCCCCAGTTGCAAAGTCTGCAGTTCTAGAAGCAACACCACATCCTCTCCCCTAGGTGCAACATTTAATCAAGTGGTCAACTGGATAAAAAAACATAAAGATTACAAATAATTTAAAAGTTCTTTGTCGCTATTTGAAAACTCAGAACATATGTCCTCATTTTAGTTTTTTAGAGCATGCACCATAATTTTGATGCAAATAAGACCCTCTCATATATGTAATTTCTAAAGGAAATACTCTAGGTATTACAGTTTTGATTACATCAAGATGACGTCAAGCGTTCCACACTTTTGTAATAAATATAGAATGTTAGCAATCTAGTGGTTCAGTGGGATACTGTTGAGAGGCAGAGGCCAGGGGCACGGACTCTTAAAATTGAAGGCAGGTAGGAGAGTGCAGATGCAACAATTTGACCACACTGGGCAGGCAGGAAGGGCAGTGGCAGCACAACAGACTATGGAGGGCAGTGGAAAGGGGCAGGGGCAACAAACCAACAATACAGGACTGGCAAGAGAGGCTGTGGCAATATAACAGACCATTGTGGGCAGAAGGAAGAGGCAGTGGTAGTACAACCATACATGCCAACAGACCTGTTTCAGCCAGGAAACGTCCAATGTTTTTAAGCTCAAATGGGCTTTATTTGATCTGTCTCCTGTCTACAATCTCCTCTTTTTCAATGTAACTCAAAGGGGAAAATCAATACCCCAGTTTTTTTTCAAAATCTCCCTCTTACCAAGTTCAAAATGTTCGCACGTATGGTACATTGGATCATGGTAGGCAGGAGGAATTGGGGTAGGGACATGGACTCGGATAACAGAGGACAGGAGGGACATGGAGAGGTGCACCAAACTGACCCTACAGGGCAGGCATCAGGGTTTGCAGCACAACACCACACAGCGCATGCAGGACGGGAGTGCAGCACAACAATCCATAGAAATCAATAGGGAGGGGACAGGACCATGCACATGGACAACAGAGAACAGAGGGGAAAGAGGCAATGGTAGCTAGCTGACCATAATGGACAGACAGGAGAGAAAGCTGCAGCATAACAGACCATAAAGGGCAGGAGGGACGGATCAGGGGCATTACAATGGAACAGACAAGCGAGGAGGGAGGGAATAGGGGTCTGCACATGGAAACAGAGGGCTGGGGGCAAGGGGGCAGGGCAGGAGCAGCAAGATGACCATGGAGGTCAGGCAGGTTGGGCACTAGAAAAAAGACACACCATGGAGAGCAACAATGAGACTATGATGGCATACACACAGACCATGGAGGGAAGGTGGGAGGGGGTCAGGGGCAGCTAGCTGACCACACAGGGAAGGTGGGAAGGGCTATGGCAGCACAGAAGACCATGCATGGCAAGCAGGAGGGTTAGTGGAAGCACAATGGCTATGATGGGGAAGAAGGAAGGAGCAGTGGCATGCACAAAGGACCATGGAGGATAGAAGGGAGGGTCAGGACCTGGGCACAGACAAGAGAGTTCAGGGGAAGGGGCCTCACAACAGACCGCGCGGGGCAAGCAAGAGGAGCAGTTGCAGCACAACAGACCAGGGAGGGCAGAAGGGTGTGGCAGTAAAATGGACCATGGAGGACAGGAGGAAGGGGATAGGGGCATGGCATGTGGATAGGCAGGGTAGAGGTGGCAGGGACAGGTTACAGTCATCTGACAATGCTAGGCAGGTGGGAGGGGAGTGGCAGCTCAACAGAACGCTCAGAGTAGATAGGAGTGGCAGGTCCATGGAACATGGTGGGCAAAAAGGATGGAGCAGGGGCATGCACAAAGACATCGGAGGGCAGGGGGAAGGAGAATAGGGGCAGAAAGCTAAGCACAGAGGCTAAGCAGGAGGTCAATGATGGGCAAGAGAATTGGGCAATGGAGGGCAGGAGGAGTGGACTGGTACATCACGCTAAATGGAGGGCAGTGGCAGCACATCAGACCATGCATGGCAGGAGGGAGGAGGCTAGTCCATGGATTCACACAACAGAGGATAGGGAGGAGGGGGATGGGGCAGCAAGCTAACTGTTCAGAGAAGGTGGGTATTAGGAACTTTATTGTTTTTAAAATGTGTGTCTGTGCGAACTACTTAAAATATGAACAAGTATGCAGCATAATCTCACTTTTATTCAGGAAGAAGAGGACGTTTGTGACTGTGACTCCGGGCTCACTTGGCAGAAACACCCCCTGACCCTCCACCCCCCATCGCAAAATGTAATGCCCGTGAAAAGGGTAGGTGGACGCAGTGTTATATAGAACATAGTCCTGAGAGCACGATTGAAAATGAAAACTAGATATAGTATATGGTATAAACTATGCACCAAAAAGTGTGATATAAGATGAACCGGGGCGTGAAATATAATATGCAATACATTGTGCGCAATGACTGATTCATTGGAGAGCACGAGATAGCACAGGCACTGGCGCGTGCTATGCGATATGCGCCTTGGAGTGTAATATGCACAGGGCAGTGTTGTGTAACCTAACTAGTCTCTAAAGTTGTAATATAAAATATGTGCTGGGGAGTGTAACGTTGCATATGCACTGTGACAAAGATATGGATCCCAGATTGTGTCATGTATGGCATAGCGCTGTGCGTTATATCATAGGCATCGAGGAAGGCACGTTAGATGGGGCAATATAACCCGTGTGAAGGCAAGTGTGGCATGACATATTCACGGGATGGTGTTACAGTGCTCATGGGCTAGAGAGTGTCATAGCATACGCACTAGCTGGTGGAATACAACACAGAGGTGTGAGGCACTCGGCGGGCACTGGTGGGTGTAACACAGCATTGGGCTCAGCCAGGAGCACGCTGTGACTCTCAAGTGAGGTTCGTCTCCTTTCCAGAGAGTAAAATAAAAAGTATTACACATCCGGTGGATGTGTGTTTTATTAACCGTGAGGGGGTTTCTTGTATAGTTTGGTCGAATTTTTGTCGAATCCCCTTTGAATGGCTTGGTGTGCGTGTATATTAAATGTGCCCGTCAATAGCTACCCATGTTTGTATAAATAAACAACAAGGGTGTCTACTTGGAGAGTACCCACCGGCGGGGGCGCCGGGATTAGGCACGGTAGGGCGTCAGACACGTCAGAGCTTCACTAGCGGTGTAAATACATTCCATGTGGATTCATTCTATGCATAGTCGCCTTTTAATGAATATCACGCAAATCGTCATGGTGATAGGTAAATACGGTTTGTCCAGCATGTCCTAGGTGTTCCTATAAATATATATATTTTTTAAATAATAAAAAACAAAAGCCGGCCCCGGGGGATAGGGTCCCCGAGGCCATAAGTGGCCTGAGGAGGGGGGCAACGCAGCTCCCCTCCTAAAGGCCATGACCCGGGGGTTGGGGTCCCCGGGGCCGATTAAGGCCTTGGGAGGGCCAAATTAATTTTTTTCAACAAAAAAGATTAGGGTGCAGGCCCTGGGGGATGGGGTCCCCAGGGCCAGTAAATTAGAAGAAGGAGGGCCACACAGCCCTCCTTCTTAAAAAAATAAAATAAATAAAAGACCGGCATCGCGCCGGAGTCCATGCCCCCTCCTTGCAGCACTCTGCAAACGTGCCCCCTGGCCAGTTGTGAGTTGGGGAATTAATTCCCCTTCAATATTGAGGGTCCCTGAGGGCCAACTAGCCCAACAGGTATCTCCAGTATGCGCCAGGGAGCTGCGTTGCAGACAGGTGTTCTGAGGCCACGCCCCTTTTTACACCTCTATGCAACGCAGCTCTGTGGCGCTTACTGGAGGTACCTAGTGGGCTAGTTTGACCCTAGGGACCCTTAGGATTCAAGGGGACTTAATCTCTCAACTTAGAACGGCCACAGGGTGCATTTACACAGTGGTGAAGGGAGGGGACGGGGCCTGAGGTGATGTGTGCAAACACGCCCTGTGGCGCTTTTTAAGTTGGGGAAATAATTCCCTTTCAATCCTGAGGGACCCTGGGGGACAACTAGCCCACCAGGTGCTTCCAGTAAGCGCCACTGCTCTGCGTTGCAGAGAGGTGGTGCAGGCCGTGCCTCTTTTTACACCTGTCTGCAATGGCGCTTACTGGACATACCTAGTGGGCTATTTTGCCCCTAGGGATCCTCAGGATTCAAGGGGACTTAATCTCCCAACTTAAAAAACGGCCACAGGGCGTGTTTACACAGTGGGGAAGGGAGGGGACGGGGCCTGAGGTGACGTGTGCAAACATGCCCTATGGCGCGTTTTAAGTTGGGGAAATAATTCCCCTTCAATCCTGAGGGCCCCTGGAGGGCTAACTAGCCCACCAGGTGCTTCCAGTAAGCGCCACTGCGCTGCGTTGCAGAGAGGTGGTCTAGGCCGTGCCCCTTTTTACATCTCTCTGCAACGCAGCTCTGTGGCGCTTACTGGAGGTATCTAGTGGTCTAGTTGGACCCTAGGGACCCTCAGGATTCAAAGGGACTTCATCTCCCAACTTAAAACGGCCACAGGGCGTGTTTATACAGTGGGGAAGTGAGGGGACAGGGCCTGAGGTGACGTGTGCAAACACGCCCTGTGGCGCGTTTTAAGAGGTAGTTTTAATCCCCTGCCCTAATATTTACTAGGGGCTTACAGAGGAGGTCATGCTGATCACAGGGGGACCCCAACGCATAGTGTTACCTAGTGTATGTAGGTGTTTTCACTGTATTCTGAGTGTCTTTTAACATAGCTCTGGCTCTAGGACTGGTTAGTCAGACTCAGTTACCACCAGTATCCGACTGAAAAAGTTGAGGATACAGGATGATTTTGCAACAAGGCTTCTTTCTGCTCTTCTGTTTGTTCTTTCTGCACGTTATCCTTCTTCCTGCACTTTTCTTCGTCTTTGAGGACTTCTGTTGCTTCTTTCTGCATTTCTTTTTTTTCTTTCTGTGCGTTTTTTCTTCTTTCTTCACATGTCCTATCTCTGTAGGCATAGTTAGAAATTAGCATTTAAAAAACCTTTGAAATTCACTGAAAAAAAACATAGGTTTCAGGCACGTTATAGTTAGGAATTAGCATTTAAAAAACCTTAGAAATTCACTGAAAAAACCATAGGTTTCAGGGGCGTTATAGTAAGCTGGACTTTTCACTCGTACAAAACCATTTAAATTCCCCCGTTATAGTTAGTTCAGCTAACTATAACTCGCGCGCCCGCAATGCACTGCTGATGACGTCACATATTACATCACTAATGACATGGTCAGTGACATCACTCATGACATCACTGATGACATCTCAAATGACATCACTGATGACATCATCCTTGTGATTGAGAGGCAGACCTCCTCTCCCCCTAATATAACCTTTGATACACACATTGAAAAATAGAAACTAAAATTTTCAAAACAATGGACATACCGATATCAGTTACAACAACCTATTCAGTAATTCTAAGATCCACATACACATCCACTCATTCACCAACAGTCCTATACAGTCACTCATACATGTACTCACTCATCATATGTACTCATACACCTATACATCCTTTTACACAACGCCACTTTTCCATAGAGTTACTCACACACATAGTCACTTATGCTAATAAAGAATCAAACATCCATTTACTTGCATATACAGTTATACACATACCACCACACTTACTTCTCCAGAAACTTACACATACTTAGTCTTTTCAACAGTCATTTATAGAAACACATACTTATTCATACAGGAACTCTTTCAATCTCTCACTCTCACATATACTCACTTATATACACCAATAGTCACATATACTAGTTTAAAACATATGTAGTTACTCATAAAGACACTATTGAGACAGTCATTCACTCACTAACACACCCATGCACACACTCATCCACCCATACAGTCTTGCACACATGCTGTCTTCAACACATACAAACAGTGAGTCACTCATTCATGCACCTATGCACTACGTAATACCCCCCACCGAACCATACAGACACTCAGACACTCATACTGATACTCAAAAAACGAACTAATAACCTATATAAACACTCATGTAGCTACTTACCAACCCATGCAGCCACTCATACACAAAGTGAGAGACTGATACAGATATTTACATATTTAAACATTACTCACTAAGCCATGTATTCACTAAGATACACTTAATCAGTCAGTTATACAATCAATTTTTCAAAAACAAATGATCCATTTAGACACTTATATACCCATTTATTCTTCCATCGACCTTGAGATATACATATATAAAACATATGTAATTTTTAGAAAAACACACATTCACTGGATGATGTCATCAGTGATGTCATCAGTGATGTCATTTGAGAT
Organism: Triturus cristatus; assembly: GCF_964204655.1. Lineage (NCBI taxonomy): Eukaryota > Metazoa > Chordata > Amphibia > Caudata > Salamandridae > Triturus > Triturus cristatus. The sequence continues at coordinate 387,588,818 of NC_140579.1, read as the reverse complement.
GTCATCAGTGATGTCATCAGTGATGTCACTGACCATGTCATGAGTGATGTAATATGTGACGTCATCAGCAGTGCATTGCGGGCGCGCGAGTTATAGTTAGCTGAACTAACTATAACGGGGGAATTTCAATGGTTTTGTACGAGTGAAAAGTCCAGCTAACTATAACGCCCCTGAAACCTATGGTTTTTTCAGTGAATATATATATATATATATATATATATATATATATATATATCAAAAAACGGTTGCTTCAGCAAGTGCGAGCGCACCCAAAAGGTAAGTAATCATCCATTGGACTTGTGTGATGTCTCGTTTATTAGTAGCGCCTGACGCGTTTCGGAACATTTCCTTCATCAAAGGCATCGATTTCAAAGTCTCGCGTTACTGCTGCACTCTATTCAAACTGTCCGCCCTCCAATGGGCTACTCTTATGAGTCCCAGTGCCTACTGGTAATTGTAGTGCAGCAGTCCACATTATTACCCAAATGGGGAGAAAAATTATTAATAAAACACGGCCCCACAATGAGCCGCCGAGGCACAGCACAGTCCATAATCCCAAGGTTTATCTTTCCACATATGGGGCGTCGGCAGATTCCTCGCCCCATGGCCCCATGTCATCCGCTGGGTGGTGCGCTCACCGCGCCCGGAGCCGGCGCGCATAACATCAAAAAACGGTCGCTTCAGCAAGTGCGAGCTCACCCAAAAGGTAAGTAATCATCCATTGGACTTGTGTGATGTCTCGTTTATTAGTAGCGCCTGACGCGTTTCGGAACATTTCCTTCATCAAAGGCATCAATTTCAAAGTCTCGCGTTACTGCTGCACTCTTCAAACTGTCCGTCCTCCAATGGGCTACTCTTATGAGTCCCAGTGCCTACTGGTAATTGTAGTGCAGCAGTCCACATTATTATCCAAATGGGGAGACGCCCCATATGTGGAAAGATAAGCCTTGGGATTCTGGACTGTGCTGTGCCTCGGCGGCTCATTGTGGGGCCGTGTTTTATTAATAATTTTTCTCCCCATTTGGGTAATAATGTGGACTGCTGCACTACAATTACCAGTAGGCACTGGGACTCATAAGAGTAGCCCATTGGAGGGCGGACAGTTAGAATAGAGTGCAGCAGTAACGCGAGACTTTGAAATTGATGCCTTTGATGAAGGAAATGTTCCGAAACGCGTCAGGCGCTACTAATAAACGAGACATCACACAAGTCCAATGGATGATTACTTACCTTTTGGGTGCACTCGCACTTGCTGAAGCAACCGTTTTTTGATGTTATGCACGCCGGCTCCGGGCGTGGTGAGCGCACCACCCAGCGGATGACATGGGGCCACGGGGCGAGGAATCTGCTGACGCCCCATATGTGGAAAGATAAACCTTGGGATTATGGACTGTGCTGTGCCTCGGCGGCTCATTGTGGGGCCGTGTTTTATTAATAATTTTTCTCCCCATTTGGGTAATAATGTGGACTGCTGCACTACAATTACCAGTAGGCACTGGGACTCATAAGAGTAGCCCATTGGAGGGCGGACAGTTTGAATAGAGTGCAGCAGTAACGCGAGACTTTGAAATTGATGCCTTTGATGAAGGAAATGTTCCAAAACGCGTCAGGCGCTACTAATAAACGAGACATCACACAAGTCCAATGGATGATTACTTACCTTTTGGGTGCGCTCGCACTTGCTGAAGCAACCGTTTTTTATGTTATGCGCGCCGGCTCCGGGCGCGGTGAGCGCACCACCCAGCGGATGACATGGGGCCACGGGGGCGAGGAATCTGCCGACGCCCCATATGTGGAAAGATAAGCCTTGGGATTATGAACTGTGCTGTGCCTCGGCGGCTCATTGTGGGGCCGTGTTTTATTAATAATTTTTCTCCCCATTTGGGTAATAATGTGGACTGCTGCACTACAATTACCAGTAGGCACTGGGACTCATAAGAGTAGCCCATTGGAGGGCGGAGAGTTTGAATAGAGTGCAGCAGTAACGCGAGACTTTGAAATTGATGCCTTTGATGAAGGAAATGTTCCGAAACGCGTCAGGCGCTACTAATAAACGAGACATCACACAAGTCCAATGGATGATTACTTACCTTTTGGGTGCACTCGCACTTGCTGAAGCAACCGTTTTTTGATAGTATGCGCGCCGGCTCCGGGCGCGGTGAGCGCACCACCCAGCGGATGACATGGGGCCACGGGGCGAGGAATCTGCCTACGCCCCATATGTGGAAAGATAAGCCTTGGGATTATGGACTGTGCTGTACCTCGGCGGCTCATTGTGGGGCCGTGTTTTATTAATAATTTTTCTCCCCATTTGGGTAATAATGTGGACTGCTGCACTACAATTACCAGTAGGCACTGGGACTCATAAGAGTAGCCCATTGGAGGGCGGACAGTTTGAATAGAGTGCAGCAGTAACGCGAGACTTTGAAATTGATGCCTTTGATGAAGGAAATGTTCCGAAACGCGTCAGGCGCTACTAATAAACGAGACATCACACAAGTCCAATGGATGATTACTTACCTTTTGGGTGCGCTCGCACTTGCTGAAGCGACCGTTTTTTTATGTTATGCGCGCCGGCTCCGGTCGCGGTGAGCGCACCACCCAGCGGATGACATGGGGCCACGGGGCGAGGAATCTGCCGACGCCCCATATGTGGAAAGATAAGACTTGGGATTATGGACTGTGCTGTGCCTCGGCGGCTCATTGTGGGGCCGTGTTTTATTAATAATTTTTCTCCCCATTTGGGTAATAATGTGGACTGCTGCACTACAATTACCAGTAGGCACTGGGACTCATAAGAGTAGCCCATTGGAGGGCGGACAGTTTGAATAGAGTGCAGCAGTAACGCAAGACTTTGAAATTGATGCCTTTGATGAAGGAAATGTTCCGAAACGCGTCAGGCGCTACTAATAAACGAGACATCACACAAGTCCAATGGATGATTACTTACCTTTTGGGTGCGCTCGCACTTGCTGAAGCAACCGTTTTTTGATGTTATGCGCGCCGGCTCCGGGCGCGGTGAGCGCACCACCCAGCGGATGACATGGGGCCACGGGGCGAGGAATCTGCCGACGCCCCATATGTGGAAAGATAAACCTTGGGATTATGGACTGTGCTGTGCCTCGGCGGCTCATTGTGGGGTCGTGTTTTATTAATAATTTTTCTCCCCATTTGGGTAATAATGTGGACTGCTGCACTACAATTACCAGTAGGCACTGGGACTCATAAGAGTAGCCCATTGGAGGGCGGACAGTTTGAATAGAGTGCAGCAGTAACGCGAGACTTTGAAATTGATGCCTTTGATGAAGGAAATGTTCCGAAACGCGTCAGGCGCTACTAATAAACGAGACATCACACAAGTCCAATGGATGATTACTTACCTTTTGGGTGCGCTCGCAGTTGCTGAAGCAACCGTTTTTTGATGTTATGCGCGCCGGCTCCGGGCGCGGTGAGCGCTCCACCCAGCGGATGACATGGGGCCACAGGGCGAGGAATCTGCCGACGCCCCATATGTGGAAAGATAAGCCTTGGGATTATGGACTGTGCTGTGCCTCGGCGGCTCATTGTGGGGCCGTGTTTTATTAATAATTTTTCTCCCCATTTGGGTAATAATGTGGACTGCTGCACTACAATTACCAGTAGGCACTGGGACTCATAAGAGTAGCCCATTGGAGGGCGGAGAGTTTGAATAGAGTGCAGCAGTAACGCGAGACTTTGAAATTGATGCCTTTGATGAAGGAAATGTTCCGAAACGCGTCAGGCGCTACTAATAAACGAGACATCACACAAGTCCAATGGATGATTACTTACCTTTTGGGTGCGCTCGCACTTGCTGAAGCAACCGTTTTTTGATGTTATGCGCGCCGGCTCCGGTCGCGGTGAGCGCACCACCCAGCGGATGACATGGGGCCACGGGGCGAGGAATCTGCCGACGCCCCATATGTGGAAAGATAAGCCTTGGGATTATGGACTGTGCTGTGCCTCGGCGGCTCATTGTGGGGCCGTGTTTTATTAATAATTTTTCTCCCCATTTGGGTAATAATATGGACTGCTGCACTACAATTACCAGTAGGCACTGGGACTCATAAGAGTAGCCCATTGGAGGGCGGACAGTTTGAATAGAGTGCAGCAGTAACGCAAGACTTTGAAATTGATGCCTTTGATGAAGGAAATGTTCCGAAACGCGTCAGGCGCTACTAATAAACGAGACATCACACAAGTCCAATGGATGATTACTTACCTTTTGGGTGCGCTCGCACTTGCTGAAGCAACCGTTTTTTGATGTTATGCGCGCCGGCTCCGGGCGCGGTGAGCGCACCACCCAGCGGATGACACGGGGCCACGGGGCGAGGAATCTGCCGACGCCCCATATGTGGAAAGATAAGCCTTGGGATTATGGACTGTGCTGTGCCTCGGCGGCTCATTGTGGGGCCGTGTTTTATTAATAATTTTTCTCCCCATTTGGTTAATAATGTGGACTGCTGCACTACAATTACCAGTAGGCACTGGGACTCATAAGAGTAGCCCATTGGAGGGCGGACAGTTTGAATAGAGTGCAGCAGTAACGCGAGACTTTGAAATTGATGCCTTTGATGAAGGAAATGTTCCGAAACGCGTCAGGCGCTACTAATAAACGAGACATCACACAAGTCCAATGGATGATTACTTACCTTTTGGGTGCGCTCGCACTTGCTGAAGCAACCGTTATTTGATGTTATGCGTGCCGGCTCCGGTCGCGGTGAGCGCACCACCCAGCGGATGACATGGGGCCACGGGGCGAGGAATCTGCCGACGCCCCATATGTGGAAAGATAAGCCTTGGGATTATGGACTGTGCTGTGCCTCGGCGGCTCATTGTGGGGCCGTGTTTTATTAATAATTTTTCTCCCCATTTGGGTAATAATGTGGACTGCTGCACTACAATTACCAGTAGGCACTGGGACTCATAAGAGTAGCCCATTGGAGGGCGGACAGTTTGAATAGAGTGCAGCAGTAACGCAAGACTTTGAAATTGATGCCTTTGATGAAGGAAATGTTCCGAAACGCGTCAGGCGCTACTAATAAACGAGACATCACACAAGTCCAATGGATGATTACTTACCTTTTGGGTGCGCTCGCACTTGCTGAAGCAACCGTTTTTTGATGTTATGCGTGCCGGCTCCGGACGCGGTGAGCGCTCCACCCAGCGGATGACATGGGGCCACGGGGCGAGGAATCTGCCGACGCCCCATATGTGGAAAGATAAGCCTTGGGATTATGGACTGTGCTGTGCCTCGGCGGCTCATTGTGGGGCCGTGTTTTATTAATAATTTTTCTCCCCATTTGGGTAATAATGTGGACTGCTGCACTACAATTACCAGTAGGCACTGGGACTCATAAGAGTAGCCCATTGGAGGGCGGACAGTTTGAATAGAGTGCAGCAGTAACGCGAGACTTTGAAATTGATGCCTTTGATGAAGGAAATGTTCCGAAACGCGTCAGGCGCTACTAATAAACGAGACATCACACAAGTCCAATGGATGATTACTTACCTTTTGGGTGCGCTCGCACTTGCTGAAGCAACTGTTTTTTGATGTTATGCGCGCCGGGCGCGGTGAGCGCACCACCCAGCGGATGACATGGGGCCACGGGGCGAGGAATCTGCCGACGCCCGATATGTGGAAAGATAAGCCTTGGGATTATGGACTGTGCTGTGCCTCGGCGGCTCATTGTGGGGCCGTGTTTTATTAATAATTTTTCTCCCCATTTGGGTAATAATGTGGACTGCTGCACTACAATTACCAGTAGGCACTGGGACTCATAAGAGTAGCCCATTGGAGGGCGGACAGTTAGAATAGAGTGCAGCAGTAACGCAAGACTTTGAAATTGATGCCTTTGATGAAGGAAATGTTCCGAAACGCGTCAGGCGCTACTAATAAACGAGACATCACACAAGTCCAATGGATGATTACTTACCTTTTGGGTGCGCTCGCACTTGCTGTAGCAACCGTTTTTTGATGTTATGCACGCCGGCTCCGGGCGCGGTGAGCGCACCACCCAGCGGATGACATGGGGCCACGGGGCGAGGAATCTGCTGACGCCCCATATGTGGAAAGATAAACCTTGGGATTATGGACTGTGCTGTGCCTCGGCGGCTCATTGTGGGGCCGTGTTTTATTAATAATTTTTCTCCCCATTTGGGTAATAATGTGGACTGCTGCACTACAATTACCAGTAGGCACTGGGACTCATAAGAGTAGCCCATTGGAGGGCGGACAGTTTGAATAGAGTGCAGCAGTAACGCGAGACTTTGAAATTGATGCCTTTGATGAAGGAAATGTTCCGAAACGCGTCAGGCGCTACTAATAAACAAGACATCACACAAGTCCAATGGATGATTACTTACCTTTTGGGTGCGCTCGCACTTGCTGAAGCAACCGTTTTTTATGTTATGCGCGCCGGCTCTGGGCGCGGTGAGCACACCACCCAGCGGATGACATGGGGCCACAGGGCGAGGAATCTGCCGACGCCCCATATGTGGAAAGATAAGCCTTGGGATTATGGACTGTGCTGTGCCTCGGCGGCTCATTGTGGGGCCGTGTTTTATTAATAATTTTTCTCCCCATTTGGGTAATAATGTGGACTGCTGCACTACAATTACCAGTAGGCACTGGGACTCGTAAGAGTAGCCCATTGGAGGGCGGACAGTTTCAATAGAGTGCAGCAGTAACGTGAGACTTTGTAATTGATGCCTTTGATGAAGGAAATGTTCCGAAACGCGTCAGGCGCTACTAATAAACGAGACATCACACAAGTCCAATGGATGATTACTTACCTTTTGGGTGCGCTCGCACTTGCTGAAGCAACCGTTTTTTGATGTTATGCGCGCCGGCTCCGGGCGCGGTGAGCGCACCACCCAGCGGATGACATGGGGCCACGGGGCGAGGAATCTGCCGACGCCCCATATGTGGAAAGATAAGCCTTGGGATTATGGACTGTGCTGTGCCTCGGCGGCTCATTGTGGGGCCGTGTTTTATTAATAATTTTTCTCCCCATTTGGGTAATAATGTGGACTGCTGCACTACAATTACCAGTAGGCACTGGGACTCATAAGAGTAGCCCATTGGAGGGCGGACAGTTTGAATAGAGTGCAGCAGTAACGCGAGACTTTGAAATTGATGCCTTTGATGAAGGAAATGTTCCGAAACGCGTCAGGCGCTACTAATAAACGAGACATCACACAAGTCCAATGGACAATTACTTACCTTTTGGGTGCGCTCGCACTTGCTGAAGCAACCGTTTTTTATGTTATGCGCGCCGGCTCCGGGCGCGGTGAGCGCACCATCCAGCGGATGACATGGGGCCACGGGGCGAGGAATCTGCCGACGCCCCATATGTGGAAAGATAAGCCTTGGGATTATGGACTGTGCTGTGCCTCGGCGGCTCATTGTGGGGCCGTGTTTTATTAATAATTTTTCTCCTCATTTGGGTAATAATGTGGACTGCTGCACTACAATTACCAGTAGGCACTGGGACTCATAAGAGTAGCCCATTGGAGGGCGGACAGTTTGAATAGAGTGCAGCAGTAACGCGAGACTTTGAAATTGATGCCTTTGATGAAGGAAATGTTCCGAAACGCGTCAGGCGCTACTAATAAACGAGACATCACACAAGTCCAATGGATGATTACTTACCTTTTGGGTGCGCTCGCAGTTGCTGAAGCAACCGTTTTTTGATGTTATGCGCGCCGGCTCCGGGCGCGGTGAGCGCTCCACCCAGCGGATGACATGGGGCCACAGGGCGAGGAATCTGCCGACGCCCCATATGTGGAAAGATAAGCCTTGGGATTATGGACTGTGCTGTGCCTCGGCGGCTCATTGTGGGGCCGTGTTTTATTAATAATTTTTCTCCCCATTTGGGTAATAATGTGGACTGCTGCACTACAATTACCAGTAGGCACTGGGACTCATAAGAGTAGCCCATTGGAGGGCGGACAGTTTGAATAGAGTGCAGCAGTAACGCGAGACTTTGAAATTGATGCCTTTGATGAAGGAAATGTTCCGAAACGCGTCAGGCGCTACTAATAAACGAGACATCACACAAGTCCAATGGATGATTACTTACCTTTTGGGTGCGCTCGCACTTGCTGAAGCAACCGTTTTTTGATGTTATGCGCGCCGGCTCCGGTCGCGGTGAGCGCACCACCCAGCGGATTACATGGGGCCACGGGGCGAGGAATCTGCCGACGCCCCATATGTGGAAAGATAAGCCTTGGGATTATGGACTGTGCTGTGCCTCGGCGGCTCATTGTGGGGCCGTGTTTTATTAATAATTTTTCTCCCCATTTGGGTAATAATGTGGACTGCTGCACTACAATTACCAGTAGGCACTGGGACTCATAAGAGTAGCCCATTGGAGGGCGGACAGTTTGAATAGAGTGCAGCAGTAACGCAAGACTTTGAAATTGATGCCTTTGATGAAGGAAATGTTCCGAAACGCGTCAGGCGCTACTAATAAACGAGACATCACACAAGTCCAATGGATGATTACTTACCTTTTGGGTGCGCTCGCACTTGCTGAAGCAACCGTTTTTTGATGTTATGCGCGCCGGCTCCGGGCGCGGTGAGCGCACCACCCAGCGGATGACACGGGGCCACGGGGCGAGGAATCTGCCGACACCCCATATGTGGAAAGATAAGCCTTGGGATTATGGACTGTGCTGTGCCTCCACGGCTCATTGTGGGGCCGTGTTTTATTAATAATTTTTCTCCCCATTTGGTTAATAATGTGGACTGCTGCACTACAATTACCAGTAGGCACTGGGACTCATAAGAGTAGCCCATTGGAGGGCGGACAGTTTGAATAGAGTGCAGCAGTAACGCGAGACTTTGAAATTGATGCCTTTGATGAAGGAAATGTTCCGAAACGCGTCAGGCGCTACTAATAAACGAGACATCACACAAGTCCAATGGATGATTACTTACCTTTTGGGTGCGCTCGCACTTGCTGAAGCAACCGTTTTTTGATGTTATGCGCGCCGGCTCCGGTCGCGGTGAGCGCACCACCCAGCGGATGACATGGGGCCACGGGGCGAGGAATCTGCCGACGCCCCATATGTGGAAAGATAAGCCTTGGGATTATGGACTGTGCTGTGCCTCGGCGGCTCATTGTGGGGCCGTGTTTTATTAATAATTTTTCTCCCCATTTGGGTAATAATGTGGACTGCTGCACTACAATTACCAGTAGGCACTGGGACTCATAAGAGTAGCCCATTGGAGGGCGGACAGTTTGAATAGAGTGCAACAGTAATGCGAGACTTTGAAATTGATGCCTTTGATGAAGGAAATGTTCCGAAACGCGTCAGGCACTACTAATAAACGAGACATCACACAAGTCCAATGGATGATTACTTACCTTTTGGGTGCGCTCGCACTTGCTGAAGCAACCGTTTTTTGATGTTATGCGCGCCGGCTCCGGGCGCGGTGAGCGCTCCACCCAGCGGATGACATGGGGCCACGGGGCGAGGAATCTGCCGACACCCCATATGTGGAAAGATAAGCCTTGGGATTATGGACTATGCTGTGCCTCGGCGGCTCATTGTGGGGCCGTGTTTTATTAATAATTTTTCTCCCCATTTGGTTAATAATGTGGACTGCTGCACTACAATTACCAGTAGGCACTGGGACTCATAAGAGTAGCCCATTGGAGGGCGGACAGTTTGAATAGAGTGCAACAGTAATGCGAGACTTTGAAATTGATGCCTTTGATGAAGGAAATGTTCCGAAACGCATCAGGCACTACTTATAAACGAGACATCACACAAGTCCAATGGATGATTACTTACCTTTTGGGTGCGCTCGCACTTGCTGAAGCAACCATTTTTTTATGTTATGCGCGCCGGCTCCGGGCGCGGTGAGCGCACCACCCAGCGGATGACATGGGGCCACGGGGCGAGGAATCTGCCGACGCCCCATATGTGGAAAGATAAACCTTGGGATTATGGACTGTGCTGTGCCTCGGCGGCTCATTGTGGGGTCGTGTTTTATTAATAATTTTTCTCCCCATTTGGGTAATAATGTGGACTGCTGCACTACAATTACCAGTAGGCACTGGGACTCACAAGAGTAGCCCATTGGAGGGCGGACAGTTTGAATAGAGTGCAGCAGTAACGCGAGACTTTGAAATTGATGCCTTTGATGAAGGAAATGTTCCGAAACGCGTCAGGCGCTACTAATAAACGAGACATCACACAAGTCCAATGGATGATAACTTACCTTTTGGGTGCGCTCGCACTTGCTGAAGCAACCGTTTTTTGATGTTATGCGCGCCGGCTCCGGGCGCGGTGAGCGCTCCACCCAGCGGATGACATGGGGCCACGGGGCGAGGAATCTGCCGACACCCCATATGTGGAAAGATAAGCCTTGGGATTATGGACTGTGCTGTGCCTCGGCGGCTCATTGTGGGGCCGTGTTTTATTAATAATTTTTCTCCCCATTTGGGTAATAATGTGGACTGCTGCACTACAATTACCAGTAGGCACTGGGACTCATAAGAGTAGCCCATTGGAGGGCGGACAGTTTGAATAGAGTGCAACAGTAATGCGAGACTTTGAAATTGATGCCTTTGATGAAGGAAATGTTCCGAAACGCGTCAGGCACTACTAATAAACGAGACATCACAAAAGTCCAATGGATGATTACTTACCTTTTGGGTGCGCTCGCACTTGCTGAAGCAACCGTTTTTTGATGTTATGCGCGCCGGCTCCGGGCGCGGTGAGCGCACCACCCAGCGGATGACATGGGGCCACAGGGCGAGGAATCTGCCGACGCCCCATATGTGGAAAGATAAACCTTGGGATTATGGACTGTGCTGTGCCTCGGCGGCTCATTGTGGGGTCGTGTTTTATTAATAATTTTTCTCCCCATTTGGGTAATAATGTGGACTGCTGCACTACAATTACCAGTAGGCACTTGGACTCACAAGAGTAGCCCATTGGAGGGCGGACAGTTTGACTAGAGTGCAGCAGTAACGCGAGACTTTGAAATTGATGCCTTTGATGAAGGAAATGTTCCGAAACGCTCAGGCACTACTAATAAACGAGACATCACACAAGTCCAATGGATGATTACTTACCTTTTGGGTGCGGTTGCACTTGCTGAAGCAACCATTTTTTTATGTTATGCGCGCCGGCTCCGGGCGCGTTGAGCGCACCACCCAGCGGATGACATGGGGCCACGGGGCGAGGAATCTGCCGACGCCCCATATGTGGAAAGATAAACCTTGGGATTATGGACTGTGCTGTGCCTCGGCGGCTCATTGTGGGGCCGTGTTTTATTAATAATTTTTGTCCCCATTTGGGTAATAATGTGGACTGCTGCACTACAATTACCAGTAGGCACTGGGACTCATAAGAGTAGCCCATTGGAGGGCGGACAGTTTGAATAGAGTGCAGCAGTAACGCGAGACTTTGAAATTGATGCCTTTGATGAAGGAAATGTTCCGAAACGCGTCAGGCGCTACTAATAAACGAGACATCACACAAGTCCAATGGATGATTACTTACCTTTTGGGTGCGCTCGCACTTGCTGAAGCAACCGTTTTTTGATGTTATGCGCGCCGGCTCCGGGCGCGGTGAGCGCACCACCCAGCGGATGACATGGGGCCACGGGGCGAGGAATCTGCCGACGCCCCATATGTGGAAAGATAAACCTTGGGATTATGGACTGTGCTGTGCCTCGGCGGCTCATTGTGGGGCCGTGTTTTATTAATAATTTTTCTCCCCATTTGGGTAATAATGTGAACTGCTGCACTACAATTACCAGTAGGCACTGGGACTCATAAGAGTAGCCCATTGGAGGGCGGACAGTTTGAATAGAGTGCAGCAGTAACGCGAGACTTTGAAATTGATGCCTTTGATGAAGGAAATGTTCCGAAACGCGTCAGGCGCTACTAATAAACGAGACATCACACAAGTCCAATGGACGATTACTTACCTTTTGGGTGCGCCCGCACTTGCTGAAGCAACCGTTTTTTATGTTATGCGCGCCGGCTCCGGGCGCGGTGAGCGCACCATCCAGCGGATGACATGGGGCCCCGGGGCGAGGAATCTGCCGACGCCCCATATGTGGAAAGATAAGCCTTGGGATTATGGACTGTGCTGTGCCTCGGCGGCTCATTGTGGGGCCGTGTTTTATTAATAATTTTTCTCCCCATTTGGGTAATAATGTGGACTGCTGCACTACAATTACCAGTAGGCACTGGGACTCATAAGAGTAGCCCATTGGAGGGCGGACAGTTTGAATAGAGTGCAGCAGTAACGCGAGACTTTGAAATTGATGCCTTTGATGAAGGAAATGTTCCGAAACGCGTCAGGCGCTACTTATAAACGAGACATCACACAAGTCCAATGGATGATTACTTACCTTTTGGGTGCGCTCGCACTTGCTGAAGCAACCGTTTTTTGATGTTATGCGCGCCGGCTCCGGGCGCGGTGAGCGCTCCACCCAGCGGATGACATGGGGCCACAGGGCGAGGAATCTGCCGACGCCCCATATGTGGAAAGATAAGCCTTGGGATTCTTGTCTGTGCTGTGCCTCGGCGGCTCATTGTGGGGCCGTGTTTTATTAATAATTTTTCTCCCCATTTGGGTAATAATGTGGACTGCTGCACTACAATTACCAGTAGGCACTGGGACTCATAAGAGTAGCCCATTGGAGGGCGGAGAGTTTGAATAGAGTGCAGCAGTAACGCAAGACTTTGAAATTGATGCCTTTGATGAAGGAAATGTTCCGAAACGCGTCAGGCGCTACTAATAAACGAGACATCACACAAGTCCAATGGATGATTACTTACCTTTTGGGTGCGCTCGCACTTGCTGAAGCAACCGTTTTTTGATAGTATGCGCGCCGGGCGCGGTGAGCGCACCACCCAGCGGATGACATGGGGCCACGGGGCGAGGAATCTGCCGACGCCCCATATGTGGAAAGATAAGCCTTGGGATTATGGACTGTGCTGTGCCTCGGCGGCTCATTGTGGGGCCGTGTTTTATTAATAATTTTTCTCCCCATTTGGGTAATAATGTGGACTGCTGCACTACAATTACCAGTAGGCACTGGGACTCATAAGAGTAGCCCATTGGAGGGCGGACAGTTTGAATAGAGTGCAGCAGTAACGCGAGACTTTGAAATTGATGCCTTTGATGAAGGAAATGTTCCGAAACGCGTCAGGCGCTACTAATAAACGAGACATCACACAAGTCCAATGGATGATTACTTACCTTTTGGGTGCGCTCGCACTTGCTGAAGCAACCGTTTTTTGATGTTATGCGCGCCGGCTCCGGGCGCGGTGAGCGCACCACCCAGCGGATGACATGGGGCCACGGGGCGAGGAATCTGCCAACGCCCCATATGTGGAAAGATAAGCCTTGGGATTATGGACTGTGCTGTGCCTCAGCGGCTCATTGTGGGGTCGTGTTTTATTAATAATTTTTCTCCCCATTTGGGTAATAATGTGGACTGCTGCAATACAATTACCAGTAGGCACTGGGACTCACAAGAGTAGCCCATTGGAGGGCGGACAGTTTGAATAGAGTGCAGCAGTAACGCGAGAGTTTGAAATTGATGCCTTTGATGAAGGAAATGTTCCGAAACGCGTCAGGCGCTACTAATAAACGAGACATCACACAAGTCCAATGGATGATTACTTACCTTTTGGGTGCGCTCGCACTTGCTGAAGCAACCGTTTTTTGATGTTATGCGCGCCGGCACCGGGCGCGGTGAGCGCACCACCCAGCAGATGACATGGGGCCACGGGGCGAGGAATCTGCGGACGCCCCATATGTGGAAAGGTAATCCTTGGGATTATGGACCGTACTGTGCCTCGGCGGCTCATTGTGGGGCCATGTTTTATTAATAATTTTTCTCCCCATTTGGGTAATAATGTGGACTGCTGCACTACAATTACCAGTAGGCACTGGGACTCATAAGAGTAGCCCATTGGAGGGCGGACAGTTTGAATAGAGTGCAGCAGTAACGCAAGACTTTGAAATTGATGCCTTTGATGAAGGAAATGTTCCGAAACGCGTCAGGCGCTACTAATAAACGAGACATCACACAAGTCCAATGGATGATAACTTACCTTTTGGGTGCGCTCGCACTTGCTGAAGCAACCGTTTTTTGATGTTATGCGCGCCGGCTCCGGGTGCGGTGAGCGCTCCACCCAGCGGATGACATGGGGCCACGGGGCGAGGAATCTGCCGACGCCCCATATGTGGAAAGATAAGCCTTGGGATTATGGACTGTGCTGTGCCTCGGCGGCTCATTGTGGGGCCGTGTTTTATTAATAATTTTTCTCCCCATTTGGGTAATAATGTGGACTGCTGCACTACAATTACCAGTAGGCACTGGGACTCAAAAGAGTAGCCCATTGGAGGGCGGACAGTTTGAATAGAGTGCAGCAGTAACGCGAGACTTTGAAATTGATGCCTTAAATGAAGGAAATGTTCCGAAACACGTCAGGCGCTACTAATAAACGAGACATCACACAAGTCCAATGGATGATTACTTACCTTTTGGGTGCGCTCGCACTTGCTGAAGCAACCGTTTTTTGATAGTATGCGCGCCGGCTCCGGGCGCGGTGAGCGCACCACCCAGCGGATGACTTGGGGCCACGGGGCGAGGAATCTGCCGACGCCCCATATGTGGAAAGATAAGCCTTGGGATTATGGACTGTGCTGTGCCTCGGCGGCTCATTGTGGGGCCGTGTTTTATTAATAATTTTTCTCCCCATTTGGGTAATAATGTGGACTGCTGCACTACAATTACCAGTAGGCACTGGGACTCATAAGAGTAGCCCATTGGAGGGCGGACAGTTTGAATAGAGTGCAACAGTAATGCGAGACTTTGAAATTGAGGACTTTGATGAAGGAAATGTTCCGAAACGCGTCAGGCACTACTAATAAACGAGACATCACACAAGTCCAATGGATGATTACTTACCTTTTGGGTGCGCTCGCACTTGCTGAAGCAACCGTTTTTTGATGTTATGCGCGCCGGCTCCGGGCGCGGTGAGCGCACCACCCAGCGGATGACATGGGGCCACGGGGCGAGGAATCTGCCGACGCCCCATATGTGGAAAGATAAACCTTGGGATTATGGACTGTGCTGTGCCTCGGCGGCTCATTGTGGGGCCGTGTTTTATTAATAATTTTTCTCCCCATTTGGGTAATAATGTGGACTGCTGCACTACAATTACCAGTAGGCACTGGGACTCATAAGAGTAGCCCATTGGAGGGCGGACAGTTTGAATAGAGTGCAGCAGTAACGCGAGACTTTGAAATTGATGCCTTTGATGAAGGAAATGTTCCGAAACGCGTCAGGCGCTACTAATAAACGAGACATCACACAAGTCCAATGGATGATTACTTACCTTTTGGGTGCGCTCGCACTTGCTGAAGCAACCGTTTTTTGATGTTATGCGCGCCGGCTCCGGGCGCGGTGAGCGCTCCACCCAGCGGATGACATGGGGCCACAGGGCGAGGAATCTGCCGACGCCCCATATGTGGAAAGATAAGCCTTGGGATTATGGACTGTGCTGTGCCTCGGCGGCTCATTGTGGGGCCGTGTTTTATTAATAATTTTTCTCCCCATTTGGGTAATAATGTGGACTGCTGCACTACAATTACCAGTAGGCACTGGGACTCATAAGAGTAGCCCATTGGAGGGCGGAGAGTTTCAATAGAGTGCAGCAGTAACGCGAGACTTTGAAATTGATGCCTTTGATGAAGGAAATGTTCCGAAACGCGTCAGGCGCTACTAATAAACGAGACATCACACAAGTCCAATGGATGATTACTTACCTTTTGGGTGCGCTCGCACTTGCTGAAGCAACCGTTTTTTGATAGTATGCGCGCCGGCTCCGGGCGCGGTGAGCGCACCACCCAGCGGATGACTTGGGGCCACGGGGCGAGGAATCTGCCGACGCCCCATATGTGGAAAGATAAGCCTTGGGATTATGGACTGTGCTGTGCCTCGGCGGCTCATTGTGGGGCCGTGTTTTATTAATAATTTTTCTCCCCATTTGGGTAATAATGTGGACTGCTGCACTACAATTACCAGTAGGCACTGGGACTCATAAGAGTAGCCCATTGGAGGGCGGACAGTTTGAATAGAGTGCAGCAGTAACGCGAGACTTTGAAATTGATGCCTTTGATGAAGGAAATGTTCCGAAACGCGTCAGGCGCTACTAATAAACGAGACATCACACAAGTCCAATGGATGATTACTTACCTTTTGGGTGCGCTCGCACTTGCTGAAGCAACCGTTTTTTGATGTTATGCGCGCCGGCTCCGGGCGCGGTGAGCGCTCCACCCAGCGGATGACATGGGGCCACAGGGCGAGGAATCTGCCGACGCCCCATATGTGAAAAGATAAGCCTTGGGATTATGGACTGTGCTGTGCCTCGGCGGCTCATTGTGGGGCCGTGTTTTATTAATAATTTTTCTCCCCATTTGGGTAATAATGTGGACTGCTGCACTACAATTACCAGTAGGCACTGGGACTCATAAGAGTAGCCCATTGGAGGGCGGACAGTTTGAATAGAGTGCAGCAGTAACGCGAGACTTTGAAATTGATGCCTTTGATGAAGGAAATGTTCCGAAACGCGTCAGGCGCTACTAATAAACGAGACATCACACAAGTCCAATGGATGATTACTTACCTTTTGGGTGCGCTCGCACTTGCTGAAGCAACCGTTTTTTGATGTTATGCGCGCCGGCTCCGGGCGCGGTGAGCGCACCACCCAGCGGATGACATGGGGCCACGGGGCGAGGAATCTGCCGACGCCCCATATGTGGAAAGATAAGCCTTGGGATTATGGACTGTGCTGTGCCTCGGCGGCTCATTGTGGGGCAGTGTTTTATTAATAATTTTTCTCCCCATTTGGGTAATAATGTGGACTGCTGCACTACAATTACCAGTAGGCACTGGGACTCATAAGAGTAGCCCATTGGAGGGCGGACAGTTTGAATAGAGTGCAACAGTAATGCGAGACTTTGAAATTGATGCCTTTGATGAAGGAAATGTTCCGAAACGCGTCAGGCACTACTAATAAACGAGACATCACACAAGTCCAATGGATGATTACTTACCTTTTGGGTGCGCTCGCACTTGCTGAAGCAACCGTTTTTTGATGTTATGCGCGCCGGCTCCGGGCGCGGTGAGCGCACCACCCAGCGGATGACATGGGGCCACGGGGCAAGGAATCTGCCGACGCCCCATATGTGGAAAGATAAGCCTAGGGATTATGGACTGTGCTGTGCCTCGGCGGCTCATTGTGGGGCCGTGTTTTATTAATAATTTTTCTCCCCATTTGGGTAATAATGTGGACTGCTGCACTACAATTACCAGTAGGCACTGGGACTCATAAGAGTAGCCCATTGGAGGGCGGACAGTTTGAATAGAGTGCAGCAGTAACGCGAGACTTTGAAATTGATGCCTTTGATGAAGGAAATGTTCCGAAACGCGTCAGGCGCTACTAATAAACGAGACATCACACAAGTCCAATGGATGATTACTTACCTTTTGGGTGCGCTCGCACTTGCTGAAGCAACCGTTTTTTGATGTTATGCGCGCCGGCTCCGGGCGCGGTGAGCGCTCCACCCAGCGGATGACATGGGGCCACAGGGCGAGGAATCTGCCGACGCCCCATATGTGAAAAGATAAGCCTTGGGATTATGGACTGTGCTGTGCCTCGGCGGCTCATTGTGGGGCCGTGTTTTATTAATAATTTTTCTCCCCATTTGGGTAATAATGTGGACTGCTGCACTACAATTACCAGTAGGCACTGGGACTCATAAGAGTAGCCCATTGGAGGGCGGAGAGTTTGAATAGAGTGCAGCAGTAACGCGAGACTTTGAAATTGATGCCTTTGATGAAGGAAATGTTCCGAAACGCGTCAGGCGCTACTAATAAACGAGACATCACACAAGTCCAATGGATGATTACTTACCTTTTGGGTGCGCTCGCACTTGCTGAAGCAACCGTTTTTTGATAGTATGCGTGCCGTCTCCGGGCGCGGTGAGCGCACCACCCAGCGGATGACATGGGGCCACGGGGCGAGGAATCTGCCGACGCCCCATATGTGGAAAGATAAGCCTTGGGATTATGGACTGTGCTGTGCCTCGGCGGCTCATTGTGGGGCCGTGTTTTATTAATAATTTTTCTCCCCATTTGGGTAATAATGTGGACTGCTGCACTACAATTACCAGTAGGCACTGGGACTCATAAGAGTAGCCCATTGGAGGGCGGACAGTTTGAATAGAGTGCAGCAGTAACGCGAGACTTTGAAATTGATGCCTTTGATGAAGGAAATGTTCCGAAACGCGTCAGGCGCTACTAATAAACGAGACATCACACAAGTCCAATGGATGATTACTTACCTTTTGGGTGCGCTCGCACTTGCTGAAGCAACCGTTTTTTGATGTTATGCGCGCCGGCTCCGGGCGCGGTGAGCGCACCACCCAGCGGATGACATGGGGCCACGGGGCGAGGAATCTGCCGACGCCCCATACGTGGAAAGATAAACCTTGGGATTATGGACTGTGCTGTGCCTCGGCGGCTCATTGTGGGGTCGTGTTTTATTAATAATTTTTCTCCCCATTTGGGTAATAATGTGGACTGCTGCACTACAATTACCAGTAGGCACTGGGACTCATAAGAGTAGCCCATTGGAGGGCGGACAGTTTGAATAGAGTGCAGCAGTAACGCGAGACTTTGAAATTGATGCCTTTGATGAAGGAAATGTTCCGAAACGCGTCAGGCGCTACTAATAAACGAGACATCACACAAGTCCAATGGATGATTACTTACCTTTTGGGTGCGCTCGCACTTGCTGAAGCAACCGTTTTTTGATGTTATGCGCGCCGGCTCCGGGCGCGGTGAGCGCACCACCCAGCGGATGACATGGGGCCACGGGGCGAGGAATCTGCCGACGCCCCATATGTGGAAAGATAAGCCTTGGGATTATGGACTGTGCTGTGCCTCGGCGGCTCATTGTGGGGCAGTGTTTTATTAATAATTTTTCTCCCCATTTGGGTAATAATGTGGACTGCTGCACTACAATTACCAGTAGGCACTGGGACTCATAAGAGTAGCCCATTGGAGGGCGGACAGTTTGAATAGAGTGCAACAGTAATGCGAGACTTTGAAATTGATGCCTTTGATGAAGGAAATGTTCCGAAACGCGTCAGGCACTACTAATAAACGAGACATCACACAAGTCCAATGGATGATTACTTACCTTTTGGGTGCGCTCGCACTTGCTGAAGCAACCGTTTTTTGATGTTATGCGCGCCGGCTCCGGGCGCGGTGAGCGCACCACCCAGCGGATGACATGGGGCCACGGGGCAAGGAATCTGCCGACGCCCCATATGTGGAAAGATAAGCCTTGGGATTATGGACTGTGCTGTGCCTCGGCGGCTCATTGTGGGGCCGTGTTTTATTAATAATTTTTCTCCCCATTTGGGTAATAATGTGGACTGCTGCACTACAATTACCAGTAGGCACTGGGACTCATAAGAGTAGCCCATTGGAGGGCGGACAGTTTGAATAGAGTGCAGCAGTAACACGAGACTTTGAAATTGATGCCTTTGATGAAGGAAATGTTCCGAAACGCGTCAGGCACTACTAATAAACGAGACATCACACAAGTCCAATGGATGATTACTTACCTTTTGGGTGCGCTCGCACTTGCTAAAGCAACCATTTTTTTATGTTATGCGCGCCGGCTCCGGGCGCGGTGAGCGCACCACCCAGCGGATGACATGGGGCCACGGGGCGTGGAATCTGCCGACGCCCCATATGTGGAAAGATAAACCTTGGGATTATGGACTGTGCTGTGCCTCGGCGGCTCATTGTGGGGCCGTGTTTTATTAATAATTTTTCTCCCCATTTGGGTAATAATGTGGACTGCTGCACTACAATTACCAGTAGGCACTGGGACTCATAAGAGTAGCCCATTGGAGGGCGGACAGTTTGAATAGAGTGCAGCAGTAACGCGAGACTTTGAAATTGATGCCTTTGATGAAGGAAATGTTCCGAAACGCGTCAGGCGCTACTAATAAACGAGACATCACACAAGTCCAATGGACGATTACTTACCTTTTGGGTGCGCTCGCACTTGCTGAAGCAACCGTTTTTTGATGTTATGCGCGCCGGCTCCGGGCGCGGTGAGCGCTCCACCCAGCGGATGACATGGGGCCACAGGGCGAGGAATCTGCCGACGCCCCATGTGTGGAAAGATAAGCCTTGGGATTATGGACTGTGCTGTGCCTCGGCGGCTCATTGTGGGGCTGTGTTTTATTAATAATTTTTCTCCCCATTTGGGTAATAATGTGGACTGCTGCACTACAATTACCAGTAGGCACTGGGACTCATAAGAGTAGCCCATTGGAGGGCGGAGAGTTTGAATGGAGTGCAGCAGTAACGCAAGACTTTGAAATTGATGCCTTTGATGAAGGAAATGTTCCGAAACGCGTCAGGCGCTACTAATAAACGAGACATCACACAAGTCCAATGGATGATTACTTACCTTTTGGGTGCGCTCGCACTTGCTGAAGCAACCGTTTTTTGATGTTATGCGCGCCGGCTCCGGGCGCGGTGAGCGCACCACCCAGCGGATGACATGGGGCCACGGGGCGAGGAATCTGCCGACGCCCCATGTGTGGAAAGATAAGCCTTGGGATTATGGACTGTGCTGTGCCTCGGCGGCTCATTGTGGGGCCGTGTTTTATTAATAATTTTTCTCCCCATTTGGGTAATAATGTGGACTGCTGCACTACAATTACCAGTAGGCACTGGGACTCATAAGAGTAGCCCATTGGAGGGCGGAGAGTTTGAATAGAGTGCAGCAGTAACGCGAGACTTTGAAATTGATGCCTTTGATGAAGGAAATGTTCCGAAACGCGTCAGGCGCTACTAATAAACGAGACATCACACAAGTCCAATGGATGATTACTTACCTTTTGGGTGCGCTAGCACTTGCTGAAACAACCGTTTTTTGATGTTATGCGCGCCGGCTCCGGGCGCGGTGAGCGCACCACCCAGCGGATGACATGGGGCCACGGGGCAAGGAATCTGCCGACGCCCCATATGTGGAAAGATAAGCCTTGGGATTATGGACTGTGCTGTGCCTCGGTGGCTCATTGTGGGGCCGTGTTTTATTAATAATTTTTCTCCCCATTTGGGTAATAATGTGGACTGCTGCACTACAATTACCAGTAGGCACTGGGACTCATAAGAGTAGCCCATTGGAGGGCGGACAGTTTGAATAGAGTGCAGCAGTAACGCGAGACTTTGAAATTGATGCCTTTGATGAAGGAAATGTTCCGAAACGCGTCAGGCGCTACTAATAAACGAGACATCACACAAGTCCAATGGATGATTACTTACCTTTTGGGTGCGCTCGCACTTGCTGAAGCAACCGTTTTTTGATGTTATGCGCGCCGGCTCCGGGTGCGGTGAGCGCACCACCCAGCGGATGACATGGGGCCACGGGGCGAGGAATCTGCCGACGCCCCATATGTGGAAAGATAAGCCTTGGGATTATGGACTGTGCTGTGCCTCGGCGGCTCATTGTGGGGCCGTGTTTTATTAATAATTTTTCTCCCCATTTGGGTAATAATGTGGACTGCTGCACTACAATTACCAGTATGCACTGGGACTCATAAGAGTAGCCCATTGGAGGGCGGACAGTTTGAATAGAGTGCAACAGTAATGCGAGACTTTGAAATTGATGCCTTTGATGAAGGAAATGTTCCGAAACGCGTCAGGCACTACTAATAAACGAGACATCACACAAGTCCAATGGATGATTACTTACCTTTTGGGTGCGCTCGCACTTGCTGAAGCAACCGTTTTTTGATGTTATGCGCGCCGGCTCCGGGCGCGGTGAGCGCACCACCCAGCGGATGACATGGGGCCACGGGGCAAGGAATCTGCCGACGCCCCATATGTGGAAAGATAAGCCTTGGGATTATGGACTGTGCTGTGCCTCGGCGGCTCATTGTGGGGCCGTGTTTTATTAATAATTTTTCTCCCCATTTGGGTAATAATGTGGACTGCTGCACTACAATTACCAGTAGGCACTGGGACTCATAAGAGTAGCCCATTGGAGGGCGGACAGTTTGAATAGAGTGCAGCAGTAACGCGAGACTTTGAAATTGATGCCTTTGATGAAGGAAATGTTCCGAAACGCGTCAGGCGCTACTAATAAACGAGACATCACACAAGTCCAATGGATGATTACTTACCTTTTGGGTGCGCTCGCACTTGCTGAAGCAACCGTTTTTTGATGTTATGCGCGCCGGCTCCGGGCGCGGTGAGCGCTCCACCCAGCGGATGACATGGGGCCACAGGGCGAGGAATCTGCCGACGCCCCATATGTGGAAAGATAAGCCTTGGGATTATGGACTGTGCTGTGCCTCGGCGGCTCATTGTGGGGCCGTGTTTTATTAATAATTTTTCTCCCCATTTGGGTAATAATGTGGACTGCTGCACTACAATTACCAGTAGGCACTGGGACTCATAAGAGTAGCCCATTGGAGGGCAGAGAGTTTGAATAGAGTGCAGCAGTAACGCGAGACTTTGAAATTGATGCCTTTGATGAAGGAAATGATCCGAAACGCGTCAGGCGCTACTAATAAACGAGACATCACACAAGTCCAATGGATGATTACTTACCTTTTGGGTGCGCTCGCACTTGCTGAAGCAACCGTTTTTTGATAGTATGCGCGCCGGCTCCGGGCGCGGTGAGTGCACCACCCAGCGGATGACTTGGGGCTACGGGGCGAGGAATCTGCCGACGCCCCATATGTGGAAAGATAAGCCTTGGGATTATGGACTGTGCTGTGCCTCGGCGGCTCATTGTGGGGCCGTGTTTTATTAATAATTTTTCTCCCCATTTGGGTAATAATGTGGACTGCTGCACTACAATTACCAGTAGGCACTGGGACTCATAAGAGTAGCCCATTGGAGGGTGGACAGTTTGAATAGAGTGCAGCAGTAACGCGAGACTTTGAAATTGATGCCTTTGATGAAGGAAATGTTCCGAAACGCGTCAGGCGCTACTAATAAACGAGACATCACACAAGTCCAATGGATGATTACTTACCTTTTGGGTGCGCTCGCACTTGCTGAAGCAACCGTTTTTTGATGTTATGCGCGCCGGCTCCGGGCGCGGTGAGCGCTCCACCCAGCGGATGACATGGGGCCACAGGGCGAGGAATCTGCCGACGCCCCATATGTGAAAAGATAAGCCTTGGGATTATGGACTGTGCTGTGCCTCGGCGGCTCATTGTGGGGCCGTGTTTTATTAATAATTTTTCTCCCCATTTGGGTAATAATGTGGACTGCTGCACTACAATTACCAGTAGGCACTGGGACTCATAAGAGTAGCCCATTGGAGGGCGGAGAGTTTGAATAGAGTGCAGCAGTAATGCGAGACTTTGAAATTGATGCCTTTGATGAAAGAAATGTTCCGAAACGCTTCAGGCACTACTAATAAACGAGACATCACACAAGTCCAATGGATGATTACTTACCTTTTGGGTGCGCTCGCACTTGCTGAACCAACCGTTTTTTGATGTTATGCGCGCCGTCTCCGGGCGCGGTGAGCGCACCACCCAGCGGATGACATGGGGCCACGGGGCGAGGAATCTGCCAACGCCCCATATGTGGAAAGATAAGCCTTGGGATTATGGACTGTGCTGTGCCTCGGCGGCTCATTGTGGGGTCGTGTTTTATTAATAATTTTTCTCCCCATTTGGGTAATAATGTGGACTGCTGCAATACAATTACCAGTAGGCACTGGGACTCACAAGAGTAGCCCATTGGAGGGCGGACAGTTTGAATAGAGTGCAGCAGTAACGCGAGAGTTTGAAATTGATGCCTTTGATGAAGGAAATGTTCCGAAACGCGTCAGGCGCTACTAATAAACGAGACATCACACAAGTCCAATGGATGATTACTTACCTTTTGGGTGCGCTCGCACTTGCTGAAGCAACCGTTTTTTGATGTTATGCGCGCCGGCACCGGGCGCGGTGAGCGCACCACCCAGCGGATGACATGGGGCCACGGGGCGAGGAATCTGCGGACGCCCCATATGTGGAAAGATAATCCTTGGGATTATGGACTGTACTGTGCCTCGGCGGCTCATTGTGGGGCCATGTTTTATTAATAATTTTTCTCCCCATTTGGGTAATAATGTGGACTGCTGCACTACAATTACCAGTAGGCACTGGGACTCATAAGAGTAGCCCATTGGAAGGCGGACAGTTTGAATAGAGTGCAGCAGTAACGCGAGACTTTGAAATTGATGCCTTTGATTAAGGAAATGTTCCGAAACGCGTCAGGCGCTACTAATAAACGAGACATCACACAAGTCCAATGGATGATAACTTACCTTTTTGGTGCGCTCGCACTTGCTGAAGCAACCGTTTTTTGATGTTATGCGCGCCGGCTCCGGGCGCGGTGAGCGCTCCACCCAGCGGATGACATGGGGCCACGGGGCGAGGAATCTGCCGACGCCCCATATGTGGAAAGATAAGCCTTGGGATTATGGACTGTGCTGTGCCTCGGCGGCTCATTGTGGGGCCGTGTTTTATTAATAATTTTTCTCCCCATTTGGGTAATAATGTGGACTGCTGCACTACAATTACCAGTAGGCACTGGGACTCATAAGAGTAGCCCATTGGAGGGCGGACAGTTTGAATAGAGTGCAACAGTAATGGGAGACTTTGAAATTGATGTCTTTGATGAAGGAAATGTTCCGAAACGCGTCAGGCACTACTAATAAACGAGACATCACACAAGTCCAATGGATGATTACTTACCTTTTGGGTGCGCTCGCACTTGCTGAAGCAACCGTTTTTTAATGTTATGCGCGCCTTCCCCGGGCGCGGTGAGCGCACCACCCAGCGGATGACATGGGGCCACGGGGCGAGGAATCTGCCGATGCCCCATATGTGGAAAGATAAACCTTGGGATTATGGAATGTGCTGTGCCTCGGCGGCTCATTGTGGGGTCGTGTTTTATTAATAATTTTTCTCCCCATTTGGGTAATAATGTGGACTGCTGCACTACAATTACCAGTAGGCACTGGGACTCATAAGAGTAGCCCATTGGAGGGCGGACAGTTTGAATAGAGTGCAGCAGTAACGCGAGACTTTGAAATTGATGCCTTTGATGAAGGAAATGTTCCGAAACGCGTCAGGCGCTACTAATAAACGAGACATCACACAAGTCCAATGGATGATTACTTACCTTTTGGGTGCGCTCGCACTTGCTGAAGCAACCGTTTTTTGATGTTATGCGCGCCGGCTCCGGGCGCGGTGAGCGCACCACCCAGCGGATGACATGGGGCCACGGGGCGAGGAATCTGCTGACGCCCCATATGTGGAAAGATAAGCCTTGGGATTATGGACTGTGCTGTGCCTCGGCGGCTCATTGTGGGGCCGTGTTTTATTAATAATTTTTCTCCCCATTTGGGTAATAATGTGGACTGCTGCACTACAATTACCAGTAGGCACTGGGACTCATAAGAGTAGCCCATTGGAGGGCGGACAGTTTGAATAGAGTGCAACAGTAATGCGAGACTTTGAAATTGATGCCTTTGATGAAGGAAATGTTCCGAAATGCGTCAGGCACTACTAATAAACAAGACATCACACAAGTCCAATGGATGATTACTTACCTTTTGGGTGCGCTCGCACTTGCTGAAGCAACCGTTTTTTGATGTTATGCGCGCCGGCTCCGGGCGCGGTGAGCGCACCACCCAGCGGATGACATGGGGCCACGGGGCGAGGAATCTGCCGACGCCCCATATGTGGAAAGATAAACCTTGGGATTATGGACTGTGCTGTGCCTCGGCGGCTCATTGTGGGGTCGTGTTTTATTAATAATTTTTCTCCCCATTTGGGTAATAATGTGGACTGCTGCACTACAATTACCAGTAGGCACTGGGACCCATAAGAGTAGCCCATTGGAGGGCGGACAGTTTGAATAGAGTGCAACAGTAATGCGAGACTTTGAAATTGATGCCTTTGATGAAGGAAATGTTCCGAAACCCGTCAGGCACTACTAATAAACGAGACATCACACAAGTCCAATGGATGATTACTTACCTTTTGGGTGCGCTCGCACTTGCTGAAGCAACCGTTTTTTGATGTTATGCGCGCCGGCTCCGGGCGCGGTGAGCGCACCATCCAGCGGATGACATGGGGCCACGGGGCGAGGAATCTGCCGACGCCCCATATGTGGAAAGATAAGCCTTGGGATTATGGACTGTGCTGTGCCTCAGCGGCTCATTGTGGGGCCGTGTTTTATTAATAATTTTTCTCCCCATTTGGGTAATAATGTGGACTGCTGCACTACAATTACCAGTAGGCACTGGGACTCATAAGAGTAGCCCATTGGAGGGCGGACAGTTTGAATAGAGTGCAGCAGTAACGCGAGACTTTGAAATTGATGCCTTTGATGAAGGAAATGTTCCGAAACGCGTCAGGCGCTACTTATAAACGAGACATCACACAAGTCCAATGGATGATTACTTACCTTTTGGGTGCGCTCGCACTTGCTGAAGCAACCGTTTTTTGATGTTATGCGCGCCGGCTCCGGGCGCGGTGAGCGCTCCACCCAGCGGATGACATGGGGCCACAGGGCGAGGAATCTGCCGACGCCCCATATGTGGAATGATAAGCCTTGGGATTATGGACTGTGCTGTGCCTCGGCGGCTCATTGTGGGGCTGTGTTTTATTAATAATTTTTCTCCCCATTTGGGTAATAATGTGGACTGCTGCACTACAATTACCAGTAGGCACTGGGACTCATAAGAGTAGCCCATTGGAGGGCGGAGAGTTTGAATAGAGTGCAGCAGTAATGCAAGACTTTGAAATTGATGCCTTTGATGAAGGAAATGTTCCGAAACGCGTCAGGCGCTACTAATAAACGAGACATCACACAAGTCCAATGGATGATTACTTACCTTTTGGGTGCGCTCGCACTTGCTGAAGCAACCGTTTTTTGATGTTATGCGCGCCGGCTCCGGGTGCGGTGAGCGCACCACCCAGCGGATGACATGGGGCCACGGGGCGAGGAATCTGCCGACGCCCCATATGTGGAAAGATAAGCCTTGGGATTATGGACTGTGCTGTGCCTCGGCGGCTCATTGTGGGGCCGTGTTTTATTAATAATTTTTCTCCCCATTTGGGTAATAATGTGGACTGCTGCACTACAATTACCAGTAGGCACTGGGACTCATAAGAGTAGCCCATTGGAGGGCGGAGAGTTTGAATAGAGTGCAGCAGTAATGCGAGACTTTGAAATTGATGCCTTTGATGAAAGAAATGTTCCGAAACGCTTCAGGCACTACTAATAAACGAGACATCACACAAGTCCAATGGATGATTACTTACCTTTTGGGTGCGCTCGCACTTGCTGAAGCAACCGTTTTTTGATGTTATGCGCGCCGGCACCGGGCGCGGTGAGCGCACCACCCAGCGGATGACATGGGGCCACGGGGCGAGGAATCTGCGGACGCCCCATATGTGGAAAGATAATCCTTGGGATTATGGACTGTACTGTGCCTCGGCGGCTCATTGTGGGGCCATGTTTTATTAATAATTTTTCTCCCCATTTGGGTAATAATGTGGACTGCTGCACTACAATTACCAGTAGGCACTGGGACTCATAAGAGTAGCCCATTGGAAGGCGGACAGTTTGAATAGAGTGCAGCAGTAACGCGAGACTTTGAAATTGATGCCTTTGATTAAGGAAATGTTCCGAAACGCGTCAGGCGCTACTAATAAACGAGACATCACACAAGCCCAATGGATGATAACTTACCTTTTCGGTGCGCTCGCACTTGCTGAAGCAACCGTTTTTTGATGTTATGCGCGCCGGCTCCGGGCGCGGTGAGCGCTCCACCCAGCGGATTACATGGGGCCACGGGGCGAGGAATCTGCCGACGCCCCATATGTGGAAAGATAAACCTTGGGATTATGGACTGTGCTGTGCCTCGGCGGCTCATTGTGGGGTCGTGTTTTATTAATAATTTTTCTCCCCATTTGGGTAATAATGTGGACTGCTGCACTACAATTACCAGTAGGCACTGGGACTCATAAGAGTAGCCCATTGGAGGGCGGACAGTTTGAATAGAGTGCAACAGTAATGCGAGACTTTGAAATTGATGCCTTTGATGAAGGAAATGTTCCGAAACACGTCAGGCACTACTAATAAACGAGACATCACACAAGTCCAATGGATGATTACTTACCTTTTGGGTGCGCTCGCACTTGCTGAAGCAACCGTTTTTTGATGTTATGCGCGCCGGATCCGGGCGCGGTGAGCGCACCACCCAGCGGATGACATGGGGCCACGGGGCAAGGAATCTGCCGACGCCCCATATGTGGAAAGATAAGCCTTGGGATTATGGACTGTGCTGTGCCTCGGCGGCTCATTGTGGGGCCGTGTTTTAATAATAATTTTTCTCCCCATTTGGGTAATAATGTGGACTGCTGCACTACAATTACCAGTAGGCACTGGGACTCATAAAAGTAGCCCATTGGAGGGCGGACAGTTTGAATAGAGTGCAGCAGTAACGCGAGACTTTGAAATTGATGCCTTTGATGAAGGAAATGTTCCGAAACGCGTCAGGCGCTACTAATAAACGAGACATCACACAAGTCCAATGGATGATTACTTACCTTTTGGGTGCGCTCGCACTTGCTGAAGCAACCGTTTTTTGATGTTATGCGCGCCGGCTCCGGGCGCGGTGAGCGCTCCACCCAGCGGATGACATGGGGCCACAGGGCGAGGAATCTGCCGACGCCCCATATGTGGAAAGATAAGCCTTGGGATTATGGACTGTGCTGTGCCTCGGCGGCTCATTGTGGGGCCGTGTTTTATTAATAATTTTTCTCCCCATTTGGGTAATAATGTGGACTGCTGCACTACAATTACCAGTAGGCACTGGGACTCATAAGAGTAGCCCATTGGAGGGCGGAGAGTTTGAATAGAGTGCAGCAGTAACGCGAGACTTTGAAATTGATGCCTTTGATGAAGGAAATGTTCCGAAATGCGTCAGGCGCTACTAATAAACGAGACATCACACAAGTCCAATGGATGATTACTTACCTTTTGGGTGCGCTCGCACTTGCTGAAGCAACCGTTTTTTGATAGTATGCGCGCCGGCTCCGGGCGCGGTGAGCGCACCACCCAGCGGATGACTTGGGGCCACGGGGCGAGGAATCTGCCGACGCCCCATATGTGGAAAGATAAGCCTTGGGATTATGGACTGTGCTGTGCCTCGGCGGCTCATTGTGGGGCCGTGTTTTATTAATAATTTTTCTCCCCATTTGGGTAATAATGTGGACTGCTGCACTACAATTACCAGTAGGCACTGGGACTCATAAGAGTAGCCCATTGGAGGGCGGACAGTTTGAATAGAGTGCAACAGTAATGCAAGACTTTGAAATTGATGCCTTTGATGAAGGAAATGTTCCGAAACGCGTCAGGCACTACTAATAAACGAGACATCACACAAGTCCAATGGATGATTACTTACCTTTTGGGTGCGCTCGCACTTGCTGAAGCAACCGTTTTTTGATGTTATGCGCGCCGGCTCCGGGCGCGGTGAGCGCACCACCCAGCGGATGACATGGGGCCACGGGGCGAGGAATCTGCCGACGCCCCATATGTGGAAAGATAAACCTTGGGATTATGGACTGTGCTGTGCCTCGGCGGCTCATTGTGGGGTCGTGTTTTATTAATAATTTTTCTCCCCATTTGGGTAATATTGTGGACTGCTGCACTACAATTACCAGTAGGCACTGGGACTCACAAGAGTAGCCCATTGGAGGGCGGACAGTTTGAATAGAGTGCAGCAGTAACGCGAGACTTTGAAATTGATGCCTTTGATGAAGGAAATGTTCCGAAACGCGTCAGGCGCTACTAATAAACGAGACATCACACAAGTCCAATGGATGATTACTTACCTTTTGGGTGCGCTAGCACTTGCTGAAACAACCGTTTTTTGATGTTATGCGCGCCGGCTCCGGGCGCGGTGAGCGCACCACCCAGCGGATGACATGGGGCCACGGGGCAAGGAATCTGCCGACGCCCCATATGTGGAAAGATAAGCCTTGGGATTATGGACTGTGCTGTGCCTCGGTGGCTCATTGTGGGGCCGTGTTTTATTAATAATTTTTCTCCCCATTTGGGTAATAATGTGGACTGCTGCACTACAATTACCAGTAGGCACTGGGACTCATAAGAGTAGCCCATTGGAGGGCGGACAGTTTGAATAGAGTGCAGCAGTAACGCGAGACTTTGAAATTGATGCCTTTGATGAAGGAAATGTTCCGAAACGCGTCAGGCGCTACTAATAAACGAGACATCACACAAGTCCAATGGATGATTACTTACCTTTTGGGTGCGCTCGCACTTGCTGAAGCAACCGTTTTTTGATGTTATGCGCGCCGGCTCCGGGTGCGGTGAGCGCACCACCCAGCGGATGACATGGGGCCACGGGGCGAGGAATCTGCCGACGCCCCATATGTGGAAAGATAAGCCTTGGGATTATGGACTGTGCTGTGCCTCGGCGGCTCATTGTGGGGCCGTGTTTTATTAATAATTTTTCTCCCCATTTGGGTAATAATGTGGACTGCTGCACTACAATTACCAGTATGCACTGGGACTCATAAGAGTAGCCCATTGGAGGGCGGACAGTTTGAATAGAGTGCAACAGTAATGCGAGACTTTGAAATTGATGCCTTTGATGAAGGAAATGTTCCGAAACGCGTCAGGCACTACTAATAAACGAGACATCACACAAGTCCAATGGATGATTACTTACCTTTTGGGTGCGCTCGCACTTGCTGAAGCAACCGTTTTTTGATGTTATGCGCGCCGGCTCCGGGCGCGGTGAGCGCACCACCCAGCGGATGACATGGGGCCACGGGGCAAGGAATCTGCCGACGCCCCATATGTGGAAAGATAAGCCTTGGGATTATGGACTGTGCTGTGCCTCGGCGGCTCATTGTGGGGCCGTGTTTTATTAATAATTTTTCTCCCCATTTGGGTAATAATGTGGACTGCTGCACTACAATTACCAGTAGGCACTGGGATTCATAAGAGTGGCCCATTGGAGGGCGGACAGTTTGAATAGAGTGCAGCAGTAACGCGAGACTTTGAAATTGATGCCTTTGATGAAGGAAATGTTCCGAAACGCGTCAGGCGCTACTAATAAACGAGACATCACACAAGTCCAATGGATGATTACTTACCTTTTGGGTGCGCTCGCACTTGCTGAAGCAACCGTTTTTTGATGTTATGCGCACCGGCTCCGGGCGCGGTGAGCGCTCCACCCAGCGGATGACATGGGGCCACAGGGCGAGGAATCTGCCGACGCCCCATATGTGGAAAGATAAGCCTTGGGATTATGGACTGTGCTGTGCCTCGGCGGCTCATTGTGGGGCCGTGTTTTATTAATAATTTTTCTCCCCATTTGGGTAATAATGTGGACTGCTGCACTACAATTACCAGTAGGCACTGGGACTCATAAGAGTAGCCCATTGGAGGGCAGAGAGTTTGAATAGAGTGCAGCAGTAACGCGAGACTTTGAAATTGATGCCTTTGATGAAGGAAATGATCCGAAACGCGTCAGGCGCTACTAATAAACGAGACATCACACAAGTCCAATGGATGATTACTTACCTTTTGGGTGCGCTCGCACTTGCTGAAGCAACCGTTTTTTGATAGTATGCGCGCCGGCTCCGGGCGCGGTGAGTGCACCACCCAGCGGATGACTTGGGGCTACGGGGCGAGGAATCTGCCGACGCCCCATATGTGGAAAGATAAGCCTTGGGATTATGGACTGTGCTGTGCCTCGGCGGCTCATTGTGGGGCCGTGTTTTATTAATAATTTTTCTCCCCATTTGGGTAATAATGTGGACTGCTGCACTACAATTACCAGTAGGCACTGGGACTCATAAGAGTAGCCCATTGGAGGGCGGACAGTTTGAATAGAGTGCAGCAGTAACGCGAGACTTTGAAATTGATGCCTTTGATGAAGGAAATGTTCCGAAACGCGTCAGGCGCTACTAATAAACGAGACATCACACAAGTCCAATGGATGATTACTTACCTTTTGGGTGCGCTCGCACTTGCTGAAGCAACCGTTTTTTGATGTTATGCGCGCCGGCTCTGGGCGCGGTGAGCGCACCACCCAGCGGATGACATGGGGCCACGGGGCGAGGAATCTGCCGACGCCCCATATGTGGAAAGATAAGCCTTGGGATTATGGACTGTGCTGTGCCTCGGCGGCTCATTGTGGGGCCGTGTTTTATTAATAATTTTTCTCCCCATTTGGGTAATAATGTGAACTGCTGCACTACAATTACCAGTAGGCACTGGGACTCATAAGAGTAGCCCATTGGAGGGCGGACAGTTTGAATAGAGTGCAGCAGTAACGCGAGACTTTGAAATTGATGCCTTTGATGAAGGAAATGTTCCGAAACGCGTCAGGCGCTACTAATAAACGAGACATCACACAAGTCCAATGGACGATTACTTACCTTTTCGGTGCGCTCGCACTTGCTGAAGCAACCGTTTTTTATGTTATGCGCGCCGGCTCCGGGCGCGGTGAGCGCACCATCCAGCGGATGACATGGGGCCACGGGGCGAGGAATCTGCCGACGCCCCATATGTGGAAAGATAAGCCTTGGGATTATGGACTGTGCTGTGCCTCGGCGGCTCATTGTGGGGCCGTGTTTTATTAATAATTTTTCTCCCCATTTGGGTAATAATGTGGACTGCTGCACTACAATTACCAGTAGGCACTGGGACCCATAAGAGTAGCCCATTGGAGGGCGGACAGTTTGAATAGAGTGCAGCAGTAACGCGAGACTTTGAAATTGATGCCTTTGATGAAGGAAATGTTCCGAAACGCGTCAGGCGCTACTAATAAACGAGACATCACACAAGTCCAATGGATGATTACTTACCTTTTGGGTGCGCTCGCACTTGCTGAAGCAACCGTTTTTTGATGTTATGCGCGCCGGCTCCGGGCGCGGTGAGCGCTCCACCCAGCGGATGACATGGAGCCACAGGGCGAGGAATCTGCCGACGCCCCATATGTGGAAAGATAAACCTTGGGATTATGGACTGTGCTGTGCCTCGGCGGCTCATTGTGGGGCCGTGTTTTATTAATAATTTTTCTCCCCATTTGGGTAATAATGTGGACTGCTGCACTACAATTACCAGTAGGCACTGGGACTCATAAGAGTAGCCCATTGGAGGGCGGAGAGTTTGAATAGAGTGCAGCAGTAACGCGAGACTTTGAAATTGATGCCTTTGATGAAGGAAATGTTCCGAAACGCGTCAGGCGCTACTAATAAACGAGACATCACACAAGTCCAATGGATGATTACTTACCTTTTGGGTGCGCTCGCACTTGCTGAAGCAACCGTTTTTTGATAGTATGCGCGCCGGCTCCGGGCACGGTGAGCGCACCACCCAGCGGATGAAATGGGGCCACGGGGCGAGGAATCTGCCGACGCCCCATATGTGGAAAGATAAGCCTTGGGATTATGGACTGTGCTGTGCCTCGGCGGCTCATTGTGGGGCCGTGTTTTATTAATAATTTTTCTCCCCATTTGGGTAATAATGTGGACTGCTGCACTACAATTACCAGTAGGCACTGGGACTCATAAGAGTAGCCCATTGGAGGGCGGACAGTTTGAATAGAGTGCAGCAGTAACGCGAGACTTTGAAATTGATGCCTTTGATGAAGGAAATGTTCCGAAACGCGTCAGGCGCTACTAATAAACGAGACATCACACAAGTCCAATGGATGATTACTTACCTTTTGGGTGCGCTCGCACTTGCTGAAGCAACCGTTTTTTGATGTTATGCGCGCCGGCTCCGGGCGCGGTGAGCGCACCACCCAGCGGATGACATGGGGCCACGGGGCGAGGAATCTGCCGACGCCCCATATGTGGAAAGATAAGCCTTGGGATTATGGACTGTGCTGTGCCTCGGCGGCTCATTGTGGGGCCGTGTTTTATTAATAATTTTTCTCCCCATTTGGGTAATAATGTGGACTGCTGCACTACAATTACCAGTAGGCACTGGGACTCATAAGAGTAGCCCATTGGAGGGCGGAGAGTTTGAATAGAGTGCAGCAGTAACGCAAGACTTTGAAATTGATGCCTTTGATGAAGGAAATGTTCCGAAACGCGTCAGGCGCTACTAATAAACGAGACATCACACAAGTCCAATGGATGATTACTTACCTTTTGGGTGCGCTCGCACTTGCTGAAGCAACCGTTTTTTGATGTTATGCGCGCCGGCTCCGGGTGCGGTGAGCGCACCACCCAGCGGATGACATGGGGCCACGGGGCGAGGAATCTGCCGACGCCCCATATGTGGAAAGATAAGCCTTGGGATTATGGACTGTGCTGTGCCTCGGCGGCTCATTGTGGGGCCGTGTTTTATTAATAATTTTTCTCCCCATTTGGGTAATAATGTGGACTGCTGCACTACAATTACCAGTAGGCACTGGGACTCATAAGAGTAGCCCATTGGAGGGCGGAGAGTTTGAATAGAGTGCAGCAGTAATGCGAGACTTTGAAATTGATGCCTTTGATGAAAGAAATGTTCCGAAACGCTTCAGGCACTACTAATAAACGAGACATCACACAAGTCCAATGGATGATTACTTACCTTTTGGGTGCGCTCGCACTTGCTGAAGCAACCGTTTTTTGATGTTATGCGCGCCGGCACCGGGCGCGGTGAGCGCACCACCCAGCGGATGACATGGGGCCACGGGGCGAGGAATCTGCGGACGCCCCATATGTGGAAAGATAATCCTTGGGATTATGGACTGTACTGTGCCTCGGCGGCTCATTGTGGGGCCATGTTTTATTAATAATTTTTCTCCCCATTTGGGTAATAATGTGGACTGCTGCACTACAATTACCAGTAGGCACTGGGACTCATAAGAGTAGCCCATTGGAAGGCGGACAGTTTGAATAGAGTGCAGCAGTAACGCGAGACTTTGAAATTGATGCCTTTGATTAAGGAAATGTTCCGAAACGCGTCAGGCGCTACTAATAAACGAGACATCACACAAGCCCAATGGATGATAACTTACCTTTTCGGTGCGCTCGCACTTGCTGAAGCAACCGTTTTTTGATGTTATGCGCGCCGGCTCCGGGCGCGGTGAGCGCTCCACCCAGCGGATGACATGGGGCCACGGGGCGAGGAATCTGCCGACGCCCCATATGTGGAAAGATAAGCCTTGGGATTATGGACTGTGCTGTGCCTCGGCGGCTCATTGTGGGGCCGTGTTTTATTAATAATTTTTCTCCCCATTTGGGTAATAATGTGGACTGCTGCACTACAATTACCAGTAGGCACTGGGACTCATAAGAGTAGCCCATTGGAGGGCGGACAGTTTGAATAGAGTGCAACAGTAATGGGAGACTTTGAAATTGATGCCTTTGATGAAGGAAATGTTCCGAAACGCGTCAGGCACTACTAATAAACGAGACATCACACAAGTCCAATGGATGATTACTTACCTTTTGGGTGCGCTCGCACTTGCTGAAGCAACCGTTTTTTAATGTTATGCGCGCCTTCTCCGGGCGCGGTGAGCGCACCACCCAGCGGATGACATGGGGCCACGGGGCGAGGAATCTGCCGATGCCCCATATGTGGAAAGATAAACCTTGGGATTATGGACTGTGCTGTGCCTCGGCGGCTCATTGTGGGGTCGTGTTTTATTAATAATTTTTCTCCCCATTTGGGTAATAATGTGGACTGCTGCACTACAATTACCAGTAGGCACTGGGACTCATAAGAGTAGCCCATTGGAGGGCGGACAGTTTGAATAGAGTGCAGCAGTAACGCGAGACTTTGAAATTGATGCCTTTGATGAAGGAAATGTTCCGAAACGCGTCAGGCGCTACTAATAAACGAGACATCACACAAGTCCAATGGATGATTACTTACCTTTTGGGTGCGCTCGCACTTGCTGAAACAACCGTTTTTTGATGTTATGCGCGCCGGCTCCGGGCGCGGTGAGCGTACCACCCAGCGGATGACATGGGGCCACGAGGCGAGGAATCTGCCGACGCCCCATATGTGGAAAGATAAGCCTTGGGATTATGGACTGTGCTGTGCCTCGGCGGCTCATTGTGGGGCCGTGTTTTATTAATAATTTTTCTCCCCATTTGGGTAATAATGTGGACTGCTGCACTACAATTACCAGTAGGCACTGGGACTCATAAGAGTAGCCCATTGGAGGGCGGACAGTTTGAATAGAGTGCAACAGTAATGCAAGACTTTGAAATTGATGCCTTTGATGAAGGAAATGTTCCGAAACGCGTCAGGCACTACTAATAAACGAGACATCACACAAGTCCAATGGATGATTACTTACCTTTTGGGTGCGCTCGCACTTGCTGAAGCAACCGTTTTTTGATGTTATGCGCGCCGGCTCCGGGCGCGGTGAGCGCACCACCCAGCGGATGACATGGGGCCACGGGGCGAGGAATCTGCCGACGCCCCATATGTGGAAAGATAAACCTTGGGATTATGGACTGTGCTGTGCCTCGGCGGCTCATTGTGGGGTCGTGTTTTATTAATAATTTTTCTCCCCATTTGGGTAATATTGTGGACTGCTGCACTACAATTACCAGTAGGCACTGGGACTCACAAGAGTAGCCCATTGGAGGGCGGACAGTTTGAATAGAGTGCAGCAGTAACGCGAGACTTTGAAATTGATGCCTTTGATGAAGGAAATGTTCCGAAACGCGTCAGGCGCTACTAATAAACGAGACATCACACAAGTCCAATGGATGATTACTTACCTTTTGGGTGCGCTAGCACTTGCTGAAGCAACCGTTTTTTGATGTTATGCGCGCCGGCTCCGGGCGCGGTGAGCGCACCACCCAGCGGATGACATGGGGCCACGGGGCAAGGAATCTGCCGACGCCCCATATGTGGAAAGATAAGCCTTGGGATTATGGACTGTGCTGTGCCTCGGTGGCTCATTGTGGGGCCGTGTTTTATTAATAATTTTTCTCCCCATTTGGGTAATAATGTGGACTGCTGCACTACAATTACCAGTAGGCACTGGGACTCATAAGAGTAGCCCATTGGAGGGCGGACAGTTTGAATAGAGTGCAGCAGTAACGCGAGACTTTGAAATTGATGCCTTTGATGAAGGAAATGTTCCGAAACGCGTCAGGCGCTACTAATAAACGAGACATCACACAAGTCCAATGGATGATTACTTACCTTTTGGGTGCGCTCGCACTTGCTGAAGCAACCGTTTTTTGATGTTATGCGCGCCGGCTCCGGGTGCGGTGAGCGCACCACCCAGCGGATGACATGGGGCCACGGGGCGAGGAATCTGCCGACGCCCCATATGTGGAAAGATAAGCCTTGGGATTATGGACTGTGCTGTGCCTCGGCGGCTCATTGTGGGGCCGTGTTTTATTAATAATTTTTCTCCCCATTTGGGTAATAATGTGGACTGCTGCACTACAATTACCAGTATGCACTGGGACTCATAAGAGTAGCCCATTGGAGGGCGGACAGTTTGAATAGAGTGCAACAGTAATGCGAGACTTTGAAATTGATGCCTTTGATGAAGGAAATGTTCCGAAACGCGTCAGGCACTACTAATAAACGAGACATCACACAAGTCCAATGGATGATTACTTACCTTTTGGGTGCGCTCGCACTTGCTGAAGCAACCGTTTTTTGATGTTATGCGCGCCGGCTCCGGGCGCGGTGAGCGCACCACCCAGCGGATGACATGGGGCCACGGGGCAAGGAATCTGCCGACGCCCCATATGTGGAAAGATAAGCCTTGGGATTATGGACTGTGCTGTGCCTCGGCGGCTCATTGTGGGGCCGTGTTTTATTAATAATTTTTCTCCCCATTTGGGTAATAATGTGGACTGCTGCACTACAATTACCAGTAGGCACTGGGACTCATAAGAGTAGCCCATTGGAGGGCGGACAGTTTGAATAGAGTGCAGCAGTAACGCGAGACTTTGAAATTGATGCCTTTGATGAAGGAAATGTTCCGAAACGCGTCAGGCGCTACTAATAAACGAGACATCACACAAGTCCAATGGATGATTACTTACCTTTTGGGTGCGCTCGCACTTGCTGAAGCAACCGTTTTTTGATGTTATGCGCGCCGGCTCCGGGCGCGGTGAGCGCTCCACCCAGCGGATGACATGGGGCCACAGGGCGAGGAATCTGCCGACGCCCCATATGTGGAAAGATAAGCCTTGGGATTATGGACTGTGCTGTGCCTCGGCGGCTCATTGTGGGGCCGTGTTTTATTAATAATTTTTCTCCCCATTTGGGTAATAATGTGGACTGCTGCACTACAATTACCAGTAGGCACTGGGACTCATAAGAGTAGCCCATTGGAGGGCAGAGAGTTTGAATAGAGTGCAGCAGTAACGCGAGACTTTGAAATTGATGCCTTTGATGAAGGAAATGTTCCGAAACGCGTCAGGCGCTACTAATAAACGAGACATCACACAAGTCCAATGGATGATTACTTACCTTTTGGGTGCGCTCGCACTTGCTGAAGCAACCGTTTTTTGATAGTATGCGCGCCGGCTCCGGGCGCGGTGAGCGCACCACCCAGCGGATGACTTGGGGCTACGGGGCGAGGAATCTGCCGACGCCCCATATGTGGAAAGATAAGCCTTGGGATTATGGACTGTGCTGTGCCTCGGCGGCTCATTGTGGGGCCGTGTTTTATTAATAATTTTTCTCCCCATTTGGGTAATAATGTGGACTGCTGCACTACAATTACCAGTAGGCACTGGGACTCATAAGAGTAGCCCATTGGAGGGCGGACAGTTTGAATAGAGTGCAGCAGTAACGCGAGACTTTGAAATTGATGCCTTTGATGAAGGAAATGTTCCGAAACGCGTCAGGCGCTACTAATAAACGAGACATCACACAAGTCCAATGGATGATTACTTACCTTTTGGGTGCGCTCGCACTTGCTGAAGCAACCGTTTTTTGATGTTATGCGCGCCGGCTCTGGGCGCGGTGAGCGCACCACCCAGCGGATGACATGGGGCCACGGGGCGAGGAATCTGCCGACGCCCCATATGTGGAAAGATAAGCCTTGGGATTATGGACTGTGCTGTGCCTCGGCGGCTCATTGTGGGGCCGTGTTTTATTAATAATTTTTCTCCCCATTTGGGTAATAATGTGAACTGCTGCACTACAATTACCAGTAGGCACTGGGACTCATAAGAGTAGCCCATTGGAGGGCGGACAGTTTGAATAGAGTGCAGCAGTAACGCGAGACTTTGAAATTGATGCCTTTGATGAAGGAAATGTTCCGAAACGCGTCAGGCGCTACTAATAAACGAGACATCACACAAGTCCAATGGACGATTACTTACCTTTTCGGTGCGCTCGCACTTGCTGAAGCAACCGTTTTTTATGTTATGCGCGCCGGCTCCGGGCGCGGTGAGCGCACCATCCAGCGGATGACATGGGGCCACGGGGCGAGGAATCTGCCGACGCCCCATATGTGGAAAGATAAGCCTTGGGATTATGGACTGTGCTGTGCCTCGGCGGCTCATTGTGGGGCCGTGTTTTATTAATAATTTTTCTCCCCATTTGGGTAATAATGTGGACTGCTGCACTACAATTACCAGTAGGCACTGGGACCCATAAGAGTAGCCCATTGGAGGGCGGACAGTTTGAATAGAGTGCAGCAGTAACGCGAGACTTTGAAATTGATGCCTTTGATGAAGGAAATGTTCCGAAACGCGTCAGGCGCTACTAATAAACGAGACATCACACAAGTCCAATGGATGATTACTTACCTTTTGGGTGCGCTCGCACTTGCTGAAGCAACCGTTTTTTGATGTTATGCGCGCCGGCTCCGGGCGCGGTGAGCGCTCCACCCAGCGGATGACATGGAGCCACAGGGCGAGGAATCTGCCGACGCCCCATATGTGGAAAGATAAACCTTGGGATTATGGACTGTGCTGTGCCTCGGCGGCTCATTGTGGGGCCGTGTTTTATTAATAATTTTTCTCCCCATTTGGGTAATAATGTGGACTGCTGCACTACAATTACCAGTAGGCACTGGGACTCATAAGAGTAGCCCATTGGAGGGCGGAGAGTTTGAATAGAGTGCAGCCGTAACGCGAGACTTTGAAATTGATGCCTTTGATGAAGGAAATGTTCCGAAACGCGTCAGGCGCTACTAATAAACGAGACATCACACAAGTCCAATGGATGATTACTTACCTTTTGGGTGCGCTCGCACTTGCTGAAGCAACCGTTTTTTGATAGTATGCGCGCCGGCTCCGGGCACGGTGAGCGCACCACCCAGCGGATGAAATGGGGCCACGGGGCGAGGAATCTGCCGACGCCCCATATGTGGAAAGATAAGCCTTGGGATTATGGACTGTGCTGTGCCTCGGCGGCTCATTGTGGGGCCGTGTTTTATTAATAATTTTTCTCCCCATTTGGGTAATAATGTGGACTGCTGCACTACAATTACCAGTAGGCACTGGGACTCATAAGAGTAGCCCATTGGAGGGCGGACAGTTTGAATAGAGTGCAGCAGTAACGCGAGACTTTGAAATTGATGCCTTTGATGAAGGAAATGTTCCGAAACGCGTCAGGCGCTACTAATAAACGAGACATCACACAAGTCCAATGGATGATTACTTACCTTTTGGGTGCGCTCGCACTTGCTGAAGCAACCGTTTTTTGATGTTATGCGCGCCGGCTCCGGGCGCGGTGAGCGCACCACCCAGCGGATGACATGGGGCCACGGGGCGAGGAATCTGCCGACGCCCCATATGTGGAAAGATAAGCCTTGGGATTATGGACTGTGCTGTGCCTCGGCGGCTCATTGTGGGGCCGTGTTTTATTAATAATTTTTCTCCCCATTTGGGTAATGATGTGGACTGCTGCACTACAATTACCAGTAGGCACTGGGACTCATAAGAGTAGCCCATTGGAGGGCGGAGAGTTTGAATAGAGTGCAGCAGTAACGCAAGACTTTGAAATTGATGCCTTTGATGAAGGAAATGTTCCGAAACGCGTCAGGCGCTACTAATAAACGAGACATCACACAAGTCCAATGGATGATTACTTACCTTTTGGGTGCGCTCGCACTTGCTGAAGCAACCGTTTTTTGATGTTATGCGCGCCGGCTCCGGGTGCGGTGAGCGCACCACCCAGCGGATGACATGGGGCCACGGGGCGAGGAATCTGCCGACGCCCCATATGTGGAAAGATAAGCCTTGGGATTATGGACTGTGCTGTGCCTCGGCGGCTCATTGTGGGGCCGTGTTTTATTAATAATTTTTCTCCCCATTTGGGTAATAATGTGGACTGCTGCACTACAATTACCAGTAGGCACTGGGACTCATAAGAGTAGCCCATTGGAGGGCGGAGAGTTTGAATAGAGTGCAGCAGTAATGCGAGACTTTGAAATTGATGCCTTTGATGAAAGAAATGTTCCGAAACGCTTCAGGCACTACTAATAAACGAGACATCACACAAGTCCAATGGATGATTACTTACCTTTTGGGTGCGCTCGCACTTGCTGAAGCAACCGTTTTTTGATGTTATGCGCGCCGGCACCGGGCGCGGTGAGCGCACCACCCAGCGGATGACATGGGGCCACGGGGCGAGGAATCTGCGGACGCCCCATATGTGGAAAGATAATCCTTGGGATTATGGACTGTACTGTGCCTCGGCGGCTCATTGTGGGGCCATGTTTTATTAATAATTTTTCTCCCCATTTGGGTAATAATGTGGACTGCTGCACTACAATTACCAGTAGGCACTGGGACTCATAAGAGTAGCCCATTGGAAGGC
Source organism: Triturus cristatus (assembly GCF_964204655.1). NCBI lineage: Eukaryota > Metazoa > Chordata > Amphibia > Caudata > Salamandridae > Triturus > Triturus cristatus. The sequence continues at coordinate 387,546,889 of NC_140579.1, read as the reverse complement.
GGACAGTTTGAATAGAGTGCAGCAGTAACGCGAGACTTTGAAATTGATGCCTTTGATTAAGGAAATGTTCCGAAACGCGTCAGGCGCTACTAATAAACGAGACATCACACAAGCCCAATGGATGATAACTTACCTTTTCGGTGCGCTCGCACTTGCTGAAGCAACCGTTTTTTGATGTTATGCGCGCCGGCTCAGGGCGCGGTGAGCGCTCCACCCAGCGGATGACATGGGGCCACGGGGCGAGGAATCTGCCGACGCCCCATATGTGGAAAGATAAGCCTTGGGATTATGGACTGTGCTGTGCCTCGGCGGCTCATTGTGGGGCCGTGTTTTATTAATAATTTTTCTCCCCATTTGGGTAATAATGTGGACTGCTGCACTACAATTACCAGTAGGCACTGGGACTCATAAGAGTAGCCCATTGGAGGGCGGACAGTTTGAATAGAGTGCAACAGTAATGGGAGACTTTGAAATTGATGCCTTTGATGAAGGAAATGTTCCGAAACGCGTCAGGCACTACTAATAAACGAGACATCACACAAGTCCAATGGATGATTACTTACCTTTTGGGTGCGCTCGCACTTGCTGAAGCAACCGTTTTTTAATGTTATGCGCGCCTTCTCCGGGCGCGGTGAGCGCACCACCCAGCGGATGACATGGGGCCACGGGGCGAGGAATCTGCCGATGCCCCATATGTGGAAAGATAAACCTTGGGATTATGGACTGTGCTGTGCCTCGGCGGCTCATTGTGGGGTCGTGTTTTATTAATAATTTTTCTCCCCATTTGGGTAATAATGTGGACTGCTGCACTACAATTACCAGTAGGCACTGGGACTCATAAGAGTAGCCCATTGGAGGGCGGACAGTTTGAATAGAGTGCAACAGTAATGCGAGACTTTGAAATTGATGCCTTTGATGAAGGAAATGTTCCGAAACACGTCAGGCACTACTAATAAACGAGACATCACACAAGTCCAATGGATGATTACTTACCTTTTGGGTGCGCTCGCACTTGCTGAAGCAACCGTTTTTTGATGTTATGCGCGCCGGATCCGGGCGCTGTGAGCGCACCACCCAGCGGATGACATGGGGCCACGGGGCAAGGAATCTGCCGACGCCCCATATGTGGAAAGATAAGCCTTGGGATTATGGACTGTGCTGTGCCTCGGCGGCTCATTGTGGGGCCGTGTTTTATTAATAATTTTTCTCCCCATTTGGGTAATAATGTGGACTGCTGCACTACAATTACCAGTAGGCACTGGGACTCATAAAAGTAGCCCATTGGAGGGCGGAGAGTTTGAATAGAGTGCAGCAGTAACGCGAGACTTTGAAATTGATGCCTTTGATGAAGGAAATGTTCCGAAACGCGTCAGGCGCTACTAATAAACGAGACATCACACAAGTCCAATGGATGATTACTTACCTTTTGGGTGCGCTCGCACTTGCTGAAGCAACCGTTTTTTGATAGTATGCGCGCCGGCTCCGGGCGCGGTGAGCGCACCACCCAGCGGATGACTTGGGGCCACGGGGCGAGGAATCTGCCGACGCCCCATATGTGGAAAGATAAGCCTTGGGATTATGGACTGTGCTGTGCCTCGGCGGCTCATTGTGGGGCCGTGTTTTATTAATAATTTTTCTCCCCATTTGGGTAATAATGTGGACTGCTGCACTACAATTACCAGTAGGCACTGGGACTCATAAGAGTAGCCCATTGGAGGGCGGACAGTTTGAATAGAGTGCAACAGTAATGCAAGACTTTGAAATTGATGCCTTTGATGAAGGAAATGTTCCGAAACGCGTCAGGCACTACTAATAAACGAGACATCACACAAGTCCAATGGATGATTACTTACCTTTTGGGTGCGCTCGCACTTGCTGAAGCAACCGTTTTTTGATGTTATGCGCGCCGGCTCCGGGCGCGGTGAGCGCACCACCCAGCGGATGACATGGGGCCACGGGGCGAGGAATCTGCCGACGCCCCATATGTGGAAAGATAAACCTTGGGATTATGGACTGTGCTGTGCCTCGGCGGCTCATTGTGGGGTCGTGTTTTATTAATAATTTTTCTCCCCATTTGGGTAATATTGTGGACTGCTGCACTACAATTACCAGTAGGCACTGGGACTCACAAGAGTAGCCCATTGGAGGGCGGACAGTTTGAATAGAGTGCAGCAGTAACGCGAGACTTTGAAATTGATGCCTTTGATGAAGGAAATGTTCCGAAACGCGTCAGGCGCTACTAATAAACGAGACATCACACAAGTCCAATGGATGATTACTTACCTTTTGGGTGCGCTAGCACTTGCTGAAGCAACCGTTTTTTGATGTTATGCGCGCCGGCTCCGGGCGCGGTGAGCGCACCACCCAGCGGATGACATGGGGCCACGGGGCAAGGAATCTGCCGACGCCCCATATGTGGAAAGATAAGCCTTGGGATTATGGACTGTGCTGTGCCTCGGTGGCTCATTGTGGGGCCGTGTTTTATTAATAATTTTTCTCCCCATTTGGGTAATAATGTGGACTGCTGCACTACAATTACCAGTAGGCACTGGGACTCATAAGAGTAGCCCATTGGAGGGCGGACAGTTTGAATAGAGTGCAGCAGTAACGCGAGACTTTGAAATTGATGCCTTTGATGAAGGAAATGTTCCGAAACGCGTCAGGCGCTACTAATAAACGAGACATCACACAAGTCCAATGGATGATTACTTACCTTTTGGGTGCGCTCGCACTTGCTGAAGCAACCGTTTTTTGATGTTATGCGCGCCGGCTCCGGGTGCGGTGAGCGCACCACCCAGCGGATGACATGGGGCCACGGGGCGAGGAATCTGCCGACGCCCCATATGTGGAAAGATAAGCCTTGGGATTATGGACTGTGCTGTGCCTCGGCGGCTCATTGTGGGGCCGTGTTTTATTAATAATTTTTCTCCCCATTTGGGTAATAATGTGGACTGCTGCACTACAATTACCAGTATGCACTGGGACTCATAAGAGTAGCCCATTGGAGGGCGGACAGTTTGAATAGAGTGCAACAGTAATGCGAGACTTTGAAATTGATGCCTTTGATGAAGGAAATGTTCCGAAACGCGTCAGGCACTACTAATAAACGAGACATCACACAAGTCCAATGGATGATTACTTACCTTTTGGGTGCGCTCGCACTTGCTGAAGCAACCGTTTTTTGATGTTATGCGCGCCGGCTCCGGGCGCGGTGAGCGCACCACCCAGCGGATGACATGGGGCCACGGGGCGAGGAATCTGCCGACGCCCCATATGTGGAAAGATAAACCTTGGGATTATGGACTGTGCTGTGCCTCGGCGGCTCATTGTGGGGTCGTGTTTTATTAATAATTTTTCTCCCCATTTGGGTAATAATGTGGACTGCTGCACTACAATTACCAGTAGGCACTGGGACTCATAAGAGTAGCCCATTGGAGGGCGGACAGTTTGAATAGAGTGCAACAGTAATGCGAGACTTTGAAATTGATGCCTTTGATGAAGGAAATGTTCCGAAACACGTCAGGCACTACTAATAAACGAGACATCACACAAGTCCAATGGATGATTACTTACCTTTTGGGTGCGCTCGCACTTGCTGAAGCAACCGTTTTTTGATGTTATGCGCGCCGGATCCGGGCGCGGTGAGCGCACCACCCAGCGGATGACATGGGGCCCCGGGGCAAGGAATCTGCCGACGCCCCATATGTGGAAAGATAAGCCTTGGGATTATGGACTGTGCTGTGCCTCGGCGGCTCATTGTGGGGCCGTGTTTTATTAATAATTTTTCTCCCCATTTGGGTAATAATGTGGACTGCTGCACTACAATTACCAGTAGGCACTGGGACTCATAAAAGTAGCCCATTGGAGGGCGGAGAGTTTGAATAGAGTGCAGCAGTAACGCGAGACTTTGAAATTGATGCCTTTGATGAAGGAAATGTTCCGAAACGCGTCAGGCGCTACTAATAAACGAGACATCACACAAGTCCAATGGATGATTACTTACCTTTTGGGTGCGCTCGCACTTGCTGAAGCAACCGTTTTTTGATAGTATGCGCGCCGGCTCCGGGCGCGGTGAGCGCACCACCCAGCGGATGACTTGGGGCCACGGGGCGAGGAATCTGCCGACGCCCCATATGTGGAAAGATAAGCCTTGGGATTATGGACTGTGCTGTGCCTCGGCGGCTCATTGTGGGGCCGTGTTTTATTAATAATTTTTCTCCCCATTTGGGTAATAATGTGGACTGCTGCACTACAATTACCAGTAGGCACTGGGACTCATAAGAGTAGCCCATTGGAGGGCGGACAGTTTGAATAGAGTGCAACAGTAATGCAAGACTTTGAAATTGATGCCTTTGATGAAGGAAATGTTCCGAAACGCGTCAGGCACTACTAATAAACGAGACATCACACAAGTCCAATGGATGATTACTTACCTTTTGGGTGCGCTCGCACTTGCTGAAGCAACCGTTTTTTGATGTTATGCGCGCCGGCTCCGGGCGCGGTGAGCGCACCACCCAGCGGATGACATGGGGCCACGGGGCGAGGAATCTGCCGACGCCCCATATGTGGAAAGATAAACCTTGGGATTATGGACTGTGCTGTGCCTCGGCGGCTCATTGTGGGGTCGTGTTTTATTAATAATTTTTCTCCCCATTTGGGTAATATTGTGGACTGCTGCACTACAATTACCAGTAGGCACTGGGACTCACAAGAGTAGCCCATTGGAGGGCGGACAGTTTGAATAGAGTGCAGCAGTAACGCGAGACTTTGAAATTGATGCCTTTGATGAAGGAAATGTTCCGAAACGCGTCAGGCGCTACTAATAAACGAGACATCACACAAGTCCAATGGATGATTACTTACCTTTTGGGTGCGCTAGCACTTGCTGAAGCAACCGTTTTTTGATGTTATGCGCGCCGGCTCCGGGCGCGGTGAGCGCACCACCCAGCGGATGACATGGGGCCACGGGGCAAGGAATCTGCCGATGCCCCATATGTGGAAAGATAAGCCTTGGGATTATGGACTGTGCTGTGCCTCGGTGGCTCATTGTGGGGCCGTGTTTTATTAATAATTTTTCTCCCCATTTGGGTAATAATGTGGACTGCTGCACTACAATTACCAGTAGGCACTGGGACTCATAAGAGTAGCCCATTGGAGGGCGGACAGTTTGAATAGAGTGCAGCAGTAACGCGAGACTTTGAAATTGATGCCTTTGATGAAGGAAATGTTCCGAAACGCGTCAGGCGCTACTAATAAACGAGACATCACACAAGTCCAATGGATGATTACTTACCTTTTGGGTGCGCTCGCACTTGCTGAAGCAACCGTTTTTTGATGTTATGCGCGCCGGCTCCGGGTGCGGTGAGCGCACCACCCAGCGGATGACATGGGGCCACGGGGCGAGGAATCTGCCGACGCCCCATATGTGGAAAGATAAGCCTTGGGATTATGGACTGTGCTGTGCCTCGGCGGCTCATTGTGGGGCCGTGTTTTATTAATAATTTTTCTCCCCATTTGGGTAATAATGTGGACTGCTGCACTACAATTACCAGTATGCACTGGGACTCATAAGAGTAGCCCATTGGAGGGCGGACAGTTTGAATAGAGTGCAACAGTAATGCGAGACTTTGAAATTGATGCCTTTGATGAAGGAAATGTTCCGAAACGCGTCAGGCACTACTAATAAACGAGACATCACACAAGTCCAATGGATGATTACTTACCTTTTGGGTGCGCTCGCACTTGCTGAAGCAACCGTTTTTTGATGTTATGCGCGCCGGCTCCGGGCGCGGTGAGCGCACCACCCAGCGGATGACATGGGGCCACGGGGCAAGGAATCTGCCGACGCCCCATATGTGGAAAGATAAGCCTTGGGATTATGGACTGTGCTGTGCCTCGGCGGCTCATTGTGGGGCCGTGTTTTATTAATAATTTTTCTCCCCATTTGGGTAATAATGTGGACTGCTGCACTACAATTACCAGTAGGCACTGGGACTCATAAGAGTAGCCCATTGGAGGGCGGACAGTTTGAATAGAGTGCAGCAGTAACGCGAGACTTTGAAATTGATGCCTTTGATGAAGGAAATGTTCCGTAACGCGTCAGGCGCTACTAATAAACGAGACATCACACAAGTCCAATGGATGATTACTTACCTTTTGGGTGCGCTCGCACTTGCTGAAGCAACCGTTTTTTGATGTTATGCGCGCCGGCTCCGGGCGCGGTGAGCGCTCCACCCAGCGGATGACATGGGGCCACAGGGCGAGGAATCTGCCGACGCCCCATATGTGGAAAGATAAGCCTTGGGATTATGGACTGTGCTGTGCCTCGGCGGCTCATTGTGGGGCCGTGTTTTATTAATAATTTTTCTCCCCATTTGGGTAATAATGTGGACTGCTGCACTACAATTACCAGTAGGCACTGGGACTCATAAGAGTAGCCCATTGGAGGGCAGAGAGTTTGAATAGAGTGCAGCAGTAACGCGAGACTTTGAAATTGATGCCTTTGATGAAGGAAATGTTCCGAAACGCGTCAGGCGCTACTAATAAACGAGACATCACACAAGTCCAATGGATGATTACTTACCTTTTGGGTGCGCTCGCACTTGCTGAAGCAACCGTTTTTTGATAGTATGCGCGCCGGCTCCGGGCGCGGTGAGCGCACCACCCAGCGGATGACTTGGGGCGAGGAATCTGCCGACGCCCCATATGTGGAAAGATAAGCCTTGGGATTATGGACTGTGCTGTGCCTCGGCGGCTCATTGTGGGGCCGTGTTTTATTAATAATTTTTCTCCCCATTTGGGTAATAATGTGGACTGCTGCACTACAATTACCAGTAGGCACTGGGACTCATAAGAGTAGCCCATTGGAGGGCGGACAGTTTGAATAGAGTGCAGCAGTAACGCGAGACTTTGAAATTGATGCCTTTGATGAAGGAAATGTTCCGAAACGCGTCAGGCGCTACTAATAAACGAGACATCACACAAGTCCAATGGATGATTACTTACCTTTTGGGTGCGCTCGCACTTGCTGAAGCAACCGTTTTTTGATGTTATGCGCGCCGGCTCTGGGCGCGGTGAGCGCACCACCCAGCGGATGACATGGGGCCACGGGGCGAGGAATCTGCCGACGCCCCATATGTGGAAAGATAAGCCTTGGGATTATGGACTGTGCTGTGCCTCGGCGGCTCATTGTGGGGCCGTGTTTTATTAATAATTTTTCTCCCCATTTGGGTAATAATGTGAACTGCTGCACTACAATTACCAGTAGGCACTGGGACTCATAAGAGTAGCCCATTGGAGGGCGGACAGTTTGAATAGAGTGCAGCAGTAACGCGAGACTTTGAAATTGATGCCTTTGATGAAGGAAACGTTCCGAAACGCGTCAGGCGCTACTAATAAACGAGACATCACACAAGTCCAATGGACGATTACTTACCTTTTCGGTGCGCTCGCACTTGCTGAAGCAACCGTTTTTTATGTTATGCGCGCCGGCTCCGGGCGCGGTGAGCGCTCCACCCAGCGGATGACATGGAGCCACAGGGCGAGGAATCTGCCGACGCCCCATATGTGGAAAGATAAACCTTGGGATTATGGACTGTGCTGTGCCTCGGCGGCTCATTGTGGGGCCGTGTTTTATTAATAATTTTTCTCCCCATTTGGGTAATAATGTGGACTGCTGCACTACAATTACCAGTAGGCACTGGGACTCATAAGAGTAGCCCATTGGAGGGCGGAGAGTTTGAATAGAGTGCAGCAGTAACGCGAGACTTTGAAATTGATGCCTTTGATGAAGGAAATGTTCCGAAACGCGTCAGGCGCTACTAATAAACGAGACATCACACAAGTCCAATGGATGATTACTTACCTTTTGGGTGCGCTCGCACTTGCTGAAGCAACCGTTTTTTGATAGTATGCGCGCCGGCTCCGGGCACGGTGAGCGCACCACCCAGCGGATGAAATGGGGCCACGGGGCGAGGAATCTGCCGACGCCCCATATGTGGAAAGATAAGCCTTGGGATTATGGACTGTGCTGTGCCTCGGCGGCTCATTGTGGGGCCGTGTTTTATTAATAATTTTTCTCCCCATTTGGGTAATAATGTGGACTGCTGCACTACAATTACCAGTAGGCACTGGGACTCATAAGAGTAGCCCATTGGAGGGCGGACAGTTTGAATAGAGTGCAGCAGTAACGCGAGACTTTGAAATTGATGCCTTTGATGAAGGAAATGTTCCGAAACGCGTCAGGCGCTACTAATAAACGAGACATCACACAAGTCCAATGGATGATTACTTACCTTTTGGGTGCGCTCGCACTTGCTGAAGCAACCGTTTTTTGATGTTATGCGCGCCGGCTCCGGGCGCGGTGAGCGCACCACCCAGCGGATGACATGGGGCCACGGGGCGAGGAATCTGCCGACGCCCCATATGTGGAAAGATAAGCCTTGGGATTATGGACTGTGCTGTGCCTCGGCGGCTCATTGTGGGGCCGTGTTTTATTAATAATTTTTCTCCCCATTTGGGTAATAATGTGGACTGCTGCACTACAATTACCAGTAGGCACTGGGACTCATAAGAGTAGCCCATTGGAGGGCGGAGAGTTTGAATAGAGTGCAGCAGTAACGCAAGACTTTGAAATTGATGCCTTTGATGAAGGAAATGTTCCGAAACGCGTCAGGCGCTACTAATAAACGAGACATCACACAAGTCCAATGGATGATTACTTACCTTTTGGGTGCGCTCGCACTTGCTGAAGCAACCGTTTTTTGATGTTATGCGCGCCGGCTCCGGGTGCGGTGAGCGCACCACCCAGCGGATGACATGGGGCCACGGGGCGAGGAATCTGCCGACGCCCCATATGTGGAAAGATAAGCCTTGGGATTATGGACTGTGCTGTGCCTCGGCGGCTCATTGTGGGGCCGTGTTTTATTAATAATTTTTCTCCCCATTTGGGTAATAATGTGGACTGCTGCACTACAATTACCAGTAGGCACTGGGACTCATAAGAGTAGCCCATTGGAGGGCGGAGAGTTTGAATAGAGTGCAGCAGTAATGCGAGACTTTGAAATTGATGCCTTTGATGAAAGAAATGTTCCGAAACGCTTCAGGCACTACTAATAAACGAGACATCACACAAGTCCAATGGATGATTACTTACCTTTTGGGTGCGCTCGCACTTGCTGAAGCAACCGTTTTTTGATGTTATGCGCGCCGGCACCGGGCGCGGTGAGCGCACCACCCAGCGGATGACATGGGGCCACGGGGCGAGGAATCTGCGGACGCCCCATATGTGGAAAGATAATCCTTGGGATTATGGACTGTACTGTGCCTCGGCGGCTCATTGTGGGGCCATGTTTTATTAATAATTTTTCTCCCCATTTGGGTAATAATGTGGACTGCTGCACTACAATTACCAGTAGGCACTGGGACTCATAAGAGTAGCCCATTGGAGGGCGGACAGTTTGAATAGAGTGCAGCAGTAACGCGAGACTTTGAAATTGATGCCTTTGATTAAGGAAATGTTCCGAAACGCGTCAGGCGCTACTAATAAACGAGACATCACACAAGCCCAATGGATGATAACTTACCTTTTCGGTGCGCTCGCACTTGCTGAAGCAACCGTTTTTTGATGTTATGCGCGCCGGCTCCGGGCGCGGTGAGCGCTCCACCCAGCGGATGACATGGGGCCACGGGGCGAGGAATCTGCCGACGCCCCATATGTGGAAAGATAAGCCTTGGGATTATGGACTGTGCTGTGCCTCGGCGGCTCATTGTGGGGCCGTGTTTTATTAATAATTTTTCTCCCCATTTGGGTAATAATGTGGACTGCTGCACTACAATTACCAGTAGGCACTGGGACTCATAAGAGTAGCCCATTGGAGGGCGGACAGTTTGAATAGAGTGCAACAGTAATGGGAGACTTTGAAATTGATGCCTTTGATGAAGGAAATGTTCCGAAACGTGTCAGGCACTACTAATAAACGAGACATCACACAAGTCCAATGGATGATTACTTACCTTTTGGGTGCGCTCGCACTTGCTGAAGCAACCGTTTTTTAATGTTATGCGCGCCTTCTCCGGGCGCGGTGAGCGCACCACCCAGCGGATGACATGGGGCCACGGGGCGAGGAATCTGCCGATGCCCCATATGTGGAAAGATAAACCTTGGGATTATGGACTGTGCTGTGCCTCGGCGGCTCATTGTGGGGTCGTGTTTTATTAATAATTTTTCTCCCCATTTGGGTAATAATGTGGACTGCTGCACTACAATTACCAGTAGGCACTGGGACTCATAAGAGTAGCCCATTGGAGGGCGGACAGTTTGAATAGAGTGCAGCAGTAACGCGAGACTTTGAAATTGATGCCTTTGATGAAGGAAATGTTCCGAAACGCGTCAGGCGCTACTAATAAACGAGACATCACACAAGTCCAATGGATGATTACTTACCTTTTGGGTGCGCTCGCACTTGCTGAAACAACCGTTTTTTAATGTTATGCGCGCCGGCTCCGGGCGCGGTGAGCGTACCACCCAGCGGATGACATGGGGCCACGGGGCGAGGAATCTGCCGACGCCCCATATGTGGAAAGATAAGCCTTGGGATTATGGACTGTGCTGTGCCTCGGCGGCTCATTGTGGGGCCGTGTTTTATTAATAATTTTTCTCCCCATTTGGGTAATAATGTGGACTGCTGCACTACAATTACCAGTAGGCACTGGGACTCATAAGAGTAGCCCATTGGAGGGCGGACAGTTTGAATAGAGTGCAACAGTAATGCGAGACTTAGAAATTGATGCCTTTGATGAAGGAAATGTTCCGAAATGCGTCAGGCACTACTAATAAACGAGACATCACACAAGTCCAATGGATGATTACTTACCTTTTGGGTGCGCTCGCACTTGCTGAAGCAACCGTTTTTTGATGTTATGCGCGCCGGCTCCGGGCGCGGTGAGCGCACCACCCAGCGGATGACATGGGGCCACGGGGCGAGGAATCTGCCGACGCCCCATATGTGGAAAGATAAACCTTGGGATTATGGACTGTGCTGTGCCTCGGCGGCTCATTGTGGGGTCGTGTTTTATTAATAATTTTTCTCCCCATTTGGGTAATAATGTGGACTGCTGCACTACAATTACCAGTAGGCACTGGGACTCATAAGAGTAGCCCATTGGAGGGCGGACAGTTTGAATAGAGTGCAACAGTAATGCGAGACTTTGAAATTGATGCCTTTGATGAAGGAAATGTTCCGAAACACGTCAGGCACTACTAATAAACGAGACATCACACAAGTCCAATGGATGATTACTTACCTTTTGGGTGCGCTCGCACTTGCTGAAGCAACCGTTTTTTGATGTTATGCGCGCCGGATCCGGGCGCGGTGAGCGCACCACCCAGCGGATGACATGGGGCCACGGGGCAAGGAATCTGCCGACGCCCCATATGTGGAAAGATAAGCCTTGGGATTATGGACTGTGCTGTGCCTCGGCGGCTCATTGTGGGGCCGTGTTTTATTAATAATTTTTCTCCCCATTTGGGTAATAATGTGGACTGCTGCACTACAATTACCAGTAGGCACTGGGACTCATAAAAGTAGCCCATTGGAGGGCGGAGAGTTTGAATAGAGTGCAGCAGTAACGCGAGACTTTGAAATTGATGCCTTTGATGAAGGAAATGTTCCGAAACGCGTCAGGCGCTACTAATAAACGAGACATCACACAAGTCCAATGGATGATTACTTACCTTTTGGGTGCGCTCGCACTTGCTGAAGCAACCGTTTTTTGATAGTATGCGCGCCGGCTCCGGGCGCGGTGAGCGCACCACCCAGCGGATGACTTGGGGCCACGGGGCGAGGAATCTGCCGACGCCCCATATGTGGAAAGATAAGCCTTGGGATTATGGACTGTGCTGTGCCTCGGCGGCTCATTGTGGGGCCGTGTTTTATTAATAATTTTTCTCCCCATTTGGGTAATAATGTGGACTGCTGCACTACAATTACCAGTAGGCACTGGGACTCATAAGAGTAGCCCATTGGAGGGCGGACAGTTTGAATAGAGTGCAACAGTAATGCAAGACTTTGAAATTGATGCCTTTGATGAAGGAAATGTTCCGAAACGCGTCAGGCACTACTAATAAACGAGACATCACACAAGTCCAATGGATGATTACTTACCTTTTGGGTGCGCTCGCACTTGCTGAAGCAACCGTTTTTTGATGTTATGCGCGCCGGCTCCGGGCGCGGTGAGCGCACCACCCAGCGGATGACATGGGGCCACGGGGCGAGGAATCTGCCGACGCCCCATATGTGGAAAGATAAACCTTGGGATTATGGACTGTGCTGTGCCTCGGCGGCTCATTGTGGGGTCGTGTTTTATTAATAATTTTTCTCCCCATTTGGGTAATATTGTGGACTGCTGCACTACAATTACCAGTAGGCACTGGGACTCACAAGAGTAGCCCATTGGAGGGCGGACAGTTTGAATAGAGTGCAGCAGTAACGCGAGACTTTGAAATTGATGCCTTTGATGAAGGAAATGTTCCGAAACGCGTCAGGCGCTACTAATAAACGAGACATCACACAAGTCCAATGGATGATTACTTTCCTTTTGGGTGCGCTAGCACTTGCTGAAGCAACCGTTTTTTGATGTTATGCGCGCCGGCTCCGGGCGCGGTGAGCGCACCACCCAGCGGATGACATGGGGCCACGGGGCAAGGAATCTGCCGACGCCCCATATGTGGAAAGATAAGCCTTGGGATTATGGACTGTGCTGTGCCTCGGTGGCTCATTGTGGGGCCGTGTTTTATTAATAATTTTTCTCCCCATTTGGGTAATAATGTGGACTGCTGCACTACAATTACCAGTATGCACTGGGACTCATAAGAGTAGCCCATTGGAGGGCGGACAGTTTGAATAGAGTGCAACAGTAATGCGAGACTTTGAAATTGATGCCTTTGATGAAGGAAATGTTCCGAAACGCGTCAGGCACTACTAATAAACGAGACATCACACAAGTCCAATGGATGATTACTTACCTTTTGGGTGCGCTCGCACTTGCTGAAGCAACCGTTTTTTGATGTTATGCGCGCCGGCTCCGGGCGCGGTGAGCGCACCACCCAGCGGATGACATGGGGCCACGGGGCAAGGAATCTGCCGACGCCCCATATGTGGAAAGATAAGCCTTGGGATTATGGACTGTGCTGTGCCTCGGCGGCTCATTGTGGGGCCGTGTTTTATTAATAATTTTTCTCCCCATTTGGGTAATAATGTGGACTGCTGCACTACAATTACCAGTAGGCACTGGGACTCATAAGAGTAGCCCATTGGAGGGCGGACAGTTTGAATAGACTGCAGCAGTAACGCGAGACTTTGAAATTGATGCCTTTGATGAAGGAAATGTTCCGAAACGCGTCAGGCGCTACTAATAAACGAGACATCACACAAGTCCAATGGATAATTACTTACCTTTTGGGTGCGCTCGCACTTGCTGAAGCAACCGTTTTTTGATGTTATGCGCGCCGGCTCCGGGCGCGGTGAGCGCTCCACCCAGCGGATGACATGGGGCCACGGGGCGAGGAATCTGCCGACGCCCCATATGTGGAAAGATAAGCCTTGGGATTATGGACTGTGCTGTGCCTCGGCGGCTCATTGTGGGGCCGTGTTTTATTAATAATTTTTCTCCCCATTTGGGTAATAATGTGGACTGCTGCACTACAATTACCAGTAGGCACTGGGACTCATAAGAGTAGCCCATTGGAGGGCAGAGAGTTTGAATAGAGTGCAGCAGTAACGCGAGACTTTGAAATTGATGCCTTTGATGAAGGAAATGTTCCGAAACGCGTCAGGCGCTACTAATAAACGAGACATCACACAAGTCCAATGGATGATTACTTACCTTTTGGGTGCGCTCGCACTTGCTGAAGCAACCGTTTTTTGATAGTATGCGCGCCGGCTCCGGGCGCGGTGAGCGCACCACCCAGCGGATGACTTGGGGCTACGGGGCGAGGAATCTGCCGACGCCCCATATGTGGAAAGATAAGCCTTGGGATTATGGACTGTGCTGTGCCTCGGCGGCTCATTGTGGGGCCGTGTTTTATTAATAATTTTTCTCCCCATTTGGGTAATAATGTGGACTGCTGCACTACAATTACCAGTAGGCACTGGGACTCATAAGAGTAGCCCATTGGAGGGCGGACAGTTTGAATAGAGTGCAGCAGTAACGCGAGACTTTGAAATTGATGCCTTTGATGAAGGAAATGTTCCGAAACGCGTCAGGCGCTACTAATAAACGAGACATCACACAAGTCCAATGGATGATTACTTACCTTTTGGGTGCGCTCGCACTTGCTGAAGCAACCGTTTTTTGATGTTATGCGCGCCGGCTCTGGGCGCGGTGAGCGCACCACCCAGCGGATGACATGGGGCCACGGGGCGAGGAATCTGCCGACGCCCCATATGTGGAAAGATAAGCCTTGGGATTATGGACTGTGCTGTGCCTCGGCGGCTCATTGTGGGGCCGTGTTTTATTAATAATTTTTCTCCCCATTTGGGTAATAATGTGAACTGCTGCACTACAATTACCAGTAGGCACTGGGACTCATAAGAGTAGCCCATTGGAGGGCGGACAGTTTGAATAGAGTGCAGCAGTAACGCGAGACTTTGAAATTGATGCCTTTGATGAAGGAAATGTTCCGAAACGCGTCAGGCGCTACTAATAAACGAGACATCACACAAGTCCAATGGACGATTACTTACCTTTTCGGTGCGCTCGCACTTGCTGAAGCAACCGTTTTTTATGTTATGCGCGCCGGCTCCGGGCGCGGTGAGCGCTCCACCCAGCGGATGACATGGAGCCACAGGGCGAGGAATCTGCCGACGCCCCATATGTGGAAAGATAAACCTTGGGATTATGGACTGTGCTGTGCCTCGGCGGCTCATTGTGGGGCCGTGTTTTATTAATAATTTTTCTCCCCATTTGGGTAATAATGTGGACTGCTGCACTACAATTACCAGTAGGCACTGGGACTCATAAGAGTAGCCCATTGGAGGGCGGAGAGTTTGAATAGAGTGCAGCAGTAACGCGAGACTTTGAAATTGATGCCTTTGATGAAGGAAATGTTCCGAAACGCGTCAGGCGCTACTAATAAACGAGACATCACACAAGTCCAATGGATGATTACTTACCTTTTGGGTGCGCTCGCACTTGCTGAAGCAACCGTTTTTTGATAGTATGCGCGCCGGCTCCGGGCACGGTGAGCGCACCACCCAGCGGATGAAATGGGGCCACGGGGCGAGGAATCTGCCGACGCCCCATATGTGGAAAGATAAGCCTTGGGATTATGGACTGTGCTGTGCCTCGGCGGCTCATTGTGGGGCCGTGTTTTATTAATAATTTTTCTCCCCATTTGGGTAATAATGTGGACTGCTGCACTACAATTACCAGTAGGCACTGGGACTCATAAGAGTAGCCCATTGGAGGGCGGACAGTTTGAATAGAGTGCAGCAGTAACGCGAGACTTTGAAATTGATGCCTTTGATGAAGGAAATGTTCCGAAACGCGTCAGGCGCTACTAATAAACGAGACATCACACAAGTCCAATGGATGATTACTTACCTTTTGGGTGCGCTCGCACTTGCTGAAGCAACCGTTTTTTGATGTTATGCGCGCCGGCTCCGGGCGCGGTGAGCGCACCACCCAGCGGATGACATGGGGCCACGGGGCGAGGAATCTGCCGACGCCCCATATGTGGAAAGATAAGCCTTGGGATTATGGACTGTGCTGTGCCTCGGCGGCTCATTGTGGGGCCGTGTTTTATTAATAATTTTTCTCCCCATTTGGGTAATAATGTGGACTGCTGCACTACAATTACCAGTAGGCACTGGGACTCATAAGAGTAGCCCATTGGAGGGCGGAGAGTTTGAATAGAGTGCAGCAGTAACGCAAGACTTTGAAATTGATGCCTTTGATGAAGGAAATGTTCCGAAACGCGTCAGGCGCTACTAATAAACGAGACATCACACAAGCCCAATGGATGATAACTTACCTTTTCGGTGCGCTCGCACTTGCTGAAGCAACCGTTTTTTGATGTTATGCGCGCCGGCTCCGGGCGCGGTGAGCGCTCCACCCAGCGGATGACATGGGGCCACGGGGCGAGGAATCTGCCGACGCCCCATATGTGGAAAGATAAGCCTTGGGATTATGGACTGTGCTGTGCCTCGGCGGCTCATTGTGGGGCCGTGTTTTATTAATAATTTTTCTCCCCATTTGGGTAATAATGTGGACTGCTGCACTACAATTACCAGTAGGCACTGGGACTCATAAGAGTAGCCCATTGGAGGGCGGACAGTTTGAATAGAGTGCAACAGTAATGGGAGACTTTGAAATTGATGCCTTTGATGAAGGAAATGTTCCGAAACGCGTCAGGCACTACTAATAAACGAGACATCACACAAGTCCAATGGATGATTACTTACCTTTTGGGTGCGCTCGCACTTGCTGAAGCAACCGTTTTTTAATGTTATGCGCGCCTTCTCCGGGCGCGGTGAGCGCACCACCCAGCGGATGACATGGGGCCACGGGGCGAGGAATCTGCCGATGCCCCATATGTGGAAAGATAAACCTTGGGATTATGGACTGTGCTGTGCCTCGGCGGCTCATTGTGGGGTCGTGTTTTATTAATAATTTTTCTCCCCATTTGGGTAATAATGTGGACTGCTGCACTACAATTACCAGTAGGCACTGGGACTCATAAGAGTAGCCCATTGGAGGGCGGACAGTTTGAATAGAGTGCAGCAGTAACGCGAGACTTTGAAATTGATGCCTTTGATGAAGGAAATGTTCCGAAACGCGTCAGGCGCTACTAATAAACGAGACATCACACAAGTCCAATGGATGATTACTTACCTTTTGGGTGCGCTCGCACTTGCTGAAACAACCGTTTTTTGATGTTATGCGCGCCGGCTCCGGGCGCGGTGAGCGTACCACCCAGCGGATGACATGGGGCCACGGGGCGAGGAATCTGCCGACGCCCCATATGTGGAAAGATAAGCCTTGGGATTATGGACTGTGCTGTGCCTCGGTGGCTCATTGTGGGGCCGTGTTTTATTAATAATTTTTCTCCCCATTTGGGTAATAATGTGGACTGCTGCACTACAATTACCAGTAGGCACTGGGACTCATAAGAGTAGCCCATTGGAGGGCGGACAGTTTGAATAGAGTGCAGCAGTAACGCGAGACTTTGAAATTGATGCCTTTGATGAAGGAAATGTTCCGAAACGCGTCAGGCGCTACTAATAAACGAGACATCACACAAGTCCAATGGATGATTACTTACCTTTTGGGTGCGCTCGCACTTGCTGAAGCAACCGTTTTTTGATGTTATGCGCGCCGGCTCCGGGTGCGGTGAGCGCACCACCCAGCGGATGACATGGGGCCACGGGGCGAGGAATCTGCCGACGCCCCATATGTGGAAAGATAAGCCTTGGGATTATGGACTGTGCTGTGCCTCGGCGGCTCATTGTGGGGCCGTGTTTTATTAATAATTTTTCTCCCCATTTGGGTAATAATGTGGACTGCTGCACTACAATTACCAGTAGGCACTGGGACTCATAAGAGTAGCCCATTGGAGGGCGGACAGTTTGAATAGAGTGCAGCAGTAACGCGAGACTTTGAAATTGATGCCTTTGATGAAGGAAATGTTCCGAAACGCGTCAGGCGCTACTAATAAACGAGACATCACACAAGTCCAATGGATGATTACTTACCTTTTGGGTGCGCTCGCACTTGCTGAAGCAACCGTTTTTTGATGTTATGCGCGCCGGCTCCGGGCGCGGTGAGCGCTCCACCCAGCGGATGACATGGGGCCACAGGGCGAGGAATCTGCCGACGCCCCATATGTGGAAAGATAAGCCTTGGGATTATGGACTGTGCTGTGCCTCGGCGGCTCATTGTGGGGCCGTGTTTTATTAATAATTTTTCTCCCCATTTGGGTAATAATGTGGACTGCTGCACTACAATTACCAGTAGGCACTGGGACTCATAAGAGTAGCCCATTGGAGGGCAGAGAGTTTGAATAGAGTGCAGCAGTAACGCGAGACTTTGAAATTGATGCCTTTGATGAAGGAAATGTTCCGAAACGCGTCAGGCGCTACTAATAAACGAGACATCACACAAGTCCAATGGATGATTACTTACCTTTTGGGTGCGCTCGCACTTGCTGAAGCAACCGTTTTTTGATAGTATGCGCGCCGGCTCCGGGCGCGGTGAGCGCACCACCCAGCGGATGACTTGGGGCTACGGGGCGAGGAATCTGCCGACGCCCCATATGTGGAAAGATAAGCCTTGGGATTATGGACTGTGCTGTGCCTCGGCGGCTCATTGTGGGGCCGTGTTTTATTAATAATTTTTCTCCCCATTTGGGTAATAATGTGGACTGCTGCACTACAATTACCAGTAGGCACTGGGACTCATAAGAGTAGCCCATTGGAGGGCGGACAGTTTGAATAGAGTGCAGCAGTAACGCGAGACTTTGAAATTGATGCCTTTGATGAAGGAAATGTTCCGAAACGCGTCAGGCGCTACTAATAAACGAGACATCACACAAGTCCAATGGATGATTACTTACCTTTTGGGTGCGCTCGCACTTGCTGAAGCAACCGTTTTTTGATGTTATGCGCGCCGGCTCTGGGCACGGTGAGCGCACCACCCAGCGGATGACATGGGGCCACGGGGCGAGGAATCTGCCGACGCCCCATATGTGGAAAGATAAGCCTTGGGATTATGGACTGTGCTGTGCCTCGGCGGCTCATTGTGGGGCCGTGTTTTATTAATAATTTTTCTCCCCATTTGGGTAATAATGTGAACTGCTGCACTACAATTACCAGTAGGCACTGGGACTCATAAGAGTAGCCCATTGGAGGGCGGACAGTTTGAATAGAGTGCAGCAGTAACGCGAGACTTTGAAATTGATGCCTTTGATGAAGGAAATGTTCCGAAACGCGTCAGGCGCTACTAATAAACGAGACATCACACAAGTCCAATGGACGATTACTTACCTTTTCGGTGCGCTCGCACTTGCTGAAGCAACCGTTTTTTATGTTATGCGCGCCGGCTCCGGGCGCGGTGAGCGCACCATCCAGCGGATGACATGGGGCCACGGGGCGAGGAATCTGCCGACGCCCCATATGTGGAAAGATAAGCCTTGGGATTATGGACTGTGCTGTGCCTCGGCGGCTCATTGTGGGGCCGTGTTTTATTAATAATTTTTCTCCCCATTTGGGTAATAATGTGGACTGCTGCACTACAATTACCAGTAGGCACTGGGACCCATAAGAGTAGCCCATTGGAGGGCGGACAGTTTGAATAGAGTGCAGCAGTAACGCAAGACTTTGAAATTGATGCCTTTGATGAAGGAAATGTTCCGAAACGCGTCAGGCGCTACTAATAAACGAGACATCACACAAGTCCAATGGATGATTACTTACCTTTTGGGTGCGCTCGCACTTGCTGAAGCAACCGTTTTTTGATGTTATGCGCGCTGGCTCCGGGCGCGGTGAGCGCTCCACCCAGCGGATGACATGGAGCCACAGGGCGAGGAATCTGCCGACGCCCCATATGTGGAAAGATAAACCTTGGGATTATGGACTGTGCTGTGCCTCGGCGGCTCATTGTGGGGCCGTGTTTTATTAATAATTTTTCTCCCCATTTGGGTAATAATGTGGACTGCTGCACTACAATTACCAGTAGGCACTGGGACTCATAAGAGTAGCCCATTGGAGGGCGGAGAGTTTGAATAGAGTGCAGCAGTAACGCGAGACTTTGAAATTGATGCCTTTGATGAAGGAAATGTTCCGAAACGCGTCAGGCGCTACTAATAAACGAGACATCACACAAGTCCAATGGATGATTACTTACCTTTTGGGTGCGCTCGCACTTGCTGAAGCAACCGTTTTTTGATAGTATGCGCGCCGGCTCCGGGCACGGTGAGCGCACCACCCAGCGGATGAAATGGGGCCACGGGGCGAGGAATCTGCCGACGCCCCATATGTGGAAAGATAAGCCTTGGGATTATGGACTGTGCTGTGCCTCGGCGGCTCATTGTGGGGCCGTGTTTTATTAATAATTTTTCTCCCCATTTGGGTAATAATGTGGACTGCTGCACTACAATTACCAGTAGGCACTGGGACTCATAAGAGTAGCCCATTGGAGGGCGGACAGTTTGAATAGAGTGCAGCAGTAACGCGAGACTTTGAAATTGATGCCTTTGATGAAGGAAATGTTCCGAAACGCGTCAGGCGCTACTAATAAACGAGACATCACACAAGTCCAATGGACGATTACTTACCTTTTGGGTGCGCTCGCACTTGCTGAAGCAACCGTTTTTTATGTTATGCGCGCCGGCTCCGGGCGCGGTGAGCGCACCATCCAGCAGATGACATGGGGCCACGGGGCGAGGAATCTGCCGACGCCCCATATGTGGAAAGATAAGCCTTGGGATTATGGACTGTGCTGTGCCTCGGCGGCTCATTGTGGGGCCGTGTTTTATTAATAATTTTTCTCCCCATTTGGGTAATAATGTGGACTGCTGCACTACAATTACCAGTAGGCACTGGGACTCATAAGAGTAGCCCATTGGAGGGCGGGCAGTTTGAATAGAGTGCAGCAGTAACGCAAGACTTTGAAATTGATGCCTTTGATGAAGGAAATGTTCCGAAACGCGTCAGGCGCTACTAATAAACGAGACATCACACTAGTCCAATGGATGATTACTTACCTTTTGGGTGCGCTCGCACTTGCTGAAGCAACCGTTTTTTGATGTTATGCGCGCCGGCTCCGGGCGCGGTGAGCGCTCCACCCAGCGGATGACATGGGGCCACAGGGCGAGGAATCTGCCGACGCCCCATATGTGGAAAGATAAACCTTGGGATTATGGACTGTGCTGTGCCTCGGCGGCTCATTGTGGGGCCGTGTTTTATTAATAATTTTTCTCCCCATTTGGGTAATAATGTGGACTGCTGCACTACAATTACCAGTAGGCACTGGGACTCATAAGAGTAGCCCATTGGAGGGCGGAGAGTTTGAATAGAGTGCAGCAGTAACGCGAGACTTTGAAATTGATGCCTTTGATGAAGGAAATGTTCCGAAACGCGTCAGGCGCTACTAATAAACGAGACATCACACAAGTCCAATGGATGATTACTTACCTTTTGGGTGCGCTCGCACTTGCTGAAGCAACCGTTTTTTGATGTTATGCGCGCCGGCTCCGGGCGCGGTGAGCGCACCACCCAGCGGATGACATGGGGCCACGGGGCGAGGAATCTGCCGACGCCCCATATGTGGAAAGATAAGCCTTGGGATTATGGACTGTGCTGTGCCTCGGCGGCTCATTGTGGGGCCGTGTTTTATTAATAATTTTTCTCCCCATTTGGGTAATAATGTGGACTGCTGCACTACAATTACCAGTAGGCACTGGGACTCATAAGAGTAGCCCATTGGAGGGCGGAGAGTTTGAATAGAGTGCAGCAGTAATGCAAGACTTTGAAATTGATGCCTTTGATGAAAGAAATGTTCCGAAACGCTTCAGGCACTACTAATAAACGAGACATCACACAAGTCCAATGGATGATTACTTACCTTTTGGGTGCGCTCGCACTTGCTGAACCAACCGTTTTTTGATGTTATGCGCGCCGGCTTCGGGCGCGGTGAGCGCACCACCCAGCGGATGACATGGGGCCACGGGGCGAGGAATCTGCCGACGCCCCATATGTGGAAAGATAAGCCTTGGGATTATGGACTGTGCTGTGCCTCGGCGGCTCATTGTGGGGTCGTGTTTTATTAATAATTTTTCTCCCCATTTGGGTAATAATGTGGACTGCTGCAATACAATTACCAGTAGGCACTGGGACTCACAAGAGTAGCCCATTGGAGGGCGGACAGTTTGAATAGAGTGCAGCAGTAACGCGAGAGTTTGAAATTGATGCCTTTGATGAAGGAAATGTTCCGAAACGCGTCAGGCGCTACTAATAAACGAGACATCACACAAGTCCAATGGATGATTACTTACCTTTTGGGTGCGCTCGCACTTGCTGAAGCAACCGTTTTTTGATGTTATGCGCGCCGGCACCGGGCGCGGTGAGCGCACCACCCAGCGGATGACATGGGGCCACGGGGCGAGGAATCTGCGGACGCCCCATATGTGGAAAGATAATCCTTGGGATTATGGACTGTACTGTGCCTCGGCGGCTCATTGTGGGGCCATGTTTTATTAATAATTTTTCTCCCCATTTGGGTAATAATGTGGACTGCTGCACTACAATTACCAGTAGGCACTGGGACTCATAAGAGTAGCCCATTGGAAGGCGGACAGTTTGAATAGAGTGCAGCAGTAACGCGAGACTTTGAAATTGATGCCTTTGATTAAGGAAATGTTCCGAAACGCGTCAGGCGCTACTAATAAACGAGACATCACACAAGTCCAATGGATGATAACTTACCTTTTCGGTGCGCTCGCACTTGCTGAAGCAACCGTTTTTTGATGTTATGCGCGCCGGCTCCGGGCGCGGTGAGCGCTCCACCCAGCGGATGACATGGGGCCACGGGGCGAGGAATCTGCCGACGCCCCATATGTGGAAAGATAAGCCTTGGGATTATGGACTGTGCTGTGCCTCGGCGGCTCATTGTGGGGCCGTGTTTTATTAATAATTTTTCTCCCCATTTGGGTAATAATGTGGACTGCTGCACTACAATTACCAGTAGGCACTGGGACTCATAAGAGTAGCCCATTGGAGGGCGGACAGTTTGAATAGAGTGCAACAGTAATGGGAGACTTTGAAATTGATGCCTTTGATGAAGGAAATGTTCCGAAACGCGTCAGGCACTACTAATAAACGAGACATCACACAAGTCCAATGGATGATTACTTACCTTTTGGGTGCGCTCGCACTTGCTGAAACAACCGTTTTTTGATGTTATGCGCGCCGGCTCCGGGCGCGGTGAGCGTACCACCCAGCGGATGACATGGGGCCACGGGGCGAGGAATCTGCCGACGCCCCATATGTGGAAAGATAAGCCTTGGGATTATGGACTGTGCTGTGCCTCGGCGGCTCATTGTGGGGCCGTGTTTTATTAATAATTTTTCTCCCCATTTGGGTAATAATGTGGACTGCTGCACTACAATTACCAGTAGGCACTGGGACTCATAAGAGTAGCCCATTGGAGGGCGGACAGTTTGAATAGAGTGCAACAGTAATGCGAGACTTTGAAATTGATGCCTTTGATGAAGGAAATGTTCCGAAATGCGTCAGGCACTACTAATAAACGAGACATCACACAAGTCCAATGGATGATTACTTACCTTTTGGGTGCGCTCGCACTTGCTGAAGCAACCGTTTTTTGATGTTATGCGCGCCGGCTCCGGGCGCGGTGAGCGCACCACCCAGCGGATGACATGGGGCCACGGGGCGAGGAATCTGCCGACGCCCCATATGTGGAAAGATAAACCTTGGGATTATGGACTGTGCTGTGCCTCGGCGGCTCATTGTGGGGTCGTGTTTTATTAATAATTTTTCTCCCCATTTGGGTAATATTGTGAACTGCTGCACTACAATTACCAGTAGGCACTGGGACTCACAAGAGTAGCCCATTGGAGGGCGGACAGTTTGAATAGAGTGCAGCAGTAACGCGAGACTTTGAAATTGATGCCTTTGATGAAGGAAATGTTCCGAAACGCGTCAGGCGCTACTAATAAACGAGACATCACACAAGTCCAATGGATGATTACTTACCTTTTGGGTGCGCTCGCACTTGCTGAAGCAACCGTTTTTTGATGTTATGCGCGCCGGATCCGGGCGCGGTGAGCGCACCACCCAGCGGATGACATGGGGCCACGGGGCAAGGAATCTGCCGACGCCCCATATGTGGAAAGATAAGCCTTGGGATTATGGACTGTGCTGTGCCTCGGCGGCTCATTGTGGGGCCGTGTTTTATTAATAATTTTTCTCCCCATTTGGGTAATAATGTGGACTGCTGCACTACAATTACCAGTAGGCACTGGGACTCATAAAAGTAGCCCATTGGAGGGCGGACAGTTTGAATAGAGTGCAGCAGTAACGCGAGACTTTGAAATTGATGCCTTTGATGAAGGAAATGTTCCGAAACGCGTCAGGCGCTACTAATAAACGAGACATCACACAAGTCCAATGGATGATTACTTACCTTTTGGGTGCGCTCGCACTTGCTGAAGCAACCGTTTTTTGATGTTATGCGCGCCGGCTCCGGGCGCGGTGAGCGCTCCACCCAGCGGATGACATGGGGCCACAGGGCGAGGAATCTGCCGACGCCCCATATGTGGAAAGATAAGCCTTGGGATTATGGACTGTGCTGTGCCTCGGCGGCTCATTGTGGGGCCGTGTTTTATTAATAATTTTTCTCCCCATTTGGGTAATAATGTGGACTGCTGCACTACAATTACCAGTAGGCACTGGGACTCATAAGAGTAGCCCATTGGAGGGCGGAGAGTTTGAATAGAGTGCAGCAGTAACGCGAGACTTTGAAATTGATGCCTTTGATGAAGGAAATGTTCCGAAACGCGTCAGGTGCTACTAATAAACGAGACATCACACAAGTCCAATGGATGATTACTTACCTTTTGGGTGCGCTCGCACTTGCTGGAGCAACCGTTTTTTGATAGTATGCGCGCCGGCTCCGGGCGCGGTGAGCGCACCACCCAGCGGATGACTTGGGGCCACGGGGCGAGGAATCTGCCGACGCCCCATATGTGGAAAGATAAGCCTTGGGATTATGGACTGTGCTGTGCCTCGGCGGCTCATTGTGGGGCCGTGTTTTATTAATAATTTTTCTCCCCATTTGGGTAATAATGTGGACTGCTGCACTACAATTACCAGTAGGCACTCGGACTCATAAGAGTAGCCCATTGGAGGGCGGACAGTTTGAATAGAGTGCAACAGTAATGCAAGACTTTGAAATTGATGCCTTTGATGAAGGAAATGTTCCGAAACGCGTCAGGCACTACTAATAAACGAGACATCACACAAGTCCAATGGATGATTACTTACCTTTTGGGTGCGCTCGCACTTGCTGAAGCAACCGTTTTTTGATGTTATGCGCGCCGGCTCCGGGCGCGGTGAGCGCACCACCCAGCGGATGACATGGGGCCACGGGGCGAGGAATCTGCCGACGCCCCATATGTGGAAAGATAAACCTTGGGATTATGGACTGTGCTGTGCCTCGGCGGCTCATTGTGGGGTCGTGTTTTATTAATAATTTTTCTCCCCATTTGGGTAATATTGTGGACTGCTGCACTACAATTACCAGTAGGCACTGGGACTCACAAGAGTAGCCCATTGGAGGGCGGACAGTTTGAATAGAGTGCAGCAGTAACGCGAGACTTTGAAATTGATGCCTTTGATGAAGGAAATGTTCCGAAACGCGTCAGGCGCTACTAATAAACGAGACATCACACAAGTTCAATGGATGATTACTTACCTTTTGGGTGCGCTCGCACTTGCTGAAGCAACCGTTTTTTGATGTTATGCGCGCCGGCTCCGGGCGCGGTGAGCGCACCACCCAGCGGATGACATGGGGCCACGGGGCAAGGAATCTGCCGACGCCCCATATGTGGAAAGATAAGCCTTGGGATTATGGACTGTGCTGTGCCTCGGTGGCTCATTGTGGGGCCGTGTTTTATTAATAATTTTTCTCCCCATTTGGGTAATAATGTGGACTGCTGCACTACAATTACCAGTAGGCACTGGGACTCATAAGAGTAGCCCATTGGAGGGCGGACAGTTTGAATAGAGTGCAGCAGTAACGCGAGACTTTGAAATTGATGCCTTTGATGAAGGAAATGTTCCGAAACGCGTCAGGCGCTACTAATAAACGAGACATCACACAAGTCCAATGGATGATTACTTACCTTTTGGGTGCGCTCGCACTTGCTGAAGCAACCGTTTTTTGATAGTATGCGCGCCGGCTCCGGGCGCGGTGAGCGCACCACCCAGCGGATGACTTGGGGCTACGGGGCGAGGAATCTGCCGACGCCCCATATGTGGAAAGATAAGCCTTGGGATTATGGACTGTGCTGTGCCTCGGCGGCTCATTGTGGGGCCGTGTTTTATTAATAATTTTTCTCCCCATTTGGGTAATAATGTGGACTGCTGCACTACAATTACCAGTAGGCACTGGGACTCATAAGAGTAGCCCATTGGAGGGCGGACAGTTTGAATAGAGTGCAGCAGTAACGCGAGACTTTGAAATTGATGCCTTTGATGAAGGAAATGTTCCGAAACGCGTCAGGCGCTACTAATAAACGAGACATCACACAAGTCCAATGGATGATTACTTACCTTTTGGGTGCGCTCGCACTTGCTGAAGCAACCGTTTTTTGATGTTATGCGTGCCGGCTCTGGGCGCGGTGAGCGCACCACCCAGCGGATGACATGGGGCCACGGGGCGAGGAATCTGCCGACGCCCCATATGTGGAAAGATAAGCCTTGGGATTATGGACTGTGCTGTGCCTCGGCGGCTCATTGTGGGGCCGTGTTTTATTAATAATTTTTCTCCCCATTTGGGTAATAATGTGAACTGCTGCACTACAATTACCAGTAGGCACTGGGACTCATAAGAGTAGCCCATTGGAGGGCGGACAGTTTGAATAGAGTGCAGCAGTAACGCGAGACTTTGAAATTGATGCCTTTGATGAAGGAAATGTTCCGAAACGCGTCAGGCGCTACTAATAAACGAGACATCACACAAGTCCAATGGACGATTACTTACCTTTTCGGTGCGCTCGCACTTGCTGAAGCAACCGTTTTTTATGTTATGCGCGCCGGCTCCGGGCGCGGTGAGCGCACCATCCAGCGGATGACATGGGGCCACGGGGCGAGGAATCTGCCGACGCCCCATATGTGGAAAGATAAGCCTTGGGATTATGGACTGTGCTGTGCCTCGGCGGCTCATTGTGGGGCCGTGTTTTATTAATAATTTTTCTCCCCATTTGGGTAATAATGTGGACTGCTGCACTACAATTACCAGTAGGCACTGGGACCCATAAGAGTAGCCCATTGGAGGGCGGACAGTTTGAATAGAGTGCAGCAGTAACGCAAGACTTTGAAATTGATGCCTTTGATGAAGGAAATGTTCCGAAACGCGTCAGGCGCTACTAATAAACGAGACATCACACAAGTCCAATGGATGATTACTTACCTTTTGGGTGCGCTCGCACTTGCTGAAGCAACCATTTTTTGATGTTATGCGCGCTGGCTCCGGGCGCGGTGAGCGCTCCACCCAGCGGATGACATGGAGCCACAGGGCGAGGAATCTGCCGACGCCCCATATGTGGAAAGATAAACCTTGGGATTATGGACTGTGCTGTGCCTCGGCGGCTCATTGTGGGGCCGTGTTTTATTAATAATTTTTCTCCCCATTTGGGTAATAATGTGGACTGCTGCACTACAATTACCAGTAGGCACTGGGACTCATAAGAGTAGCCCATTGGAGGGCGGAGAGTTTGAATAGAGTGCAGCAGTAACGCGAGACTTTGAAATTGATGCCTTTGATGAAGGAAATGTTCCGAAACGCGTCAGGCGCTACTAATAAACGAGACATCACACAAGTCCAATGGATGATTACTTACCTTTTGGGTGCGCTCGCACTTGCTGAAGCAACCGTTTTTTGATAGTATGCGCGCCGGCTCCGGGCACGGTGAGCGCACCACCCAGCGGATGAAATGGGGCCACGGGGCGAGGAATCTGCCGACGCCCCATATGTGGAAAGATAAGCCTTGGGATTATGGACTGTGCTGTGCCTCGGCGGCTCATTGTGGGGCCGTGTTTTATTAATAATTTTTCTCCCCATTTGGGTAATAATGTGGACTGCTGCACTACAATTACCAGTAGGCACTGGGACTCATAAGAGTAGCCCATTGGAGGGCGGACAGTTTGAATAGAGTGCAGCAGTAACGCGAGACTTTGAAATTGATGCCTTTGATGAAGGAAATGTTCCGAAACGCGTCAGGCGCTACTAATAAACGAGACATCACACAAGTCCAATGGACGATTACTTACCTTTTGGGTGCGCTCGCACTTGCTGAAGCAACCGTTTTTTATGTTATGCGCGCCGGCTCCGGGCGCGGTGAGCGCACCATCCAGCAGATGACATGGGGCCACGGGGCGAGGAATCTGCCGACGCCCCATATGTGGAAAGATAAGCCTTGGGATTATGGACTGTGCTGTGCCTCGGCGGCTCATTGTGGGGCCGTGTTTTATTAATAATTTTTCTCCCCATTTGGGTAATAATGTGGACTGCTGCACTACAATTACCAGTAGGCACTGGGACTCATAAGAGTAGCCCATTGGAGGGCGGACAGTTTGAATAGAGTGCAGCAGTAACGCAAGACTTTGAAATTGATGCCTTTGATGAAGGAAATGTTCCGAAACGCGTCAGGCGCTACTAATAAACGAGACATCACACAAGTCCAATGGATGATTACTTACCTTTTGGGTGCGCTCGCACTTGCTGAAGCAACCGTTTTTTGATGTTATGCGCGCCGGCTCCGGGCGCGGTGAGCGCTCCACCCAGCGGATGACATGGGGCCACAGGGCGAGGAATCTGCCGACGCCCCATATGTGGAAAGATAAACCTTGGGATTATGGACTGTGCTGTGCCTCGGCGGCTCATTGTGGGGCCGTGTTTTATTAATAATTTTTCTCCCCATTTGGGTAATAATGTGGACTGCTGCACTACAATTACCAGTAGGCACTGGGACTCATAAGAGTAGCCCATTGGAGGGCGGAGAGTTTGAATAGAGTGCAGCAGTAACGCGAGACTTTGAAATTGATGCCTTTGATGAAGGAAATGTTCCGAAACGCGTCAGGCGCTACTAATAAACGAGACATCACACAAGTCCAATGGATGATTACTTACCTTTTGGGTGCGCTCGCACTTGCTGAAGCAACCGTTTTTTGATGTTATGCGCGCCGGCTCCGGGCGCGGTGAGCGCACCACCCAGCGGATGACATGGGGCCACGGGGCGAGGAATCTGCCGACGCCCCATATGTGGAAAGATAAGCCTTGGGATTATGGACTGTGCTGTGCCTCGGCGGCTCATTGTGGGGCCGTGTTTTATTAATAATTTTTCTCCCCATTTGGGTAATAATGTGGACTGCTGCACTACAATTACCAGTAGGCACTGGGACTCATAAGAGTAGCCCATTGGAGGGCGGAGAGTTTGAATAGAGTGCAGCAGTAATGCAAGACTTTGAAATTGATGCCTTTGATGAAAGAAATGTTCCGAAACGCTTCAGGCACTACTAATAAACGAGACATCACACAAGTCCAATGGATGATTACTTACCTTTTGGGTGCGCTCGCACTTGCTGAACCAACCGTTTTTTGATGTTATGCGCGCCGGCTTCGGGCGCGGTGAGCGCACCACCCAGCGGATGACATGGGGCCACGGGGCGAGGAATCTGCCGACGCCCCATATGTGGAAAGATAAGCCTTGGGATTATGGACTGTGCTGTGCCTCGGCGGCTCATTGTGGGGTCGTGTTTTATTAATAATTTTTCTCCCCATTTGGGTAATAATGTGGACTGCTGCAATACAATTACCAGTAGGCACTGGGACTCACAAGAGTAGCCCATTGGAGGGCGGACAGTTTGAATAGAGTGCAGCAGTAACGCGAGAGTTTGAAATTGATGCCTTTGATGAAGGAAATGTTCCGAAACGCGTCAGGCGCTACTAATAAACGAGACATCACACAAGTCCAATGGATGATTACTTACCTTTTGGGTGCGCTCGCACTTGCTGAAGCAACCGTTTTTTGATGTTATGCGCGCCGGCACCGGGCGCGGTGAGCGCACCACCCAGCGGATGACATGGGGCCACGGGGCGAGGAATCTGCGGACGCCCCATATGTGGAAAGATAATCCTTGGGATTATGGACTGTACTGTGCCACGGCGGCTCATTGTGGGGCCATGTTTTATTAATAATTTTTCTCCCCATTTGGGTAATAATGTGGACTGCTGCACTACAATTACCAGTAGGCACTGGGACTCATAAGAGTAGCCCATTGGAAGGCGGACAGTTTGAATAGAGTGCAGCAGTAACGCGAGACTTTGAAATTGATGCCTTTGATTAAGGAAATGTTCCGAAACGCGTCAGGCGCTACTAATAAACGAGACATCACACAAGTCCAATGGATGATAACTTACCTTTTCGGTGCGCTCGCACTTGCTGAAGCAACCGTTTTTTGATGTTATGCGCGCCGGCTCCGGGCGCGGTGAGCGCTCCACCCAGCGGATGACATGGGGCCACGGGGCGAGGAATCTGCCGACGCCCCATATGTGGAAAGATAAGCCTTGGGATTATGGACTGTGCTGTGCCTCGGCGGCTCATTGTGGGGCCGTGTTTTATTAATAATTTTTCTCCCCATTTGGGTAATAATGTGGACTGCTGCACTACAATTACCAGTAGGCACTGGGACTCATAAGAGTAGCCCATTGGAGGGCGGACAGTTTGAATAGAGTGCAACAGTAATGGGAGACTTTGAAATTGATGCCTTTGATGAAGGAAATGTTCCGAAACGCGTCAGGCACTACTAATAAACGAGACATCACACAAGTCCAATGGATGATTACTTACCTTTTGGGTGCGCTCGCACTTGCTGAAGCAACCGTTTTTTAATGTTATGCGCGCCTTCTCCGGGCGCGGTGAGCGCACCACCCAGCGGATGACATGGGGCCACGGGGCGAGGAATCTGCCGATGCCCCATATGTGGAAAGATAAACCTTGGGATTATGGACTGTGCTGTGCCTCGGCGGCTCATTGTGGGGTCGTGTTTTATTAATAATTTTTCTCCCCATTTGGGTAATAATGTGGACTGCTGCACTACAATTACCAGTAGGCACTGGGACTCATAAGAGTAGCCCATTGGAGGGCGGACAGTTTGAATAGAGTGCAGCAGTAACGCGAGACTTTGAAATTGATGCCTTTGATGAAGGAAATGTTCCGAAACGCGTCAGGCGCTACTAATAAACGAGACATCACACAAGTCCAATGGATGATTACTTACCTTTTGGGTGCGCTCGCACTTGCTGAAACAACCGTTTTTTGATGTTATGCGCGCCGGCTCCGGGCGCGGTGAGCGTACCACCCAGCGGATGACATGGGGCCACGGGGCGAGGAATCTGCCGACGCCCCATATGTGGAAAGATAAGCCTTGGGATTATGGACTGTGCTGTGCCTCGGCGGCTCATTGTGGGGCCGTGTTTTATTAATAATTTTTCTCCCCATTTGGGTAATAATGTGGACTGCTGCACTACAATTACCAGTAGGCACTGGGACTCATAAGAGTAGCCCATTGGAGGGCGGACAGTTTGAATAGAGTGCAACAGTAATGCGAGACTTTGAAATTGATGCCTTTGATGAAGGAAATGTTCCGAAATGCGTCAGGCACTACTAATAAACGAGACATCACACAAGTCCAATGGATGATTACTTACCTTTTGGGTGCGCTCGCACTTGCTGAAGCAACCGTTTTTTGATGTTATGCGCGCCGGCTCCGGGCGCGGTGAGCGCACCACCCAGCGGATGACATGGGGCCACGGGGCGAGGAATCTGCCGACGCCCCATATGTGGAAAGATAAACCTTGGGATTATGGACTGTGCTGTGCCTCGGCGGCTCATTGTGGGGTCGTGTTTTATTAATAATTTTTCTCCCCATTTGGGTAATATTGTGAACTGCTGCACTACAATTACCAGTAGGCACTGGGACTCACAAGAGTAGCCCATTGGAGGGCGGACAGTTTGAATAGAGTGCAGCAGTAACGCGAGACTTTGAAATTGATGCCTTTGATGAAGGAAATGTTCCGAAACGCGTCAGGCGCTACTAATAAACGAGACATCACACAAGTCCAATGGATGATTACTTACCTTTTGGGTGCGCTCGCACTTGCTGAAGCAACCGTTTTTTGATGTTATGCGCGCCGGATCCGGGCGCGGTGAGCGCACCACCCAGCGGATGACATGGGGCCACGGGGCAAGGAATCTGCCGACGCCCCATATGTGGAAAGATAAGCCTTGGGATTATGGACTGTGCTGTGCCTCGGTGGCTCATTGTGGGGCCGTGTTTTATTAATAATTTTTCTCCCCATTTGGGTAATAATGTGGACTGCTGCACTACAATTACCAGTAGGCACTGGGACTCATAAGAGTAGCCCATTGGAGGGCGGACAGTTTGAATAGAGTGCAGCAGTAACGCGAGACTTTGAAATTGATGCCTTTGATGAAGGAAATGTTCCGAAACGCGTCAGGCGCTACTAATAAACGAGACATCACACAAGTCCAATGGATGATTACTTACCTTTTGGGTGCGCTCGCACTTGCTGAAGCAACCGTTTTTTGATGTTATGCGCGCCGGCTCCGGGTGCGGTGAGCGCACCACCCAGCGGATGACTTGGGGCTACGGGGCGAGGAATCTGCCGACGCCCCATATGTGGAAAGATAAGCCTTGGGATTATGGACTGTGCTGTGCCTCGGCGGCTCATTGTGGGGCCGTGTTTTATTAATAATTTTTCTCCCCATTTGGGTAATAATGTGGACTGCTGCACTACAATTACCAGTAGGCACTGGGACTCATAAGAGTAGCCCATTGGAGGGCGGACAGTTTGAATAGAGTGCAGCAGTAACGCGAGACTTTGAAATTGATGCCTTTGATGAAGGAAATGTTCCGAAACGCGTCAGGCGCTACTAATAAACGAGACATCACACAAGTCCAATGGATGATTACTTACCTTTTGGGTGCGCTCGCACTTGCTGAAGCAACCGTTTTTTTGATGTTATGCACGCCGGCTCTGGGCGCGGTGAGCGCACCACCCAGCGGATGACATGGGGCCACGGGGCGAGGAATCTGCCGACGCCCCATATGTGGAAAGATAAGCCTTGGGATTATGGACTGTGCTGTGCCTCGGCGGCTCATTGTGGGGCCGTGTTTTATTAATAATTTTTCTCCCCATTTGGGTAATAATGTGAACTGCTGCACTACAATTACCAGTAGGCACTGGGACTCATAAGAGTAGCCCATTGGAGGGCGGACAGTTTGAATAGAGTGCAGCAGTAACGCGAGACTTTGAAATTGATGCCTTTGATGAAGGAAATGTTCCGAAACGCGTCAGGCGCTACTAATAAACGAGACATCACACAAGTCCAATGGACGATTACTTACCTTTTCGGTGCGCTCGCACTTGCTGAAGCAACCGTTTTTTATGTTATGCGCGCCGGCTCCGGGCGCGGTGAGCGCACCATCCAGCGGATGACATGGGGCCACGGGGCGAGGAATCTGCCGACGCCCCATATGTGGAAAGATAAGCCTTGGGATTATGGACTGTGCTGTGCCTCGGCGGCTCATTGTGGGGCCGTGTTTTATTAATAATTTTTCTCCCCATTTGGGTAATAATGTGGACTGCTGCACTACAATTACCAGTAGGCACTGGGACTCATAAGAGTAGCCCATTGGAGGGCGGACAGTTTGAATAGAGTGCAGCAGTAACGCGAGACTTTGAAATTGATGCCTTTGATGAAGGAAATGTTCCGAAACGCGTCAGGCGCTACTAATAAACGAGACATCACACAAGTCCAATGGATGATTACTTACCTTTTGGGTGCGCTCGCACTTGCTGAAGCAACCTTTTTTGATGTTATGCGCGCCGGCTCCGGGCGCGGTGAGCGCTCCACCCAGCGGATGACATGGAGCCACAGGGCGAGGAATCTGCCGACGCCCCATATGTGGAAAGATAAACCTTGGGATTATGGACTGTGCTGTGCCTCGGCGGCTCATTGTGGGGCCGTGTTTTATTAATAATTTTTCTCCCCATTTGGGTAATAATGTGGACTGCTGCACTACAATTACCAGTAGGCACTGGGACTCATAAGAGTAGCCCATTGGAGGGCGGAGAGTTTGAATAGAGTGCAGCAGTAACGCGAGACTTTGAAATTGATGCCTTTGATGAAGGAAATGTTCCGAAACGCGTCAGGCGCTACTAATAAACGAGACATCACACAAGTCCAATGGATGATTACTTACCTTTTGGGTGCGCTCGCACTTGCTGAAGCAACCGTTTTTTGATAGTATGCGCGCCGGCTCCGGGCACGGTGAGCGCACCACCCAGCGGATGAAATGGGGCCACGGGGCGAGGAATCTGCCGACGCCCCATATGTGGAAAGATAAGCCTTGGGATTATGGACTGTGCTGTGCCTCGGCGGCTCATTGTGGGGCCGTGTTTTATTAATAATTTTTCTCCCCATTTGGGTAATAATGTGGACTGCTGCACTACAATTACCAGTAGGCACTGGGACTCATAAGAGTAGCCCATTGGAGGGCGGACAGTTTGAATAGAGTGCAGCAGTAACGCGAGACTTTGAAATTGATGCCTTTGATGAAGGAAATGTTCCGAAACGCGTCAGGCGCTACTAATAAACGAGACATCACACAAGTCCAATGGACGATTACTTACCTTTTGGGTGCGCTCGCACTTGCTGAAGCAACCGTTTTTTATGTTATGCGCGCCGGCTCCGGGCGCGGTGAGCGCACCATCCAGCGGATGACATGGGGCCACGGGGCGAGGAATCTGCCGACGCCCCATATGTGGAAAGATAAGCCTTGGGATTATGGACTGTGCTGTGCCTCGGCGGCTCATTGTGGGGCCGTGTTTTATTAATAATTTTTCTCCCCATTTGGGTAATAATGTAGACTGCTGCACTACAATTACCAGTAGGCACTGGGACTCATAAGAGTAGCCCATTGGAGGGCGGACAGTTTGAATAGAGTGCAGCAGTAACGCAAGACTTTGAAATTGATGCCTTTGATGAAGGAAATGTTCCGAAACGCGTCAGGCGCTACTAATAAACGAGACATCACACAAGTCCAATGGATGATTACTTACCTTTTGGGTGCGCTCGCACTTGCTGAAGCAACCGTTTTTTGATGTTATGCGCGCCGGCTCCGGGCGCGGTGAGCGCTCCACCCAGCGGATGACATGGGGCCACAGGGCGAGGAATCTGCCGACGCCCCATATGTGGAAAGATAAACCTTGGGATTATGGACTGTGCTGTGCCTCGGCGGCTCATTGTGGGGCCGTGTTTTATTAATAATTTTTCTCCCCATTTGGGTAATAATGTGGACTGCTGCACTACAATTACCAGTAGGCACTGGGACTCATAAGAGTAGCCCATTGGAGGGCGGAGAGTTTGAATAGAGTGCAGCAGTAACGCGAGACTTTGAAATTGATGCCTTTGATGAAGGAAATGTTCCGAAACGCGTCAGGCGCTACTAATAAACGAGACATCACACAAGTCCAATGGATGATTACTTACCTTTTGGGTGCGCTCGCACTTGCTGAAGCAACCGTTTTTTGATAGTATGCGCGCCGGCTCCGGGCGCGGTGAGCGCACCACCCAGCGGATGACATGGGGCCACGGGGCGAGGAATCTGCCGACGCCCCATATGTGGAAAGATAAGCCTTGGGATTATGGACTGTGCTGTGCCTCGGCGGCTCATTGTGGGGCCGTGTTTTATTAATAATTTTTCTCCCCATTTGGGTAATAATGTGGACTGCTGCACTACAATTACCAGTAGGCACTGGGACTCATAAGAGTAGCCCATTGGAGGGCGGACAGTTTGAATAGAGTGCAGCAGTAACGCGAGACTTTGAAATTGATGCCTTTGATGAAGGAAATGTTCCGAAACGCGTCAGGCGCTACTAATAAACGAGACATCACACAAGTCCAATGGATGATTACTTACCTTTTGGGTGCGCTCGCACTTGCTGAAGCAACCGTTTTTTGATGTTATGCGCGCCGGCTCCGGGCGCGGTGAGCGCACCACCCAGCGGATGACATGGGGCCACGGGGCGAGGAATCTGCCGACGCCCCATATGTGGAAAGATAAGCCTTGGGATTATGGACTGTGCTGTGCCTCGGCGGCTCATTGTGGGGTCGTGTTTTATTAATAATTTTTCTCCCCATTTGGGTAATAATGTGGACTGCTCCAATACAATTACCAGTAGGCACTGGGACTCACAAGAGTAGCCCATTGAAGGGCGGACAGTTTGAATAGAGTGCAGCAGTAACGCGAGACTTTGAAATTGATGCCTTTGATGAAGGAAATGTTCCGAAACGCGTCAGGCGCTACTAATAAACGAGACATCACACAAGTCCAATGGATGATTACTTACCTTTTGGGTGCGCTCGCACTTGCTGAAGCAACCGTTTTTTGATGTTATGCGCGCCGGCACCGGGCGCGGTGAGCGCACCACCCAGCGGATGACATGGGGCCACGGGGCGAGGAATCTGCCGACGCCCCATATGTGGAAAGATAATCCTTGGGATTATGGACTGTACTGTGCCTCGGCGGCTCATTGTGGGGCCGTGTTTTATTAATAATTTTTCTCCCCATTTGGGTAATAATGTGGACTGCTGCACTACAATTACCAGTAGGCACTGGGACTCATAAGAGTAGCCCATTGGAGGGCGGACAGTTTGAATAGAGTGCAGCAGTAACGCGAGACTTTGAAATTGATGCCTTTGATGAAGGAAATGTTCCGAAACGCGTCAGGCGCTACTAATAAACGAGACATCACACAAGTCCAATGGATGATAACTTACCTTTTGGGTGCGCTCGCACTTGCTGAAGCAACCGTTTTTTGATGTTATGCGCGCCGGCTCCGGGTGCGGTGAGCGCTCCACCCAGCGGATGACATGGGGCCACGGGGCGAGGAATCTGCCGACGCCCCATATGTGGAAAGATAAGCCTTGGGATTATGGACTGTGCTGTGCCTCGGCGGCTCATTGTGGGGCCGTGTTTTATTAATAATTTTTCTCCCCATTTGGGTAATAATGTGGACTGCTGCACTACAATTACCAGTAGGCACTGGGACTCATAAGAGTAGCCCATTGGAGGGCGGACAGTTTGAATAGAGTTCAGCAGTAACGCGAGACTTTGAAATTGATGCCTTTGATGAAGGAAATGTTCCGAAACTCGTCAGGCGCTACTAATAAACGAGACATCACACAAGTCCAATGGATGATTACTTACCTTTTGGGTGCGCTCGCACTTGCTGAAGCAACCGTTTTTTGATAGTATACGCGCCGGCTCCGGGCGCGGTGAGTGCACCACCCAGCGGATGACATGGGGCCACGGGGCGAGGAATCTGCCGACGCCCCATATGTGGAATGATAAGCCTTGGGATTATGGACTGTGCTGTGCCTCGGCGGCTCATTGTGGGGCCGTGTTTTATTAATAATTTTTCT
This sequence comes from Triturus cristatus, assembly GCF_964204655.1. Taxonomy (NCBI): domain Eukaryota; kingdom Metazoa; phylum Chordata; class Amphibia; order Caudata; family Salamandridae; genus Triturus; species Triturus cristatus. Next base: position 387,509,577 of record NC_140579.1, on the reverse strand, counting down.
CCCCATTTGGGTAATAATGTGGACTGCTGCACTACAATTACCAGTAGGCACTGGGACTCATAAGAGTAGCCCATTGGAGGGCGGACAGTTTGAATAGAGTGCAACAGTAATGCGAGACTTTGAAATTGATGCCTTTGATGAAGGAAATGTTCCGAAACGCGTCAGGCACTACTAATAAACGAGACATCACACAAGTCCAATGGATGATTACTTACCTTTTGGGTGCGCTCGCACTTGCCGAAGCAACCGTTTTTTGATGTTATGCGCGCCGGCTCCGGGTGCGGTGAGCGCACCACCCAGCGGATGACATGGGGCCACGGGGCGAGGAATCTGCCGACGCCCCATATGTGGAAAGATAAACCTTGGGATTATGGACTGTGCTGTGCCTCGGCGGCTCATTGTGGGGTCGTGTTTTATTAATAATTTTTCTCCCCATTTGGGTAATAATGTGGACTGCTGCACTACAATTACCAGTAGGCACTGGGACTCATAAGAGTAGCCCATTGGAGGGCGGACAGTTTGAATAGAGTGCAGCAGTAACGCAAGACTTTGAAATTGATGCCTTTGATGAAGGAAATGTTCCGAAACGCGTCAGGCGCTACTAATAAACGAGACATCACACAAGTCCAATGGATGATTACTTACCTTTTGGGTGCGCTCGCACTTGCTGAAGCAACCGTTTTTTGATGTTATGCGCGCCGGCTCCGGGCGCGGTGAGCGCACCACCCAGCGGATGACATGGGGCCACGGGGCGAGCAATCTGCCGACGCCCCATATGTGGAAAGATAAGCCTTGGGATTATGGACTGTGCTGTGCCTCGGTGGCTCATTGTGGGGCCGTGTTTTATTAATAATTTTTCTCCCCATTTGGGTAATAATGTGGACTGCTGCACTACAATTACCAGTAGGCACTGGGACTCATAAGAGTAGCCCATTGGAGGGCGGACAGTTTGAATAGAGTGCAGCAGTAACGCGAGACTTTGAAATTGATGCCTTTGATGAAGGAAATGTTCCGAAACGCGTCAGGCGCAACTAATAAACGAGACATCACACAAGTCCAATGGATGATAACTTACCTTTTGGGTGCGCTCGCACTTGCTGAAGCAACCGTTTTTTGATGTTATGCGCGCCGGCTCCGGGCGCGGTGAGCGCTCCACCCAGCGGATGACATGGGGCCACGGGGCGAGGAATCTGCCGACGCCCCATATGTGGAAAGATAAGCCTTGGGATTATGGACTGTGCTGTGCCTCGGCGGCTCATTGTGGGGCCGTGTTTTATTAATAATTTTTCTCCCCATTTGGGTAATAATGTGGACTGCTGCACTACAATTACCAGTAGGCACTGGGACTCATAAGAGTAGCCCATTGGAGGGCGGACAGTTTGAATAGAGTGCAACAGTAATGCGAGACTTTGAAATTGATGCCTTTGATGAAGGAAATGTTCCGAAACGCGTCGGGCACTACTAATAAACGAGACATCACACAAGTCCAATGGATGATAACTTACCTTTTGGGTGCGCTCGCACTTGCTGAAGCAACCGTTTTTTGATGTTATGCGCGCCGGCTCCGGGCGCGGTGAGCGCTCCACCCAGCGGATGACATGGGGCCACGGGGCGAGGAATCTGCCGACGCCCCATATGTGGAAAGATAAGCCTTGGGATTATGGACTGTGCTGTGCCTCGGCGGCTCATTGTGGGGCCGTGTTTTATTAATAATTTTTCTCCCCATTTGGGTAATAATGTGGACTGCTGCACTACAATTACCAGTAGGCACTGGGACTCATAAGAGTAGCCCATTGGAGGGCGGACAGTTTGAATAGAGTGCAGCAGTAACGCGAGACTTTGAAATTGATGCCTTTGATGAAGGAAATGTTCCGAAACTCGTCAGGCGCTACTAATAAACGAGACATCACACAAGTCCAATGGATGATTACTTACCTTTTGGGTGCGCTCGCACTTGCTGAAGCAACCGTTTTTTGATAGTATACGCGCCGGCTCCGGGCGCGGTGAGTGCACCACCCAGCGGATGACATGGGGCCACGGGGCGAGGAATCTGGCGACGCCCCATATGTGGAATGATAAGCCTTGGGATTATGGACTGTGCTGTGCCTCGGCGGCTCATTGTGGGGCCGTGTTTTATTAATAATTTTTCTCCCCATTTGGGTAATAATGTGGACTGCTGCACTACAATTACCAGTAGGCACTGGGACTCATAAGAGTAGCCCATTGGAGGGCGGACAGTTTGAATAGAGTGCAACAGTAATGCGAGACTTTGAAATTGATGCCTTTGATGAAGGAAATGTTCCGAAACGCGTCAGGCACTACTAATAAACGAGACATCACACAAGTCCAATGGATGATTACTTACCTTTTGGGTGCGCTCGCACTTGCCGAAGCAACCGGTTTTTGATGTTATGCGCGCCGGCGCCGGGTGCGGTGAGCGCACCACCCAGCGGATGACATGGGGCCACGGGGCGAGGAATCTGCCGACGCCCCATATGTGGAAAGATAAACCTTGGGATTATGAACTGTGCTGTGCCTCGGCGGCTCATTGTGGGGTCGTGTTTTATTAATAATTTTTCTCCCCATTTGGGTAATAATGTGGACTGCTGCACTACAATTACCAGTAGGCACTGGGACTCATAAGAGTAGCCCATTGGAGGGCGGACAGTTTGAATAGAGTGCAGCAGTAACGCAAGACTTTGAAATTGATGCCTTTGATGAAGGAAATGTTCCGAAACGCGTCAGGCGCTACTAATAAACGAGACATCACACAAGTCCAATGGATGATTACTTACCTTTTGGGTGCGCTCGCACTTGCTGAAGCAACCGTTTTTTGATGTTATGCGCGCCGGCTCCGGGCGCGGTGAGCGCTCCACCCAGCGGATGACATGGGGCCACGGGGCGAGGAATCTGCCGACACCCCATATGTGGAAAGATAAGCCTTGGGATTATGGACTGTGCTGTGCCTCGGCGGCTCATTGTGGGGCCGTGTTTTATTAATAATTTTTCTCCCCATTTGGGTAATAATGTGGACTGCTGCACTACAATTACCAGTAGGCACTGGGACTCATAAGAGTAGCCCATTGGAGGGCGGACAGTTTGAATAGAGTGCAGCAGTAACGCGAGACTTTGAAATTGATGCCTTTGATGAAGGAAATGTTCCGAAACGCGTCAGGCGCTACTAATAAACGAGACATCACACAAGTCCAATGGATGATTACTTACCTTTTGGGTGCGCTCGCACTTGCTGAAGCAACCGTTTTTTGATGTTATGCGCGCCGGCTCCGGGCGCGGTGAGCGCACCACCCAGCGGATGACATGGGGCCACGGGGCGAGGAATCTGCCGACGCCCCATATGTGGAAAGATAAGCCTTGGGATTATGGACTGTGCTGTGCCTCGGCGGCTCATTGTGGGGCCGTGTTTTATTAATAATGTTTCTCCCCATTTGGGTAATAATGTGGACTGCTGCACTACAATTACCAGTAGGCACTGGGACTCATAAGAGTAGCCCATTGGAGGGCGGACAGGTTGAATAGAGTGCAACAGTAATGCGAGACTTTGAAATTGATGCCTTTGATGAAGGAAATGTTCCGAAACGCGTCAGGCACTACTAATAAACGAGACATCACACAAGTCCAATGGATGATTACTTACCTTTTGGGTGCGCTCGCACTTGCCGAAGCAACCGTTTTTTGATGTTATGCACGCCGGCTCCGGGTGCGGTGAGCGCACCACCCAGCGGATGACATGGGGCCACGGGGTGAGGAATCTGCCGACGCCCCATATGTGGAAAGATAAACCTTGGGATTATGGACTGTGCTGTGCCTCGGCGGCTCATTGTGGGGTCGTGTTTTATTAATAATTTTTCTCCCCATTTGGGTAATAATGTGGACTGCTGCACTACAATTACCAGTAGGCACTGGGACTCACAAGAGTAGCCCATTGGAGGGCGGACAGTTTGAATAGAGTGCAGCAGTAACGCGAGACTTTGAAATTGATGCCTTTGATGAAGGAAATGTTCCGAAACGCGTCAGGCGCTACTAATAAACGAGACATCACACAAGTCCAATGGATGATTACTTACCTTTTGGGTGCGCTAGCACTTGCTGAAGCAACCGTTTTTTGATGTTATGCGCGCCGGCTCCGGGCGCGGTGAGCGCACCACCCAGCGGATGACATGGGGCCACGGGGCGAGCAATCTGCCGACGCCCCATATGTGGAAAGATAAGCCTTGGGATTATGGACTGTGCTGTGCCTCGGTGGCTCATTGTGGGGCCGTGTTTTATTAATAATTTTTCTCCCCATTTGGGTAATAATGTGGACTGCTGCACTACAATTACCAGTAGGCACTGGGACTCATAAGAGTAGCCCATTGGAGGGCGGACAGTTTGAAAAGAGTGCAACAGTAAGGCGAGACTTTGAAATTGATGCCTTTGATGAAGGAAATGTTCCGAAACGCGTCGGGCACTACTAATAAACGAGACATCACACAAGTCCAATGGATGATTACTTACCTTTTGGGTGCGCTCGCACTTGCTGAAGCAACCGTTTTTTGATGTTATGCGCGCCGGCTCCGGGCGCGGTGAGCGCACCACCCAGCGGATGACATGGGGCCACGGGGCGAGGAATCTGCCGACGCCCCATATGTGGAAAGATAAGCCTTGGGATTATGGACTGTGCTGTGCCTCGGCGGCTCATTGTGGGGCCGTGTTTTATTAATAATGTTTCTCCCCATTTGGGTAATAATGTGGACTGCTGCACTACAATTACCAGTAGGCACTGGGACTCATAAGAGTAGCCCATTGGAGGGCGGACAGTTTGAATAGAGTGCAACAGTAATGCGAGACTTTGAAATTGATGCCTTTGATGAAGGAAATGTTCCGAAACGCGTCAGGCACTACTAATAAACGAGACATCACACAAGTCCAATGGATGATTACTTACCTTTTGGGTGCGCTCGCACTTGCTGAAGCAACCGTTTTTTGATGTTATGCGCGCCGGCTCCGGGCGCGGTGAGCGCACCACCCAGCGGATGACATGGGGCCACGGGGCGAGGAGCTGCCGACGCCCCATATGTGGAAAGATAAACCTTGGGATTATGGACTGTGCTGTGCCTCGGCGGCTCATTGTGGGGTCGTGTTTTATTAATAATTTTTCTCTACATTTGGGTAATAATGTGGACTGCTGCACTACAATTACCAGTAGGCACTGGGACTCACAAGAGTAGCCCATTGGAGGGCGGACAGTTTGAATAGAGTGCAGCAGTAACGCGAGACTTTGAAATTGATGCCTTTGATGAAGGAAATGTTCCGAAACGCGTCAGGCGCTACTAATAAACGAGACATCACACAAGTCCAATGGATGATAACTTACCTTTTGGGTGCGCTCGCACTTGCTGAAGCAACCGTTTTTTGATGTTATGCGCGCCGGCTCCGGGCGCGGTGAGCGCTCCACCAGCGGATGACATGGGGCCACGGGGCGAGGAATCTGCCGACGCCCCATATGTGGAAAGATAAGCCTTGGGATTATGGACTGTGCTGTGCCTCGGCGGCTCATTGTGGGGCCGTGTTTTATTAATAATGTTTCTCCCCATTTGGGTAATAATGTGGACTGCTGCACTACAATTACCAGTAGGCACTGGGACTCATAAGAGTAGCCCATTGGAGGGCGGACAGTTTGAATAGAGTGCAACAGTAATGCGAGACTTTGAAATTGATGCCTTTGATGAAGGAAATGTTCCGAAACGCGTCAGGCACTACTAATAAACGAGACATCACACAAGTCCAATGGATGATTACTTACCTTTTGGGTGCGCTCGCACTTGCTGAAGCAACCGTTTTTTGATGTTATGCGCGCCGGCTCCGGGCGCGGTGAGCGCACCACCCAGCGGATGACATGGGGCCACGGGGCGAGGAGCTGCCGACGCCCCATATGTGGAAAGATAAACCTTGGGATTATGGACTGTGCTGTGCCTCGGCGGCTCATTGTGGGGTCGTGTTTTATTAATAATTTTTCTCTACATTTGGGTAATAATGTGGACTGCTGCACTACAATTACCAGTAGGCACTGGGACTCACAAGAGTAGCCCATTGGAGGGCGGACAGTTTGAATAGAGTGCAGCAGTAACGCGAGACTTTGAAATTGATGCCTTTGATGAAGGAAATGTTCCGAAACGCGTCAGGCGCTACTAATAAACGAGACATCACACAAGTCCAATGGATGATTACTTACCTTTTGGGTGCGCTCGCACTTGCTGAAGCAACCGTTTTTTGATGTTATGCGCGCCGGCTCCGGGCGCGGTGAGCGCACCACCCAGCGGATGACATGGGGCCACGGGGCAAGGAATCTGCCGACGCCCCATATGTGGAAAGATAAGCCTTGGGATTATGGACTGTGCTGTGCCTCGGCGGCTCATTGTGGGGCCGTGTTTTATTAATAATTTTTCTCCCCATTTGGGTAATAATGTGGACTGCTGCACTACAATTACCAGTAGGCACTGGGACTCATAAGAGTAGCCCATTGGAAGGCGGACAGTTTGAATAGAGTGCAGCAGTAACGCAAGACTTTGAAATTGATGCCTTTGATGAAGGAAATGTTCCGAAACGCGTCAGGCGCTACTAATAAACGAGACATCACACAAGTCCAATGGATGATTACTTACCTTTTGGGTGCGCTCGCACTTGCTGAAGCAACCGTTTTTTGATGTTATGCGCGCCGGCTCCAGGCGCGGTGAGCGCTCCACCCAGCGGATGACATGGGGCCACAGGGCGAGGAATCTGCCGACGCCCCATATGTGGAAAGATAAGCCTTGGGATTATGGACTGTGCTGTGCCTCGGCGGCTCATTGTGGGGCCGTGTTTTATTAATAATTTTTCTCCCCATTTGGGTAATAATGTGGACTGCTGCACTACAATTACCAGTAGGCACTGGGACTCATAAGAGTAGCCCATTGGAGGGCGGAGAGTTTGAATAGAGTGCAGCAGTAACGCGAGACTTTGAAATTGATGCCTTTGATGAAGGAAATGTTCCGAAACGCGTCAGGCGCTACTAATAAACGAGACATCACACAAGTCCAATGGATGATTACTTACCTTTTGGGTGCGCTCGCACTTGCTGAAGCAACCGTTTTTTGATAGTATGCGCGCCGGCTCCGGGCGCGGTGAGCGCACCACCCAGCGGATGACATGGGGCCAATGGGCGAGGAATCTGCCGACGCCCCATATGTGGAAAGATAAGCCTTGGGATTATGGACTGTGCTGTGCCTCGGCGGCTCATTGTGGGGCCGTGTTTTATTAATAATTTTTCTCCCCATTTGGGTAATAATGTGGACTGCTGCACTACAATTACCAGTAGGCACTGGGACTCATAAGAGTAGCCCATTGGAGGGCGGACAGTTTGAATAGAGTGCAGCAGTAACGCGAGACTTTGAAATTGATGCCTTTGATGAAGGAAATGTTCCGAAACGCGTCAGGCGCTACTAATAAACGAGACATCACACAAGTCCAATGGATGATTACTTACCTTTTGGGTGCGCTCGCACTTGCTGAAGCAACCGTTTTTTGATGTTATGCGCGCCGGCTCCGGGCGCGGTGAGCGCACCACCCAGCGGATGACATGGGGCCACGGGGCGAGGAATCTGCCGACGCCCCATATGTGGAAAGATAAGCCTTGGGATTATGGACTGTGCTGTGCCTCGGCGGCTCATTGTGGGGCCGTGTTTTATTAATAATTTTTCTCCCCATTTGGGTAATAATGTGGACTGCTGCACTACAATTACCAGTAGGCACTGGGACTCATAAGAGTAGCCCATTGGAGGGCGGACAGTTTGAATAGAGTGCAGCAGTAATGCGAGACTTTGAAATTGATGCCTTTGATGAAGGAAATGTTCCGAAACGCTTCAGGCACTACTAATAAACGAGACATCACACAAGTCCAATGGATGATTACTTACCTTTTGGGTGCGCTCGCACTTGCTGAAGCAACCGTTTTTTGATGTTATGCGCGCCGGCTCCGGGCGCGGTGAGCGCACCACCAAGCGGATGACATGGGGCCACGGGGCGAGGAATCTGCCGACGCCCCATATGTGGAAAGATAAGCCTTGGGATTATGGACTGTGCTGTGCCTCGGCGGCTCATTGTGGGGTCGTGTTTTATTAATAATTTTTCTCCCCATTTGGGTAATAATGTGGACTGCTGCAATACAATTACCAGTAGGCACTGGGACTCACAAGAGTAGCCCATTGGAGGGCGGACAGTTTGAATAGAGTGCAGCAGTAACGCGAGACTTTGAAATTGATGCCTTTGATGAAGGAAATGTTCCGAAACGCGTCAGGCGCTACTAATAAACGAGACATCACACAAGTCCAATGGATGATTACTTACCTTTTGGGTGCGCTCGCACTTGCTGAAGCAACCGTTTTTTGATGTTATGCGTGCCGGCTCCGGGCGCGGTGAGCGCACCACCCAGCGGATGACATGGGGCCACGGGGCGAGGAATCTGCGGACGCCCCATATGTGGAAAGATAATCCTTGGGATTATGGACTGTACTGTGCCTCGGCGGCTCATTCTGGGGCTGTGTTTTATTAATAATTTTTCTCCCCATTTGGGTAATAATGTGGACTGCTGCACTACAATTACCAGTAGGCACTGGGACTCATAAGAGTAGCCCATTGGAGGGCGGACAGTTTGAATAGAGTGCAGCAGTAACGCGAGACTTTGAAATTGATGCCTTTGATGAAGGAAATGTTCCGAAACGCGTCAGGCGCTACTAATAAACGAGACATCACACAAGTCCAATGGATGATAACTTACCTTTTGGGTGCGCTCGCACTTGCTGAAGCAACCGTTTTTTGATGTTATGCGCGCCGGCTCCGGGCGCGGTGAGCGCTCCACCCAGCGGATGACATGGGGCCACGGGGCGAGGAATCTGCCGACGCCCCATATGTGGAAAGATAAGCCTTGGGATTATGGACTGTGCTGTGCCTCGGCGGCTCATTGTGGGGCCGTGTTTTATTAATAATTTTTCTCCCCATTTGGGTAATAATGTGGACTGCTGCACTACAATTACCAGTAGGCACTGGGACTCATAAGAGTAGCCCATTGGAGGGCGGACAGTTTGAATAGAGTGCAACAGTAATGCGAGACTTTGAAATTGATGCCTTTGATGAAGGAAATGTTCCGAAACGCGTCGGGCACTACTAATAAACGAGACATCACACAAGTCCAATGGATGATTACTTACCTTTTGGGTGCGCTCGCACTTGCTGAAGCAACCGTTTTTTGATGTTATGCGCGCCGGCTCCGGGCGCGGTGAGCGCACCACCCAGCGGATGACATGGGGCCACGGGGCGAGGAATCTGCCGACGCCCCATATGTGGAAAGATAAACCTTGGGATTATGGACTGTGCTGTGCCTCGGCGGCTCATTGTGGGGTCGTGTTTTATTAATAATTTTTCTCCCCATTTGGGTAATAATGTGGACTGCTGCACTACAATTACCAGTAGGCACTGGGACTCATAAGAGTAGCCCATTGGAGGGCGGACAGTTTGAATAGAGTGCAGCAGTAACGCGAGACTTTGAAATTGATGCCTTTGATGAAGGAAATGTTCCGAAACGCGTCAGGCGCTACTAATAAACGAGACATCACACAAGTCCAATGGATGATTACTTACCTTTTGGGTGCGCTCGCACTTGCTGAAGCAACCGTTTTTTGATGTTATGTGCGCCGGCTCCGGGCGCGGTGAGCGCACCACCCAGCGGATGACATGGGGCCACGCGGCGAGGAATCTGCCGACGCCCCATATGTGGAAAGATAAGCCTTGGGATTATGGACTGTGCTGTGCCTCGGCGGCTCATTGTGGGGCCGTGTTTTATTAATAATGTTTCTCCCCATTTGGGTAATAATGTGGACTGCTGCACTACAATTACCAGTAGGCACTGGGACTCATAAGAGTAGCCCATTGGAGGGCGGAGAGTTTGAATAGAGTGCAACAGTAATGCGAGACTTTGAAATTGATGCCTTTGATGAAGGAAATGTTCCGAAACGCGTCAGGCACTACTAATAAACGAGACATCACACAAGTCCAATGGATGATTACTTACCTTTTGGGTGCGCTCGCACTTGCTGAAGCAACCGTTTTTTGATGTTATGCGCGCCGGCTCCGGGCGCGGTGAGCGCACCACCCAGCGGATGACATGGGGCCACGGGGCGAGGAATCTGCCGACGCCCCATATGTGGAAAGATAAACCTTGGGATTATGGACTGTGCTGTGCCTCGGCGGCTCATTGTGGGGTCGTGTTTTATTAATAATTTTTCTCCCCATTTGGGTAATAATGTGGACTGCTGCACTACAATTACCAGTAGGCACTGGGACTCACAAGAGTAGCCCATTGGAGGGCGGACAGTTTGAATAGAGTGCAGCAGTAACGCGAGACTTTGAAATTGATGCCTTTGATGAAGGAAATGTTCCGAAACGCGTCAGGCGCTACTAATAAATGAGACATCACACAAGTCCAATGGATGATTACTTACCTTTTGGGTGCGCTCGCACTTGCTGAAGCAACCGTTTTTTGATATATATATATATATATATATATATATATATATATATATTTTCACTGAAAAAACCATAGGTTTCACACATGTTATAGTTAGCTGGAAATTTCACTCGTACAAAACCATTGAAATTCCACCGTTATAGTTAGTTCAGTTAACTATAACTCGCACGCTCGCAATCCACTGCTGATGACGTCACATATTACATCACTCATGACATGGTCAGTGACATCACTCATGACATCACTGATGACATCTCAAATGACATCACTGATGACATCACTGATGACGTCATCCATGTGATAAATTACCACATCTTCTCACACCCTAATATAACCTTTGATACACCGACTCAAAATTTCAGAGCTCCATTCTCAAAACCATACATACTGCAATACCAATAACTACATACCCACTTATTAACTCTTAGGTCTACATACACCTCTACTCATTCACCTGTACAGTCACTCATACTTACAGTCACTCCATACAAGTCTATCATATGCATTTATACACCTATATAGACACTCACACACCACCAATCATCCATAGAGGTACTCTCACACCTAGTCAGTCATGCAAATAATCACACTCCCATTTACTCACCTATGCGGATATACACACTCAAGTTCACTTACTCATAAAAATAGTACCACATTCTTACGCTCTAATAGAATCATTGATACAAGCCACACACTCATCCATACAGTCACTCTCACAATCACACACTCTCACATCTACCCACTTATATACTCTTACACACATATAAACTGCCTTTCACATATGTAGTTACTCACACATGTACCACTGAGATATACATTCACTCACTAACACAGCCATACATACACTCACTCAACCATACAGTCCATCACAGATGCACTCTTAAAACCATGCACCCATAGAATCACCCACTCACCCATCTAGTCACAGAGTAACACACACCCTACCCACACAAACACTCAGGAACCCATATAGATACTGAGACAAGAAATCAATAACTCATATAGACACTCATATAGCTATTCACAAAACCATGCAGCCACTTATACACCAACATACAGACATTTACACAGTTTAGTCACTAGTCTGCAGTAAGATACATTTAATGACTCACTTAAAGAGTCAGTTACGCACCATAGAAAATCATCCATTTACACACTTGTACACCCACTCATTCTTCAACAGACCTTTCCCTATAAATATTAAACATATTAAAATTGTTCAGAAACACATGCTCAAAGGATGATGTAATATGTGACGTCATCAGCAGTGCATTGCGGGGGCTCGAGTTATAGTTAGCTCTACTAACTATAACGTTAGAATTTCTCTGTTTTTGTACGAGTAAAATGACCAACTAACTATAACGTCCCTGAAACCTATGTTTTTTTCAGTGAATTATTAAGGTTTTGTAAATGCAAATTTCTAAGTATAACGTCTGTAAAATCTATGTTTTTTTCAGTGAATTTCAAAGGTTTTTAATGTTAATTTCTAATTATAATGTTCATTATACCTATAGTTTTTTCAATGATTTTAAATTATCATTCCATTCTCAACCTGGTTAAAACCGCCGATATCGCCTGTTTTGATTTTAAATTATCCTTCCATTCTCAACCTGGTTAAAACCGCCGATATCGCCTGTTTTCCAGCAATAGCTCCCGCCAAATAAAATTGCCACAAATGAGAGCAACAACTAACGCAAACAATATGCAGAGTAGGCGTTCCTGTACAAAAATAACATGAAAACACCACTTCCACGAGCAGCCCAATCTGCTTTTCAATGAGCAGCCAAATCTGTGGTGCATTCCAAAAACAGGTGATAAGCTGCGTTAGCAGTAGGACTGTAACATCTGCCTTTTACTGGTGTAAAGTAGGTCGACTACATACAGTGTGAAAGGGAGCCCAGCCCAGAATCACATCTGAAGACCAACACATGTCATAGAGCTACTGTTCATGCACCTCCGACACCCAAGAAGGCTACAAAACCCACTACCACCACCCTCAGGACCTCCCCCCGGACCACCCCCCTACTACCACCGAGGCTGCGCACAAAAGGACAGCGCGCCTTCCAAAAAACGGCATGGCCCCTCAGCCACACAATAGCTGAATGTAGTGAGATGCGGTAACCAAACGTGTGAAGAACGCAAGTCACCCACCAATAATAATGCACACAATACCAAGAGTGCAGGGTGACACATTGGCGCTTGCACCCCGGGTGGCAGCACCACTACAACAGAGACACCTGCATCAATTGATTCCTCATACAGCCCAGGACGGAACCACGCCCAGAACTCTGGAGTCATTGTTCATAGCCTCATGCAGGACTGGCATACGCCAGGTCAGCCCAATACTTTTACACATACAGGGAGGGACAACAACGCTACATGGCCCAGCTTTTCATTGTAGTGATCTGCTGCTCACAGGTCTAGTTCTCAGTACGCCACAGCCACTCCCTGATGGCTGGTTTACACCCACACCACACCCATCAAGCAGAGGCGTCACAGGACACGTGACCCTGCCAATAAAAACGACCGGACGCACGTGCTCCACGCCATTTCCATGTCAGACTTGGTGCACCGGATGCACTGCAGCCGGCACAGGCACACCGCCACGGGACGGTGAATTTCGGACCACTGAGGTAGGGGTATTGTAAGTGCAATGATGGTGGGTGCACTGGTATATCCTCTGCCATGGTAAGATCAAGACGCAGCACCAAATGTGAGACCTGGTGGCCTGCGGAGCGGGGCTGCATGATGTGGAGGGTGCCCTGTCCGCGAAAAGGTGAGCAGTGAGGCCTGGGTGCACAGGCGCGGGCAGACACCTCTGGGCAGCAGGAGTGGATGGGGTGCAGCAGCCTGGGTGCGCAGCGGCGGGCAGACACCTCTGAGCAGTGAAAGTGGATAATATGCAGCAGCCTGGATGCACAAAGGCGGGACAGTGATTTAGGCGTGCGCAGTCGTATATACTCTGCCATTCCTGATTCTGTACTATGTTTCAGATGTGGGAGCTTGAGGGCTCAACTAGGTCCCAGCACGTGGTTGGAGACACAACGGTGGCGTAAAGGTGAGCTGTGAGGGTTTTTTTCACAGTGTAGGCACTCACTGTCCCTCCCCTCTTCCATTCTCTCCCTCACACTCTTTCTCTCTCTCTTCTTCTCACTCTGTTTCTCTGTTTCTCTCTCTCTTCCTTGCTCTCACTCTTTCTCTCTCCTTCACTCTTTCTCTCTCTCTCTTACTCTTCCTCTGTTTCTCTTACTCTTTCTCATACTCTTTCTCTCTCTCTTCCTCTCTCACTGTTTCTCTCTCTCTTCGTCTCTCACCCCTTCTTTCTTTTTCTCTCTCTCTTCCTCTCACTCTCACTGTTTCTCTCTTTCTCTGTCTTCCTCTCACTCTCTTTCTTTTTCTCTCTCTTCCTCTCACTCTTTCATTCTCTCTCTCTCTCTCTTCCTCTCTCACACTCTTTCTGTCTCTCTCTCTCTCCTTTGATGGACACATGACACACAATCTTATCTAGCTTTTTGTCTAACAGGCTGTGATTCACGGATTGCCCCCCCAACACAGAACTCCCGCCACTCAGTGCCACCAGAGCTGAACGCGTGAGCAGCCTGCGATGATGCGTGGCCATCCTGACAATCAATACCCAGTTTGAATTGTGAGCTCTGCTGAACCGCGTGTACGCAATGCCTGAGAAGGTTGCTTCGGCACGTGGTGCACCCTCTTACACACACACCAGTGGCAGAAGGTGAACAGAGAGGCTTGTTTCCACAGCAGCGGGCAGTCACCTCTGGGCGGTGGGAGTGGATAGTGTGCAGCAGTCTGGGTGCACAAGAGCGGACAGAAACCTCCGGGCACTGGGAGTGGATGGGGTGCAGCAGTCTGGATGCGCAGGAACGGGCAGTCTCCTCCGGGCCCTGAGAGTGGATGGGGTGCAGCAGCCTGGGTGTGCATACGCGGGCAGACACCTCCGAGTGGCAGGAGTCGATGGTGGGCAACAGCCTGAGTGCGCAGGCCGAACAGACACTTGTGGGTGATGGGAGTCGATGGGGTGCAGCAGCCTGAATGCGCAGGGGCGAAACAGAGAATTACGCGTGTGCAGTTGTATGTACTCTGCCATCACTGTTTCTATACTATGTTTCAGATGACTAAACTTGAGAGCTGCATTATATCCCGGCACATGGTTAGAGACACACCGGTGGAAGAAAGATGAGCTGTGAAGATTTTCTCCAGGGTCAACACTCCCTCTCTTCTCCATCTCTTCCTTTCGGTCACTCACACTCTTTCTCTCTCTTATTCTCTATCTCTTCCTTTCTCTCTTTCTCTGTCTCTTCCTCTCTCTCTCATTCTTTCTTTCTCTCTCTTCTTCTCTCACTTGTTCTCTCTCTCTTCCTCTCTCTCACACTGTTTCTCTCTTTCGCTCTTCATTGTATTTCACTCTTTCACTCTCTCACTCTTTCTCTGTCTTCCTCTCTCTCTCACTCTTTCTCTCTCTCTTCCTCTCTCTCACTCTTTCTCTCTTTCTCTCCTTTGCTGGACGCATGATGCACATCTTATATTTCTTTTTTTTCTTGCAGGCTGTGATTCACAAATTGTCGAGGGATGACACGCCATACCTGTACCTACTTTTATTTTGTTCTTTTGTTTAAATAAAATGTTTGATATGTAAATCCATACATGACTAAGATTCTTATTTGTCCAACCTCACAAGCATCTTTTGTACGACATTAGTCAATTGTTTACGTTCCAGATTCCCTAACGTGACTGTCACATTTGGTTGTGGGGGATGGGGGTGAGGGGGGATGACGGACAAGGAGCTGCTGCTGGGGGGTGTCGGAGCAGTGTTGGGTGTCCGACCTTCATGATCGTTGACTCCATTGCATCCGTTCTCAGAGACCTGAGAGCCGGCGGGCTGGCTCGTAGATGAAGAGCTACGAGCCGACTGGCTGGCTCGTAGAGGGAGAGCCGCGGCCCATCAGTTCGCAGAGGGAGAGCTGCGGGCCAGCACGCAGAGGAACAGCTGCAGGCCGACAGGTATAGGGAAAGGTGCGGGCAATCGGCTTCCAAAGGGATAGTTGACGAACAGTGATGTGGGAGAGGGAGAGTGAAGGGGGTATCTCGCAGAGAGAGACCTGCGGTATATTTCCAGTCTTGGCTTCAGAGATACTACTGCGGGTCCAAGAAGTCATACCCGAAGAGCTGTGAGCCGACCGGTGGTTCGCAGAGGGACACTTCCGGGCCCAAGAAGGTTGTTGGGGATATGCTGGTGATGTGGGAAGAGGGTGCGTTACCTGCTGATGTGGGGAAAGGCAGCGTGAAAGGGGTATCTCGCACAGACAGAGCTCTGGTATGTTTTCAGAGTTGCCTCGGACAGATGCGAGTTGACGGACTGAATCACAAAATGGCTTTTCAATGCTCATATAGTGTGACTTATCAACAGTTCGCACCCAGGCTCGCAGAGGGACAGCTGCAGCCCGTGGGCTCGACTCGCAGAGGGAGAACTACGGGCCGTCCGCTCCCAAAGGAACAGCAGCATACTAGCTCGCAGAGGTAGAGGCACAGCAGCGTACTAGCTCGCAAAGGTAGAGAGCTGCGAGCTGACGGACTGGCTTCTAAATGCATAGCTGCGAAGTGGTGATGTGGGTAGAGGTAGCGTGAAACGGGAATCTCGCACAGACAGAGCTCCGGTATATTTTCAGTATTGCCTCCCAGAGGTAGAACTACGGAGAGATACGAGCTGACGGACTGAATCACAAAATGGCTGCCAACACTTCCTAGTCTAAACAGTTTGCAGCCAATGAGCCGCAAGCTTGTGCTCGTAACGCCTCAACCAATCAGATGTCAGAATTCTCAAATATCGATATCTGTACAATATGATATTTCTCAAAAACTACTGAACGGATTTACCCCATTCAAAAAAAAAGCGTTCTTTCTGGACCACGAACTTTCTCTCTGCCAAATGTGGCGCGTCCGCTCGCAAAGAGGCACAGCAGCATACTAGCTCGCAAAGGTAAAGAGCTGGGAGCCGACAGACTGCCTTCTAAAGGCATAGCTGCGAGCTGGTGATGTGGGCAGAGGGAGTGTGAAAGGGGTATAAACAAAAGCGTGCTTTCTGGACCACGACCTTTCTCCCTGCCAAATGTGGCGCGTCCACTCGCAAATAGGCACAGCAGCGTACTAGCTCACAAAGGTAAAGAGTTGGGAGCCGACAGACTGCCTTCTAAAGGCATAGCTGCGAGCTGGTGATGTGGGCAGAGGGAGCGTGAAAGGGGCATCTCGCACAGACAGAGCTCCGGTATATTAATTGCCCCCGGCACCTTTGTTTTATACTTTCACTCAATGCGAGGCACAAGATGGCTGCTAATACTTCCTGGTTTGAAGTGTTAGCAGCCAATCAGAGGACAGTTCCTGGCTTGAAGAGTTAGCAGCCAATCAGAGGCAAGCTCGTGCTCGGGAGTTAGGCTCCGCCCAGATATATTTATTTATTTTTTCGTTTAATATCTCAAAAACTACTGAACTGATTTACACCATTTCAACAAAAGCGTGCTTTCTGGACCAAGACCTTTCTCCCTGACACATTTGACGTAATTCCGTTCAGCAGTTTGACCTGTAGCCTTGTCTAAAGTTTCCTATGGAAAATACATTGAGAAAACACGTTTTGGGCCCCCATTTTTTCTCAGCCCCCCTTAACTAATCACTCACAAACTTTCAAGATAGGGGCTGATCAAAAAAGAGAAACGTTTTGGAAAGTTTTGTAAAGATATGTAAAAAAACGTCAAAGTGAATAAGCAAATAAAAAAATGCTTTCCTATGGAAACGTGGTCCTAACTATAACTATCTACTGGCGACCGCCAGTAGGTAATATATAGATATGTATATTATCTACTGGCGGTCGCCAGTAGATAGTTATAGTTAGGACCGTGTTTCCCTAGGAAATCTCAAAATTCTATTCTATCAAAACTAATGGAGCGCTCCGCTCAGCTCTTACCCTGAAAGTCTCGGGGTGATTCGTCAACCGGGTGCCGAGAAAAAAGGGGGGCCCCAAAACGCGTTTTCCCCATGCAATTTCCCGTAGGACCTTTAGTCGAAGGTACAGCCCGAATGGCTGAACAGAATTACTTGAAATTTGGCAAAGAGGTAGTCCTCAGGTCAGGGATGTGCCTTTTGCATATATGTGTCAATCTGTTCAGTAGTTCCTGAGAAAATTGCAGTTAAAAGCACATACATATCTATAGGCGCGCATGGTGCGCGCACTGTGCGCGCACGGTACGCGCACAGTGCCGTGCGCGAGCGTAATTCTGATTGGTGGATTCATGACAGTCAACAGTCGAATCGGTCGAAATCAGGAAGTGTCGACCGCCATTTTGTGTGTTGTGTGTGTGACAGGGAAAAAGAAAGGTGGAGAACGTGAAAAGGGGGCAGGGTAGAGAGTTCCTGACCCTCTAGCCTTTGTCAGGGGGTCCCTGAAGGACCCCGAAGGGTGAAAAAACATTATTTTTTTTTTCAAAAAATCGTGGGGTGCGCGCACGGTGCGCGCACCCCCCAGCCGCCATTTTGAGTTTTAGAGGCAGAAGAGAGCTAAAAACACAAGTGAAGAACGTGAAAAGGGGGCAGAGTAGAGAGTCCCAGACCCCCTAGGCCTTCTCAGGGGTACCATGAAAGACCCCTTAGGTCACAAAAAAAATATATCGCGGGGTGCGCGCACGGTGCGCGCACGGTGCGCGTACGGTGCGCGCACGGCAGCAAATAAAACATAGAAAAATAGAATTAAAAATCAAGTTTAAGTGTTTAGATGTTGGTTGGCTCTAAAAAGAGCTGTTGTGTTCATTGAGTGTTTTTTTGTACCTACAAGTAAGTACCGATGCAGAGTCTGAAGTTCAAGAGGAAGACTCTGTTGCCTTCATCTGTGAAATGAACACCGTCTCCTCTATAAATGCCTTGCATGTTGTAACGCAAGTTGTTGTGGTATATAGAACCCATACCATAGTCTCTGAGGAAAGCAGAAACAGACTTATTGACGTGCTTTCTTGCTTTGTCAATCTGCGGACAATATTGGTTGGACCAGTTCCACTTTTGCCTTTGGCATATATTAGAATATACAAAGGTAGTTTGTGGAAAAAGTGACATCAATTGCACAAAGGTGTCCTTAACAAGCATTTCCAGACCTACCCCAGTTAAAGTGACTAGGTCATTTCCACCACAGTGCACAATTATAAGGTCAGGCTGTGGGAGATGTATAAAGATTTTCACCAAAGGCTTTAATTGGTGCCACTATAACCCTCTCTGACCAATCCATTTAATGTCTACATTTGGCAAAGCAAGGTCTTTCAAAATACCTCTTTTTTCTGCATACATTTAACTCCAGAAGACATAGCTATGACCTACAATCCACACTGTGAACATCTTTCAAGGAGATCTGGATGCACTCAGAAGGTGTCTTTCAATAGAATGACAATATGAAAAGAAAGGTAGTTGTAAAATGGAGGCTTACATACTTTTTTTTAAAATAAAAAGAACTCATTGGCTGTTTCAGACCATTCAACACTAAAAACTAGGCTGTATGTTTAAATTTTTAAAAGCATGTTTTGTATTGGTTCAGAAAAATGTGTTCACACAGAACATTACTTTGGATTTGCTGTTAGGTTTGAAAAGTCAAGCACTCTTGCTCTTTGGATTAGAAACATTGTGTGCTGAACTTCTGACCTCTCTGCTCACACCAGTGTTCCATGACCTGTTGCTATGGTAGCAGGCAGAAGTCATGTTGGGGGTAGGGATCATTTGGAAAAGGGTTGAAATTTGCAACCAATAGAAATGTGTGTTTCCATTTGAAAAAATGTGGGAAGCAATGTGATTTGAAGTTCACATGTATATGTGTGAAAAAAAGAGAGGGAAAGAATGCCATTTACTGGTTCTGCTGAGAGGTGTACAGTTGAGAGATTCTGGCTCTGATAATCTGCTGTGTGAGTGCCACATTTCTTTCTCAACTAACTACTTTTAAAGGTGAGTTATGAATTTGAGAGGGGATGTATGTGGTGCATTTTGATATGAAAAATATAAATGTGATTCTTGTTTTAAAGTTGTGTTTTACATTTTATGTTTTGGAAGATATTTAACTGCTTTGAACTTGTAAGATATTATGGAGTATGTCTTCACCATAAGTTAAGGTGTACTGGTATCACCCAGCAATACAGTTTTCTGCCTAGAATCACACCATGAGTCTGTGTGCACAAAGGAATTGTTGTCACAGATTTAATTCGTGTTGGTCTGGTTCTGTAAGACTTGCATTCGTAGGAAAGGGGAAGCTTGTTTTCTTGAAGTGTGATGGCTAGCATTCAGCACAAATCAATATCTCACAAATGAGAGGCAAATGCTAACTCATTTGAAAACAACAGGGTAGATTTTTCTTACACTCCTGCAATGGGTGAGGTAGATCCTACATGTTGAAAACTCCAATTAATCCTTACCCCACATGTACTCTTACATACATCTGTGCAGTCTTCATGCAGTTGTGCAAGCGTCCATGCAGATCTCTCTTGCACCTGACAATACACAGTCTCCAGAAGCACGCTCTTAGCACACAGGCAGGTGCTTCTCCTGCACTCCCATGCTAAGTATTCAGCACTGTGTGGTATTTCAGATAGCAGTGAGTAACGCTAACAGAATCAACATCACCAAGGCTCATTTCCTTTGCTGTAGTCTAATCATTCACCCAGGTTACACATGCTCATGCTCTCAAGTAGCTGTTAGGACATGTGCTCTTTTCTGCCTCTCTAAACTATAAGGAAAATGTGTCAGGCTGTTACAGTAATTATCACTTGCAAAACCAGAGTAGTAAATGTGCTTTTAAATTGCCAATCACATATCGTTTTCTGCCTAGAATCACACCATGAGTCTGTGTGCACAAAGGAACTGTTGTCAAAGATTTAATTCGTGGTGGTCTGGTTCTGTAAGACTTGCATTCGTAGGAAAGGGGCAGCTTGTTTTCTTGAAGTGTGATGGCTAGCATTCAGCACAAAACAATATCTCACAAGTGAGAGGCAAATGCTAACACATTTCAAAACAACAGGGTAGATTTTCCTTACACTCCTGCAATGGGTGAGGTAGATCCTACATGTTCAAAACTCCAATTAACCCTTACCATACATGTACTCTTACATACATCTGTGCAGTCTTCATGCAGTTGTGCAAGCGTCCATGCAGATCTCTCTTGCACCTGACAATACACAGTCTCCAGAAGCACGCTCTTAGCACACAGGCAGGTGCTTCTCCTGCACTCCCATGCTAAGTATTCAGCACTGTGTGGTATTTCAGATAGCAGTGAGTAACACTAACAGAATCAACATCACGAAGGTTCATTTCCTTTGCTGTAGTCTAATCACTCACCCAGGTTACACATGCTCATGCTCTCAAGTAGCTGTTAGGACATGTGCTCTTTTCTGCCTCTCTAAACTGTAAGGAAAATGTGTCAGGCTGTTACAGTAATTATCACTTCCAAAACCACAGTAGTAAATGTGCTTTGAAATTGCCAATCAAATATCGTTTTCTGCCTAGAATCACACCATGAGTCTGTGTGCACAAAGGAATTGTTTTCAGAGATTTAGTTCGTGGTGGTCTGGTTCTGTAAGACTTGCATTCGTAGGAAAGGGGCAGCTTGTTTTCTTGAACTGTGATGGCTAGCATTCAGCACAAATGAATATCTCACAAATGAGAGGCAAATGCTAACACATTTGAAAACAACAGGGTAGATTTTCCTTCCACTCCTGCAATGGGTGAGGTAGATCCTACATGTTCAAAACTCCAATTAACCCTTACCCCACATGTACTCTTACATACATCTGTGCAGTCTTCATGCAGTTGTGCAAGCGTCCATGCAGATCTCTCTTGCACCTGACAATACACAGTCTCCAGAAGCACGCTCTTAGCAGACAGGCAGGTGCTTCTCCTGCACTCCCATGCTAAGTATTCAGCACTGTGTGGTATTTCAGATAGCAGTGAGTAACGCTAACAGAATCAATATCACTAAGGCTCATTACCTTTGCGGTAGTCTAATCAATCACCCAGGTTACACATGCTCATGCTCTCAAGTAGCTGTTAGGACATGTGCTCTTTTCTACCTCTCTAAACTATAAGGAAAATGTGTCAGGCTGTTACAGTAATTATCACTTGCAAAACCACAGTAGTAAATGTGCTTTGAAATTGCAAATCACATATCGTTTTCTGCTTAGAATCACACCATGAGTCTGTGTGCACAAAGGAATTGTTGTCACAGATTTAATTTGTGCTGGTCTGGTTCAGTAAGACTTGCATTCGTAGGAAAGGGGCAGCTTGTTTTCTTGAAGTGTGATGGCTAGCATTCAGCACAAATCAATATCTCACAAATGAGAGGCAAATGCTAACGCATTTGAAAACAACAGGGTGGATTTTTCTTACACTCCTGCAATGGGTGAGGTAGATCCTACATGTTGAAAACTCCAATTAATCCTTACCCCACATGTACTCTTACATACATCTGTGCAGTCTTCATGCAGTTGTGCAAGCGTCCATGCAGATCTCTCTTGCACCTGACAATACACAGTCTCCAGAAGCACGCTCTTAGCACACAGGCAGGTGCTTCTCATGCACTCCCATGCTAAGTATTCAGCACTGTGTGGTATTTCAGATAGCAGTGAGTAACGCTAACAGAATCAATATCACTAAGGCTCATTTCCTTTGCTGTAGTCTAATCAATCACCCAGGTTACACATGCTCATGCTCTCTAGTAGCTGTTAGGACATGTGCTCTTTTCTGCCTCTCTAAACTATAAGGAAAATGTGTCAGGCTGTTTCAGTAATTATCACTTCCAAAACCACAGTAGTAAATATGCTTTGAAATTGCCAATCAAATACCGTTTTCTGCCTAGAATCACACCATGAGTCTGTGTGCTCAAAGGAATTGTTGTCAGAGATTTAATTCGTGGTGGTCTGGTTCTGTAAGACTTGCATTCGTAGGAAAGGGGCAGCTTGTTTTCTTGAACTGTGATGGTTAGCATTCAGCACAAATCACTATCTCACAGATGAGAGGCAAATGCAAACACATTTGAAAACAACAGGATAGATTTTCCTTCCACTCCTGCCATGGGTGAGGTAGTTCCTACATGTTCCAAACTACAATTAACCCTTACCATACATGTACTCTTACATACATCTGTGCAGTCTTCATGCCGTTGTGCAAGCGTCCATGCAGATCTCTCTTGCACCTGACAATACACAGTCTCCAGAAGCACGCTCTTAGCACACAGGCAGGTGCTTCTCCTACACTCCCATGCTAAGTATTCAGCACTGTGTGGTATTTCAGATAACAGTGAGTAACACTAACAGAATCAACATCACAAAGGTTCATTTCCTTTGCTGTAGTCTAATCACTCACCCAGGTTACACATGCTCATGCTTTCAAGTAGCTGTTAGGACATGTGCTCTTTTCTGCCTCTCTAAACTATAAGGAAAATGTGTCAGGCTGTGACAGTAATTATCACTTGCAAAACCACAGTAGTAAATGTGCTTTTAAATTGCCAATCACATATCGTTTTCTGCCTAGAATCACACCATGAGTCTGTGTGCACAAAGGAATTGTTGTCAAATATTTAATTTGTGGTGGTCTGGTTCTGTAAGACTTGCATTCGTAGGAAAGGGGCAGCTTGTTTTCTTGAAGTGTGATGGCTAGCATTCAGCACAAATCAATATCTCACAAATGAGAGGCAAATGCTAACACATTTGAAAACAACAGGGTAGATTTTCCTTACACTCCTGCAATGGGTGAGGTAGATCCTACATGTTCAAAACTCAAATTAACCCTTACCCCACATGTACTCTTACATACATCTGTGCAGTCTTCATGCAGTTGTGCAAGCGTCCATGCAGATCTCTCTTGCACCTGACAATACACAGTCTCCAGAAGCACGCTCTTAGCTGACAGGCAGGTGCTTCTCCTGCACTCCCATGCTAAGTATTCAGCACTGTGTGGTATTTCAGATAGCAGTGAGTAACGCTAACAGAATCACTATCACTAAGGCTCATTACCTTTGCTTTAGTCTAATCAATCACCCAGGTTACACATGCTCATGCTCTCAAGTAGCTGTTAGGACATGTGCTCTTTTCTGCCTCTCACCCACCAATAATGCACACAATACCAAGAGTGCAGGGTGACACATTGGCGCTTGCACCCCGGGTGGCAGCACCACTACAACAGAGACACCTGCATCAATTGATTCCTCATACAGCCCAGGACGGAACCACGCCCAGAACTCTGGAGTCATTGTTCATAGCCTCATGCAGGACTGGCATACGCCAGGCCAGCCCAATACTTTTACACATACAGGGAGGGACAACAACGCTACATGGCCCAGCTTTTCATTGTAGTGATCTGCTGCTCACAGGTCTAGTTCTCAGTACGCCACAGCCACTCCCTGATGGCTGGTTTACACCCACACCACACCCATCAAGCAGAGGCGTCACAGGACACGTGACCCTGCCAATAAAAACGACCGGACGCACGTGCTCCACGCCATTTCCATGTCAGACTTGGTGCACCGGATGCACTGCAGCCGGCACAGGCACACCGCCACGGGACGGTGAATTTCGGACCACTGAGGTAGGGGCATTGTAAGTGCAATGATGGTGGGTGCACTGGTATATCCTCTGCCATGGTAAGATCAAGACGCAGCACCAAATGTGAGACCTGGTGGCCTGCGGAGCGGGGCTGCATGATGTGGAGGGTGCCCTGCCCGCGAAAAGGTGAGCAGTGAGGCCTGGGTGCACAGGCGCGGGCAGACACCTCTGGGCAGCAGGAGTGGATGGGGTGCAGCAGCCTGGGTGCGCAGCGGCGGGCAGACACCTCTGAGCAGTGAAAGTGGATAATATGCAGCAGCCTGGATGCACAAAGGCGGGACAGTGATTTAGGCGTGCGCAGTCGTATATACTCTGCCATTCCTGATTCTGTACTATGTTTCAGATGTGGGAGCTTGAGGGCTCAACTAGGTCCCAGCACGTGGTTGGAGACACAACGGTGGCGTAAAGGTGAGCTGTGAGGGTTTTTTCCACAGTGTAGGCACTCACTGTCCCTCCCCTCTTCCTTTCTCTCCCTCACACTCTTTCTCTCTCTCTTCTTCTCACTCTGTTTCTCTGTTTCTCTCTCTCTTCCTTGCTCTCACTCTTTCTCTCTCCTTCACTCTTTCTCTCGCTCTCTTACTCTTCCTCTGTTTCTCTTACTCTTTCTCATACTCTTTCTCTCTCTCTTCCTCTCTCACTGTTTCTCTCTCTCTTCGACTCTCTCACCCCTTCTTTCTTTTTCTCTCTCTCTTCCTCTCACTCTCACGGTTTCTCTCTTTCTCTGTCTTCCTCTCACTCTCTTTCTTTTTCTCTCTCTTCCTCTCACTCTTTCATTCTCTCTCTCTCTCTTCCTCTCTCACACTCTTTCTGTCTCTCTCTCTCTCCTTTGATGGACACATGACACACAATCTTATCTAGCTTTTTGTCTAACAGGCTGTGATTCACGGATTGCCCCCCCAACACGGAACTCCCGCCACTCAGTGCCACCAGAGCTGAACGCGTGAGCAGCCTGCGATGATGCGTGGCCATCCTGACAATCAATACCCAGTTTGAATTGTGAGCTCTGCTGAACCGCGTGTACGCAATGCCTGAGAAGGTTGCTTCGGCACGTGGTGCACCCTCTTACACACACACACACACACCAGTGGCAGAAGGTGAACAGAGAGGCTTGTTTCCACAGCAGCGGGCAGTCACCTCTGGGCGGTGGGAGTGGATAGTGTGCAGCAGTCTGGGTGCACAAGAGCGGACAGAAACCTCCGGGCACTGGGAGTGGATGGGGTGCAGCAGTCTGGATGCGCAGGAACGGGCAGTCTCCTCCGGGCCCTGAGAGTGGATGGGGTGCAGCAGCCTGGGTGTGCATACGCGGGCAGACACCTCCGAGTGGCAGGAGTCGATGGTGGGCAACAGCCTGAGTGCGCAGGCCGAACAGACACTTGTGGGTGACGGGAGTCGATGGGGTGCAGCAGCCTGAATGCGCAGGGGCGAAACAGAGAATTACGCGTGTGCAGTTGTATGTACTCTGCCATCACTGTTTCTATACTATGTTTCAGATGACTAAACTTGAGAGCTGCATTATATCCCGGCACATGGTTAGAGACACACCGGTGGAAGAAAGATGAGCTGTGAAGATTTTCTCCAGGGTCAACACTCCCTCTCTTCTCCATCTCTTCCTTTCGGTCACTCACACTCTTTCTCTCTCTTATTATCTATCTCTTCCTTTCTCTCTTTCTCTGTCTCTTCCTCTCTCTCTCATTCTTTCTTTCTCTCTCTTCTTCTCTCACTTGTTCTCTCTCTCTTCCTCTCTCTCACACTGTTTCTCTCTTTCTCTCTTCATTGTATTTCACTCTTTCACTCTCTCACTCTTTCTCTGTCTTCCTCTCTCTCTCACTCTTTCTCTCTCTCTTCCTCTCTCTCACTCTTTCTCTCTTTCTCTCCTTTGCTGGACGCATGATGCACATCTTATATTTCTTTTTTTTCTTGCAGGCTGTGATTCACAAATTGTCGAGGGATGACACGCCATACCTGTACCTACTTTTATTTTGTTCTTTTGTTTAAATAAAATGTTTGATATGTAAATCCATACATGACTAAGATTCTTATTTGTCCAACCTCACAAGCATCTTTTGTACGACATTAGTCAATTGTTTACGTTCCAGATTCCCTAACGTGACTGTCACATTTGGTTGTGGGGGATGGGGGTGAGGGGGGATGACGGACAAGGAGCTGCTGCTGGGGGGTGTCGGAGCAGTGTTGGGTGTCCGACCTTCATGATCGTTGACTCCATTGCATCCGTTCTCAGAGACCTGAGAGCCGGCGGGCTGGCTCGTAGATGAAGAGCTACGAGCCGACTGGCTGGCTCGTAGAGGGAGAGCCGCGGCCCATCAGTTCGCAGAGGGAGAGCTGCGGGCCAGCACGCAGAGGAATAGCTGCAGGCCGACAGGTATAGGGAAAGGTGCGGGCAATCGGCTTCCAAAGGGATAGTTGACGAACAGTGATGTGGGAGAGGGAGAGTGAAGGGGGTATCTCGCAGAGAGAGACCTGCGGTATATTTCCAGTCTTGGCTTCAGAGATACTACTGCGGGTCCAAGAAGTCATACCCGAAGAGCTGCGAGCCGACCGGTGGTTCGCAGAGGGACACTTCCGGGCCCAAGAAGGTTGTTGGGGATATGCTGGTGATGTGGGAAGAGGGTGCGTTACCTGCTGATGTGGGGAAAGGCAGCGTGAAAGGGGTATCTCGCACAGACAGAGCTCTGGTATGTTTTCAGAGTTGCCTCGGACAGATGCGAGTTGATGGACTGAATCACAAAATGGCTTTTCAATGCTCATATAGTGTGACTTATCAACAGTTCGCACCCAGGCTCGCAGAGGGACAGCTGCAGCCCGTGGGCTCGACTCGCAGAGGGAGAACTACGGGCCGTCCGCTCCCAAAGGAACAGCAGCATACTAGCTCGCAGAGGTAGAGGCACAGCAGCGTACTAGCTCGCAAAGGTAGAGAGCTGCGAGCTGACGGACTGGATTCTAAAGGCATAGCTGCGAAGTGGTGATGTGGGTAGAGGTAGCGTGAAACGGGAATCTCGCACAGACAGAGCTCCGGTATATTTTCAGTATTGCCTCCCAGAGGTAGAACTACGGAGAGATACGAGCTGACGGACTGAATCACAAAATGGCTGCCAACACTTCCTAGTCTAAACAGTTTGCAGCCAATGAGCCGCAAGCTTGTGCTCGTAACGCCTCAACCAATCAGATGTCAGAATTCTCAAATATCGATATCTGTACAATATGATATTTCTCAAAAACTACTGAACGGATTTACCCCATTCAAAAAAAAAGCGTTCTTTCTGGACCACGAACTTTCTCTCTGCCAAATGTGGCGCGTCCGCTCGCAAAGAGGCACAGCAGCATACTAGCTCGCAAAGGTAAAGAGCTGGGAGCCGACAGACTGCCTTCTAAAGGCATAGCTGCGAGCTGGTGATGTGGGCAGAGGGAGTGTGAAAGGGGTATAAACAAAAGCGTGCTTTCTGGACCACGACCTTTCTCCCTGCCAAATGTGGCGCGTCCACTCGCAAATAGGCACAGCAGCGTACTAGCTCACAAAGGTAAAGAGTTGGGAGCCGACAGACTGCCTTCTAAAGGCATAGCTGCGAGCTGGTGATGTGGGCAGAGGGAGCGTGAAAGGGGCATCTCGCACAGACAGAGCTCCGGTATATTAATTGCCCCCGGCACCTTTGTTTTATACTTTCACTCAATGCGAGGCACAAGATGGCTGCTAATACTTCCTGGTTTGAAGTGTTAGCAGCCAATCAGAGGACAGTTCCTGGCTTGAAGAGTTAGCAGCCAATCAGAGGCAAGCTCGTGCTCGGGAGTTAGGCTCCGCCCAGATATATTTATTTATTTTTTCGTTTAATATCTCAAAAACTACTGAACTGATTTACACCATTTCAACAAAAGCGTGCTTTCTGGACCAAGACCTTTCTCCCTGACACATTTGACGTAATTCCGTTCAGCAGTTTGACCTGTAGCCTTGTCTAAAGTTTCCTATGGAAAATACATTGAGAAAACACGTTTTGGGCCCCCATTTTTTCTCAGCCCCCCTTAACTAATCACTCATAAACTTTCAAGATAGGGGCTGATCAAAAAAGAGAAACGTTTTGGAAAGTTTTGTAAAGATATGTAAAAAAACGTCAAAGTGAATAAGCAAATAAAAAAATGCTTTCCTATGGAAACGTGGTCCTAACTATAACTGTCTACTGGCGACCGCCAGTAGGTAATATATAGATATGTATATTATCTACTGGCGGTCGCCAGTAGATAGTTATAGTTAGGACCGTGTTTCCCTAGGAAATCTCAAAATTCTATTCTATCAAAACTAATGGGGCGCTCCGCTCAGCTCTTACCCTGAAAGTCTCGGGGTGATTCGTCAACCGGGTGCCGAGAAAAAAGGGGGGCCCCAAAACGCGTTTTCCCCATGCAATTTCCCATAGGACCTTTAGTCGAAGGTACAGCCCGAATGGCTGAACAGAATTACTTGAAATTTGGCAAAGAGGTAGTCCTCAGGTCAGGGATGTGCCTTTTGCATATATGTGTCAATCTGTTCAGTAGTTCCTGAGAAAATTGCAGTTAAAAGCACATACATATCTATAGGCGCGCATGGTGCGCGCACTGTGCGCGCACGGTACGCGCACGGTGCCGTGCGCGAGCGTAATTCTGATTGGTGGATTCATGACAGTCAACAGTCGAATCGGTCGAAATCAGGAAGTGTCGACCGCCATTTTGTGTGTTGTGTGTGTGACAGGGAAAAAGAAAGGTGGAGAACGTGAAAAGGGGGCAGGGTAGAGAGTTCCTGACCCTCTAGCCTTTGTCAGGGGGTCCCTGAAGGACCCCGAAGGGTGAAAAAAACATTATTTTTGTTTCAAAAAATCGCGGGGTGCGCGCACGGTGCGCGCACCCCCCAGCCGCCATTTTGAGTTTTAGAGGCAGAAGAGAGCTAAAAACACAAGTGAAGAACGTGAAAAGGGGGCAGAGTAGAGAGTCCCAGACCCCCTAGGCCTTCTCAGGGGTACCATGAAAGACCCCTTAGGTCACAAAAAAAATATATCGCGGGGTGCGCGCACGGTGCGCGCACGGTGCGCGTACGGTGCGCGCACGGCAGCAAATAAAACATAGAAAAATAGAATTAAAAATCAAGTTTAAGTGTTTAGATGTTGGTTGGCTCTAAAAAGAGCTGTTGTGTTCATTGAGTGTTTTTTTTGTACCTACAAGTAAGTACCGATGCAGAGTCTGAAGTTCAAGAGGAAGACTCTGTTGCCTTCATCTGTGAAATGAACACCGTCTCCTCTATAAATGCCTTGCATGTTGTAACGCAAGTTGTTGTGGTATATAGAAGCCATACCATAGTCTCTGAGGAAAGCAGAAACAGACTTATTGACGTGCTTTCTTGCTTTGTCAATCTGCGGACAATATTGGTTGGACCAGTTCCACTTTTGCCTTTGGCATATATTAGAATATACAAAGGTAGTTTGTGGAAAAAGTGACATCAATTGCACAAAGGTGTCCTTAACAAGCATTTCCAGACCTACCCCAGTTAAAGTGACTAGGTCATTTCCACCACAGTGCACAATTATAAGGTCAGGCTGTGGGAGATGTAGAAAGATTTTCACCAAAGGCTTTAATTGGTGCCACTATAACCCTCTCTGACCAATCCATTTAATGTCTACATTTGGCAAAGCAAGGTCTTTCAAAATACCTCTTTTTTCTGCATACATTTAACTCCAGAAGACATAGCTATGACCTACAATCCACACTGTGAACATCTTTCAAGGAGATCTGGATGCACTCAGAAGGTGTCTTTCAGTAGAATGACAATATGAAAAGAAAGGTAGTTGTAAAATGGAGGCTTACATACTTTTTTTTAAAATAAAAAGAACTCATTGGCTGTTTCAGACCATTCAACACTAAAAACTAGGCTGTATGTTTAAATTTTTAAAAGCATGTTTTGTATTGGTTCAGAAAAATGTGTTCACACAGAACATTACTTTGGATTTGCTGTTAGGTTTGAAAAGTCAAGCACTCTTGCTCTTTGGATTAGAAACATTGTGTGCTGAACTTCTGACCTCTCTGCTCACACCAGTGTTCCATGACCTGTTGCTATGGTAGCAGGCAGAAGTCATGTTGGGGGTAGGGATCATTTGGAAAAGGGTTGAAATTTGCAACCAATAGAAATGTGTGTTTCCATTTGAAAAAATGTGGGAAGCAATGTGATTTGAAGTTCACATGTATATGTGTGAAAAAAAGAGAGGGAAAGAATGCCATTTACTGGTTCTGCTGAGAGGTGTACAGTTGAGAGATTCTGGCTCTGATAATCTGCTGTGTGAGTGCCACATTTCTTTCTCAACTAACTACTTTTAAAGGTGAGTTATGAATTTGAGAGGGGATGTATGTGGTGCATTTTGATATGAAAAATATAAATGTGATTCTTGTTTTAAAGTTGTGTTTTACATTTTATGTTTTGGAAGATATTTAACTGCTTTGAACTTGTAAGATATTATGGAGTATGTCTTCACCATAAGTTAAGGTGTACTGGTATCACCCAGCAATACAGTTTTCTGCCTAGAATCACACCATGAGTCTGTGTGCACAAAGGAATTGTTGTCAGAGATTTAATTCGTGTTGGTCTGGTTCTGTAAGACTTGCATTCGTAGGAAAGGCTCAGCTTGTTTTCTTGAAGTGTGATGGCTAAAATTCAGCACAAATCAATATCTCACAAGTGAGAGGCAAATGCTAACACATTTGAAAACAACAGGGTAGATTTTCCTTCCACTCCTGCAATGGGTGAAGTAGATCCTACATGTTCAAAACTCCAATTAATCCTTACCCCACATGTACTCTTACATACATCTGTGCAGTCTTCATGCAGTTGTGCAAGCGTCCATGCAGATCTCTCTTGCACCTGACAATACACAGTCTCCAGAAGCACGCTCTTAGCACACAGGCAGGTGCTTCTCCTGCACTCCCATGCTAAGTATTCAGCACTGTGTGGTATTTCAGATAGCAGTGAGTAACGCTAACAGAATCAACATCACCAAGGCTAATTTCCTTTGCTGTAGTCTAATCATTCACCCAGGTGACACATGCTCATGCTCTCAAGTAGCTGTTAGGACATGTGCTCTTTTCTGCCTCTCTAAACTATAAGGAAAATGTGTCAGGCTGTTACAGTAATTATCACTTGCAAAACCACCGTAGTAAATGTGCTTTGAAATTGCCAATCACATATTGTTTTCTGCCTAGAATCACACCATGAGTCTGTGTGCACAAAGGAATTGTTGTCAGAGATTTAATTTGTGGTGGTCTGGTTCTGTGAGACTTGCAGTCGTAAGAAAGGGGCAGCTTGTTTTCTTGAAGTGTGATGGCTAGCATTCAGCACAAATGAATATCTCACAAATGAGAGGCAAATGCTAACACATTTGAAAACGACAGGGTGGATTTTCCTTCCACTCCTGCAATGGGTGAGGTAGATCCTACATGTTCAAAACTCCAAATAACCCTTACCCCACATGTACTCTTACATACATCTGTGCAGTCTTCATGCAGTTGTGCAAGCGTCCATGCAGATCTCTCTTGTACCTGACAATACACAGTCTCCAGAAGCACGCTCTTAGCAGACAGGCAGGTGCTTCTCCTGCACTCCCATGCTAAGTATTCAGCACTGTGTGGTATTTCAGATAGCAGTGAGTAACGCTAACAGAATCAATATCACTAAGGCTCATTACCTTTGCTGTAGTCTAATAAATCACCCAGGTTACACATGCTCATGCTCTCAAGTAGCTGTTAGGACATGTGCTCTTTTCTGCCTCTCTCAACTATAAGGAAAATGTGTCAGGCTGTTACAGTAATTATCACTTGCAAAACCACAGTAGTAAATGTGCTTTGAAATTGCAAATCACATATCGTTTTCTGCCTAGAATCACACCATGAGTCTGTGTGCACAAAGGAATTGTTGTCACAGATTTTATTTGTGTTGGTCTGGTTCTGTAAGACTTGCATTCGTAGGAAAGGGGCAGCTTGTTTTCTTGAAGTGTGATGGCTAGCATTCAGCACAAATCAATATCTCACAAATGAGAGGCAAATGCTAACTCATTTGAAAACAACAGGGTAGATTTTTCTTACACTCCTGCAATGGGTGAGGTAGATCCTACATGTTAAACTCCAATTAATCCTTACCCCACATGTACTCTTACATACATCTGTGCAGTCTTCATGCAGTTGTGCAAGCGTCCATGCAGATCTCTCTTGCACCTGACAATACACAGTCTCCAGAAGCACGCTCTTAGCACACAGGCAGGTGCTTCTCCTGCACTCCCATGCTAAGTATTCAGCACTGTGTGGTATTTCAGATAGCAGTGAGTAACGCTAACAGAATCAATATCACTAAGGCTCATTTCCTTTGCTGTAGTCTAATCAATCACCCAGGTTACACATGCTCATGCTCTCAAGTAGCTGTTAGGACATGTGCTCTTTTCTGCCTCTCTAAACTGTAAGGAAAATGTGTCAGGCTGTTACAGTAATTATCACTTCCAAAACCACAGTAGTAAATGTGCTTTGAAATTGCCAATCAAATATCGTTTTCTGCCTAGAATCACACCATGAGTCTGTGTGCACAAAGGAATTGTTGTCAGAGATTTAGTTCGAGGTGGTCTGGTTCTGTAAGACTTGCATTCGTAGGAAAGGGGCAGCTTGTTTTCTTGAACTGTGATGGCTAGCATTCAGCACAAATGAATATCTCACAAATGAGAGGCAAATGCTGACACATTTGAAAACAACAGGGTAGATTTTCCTTCCACTCCTGCAATGGGTGAGGTAGATCCTACATGTTCAAAACTCCAATTAACCCTTACCCCACATGTACTCTTACATACATCTGTGCAGTCTTCATGCAGTTGTGCAAGCGTCCATGCAGATCTCTCTTGCACCTGACAATACACAGTCTCCAGAAGCACGCTCTTAGCAGACAGGCAGGTGCTTCTCCTGCACTCCCATGCTAAGTATTCAGCACTGTGTGGTATTTCAGATAGCAGTGAGTAACGCTAACAGAATCAATATCACTAAGGCTCATTACCTTTGCGGTAGTCTAATCAATCACCCAGGTTACACATGCTCATGCTCTCAAGTAGCTGTTAGGACATGTGCTCTTTTCTACCTCTCTAAACTATAAGGAAAATGTGTCAGGCTGTTACAGTAATTATCACTTGCAAAACCACAGTAGTAAATGTGCTTTGAAATTGCAAATCACATATCGTTTTCTGCTTATAATCACACCATGAGTCTGTGTGCACAAAGGAATTGTTGTCACAGATTTAATTCGTGTTGGTCTGGTTCAGTAAGACTTGCATTCGTAGGAAAGGGGCAGCTTGTTTTCTTGAAGTGTGATGGCTAGCATTCAGCACAAATCAATATCTCACAAATGAGAGGCAAATGCTAACGCATTTGAAAACAACAGGGTGGATTTTTCTTACACTCCTGCAATGGGTGAGGTAGATCCTACATGTTGAAAACTCCAATTAATCCTTACCCCACATGTACTCTTACATACATCTGTGCAGTCTTCATGCAGTTGTGCAAGCGTCCATGCAGATCTCTCTTGCACCTGACAATACACAGTCTCCAGAAGCACGCTCTTAGCACACAGGCAGGTGCTTCTCATGCACTCCCATGCTAAGTATTCAGCACTGTGTGGTATTTCAGATAGCAGTGAGTAACGCTAACAGAATCAATATCACTAAGGCTCATTTCCTTTGCTGTAGTCTAATCAATCACCCAGGTTACACATGCTCATGCTCTCTAGTAGCTGTTAGGACATGTGCTCTTTTCTGCCTCTCTAAACTATAAGGAAAATGTGTCAGGCTGTTTCAGTAATTATCACTTCCAAAACCACAGTAGTAAATGTGCTTTTAAATTGCCAATCACATATCGTTTTCTGCCTAGAATCACACCATGAGTCTGTGTGCACAAAGGAATTGTTGTCAAATATTTAATTTGTGGTGGTCTGGTTCTGTAAGACTTGCACTCGCAGGAAAGAGGCAGCTTGTTTTCTTGAAGTGTGATGGCTAGCATTCAGCACAAATCAATATCTCACAAATGAGAGGCAAATGCTAACACATTTGAAAACAACAGGGTAGATTTTCCTTACACTCCTGCAATGGGTGAGGTAGATCCTACATGTTCAAAACTCAAATTAACCCTTACCCCACATGTACTCTTACATACATCTGTGCAGTCTTCATGCAGTTGTGCAAGCGTCCATGCAGATCTCTCTTGCACCTGACAATACACAGTCTCCAGAAGCACGCTCTTAGCACACAGGCAGGTGCTTCTCCTGCACTCCCATGCTAAGTATTCAGCACTGTGTGGTATTTCAGATAGCAGTGAGTAACGCTAACACAATCATCACTAAGGTTCATTTCCTTTGCTGTAGTCTAATCACTCACCCAGGTTACACATGCTCATGCTTTCAAGTAGCTGTTAGGACATGTGCTCTTTTCTGCCTCTCTAAACTATAAGGAAAATGTGTTAGGCTGTTACAGTAATTATCACTTGCAAAACCACAGTAGTAAATGTGCTTTGAAATTGCCAATCACATATCGTTTTCTGCCTAGAATCACACCATGAGTCTGTGTGCACAAAGGA
This sequence comes from Triturus cristatus, assembly GCF_964204655.1. Taxonomy (NCBI): domain Eukaryota; kingdom Metazoa; phylum Chordata; class Amphibia; order Caudata; family Salamandridae; genus Triturus; species Triturus cristatus. The sequence goes on along the minus strand of NC_140579.1, from coordinate 387,474,768 downwards.
ATTGTTGTCAGAGATTTAATTCGTGGTGGTCTGGTTCTGTGAGACTTGCATTCGTAGGAAAGGGAAAGCTTGTTTTCTTGAAGTGTGATGGCTAGCATTCAGCACAAAGGAATATCTCACAAATGAGAGGCAAATGCTAACACATTTGAAAACAACAGGGTAGATTTTCCTTCCACTCCTGCAATGGGTGAGGTAGATCCTACATGTTCAAAACTCCAATTAACCCTTACCCCACATGTACTCTTACATACATCTGTGCAGTCTTCATGCAGTTGTGCAAGCGTCCATGCAGATCTCTCTTGCACCTGACAATACACAGTCTCCAGAAGCACGCTCTTAGCTGACAGGCAGGTGCTTCTCCTGCACTCCCATGCTAAGTATTCAGCACTGTGTGGTATTTCAGATAGCAGTGAGTAACGCTAACAGAATCACTATCACTAAGGCTCATTACCTTTGCCGTAGTCTAATCAATCACCCAGGTTACACATGCTCATGCTCTCAAGTAGCTGTTAGGACATGTGCTCTTTTCTGCCTCTCTAAACTATAAGGAAAATGTGTCAGGCTGTTACAGTAATTATCACTTGCAAAACCACAGTAGTAAATGTGCTTTGAAATTGCAAATCACATATCGTTTTCTGCCTAGAATCACACCATGAGTCTGTGTGCACAAAGGAATTGTTGTCACAGATTTAATTTGTGTTGGTCAGGTTCTGTAAGACTTGCATTCGTAGGAAAGGGGAAGCTTGTTTTCTTGAAGTGTGATGGCTAGCATTCAGCACAAATCAATATCTCACAAATGAGAGGCAAATGTTAACTCATTTGAAAACAACAGGGTAGATTTTTCTTACACTCCTGCAATGGGTGAGGTAGATCCTACATGTTGAAAACTTCAATTAATCCTTACCCCACATGTACTCTTACATACATCTGTGCAGTCTTCATGCAGTTGTGCAAGCGTCCATGCAGATCTCTCTTGCACCTGACAATACACAGTCTCCAGAAGCACGCTCTTAGCACACAGGCAGGTGCTTCTCCTGCACTCCCATGCTAAGTATTCAGCACTGTGTGGTATTTCAGATAGCAGTGAGTAACGCTAACAGAATCAATATCACTAAGGCTCATTTCCTTTGCTGTAGTCTAATCAATCACCCAGGTTACACATGCTCATGCTCCCAAGTAGCTGTTAGGACATGTGCTCTTTTCTGCCTCTCTAAACTGTAAGGAAAATGTGTCAGGCTGTTACAGTAATTATCACTTCCAAAACCACAGTAGTAAATGTGCTTTGAAATTGCCAATCAAATATCTTTTTCTGCCTAGAATCACACCATGAGTCTGTGTGCACAAAGGAATTGTTGTCAGAGATTTAGTTTGTGGTGGTCTGGTTCTGTAAGACTTGCATTCGTAGGAAAGGGGCAGCTTGTTTTCTTGAACTGTGATGGCTAGCATTCAGCACAAATGAATATCTCACAAATGAGAGGCAAATGCTAACACATTTGAAAACAACAGGGTAGATTTTCCTTCCACTCCTGCAATGGGTGAGGTAGATCCTACATGTTCAAAACTCCAATTAACCCTTACCCCACATGTACTCTTACATACATCTGTGCAGTCTTCATGCAGTTGTGCAAGCGTCCATGCAGATCTCTCTTGCACCTGACAATACACAGTCTCCAGAAGCACGCTCTTAGCAGACAGGCAGGTGCTTCTCCTGCACTCCCATGCTAAGTATTCAGCACTGTGTGGTATTTCTGATAGCAGTGAGTAATGCTAACAGAATCAATATCACTATGGCTAATTACCTTTGCTGTAGTCTAATCAATCACCCAGGTTACACATGCTCATGCTCTCAAGTAGCTGTTAGGACATGTGCTCTTTTCTACCTCTCTAAACTATAAGGAAAATGTGTCAGGCTGTTACAGTAATTATCACTTGCAAAACCACAGTAGTAAATGTGCTTTGAAATTGCAAATCACATATCGTTTTCTGCTTAGAATCACACCATGAGTGTGTGTGCACAAAGGAATTGTTGTCACAGATTTAATTCGTGTTGGTCTGGTTCTGTAAGACTTGCATTCGTAGGAAAGGGGCAGCTTGTTTTCTTGAAGTGTGATGGCTAGCATTCAGCAAAAATCAATATCTCACAAATGAGAGGCAAATGCTAACGCATTTGAAAACAACAGGGTGGATTTTTCTTACACTCCTGCAATGGGTGAGGTAGATCCTACATGTTGAAAACTCCAATTAATCCTTACCCCACATGTACTCTTACATACATCTGTGCAGTCTTCATGCAGTTGTGCAAGCGTCCATGCAGATCTCTCTTGCACCTGACAATACACAGTCTCCAGAAGCACGCTCTTAGCACACAGGCAGGTGCTTCTCCTGCACTCCCATGCTAAGTATTCAGCACTGTGTGGTATTTCAGATAGCAGTGAGTAACGCTAACAGAATCAATATCACTAAGGCTCATTTCCTTTGCTGTAATCTAATCAATCACCCAGGTTACACATGCTCATGCTCTCTAGTAGCTGTTAGGACATGTGCTCTTTTCTGCCTCTCTAAACTATAAGGAAAATGTGTCAGGCTGTTTCAGTAATTATCACTTCCAAAACCACAGTAGTAAATATGCTTTGAAATTGCCAATCAAATATTGTTTTCTGCCTAGAACAACACCATGAGTCTGTGTGCACAAAGGAATTGTTGTCAGAGATTTAATTTGTGGTGGTCTGGTTCTGTAAGACTTGCATTCGTAGGAAAGGGGCAGCTTGTTTTCTTGAACTGTGATGGTTAGCATTCAGCACAAATCACTATCTCACAGATGAGAGGCAAATGCAAACACATTTGAAAACAACAGGATAGATTTTCCTTCCACTCCTGCCATGGGTGAGGTAGTTCCTACATGTTCCAAACTCCAATTAACCGTTACCATACATGTACTCTTACATACATCTGTGCAGTCTTCATGCAGTTGTGCAAGCGTCCATGCAGATCTCTCTTGCACCTGACAATACACAGTCTCCAGAAGCACGCTCTTAGCACACAGGCAGGTGCTTCTCTGCACTCCCATGCTAAGTATTCAGCACTGTGTGGTATTTCAGATAGCAGTGAGTAACGCTAACACAATCAATATCACTAAGGTTCATTTCCTTTGCTGTAGTCTAATCACTCACCCAGGTTACACATGCTCATGCTTTCAAGTAGCTGTTAGGACATGTGCTCTTTTCTGCCTCTCTAAACTATAAGGAAAATGTGTCAGGCTGTTACAGTAATTATCACTTTCAAAACCACAGTAGTAAATGTGCTTTGAAATTGCCAATCACATATCGTTTTCTGCCTAGAATCACACCATGAGTCTGTGTGCTCAAAGGAATTGTTGTCAGAGATTTAATTCGTGGTGGTCTGGTTCTGTGAGACTTGCATTCGTAGGAAAGGGCAAGCTTGTTTTCTTGAAGTGTGATGGCTAGCATTCAGCACAAATGAATATCTCTCAAATGAGAGGCAAATGCTAACACATTTGAAAACAACAGGGTAGATTTTCCTTCCACTCCTGCAATGGGTGAGGTAGATCCTACATGTTCAAAACTCCAATTAACCCTTACCCCACATGTACTCTTACATACATCTGTGCAGTCTTCATGCAGTTGTGCAAGCGTCCATGCAGATCTCTCTTGCACCTGACAATACACAGTCTCCAGAAGCACGCTCTTAGCAGACAGGCAGGTGCTTCTCCTGCACTCCCATGCTAAGTATTCAGCACTGTGCGGTATTTCAGATAGCAGTGAGTAACGCTAACAGTATCAATATCACTAAGGCTCATTACCTTTGCTGTAGTCTAATCAATCACCCAGGTTACACATGCTCATGCTCTCAAGTAGCTGTTAGGACATGTGCTCTTTTCTACCTCTCTAAACTATAAGGAAAATGTATCAGGCTGTTACAGTAATTATCACTTGCAAAACCACAGTAGTAAATGTGCTTTGAAATTGCAAATCACATATCGTTTTCTGCCTAGAATCACACCATGAATCTGTGTGCACAAAGGATTTGTTGTCACAGATTTAATTCGTGTTGGTCTGGTTCTGTAAGACTTGCATTCGTAGGAAAGGGGCAGCTTGTTTTCTTGAAGTGTGATGGCTAGCATTCAGCACAAATCAATATCTCACAAATGAGAGGCAAATGCTAACGCATTTGAAAACAACAGGGTGGATTTTTCTTACACTCCTGCAATGGGTGAGGTAGATCCTACATGTTGAAAACTTCAATTAATCCTTACCCCACATGTACTCTTACATACATCTGTGCAGTCTTCATGCAGTTGTGCAAGCGTCCATGCAGACCTCTCTTGCACCTGACAATACACAGTCTCCAGAAGCACGCTCTTCGCACACAGGCAGGTGCTTCTCCTGCACTCCCATGCTAAGTATTCAGCACTGTGTGGTATTTCAGATAGCAGTGAGTAACGCTAACAGAATCAATATCACTAAGGCTCATTTCCTTTGCTATAGTCTAATCAATCACCCAGATTACACATGCTCATGCGCTCAAGTAGCTGTTAGGACATGTGCTCTTTTCTGCCTCTCTAAACTATAAGGAAAATGTGTCAGGCTGTTACAGTAATTATCACTTCCAAAACCACAGTAGTAAATGTGCTTTAAAATTGCCAATCACATATCGTTTTCTGCCTAGAATCACACCATGAGTGTGTGTGCACAAAGGAATTGTTGTCAGAGATTTAATTTGTGGTGGTCTGGTTCTGTAAGACTTGCATTCGTAGGAAAGGGGCAGGTTGTTTTCTTGAAGTGTGATGGCTAGCATTCAGCACAAATCAATATCTCACAAATGAGAGGCAAATGCAAACACATTTGAAAACAACAGGGTAGATTTTCCTTACACTCCTGCAATGTGTGAGGTAGATCCTACATGTTCAAAACTCCAATTAACCCTTACCCCACATGTACTCTTACATACATCTGTGCAGTCTTCATGCAGTTGTGCAAGCGTCCATGCAGATCTCTCTTGCACCTGACAATACACAGTCTCCAGAAGCACGCTCTTAGCACACAGGCAGGTGCTTCTCCTGCACTCCCATGCTAAGTATTCAGCACTGTGTGGTATTTCAGATAGCAGTGAGTAACGCTAACAGAATCAACATCACCAAGGCTCATTTCCTTTGCTCTAGTCTAATCATTCACCCAGGTTACACATGCTCATGCTCTCAAGTAGCTGTTAGGACATGTGCTCTTTTCTGCCTCTCTAAACTATAAGGAAAATGTGTCAGGCTGTTACAGTAATTATCACTTGCAAAACCACAGTAGTAAATGTGCTTTTAAATTGCCAATCACATATCGTTTTCTGCCTAGAATCACACCATGAGTCTGTGTGCACAAAGGAATTGTTGTCAAAGATTTAATTTGTGGTGGTCTGGTTCTGTAAGACTTGCATTCGTAGGAAAGGGGCAGCTTGTTTTCTTGAAGTGTGATGGCTAGCATTCAGCACAAATCAATATCTCACAAATGAGAGGCAAATGCTAACACATTTGAAAACAACAGGGTAGATTTTCCTTACACTCCTGCAATGGGTGACGTAGATCCTACATGTTCAAAACTCCAATTAACCCTTACCCCACATGTACTCTTACATACATCTGTGCAGTCTTCATGCAGTTGTGCAAGCGTCCATGCAGATCTCTCTTGCACCTGACAATACACAGTCTCCAGAAGCACGCTCTTAGCACACAGGCAGGTGCTTCTCCTGCACTCCCATGCTAAGTATTCAGCACTGTGTGGTATTTCAAATAGCAGTGAATAACGCTAACACAATCAATATCACTAAGGCACATTTCCTTTGCTGTAGTCTAAACACTCACCCAGGTTACACATGCTCATGCTCTCAAGTAGCTGTTAGGACATGTGCTCTTTTCTGCCTCTCTGAACTATAAGGAAAATGTGTCAACCTGTTACAGTAATTATCACTTGCAAAACCACAGTAGTAAATGTGCTTTGAAATTGCCAATCACATATCGTTTTCTGCCTAGAATCACACCATGAGTCTGTGTGCACAAAGGAATTGTTGTCAGAGATTTAATTCGTGGTGGTCTGGTTCTGTAAGACTTGCATTCGTAGGAAAGGGGCAGCTTGTTTTCTTGAACTGTAATGGTTAGCATTCAGCACATATCACTATCTCACAGATGAGAGGCAAATGCAAACACATTTGAAAACAACAGGGTAGATTTTCCTTCCACTCCTGCCATGGGTGAGGTAGTTCCTACATGTTCCAAACTCCAATTAACCCTTACCATACATGTACTCTTACATACATCTCTGCAGTCTTCATGCAGTTGTGCAAGCGTCCATGCAGATCTCTCTTGCACCTGACAATACACAGTCTCCAGAAGCACGCTCTTAGCACACAGGCAGGTGCTTCTCCTGCACTCCCATGCTAAGTATTCAGCACTGTGTGGTATTTCAGATAGCAGTGAGTAACGCTAACACAATCAACATCACCAAGGCTCATTTCCTTTGCTCTAGTCTAATCACTCACCCAGGTTACACATGGTCATGCTCTCAAGTAGCTGTTAGGACATGTGCTCTTTTCTGCCTCTCTAAACTATAAGGAAAAGGTGTCAGGCTGTTTTAGTAATTATCACTTGCAAAACCACAGTAGTAAATGTGCTTTGAAATTGCCAATCACATATCGTTTTCTGCCTAGAATCACACCATGAGTCTGTGTGCACAAAGGAATTGTTGTCAGAGATTTAATTCGTGGTGGTCTGGTTCTGTAAGACTTGCATTCGTAGGAAAGGGGCAGCTTGTTTTCTTGAAGTGTGATGGCTAGCATTCAGCACAAATCAATATCTCACAAATGAGAGGCAAATGCTAACACATTTGAAAACAACAGGGTAGATTTTCCTTACACTCCTGCAATGGGTGAGGTAGATCCTACATGTTCAAAACTCCAATTAACCCTTACCACAGGTGATCTTACATACATCTCTGCAGTCTTTATGCAGTTGTACAAGCGTCCATGCAGATCTCTCTTGCACCTGACAATACACAGTCTCCAGAAGCACGCTCTTAGCACACAGGCAGGTGCTTCTCCTGCACTCCCATGCTAAGTATTCAGCACTGTGTGGTATTTTAGATAGCAGTGAGTAACACTAACACGATCAATATCACTAAGGCACATTTCCTTTGCTGTAGTCTAATCACTCACCCAGGTTACACATGCTCATGCTCTCAAGTAGCTGTTAGGACATGTGCTCTTTTCTGCCTCTCTAAACTATACGGAAAATGTGTGAGGCTGTTACCGTAATTATCACTTGCAAAACCACAGTAGTAAATGTGCTTTGAAATTGCCAATCAAATATTTGTTTTCTGCCTAGAATCACACCATGAGTCTGTGTGCACACAGGAATTGTTGTCAGAGATTTAATTTGTGTAGCTTTTATTGCGTAAGACTTGCAGTCGTAGGAAAGGGACAGCTCATATGATAGGTTTTGAAAAGCTCATAAAAAATATAGTAATATATTTAAATTACATAAAGGTATTTTATTTTAGTTTCTTTCAGGTATTGCTGAACAACACTGAAATAAGTTAAAGATGCCTAAAAATCAAGAAAGAGAAAAGAACAGCAACAACATCTATATTTGAAGACAACTGGACAACAAAAATTAGTTGAAGAACCTCATGTTGAAAAAGCCTTCTGGTAAGCAGACTAAGGATTTTATAAAAAATATCCTCAAGCAAAGAAAAAATGTAAAAAATATATCCACTGGAAATAGTGTTTAAAGTAGAAAACAAAAAGACAATCGACAGAATATACTAAATGCTAATGTAGAATCAGAAGTAAGACAGAATGACTTAAAAAGAAAAATAGATTTTAAAAACATTCGTAGAAAAATGTTTCAGAGAAGAGTGATGTTCAATTTGCTAAAGGATGTGAAAAAATATAGGAAGAAAGCCAAATTTTATAAGAAAAAGAAACATATTGAATCAATTGTTGCAAAGGCTTTGGAATTAAAAAGAAAACTATTCATTTTAATTTTGAACAGGATCCGTACATTCGATAAATTAGTGAATGTAATGAAGTCAAAAAGCAAAACAAAAAGAGAAGTGAAAAAAAAAACTTTTGTAAAGTGTTCTTAGGAGAATGGAAGCATAGTTCAAGTACTGAACCATTTTTTAATGAAGAGAGTTATATTCAAATTAATAGTTTGCTGCATGCAGTTGACACCAGTGGTCGAGCATATGAAGTTAAAGATGGTTGTGTAATGGAAAAGGAGAAAATGGTTCCAAGAAATGAGGAAGACGTGTTAGCTGATGAGGTTATGGGGAGACGTCCTAAAGCCCCAGTGTACACTTGGAATTGTAGTAGTATTTGTACTGTACGACAGGAATCTATTGATAAATTTCGTGACTTTCTAAGAGAATATAGTAAAAAAAGTGTTAAACAGAAGATTAAGGTGCTTCAAAGACTAGATCCATGCAGAGTGAGAGAGAATACTGGTTTGCAAGGACATTCTCTGGCTTGTCTTTCTAGGAAAGTTTGTCAAAGTGTTTTTCACCATTTTAGGATGCTGGCAGTTCATCATACTGAAATGAGAAAGTTTGTGAGAAGATTGTATTTTGCTAAAAGTCCAGCACTAAAGTTACATGAGTTGAATAGTACTCTGTTCCATGGATCTGTATCAGATGTGAAGAAGGTTTGTGAGGATATTGAGTTTTGTTACTTTGGTCCAGAGCAAGAAAGTGCAGGAAATGACACAGTTATTGAAGAAAATGTGGAAGAGAATGTAGAACCCACTGTTAGTAAAACATTTGAAGATCAAATGACAAAATTTACTATCATCTCTAATGAAAGACCAAATGTTACTTGTATTTGTTGCCGGAGAAGCCATTATAAAACTCAAACAAGGAATGTTGATCTCTATAAAAAAAGTGAAAAAGAAAATAATTCTAAGTGGAAGGATTTTGCTACATATTTGTTTCTGGAAAATTGATTTGATTTGGGTGAAGATCAGCGTATTTGTAAATACTGTTATAAGAAGTTAGAACAAAATAAAATGCCAGCTAGAGCTGTACATAATAATTTAGAATTGGTTGATATTCCTGCAGAACTTAGTGATTTAAATACGTATGAGTCTATACTCATTCAATGTGTCCATCCGTTTCAGACTATAGTTCGTATGGAGCCCAAAACAGGCAAATTACCTCCTTCAGATTTACAAAGAGGTTTAAAAGGAAGAGTTGTCTATTTGCCATTAGATTTGAAAAAAAATATTGAAGCAATTGATGCAGATAGTTTGGAAACTGAACCATTAGTTATTCTGGTTAATGGTGTACCTACAAAGAATAAGAAAATTTGGCAGGAGCTGGTAGATGTACGAAAAGTACAAAGAGCAAATTTATATTTGAAAAGAAATAATAAATGGTATGAATCAATTTATATGGATGAAGATGAAGAAGTTTTAGTAGAAGACACAGGAATACCAACTGGGCAAATTGAAAATGGGGATAGGTCAAAAGAAGAAGAAATGTATGAACATTTCAGCATACATCCTCTTCATTCTAAAGAAGTTATGGAAAACACTATTGATCTATTTCAGATTAAAAAAGCAAAAGGAACTCCCTTGAGCGTATGGGAGGAGAGCTTGGAAGCTCGTTGTTTTCCCCAGCTGTTTCCTACAGGAAAAGGTGGACGATATGATGAACGTCCAGTACACATTCCTGCTTCTGAGTATCGGACTACAAGATTATATGCAGAAGATCCAAGATTTCGTCAAAGTATTCCTTATTTGTTCCATCTTTTATTTGAAAGTGACTTATCTGCACTATCTTATGCAGTAAATCACATTTTAAAAACTGGAGTACATCTACATAATGTGTCTGCAAAGGATTTTCTGAACAAAGTGCAACAGCGAGATGATCATTTGGAATCTCAATTGATTAATCCGATTGCTTGTCAGCGTGGGACTAATGAATATTGGTACCGACGCCATGGAGAATTGAAATGTATGTTACGGAATTTAGGAACTCCTACATGGTTCCTTACCCTAAGCTGTGCTGAGTACGCTTGGGATGATTTACTGGATTTTCTTCGAGAGGCAAATTCAAATTATGAAAACATCCAATACAAGACAGCAGGAGAATTGTGCTCATTGGATCCTGTTAATGTTTGCAGATATTTCAATCATAGATTTGAGGCTATGATGTCCTTCATCTGCAATAAAAAAAATCCACCTCTTGGAGAAGTTGTGGATTTCTTTTGGAGAAAAGAGTACCAAGCAAGAGGTGCTCCTCATATTCATATGCTGTTGTGGATCAAGGATGCCCCAAAATTTGGAACAGATTCTGATGATGCAGTTTTATCTTTCATTGAAGGATATGCAACATGTGCTATACCTAAAAGCACAGAAGAAAAAAACTTAAAAGAGCAAGTTTTACGTTTCCAAAGTCATCGGTGTGGAAAATACTGTCGACGAAAGTACAAGAGTAAAGATAAATTCTACACAAAATGTCGATTTGGAATTCCACGACCTGTTCTTTCAAAAGGAAGAGTAAACAGTTTTATGTCAGCTGTGCGACATACTATTACAAGAAAATCGCCTAAAAATACCTACAACCTAAGAAGAAAAGAAGAGTCAAAATATATAAATGACTACAACCCAGTCATTTTGTCCATGTGGAATGCTAACATGGATATTCAGTATGTAGCTGACAATTCTATTGCTGTTGCTCGGTATGTCACATCTTACATCACTAAATCTGAGAAAACGGAATTGAAAGAAATGTGGGAAGAGATTTCTCACGAGAAGACTGTCAGTAAAAAGCTATACAGTTTCAGTTTAAAGATGATATCGCATCGAGAAATTGGGTCATACGAATGCTCAGATAGGTTATCATCTGCAAGTCTGTACTCCAAATCCAGAAGAATAATTTGGGTAAGTTTAGGCCTTGCAGGAATGCGAAATCGGGTATTGAAATCTATTCGAGAAATTGAATATTTAGCAGAGTACGAACCAGAAAGTATAGACATTTTAAGAACAAACATGTTGGACACATATTACCCAAAGAGAAGTCATCATCTTGAGAACATGTGTCTCTATGAAGTGCTGCAGAACTACATTTTTAAACGGAATACCAACGAAGACATCAACAATGGTAAATATAAAGTCATTGGTAAAACAAACAAAAGGAAGTTTGATTAATCACAGAAAGCTGAGTTGCGACACTACTGACAAGAAGGAATTTTACCACTTAGCACTTTTACAGTTGTTTAAACCATGGCGTTCAGAGGATGAATTACTTGGACATTTTCAGAGCTATGAAGATTCCTTTAATGCATGCAAAGATACCATAGAATGCAGTACTTTCACAACTTATGTACAAATGTTAAATGAAGAAATTGAACAAGAAGCAACAATTGCAGCTGAAGTAGCTAGAGACAGTTCTCAAGACAGTCAAAGTTCTGGGACGCTCAGTCAAGATCCCCTAGGACAACCAATCGTAGAAAATGAAGCTGCAATAGCCATGACTGAAGTGGAAACAGCTATGAATCAAGCTCAGGAAGATTTATTAAACTTACCAAATTTGGAACAGCAACTGAATGATGAACAACAACAAATTTATGAGGAAGTCACAAAACAAATTGATCATGGATTACTACATGAAAATAAAGAGTGCTCATGCACATCATTTGAACCAATCAGAATGTATGTGAGTGGACAAGCTGGAACCGGAAAAAGTTTCTTAATTAAAGTAATTGGAAGCTACCTACAGAAAAAAAATTGATTCAACTTTGTCTTGTGTTGTTACTGCTCCAACTGGGTTAGCAGCATATAACATAAAAGGAATTACCCTCCATCGTTTGCTAATGTTACCAGTAGAGCATGTGAACAAAATACAATACCACAAGCTAACAGGAGAAGCATGTTTTGAAGTTTCAAGAGTATTGAAAAAAATGAAAGTTCTCATTATTGATGAGGTAAGCATGGTATAAAACTTAATGCTTGCCTTTGTGCATTTAAGAATGCAGCAAATTCTAAAGACAAACTATGACGTGCTATTTGGAGGAAAACATGTTATAGTTTTTGGGGATCTACTGCAGCTCACTCCAGTTAAAGGACAACCAGTATTTCATACTCTTACACATGAAGACACGAAAAAGTCGTTAGGGAGTACAGGTAATGTGAATATTTGGACATACTTTGAGTACAAAGAACTCATTACCAATATGCGGCAAGCAAATGATGATGATTATGCAAGTATTCTCAAAGATATCAGAATTGGACTACTCACAGAACATGGCAGAAAAGCTTTACAGAGTCGATTGCTATGTAATTTGTTTCCAACAGAACAAATAGTTCCAGAGAAAATATTCAAGAAAATTGCTGGAAAAAATACTGTAATCTGCTTAATGCCAACACTGCATGAATGCTCTATATTCAATCAAGAACTTTTGAAATTGGAAAAAGAAGAGATTATAAAACTGGAAGCTGTGGATAAAATACAGCATGAAGGAATAACTATTATATTGAAAAGCAAATTGACAACTAAATTGGATTCTCTAGAGAAAAACATATCAAAAACAGCTGGTTTAGAAAAGAATCTTTATGTATGTATGAACTGTCGAGTAATTTTAAGATGTAATTTGGATGTAGAAAAAGGTTTAGTGAATGGAGCTATGGGTAAAGTTGTGGGTTTTGTTAATTACCAGAAAAAAGATGGACTTGAATTTTTAAAAATAAAATGTGATCAGATTGAAGAGGTTAAAGACATTAGTCGTTGTTCAGTTCTTTTCTTGCTTGTGAAAGACTTATATGTACGTAGGAAGCAGTTTCCGTTTTCTCTAGCATATTCTGTAACTATTCACAAATCTCAAGGATTGACTGTAGATAGCGCTTTTGTAAACATTGGATCTACTGTGTTTAAAGAAGGTATGTCATATGTCGCTTTGTCACGCGTGAAAAAAATATCTGGTTTATTCATGATAGACTTTGATGAGTCAAAAGTTAGTGCTGATGCAAACTGTGTAAAGGAATATAATAGATTAAGAAAAAGCTATGCTCCTCATTTAGGTCAGTATCCTGTGTTTGAAAAACGTGTTGTTTGTCGTAAAAGGAGAATTGAGAATATCTGTAATGAGGATGTACAGAAGAGTAAACAAATAGAGACTGATGTGATTGCAAGCAAAAAGAGAAAGGACAATGCTGAAGAGGTTGTTGGTTGTCATTTTGAAAATAGCTCTGGTGTCAACTGCTACGCTAATGTAGTGCTGAATGTTGTATTTTATCTTGAAAGTTTCAAAGAGCAGATAATACTAAATCATGAAAAAAGATTCTGTTCTCTGCTGAGTTTCCTTTATGAGAAGCTGAGTAATGATAAAACTAAAATAGAAAGTGCTTCTGATGTTAGAAATCTTTTAGATGTATGTTCAGGATGTACACAGTTTACTCAAAATGTCCAGCAAGATGCACAGAATTCTTAATGTATATGCTTATGGTACTGGAAGGTAAAGGGGTAGAAATAGAAAACATGTTTGGTCTTATAAATGGGAACATAGTTGTGAAAACTGTTTGAACACATGCAGCTCTAATGTTGATTCTGAAAGGTTTATATATTTAACATTACCAGAGAGTAAATCAGTGACTTTTAGTAAATTAGTTAAAGATGCAAATCACAACATGGAATGTTCTCAATGTAAATCAGAAATGTTATCAACGTTATGTTTAAAGAAATATGGACAGTATGTAATTTTAATGATGCAACGTTGTAGAGCTGATGGAACAAAATTGGACACTCTAATAAAGAAGTTTACAGGAAATCAATTATCAATATCAGGAAAAACTTTTGTTGCAGTTGCAATAATTTTCCATGATGGACATTCTATAACTTCTGGTCATTACACAGTTTATCTAAAATGTGAAAAAGGCTGGACACTGTAATGATTCACAATTGATTTTCAAGCAACGTTTGCCTGCAGAATTACCAAATTCCTACTTAATTTTTCTAAAACCAAAATTTTAGATACAAATTGCAGCATCTGAAGAAACCATTATTTCGATTTTATAGGATTACCATTGGATATTTCACCAAAAAAGAATTTAAAAATTACCATTTGGCCTCATGGAAAGGTAACTATTTCTATTGTGGACTTCTTTGACAGATAATATTTTGGTGTATGAGCTTAAGCAACAAAATTTACAGACATTATTTATTGCAAATAGTTATTGTTCTTAGATGATATTTTTAATATATATGTTACATTTCTATCAAGGTATGTTTTACTGAGTAGAGATTCAGGGCTTTTTTTAAACAATCTTTCAGATTGTTAATTTTTTGCCCGCTGTTAAGTGATGAATGCAATTGATTTCACAATTTGCTGTGAAATTCAATGTATTCTGAAAACAGCAAAAAAAGGGCAAAAAATTACTTTGGTAAATATGAAAATATGTGTACTGTATTCTAAAATGTAATGTTAAATATTACTACTGTTTTTCTTTTTTTTCAGATCGAGAAAGAAAATTTAGGAAATCTAATCCTTTTTTCTAGCAATTAAAAAAACCCATTTATTTATAAATAAGTTATTTTGTTGGTCAGGTAAGTTTGAAATATCTGTATTTCTCACCCCTTCACTTTCATGCTCCCTTTTCTTCACTTCTCCTCACTCTGCTTTTCTCATTCCCCTTCTCTCTCTCTTCTTCCTTTACTGCTCTTTCGTAACTCCCTCACTCCTTCTATACTACTCCCCTAGGTTTACTGCCTCCATCACTACTTTTTCAACCATGTATCTCTCCCTGTCTCCATGTGTCTCAGTCATTCTTACTGCCTTACTCCTTCTCAGTTCCTTGCTCTCTGTCTCTCTCCCTTTGTCTGTCTTACACTTAATTTGCTTAACATCTCTCGGGAAGATTAACAAGGCCCCTGCGCCACCACTATGTCACTTTTCATAATGTACTGGTGGCGCAGGGAGCTCCTCCATATTTACAAGGAGAGGAAAAGCCACCCTGCGTGACTTTTCCTCTCCACATAAATACAGCCACTTCACAGGCAGCACTGTGCGTTGAAGTGGCGTTCCATGGGTGTTGTTGTGGGTGTTCTCACGCAACACTCAAAGAACTAGACACATGTCCAGGTTTACGAGAAATCGTAACTCTGGAGATGCGTGTGAATGCTACGCTACCCTAGAGGTGGTGTAGCGAGGCACAACGAGGAGAAATGTTTTTATTTCTCCTCGTTTTTTCCTCTTTTAGTGTGTCCTCCATTCTACAGCACGCATTGAAACAGGAAAAAGCCTCTTTTGATAGTTTTTGTGCAGGAAGGTGTCCCTTCCTGCACAAAAACAATCTCCCCACCACGCAGGCATCCTTGAACCATGGTGCAAGGGAGCCTGCGCCGGTGCATGGCTGCAGTTTGTACGCCTGCGCAGGGGAAGCACAGAGATGCGACAAAAAAATCGTATAAAAAATAGAATTAAAAATAAAGTTTAAGTGTTTGGATGTTGGTTGGCTCTAAAAAGAGCCATTGTGTTAATTGAGTGTTTTTTGGTACCTATGAGTGAGTCTAAAGATCAAGAGGAAGACTCTGTTCCCTTCATTTGTGAAATGTACACCGTCTACTCTATAAATGCCTTGCCAATCCCCTCACTATTTCTTCTTATTTCGTGGGACAAGGAGCAGAACAGGTATCAATTTTAGTTGTAAATGGCAGTAGAGCAATCTACTTCAGGGAGTGAGGAGGACATCTGGATGCACTCAGAAGCATTGGTTCAAAGTAGATTCTCTTCCAGAATCTTCATACACCATAGCCACTCCCCTCACTATTTCTTCTTATTACCTGGGACAAGGAGCTGAGCAGCAATCAAATTTACTTGAAAATGGTAGAACAGCAGTGTATTTCAGGGAGTGAGGAGGAGACCTGGATGCACTCTGAAGGTGTCTTTCAGTAGAATGACAAAATGAAAAGAAAGGTAGTTGTAAAATGGAGGCTTATATACTTTTTTTAAAACAAAAAGAACTCATTGGCTGTTTCAGACCATTTTACAATAAAAACTAGGCTGTATGTTTAAATTTTTAAAAGCATGTTTTGTATTGGTCCAGAAAAATGTGTTCCCACAGAACATTACTTTGGATTTGCTGTTAGGTTTGAAAAGTTAAGCAATCTTGCTCTTTGGATTAGAAACATTATGTGCTGAACTTCTGACGTCTCTGCACACACCAATGTTCCATGATCTAATGCTATGCTAGCAGGCAGAAGTCATGTTGGGGGTAGAAATCATTTGGAAAGGGTTAAAATATGCAAAAAAAAGAAATGTGTGTTTCCATTTAAAAGAAAGGTGGAGAACGTGAAAAGGGGGTAGGGTACAGAGTTCCTAACCCCCTAGCTTTTGTCAGGAGGTCCCTGAAGGACCATGAAGGGTGAAAAAAACATTTTATTTTTTATAAAAAATCGCGGGGTGCGCGTACCATGCGCGCACGGTGTGCGCACGGCGGGGAAAAAAACATAAAAAAATAGAATTTAAAAAAAAATGTAAGTGTTTAGATGTTAGGTGGCTCTTAAAAAGAGCTGTTGTGTTAATTGAGGGACAGAGGAAAAAAAAGACAGGGCAAAAATTATAGGGTGTCACACGTGTGCTGCTGTATCTTCCTCTCCATTAGCGGAATGCTGGTGTCCGCATAAGAGATAAGAGCATTACACAAGTTGCACCGTATATGCACCCTCTCAAACAGAGGGTGTATATCCAGAGGAACCGAAGAAGGTGAAGCTGCCGCCGCAGATGAAGTGCTCTGCTGAGCTGCCGATGATGTGCTCGGCTGAGCTGCTGGAGGATTTTCTCTAGCAGCTCGAGCATAAGCCACAGGATGTACATCTCTAACGTGCCTGATCATAGTGAAGATACTAAAAGAGTATTTCTTTTTAAGATCTCCTCTTGATAAGACACGATCACAAAGAGTGCAGGTGACTTTGGGAGCATTCACTTTCTTCTGCCCCAGTGGAAATGTAAAAAATTGCCATATAAAAGAGTCTTTCTGTTTCCTCTGTCTCTGTCTCACAAGGGTCTCCTGCTCACTCCCAGAAGATGACTGCTGCTCTGCCATTCTGAAGTACTGAAGTACTAGAAAAGCTGCTCAGCTCCTTCTCCCAGGGAATCAGAAGTAATAATGAGGGGAGTGGGTGTGGTGTTGGAAGTTTCTGGAACTGAAACTACTATAAACCAATGAAAAGTGTTGTTTCTTAATCACATGACCTGAAACTAATATAAACCAATGAAAAGTGCTGTTTCTTGATCACATGACTTGCCGTGCGCGCACGGTACAAGCACGCATGCGCGTACGTAGCACGCGCGCATGCGCGTACGGAGCACGCGTGCATACGTGTACAGAGCACGCGCGTACGCATCACGCACGAAGTACGCATGCGCACGTGGATCACGTACGCATGCGCACACGGAGCACGTATGCATGCAAGCCACGTGCGTGCACTGTACGCGAACCGTACGCGTACGGTACGCGTACGGTGCGCACACGGTCAAAAACCCTTAAAAAAACAATGTGTAGAGGTTTAGAGAAGATATTAACTATACTGTTCAACTATATCTAAAATAAAAAAAAAAGGCTGAGCCATTCCATATTGCAGGATACAGTAAATCTATAATTATATACATAGGTAGCATATTGTAAAATAAATAAATAAAAAATATAATAAAACATTCATAAATTAGCATTTAAAAAACCTTGCAAATTCACTGAAAAAACCATAGGTTTCACATACGTTATAGTTAGGAATTAGCATTTAAAAAACCTTGCAAATTCACTGAAAAAACCATAGGTTTCACACATGTTATAGTTAGCTGGACATTTCACTCGTAAAAAACCAATGAAATTCCCCCGTTATAGTTAGTTCAGCTAACTATAACTCGCGCGCCCGCAATCCACTGCTGATGATGTCACATATTACATCACTCATGAGACATGGTCAGTGACATCACTCATGACATCACTGATGACATCATATATATATATATATATATAATTCACTGAAAAAACCATAGGTTTCACACGTTATAGTTAGCTGTACATTTCACTCGTAAAAAAACAATGAAATTCCCCTGTTATAGTTAGTGCAGGCAACTATATCTCACGCGACCGCAATCCTCTGCTGATGCTAATACTGTATTTAGACACTTATTTGCCCATGTCTTCTTCCATTAAATTTTAGCTATACATATATTACAAATATTTTTTTTTCATAAAGACACATATGTCATCAGCAGAAGATTGCGGTCGCGTGAGTTATAGTTGCCTGCACTAACTATAACGGGGGAATTTCATTGGTTTTTTACGAGTGAAATGTACAGCTAACTATAACATGTGTGAAACCTATGGTTTTTTCAGTGAATTTGCAAGGTTTTTTAAATGCTAATTCCTAACTATAACGTGTGTGAAACCTATGGTTTTTTCAGTGAATTTGTACGGTTTTTTAAATGCTAAGTTACTTCACGCCATTCGTGGCGTGCGCGCCCAGTTAACGCAGTTCGTTCCGTGCGCGCACAGTGAGCACGCGGTGCGCTTCAAGCACCGCGCACCCACTTTACGCAGTTAGTGCCGTGCACGCACGGTGGTCACGTGGTGCGCTGCACGCACCGCGTGCCCACGTTATGCGGGATGGGCCATGTACGCACGATGCGCTTCGCGCACCGTGCGCACATGGGGGACATATTATGCGCATCTTTGTGAAATTTATTCTTTGTTTATTTCTTATCTGTGATAAGCCATGCACAAATGGTGCACGTTGGGCACCATTTGCTCACGGGGTGGGGAGGGTTTGGATAATTTTTTTTAAAAAAAGTTTTTAGCGTACGGTAAGCGTAATTGGCGATTTTCCGAAATTTTTTTTTTTTTTTATTTGGGCTTGGGGGTTGTTTGGGGACCCCTATATCAATGCTGGGTGGTTAGGATCTCAAGAAACTGCCTCTTTAGACATTTTTTGGCATCGTTTTTGCTGCCCAACTCAGAGAGCGAGAGAGAAAATGGCGGCCGCCGCTTCCTGGTTTCGACCGATTCGAATGTTTACTAAGATCTAACAGCCAATCAAAATCGCGCTCGCGCACGCCACCGTACGCGTACGGTAAGCGCACCGTAAGCGCACCGTACGCTGGCTCAGATATATATATTGATTTAAAGGCTATTTTCTCTGAATCTACTGAACAGATTTACACCAAACCTACAAAAGGCACTTCCTTGACCTGAGGACTACCTCTCTGCCAAATTTCAAGTAATTCTGTTCAGCCGTTCGGGCTGTAGCTGTGTCTAAAGGTCCTATGGAAAAATGCATGGGAAAAATGCGTTTTGGGACCCCCCTTTTATCTCAGCCCCCGCTTGACGAATCCCCCCGAGACTTTCAGGGTAGGAGCGGAGCGTAGCGCCCCACCTATTTTGAAAAATTTGCGAGGATTCGTCAACCGGCGCCAAAGTTATTCAAAATAGAATGTTGCGGATTTCCTATGGAAACGTGGTCCTAACTATAACTACCTACTGGCGACCGCCAGTAGGTAATATATATATATTCACTTAAAAAACCATAGGTTTCACACATGTGAGATGGATTAAGCCACGCCCTATTTACAACACTAAGTTAGCATAACCGAGATCATGGTTAGCAAGCAAGCTTGTAGTTTCTGCTGCGCATCACACGACACTGTTGTTCTGTGTTATTCATTTTAGATATGCTGACTCGACTTTGCCTTACAGGATAACAAACTGTTGTTTCACATTCTTAACCGTGAAATGTGCCCTTGGTCTGTACATCATGCAAAGAACGCGTCTGGGTCACTAGAAGGTACAGAGTGTTGTGTTTAGATTGATCGTACCACTTGTTAGACATATCATGCATACAGCTGCCAATATCTGAAGGACAAGCGTCTTTAATATTGCATAACAGTTTGGTTTTACATTCATTCGAACAGAAGAGCTGATGCATGCTGTGAGAGCTGATCCTTTGATGTGATTCTACTAAGCTGATCTATACGGCATGGGGCCCCCCTTGTTAGCCTAAGAGACCTTCTAATAGTCTAATAATAATAATGTATTAGATTATAGTGAAAGGAGTGTGGCCGTATACCACTGTCATTAATAGTATGATTGCTCCTTTCATTCTATATGGTATTGTAATAATGCTTATGGTTCTGATCTGTACTGTTAGTCTGCTAGTGTTAGCCAAAGTACTGCATCTTAGGACGCGAGGTTTATAAAATAAACCCTTTAAACTTTACCGTTTCTGTATTATTATGTTGTGGACTAACAAATAAGTACGAACAGGTATTTCGGATTCCCACCACTCCTGAGAAATATCTAAGTCGCTTGTTCTGGTTTGTCTATACATTGGGACCGCCTAGCTAGATCTAGGCTAACGAATGGGATACTAAGCTAGTCGGATAAGGGGTTCTGGGTTCTGAGGGGAGTTTTCTGGTACACCACAATTCTCTGAGGTCCTGGTCTCCTGCGCATAGTTCTGTGCAAAAGCAGAATCCCTGCAACATGGTGCACCTAACGTTTGGTCTTAAGATCTGAGACGCTTTAGTAGTACTAGTTTTAGTCCACAACTACCCTCACTCTCGTTTCCGGAAAACTTGAGTGACGGTTTAACCTACCTAGGTTTAGACTAAAGGTTCTATCAAGCTTGAAAATTAAAAAGGTTATAATTTTTGAGCCCAAGTGCTACTGTAAATATCGTTGTTACTCTTTAAGGTGTCCTTATGGCGGTTAATATTCCCGCTCATAGTAGGGTTCCTCTGCGCGCTCATTTGAGGGCGTATGGGGTACCTGATGACGGGATGGCCGTGGTCTTTGTGGTCAGTGCTGATACCACCTACCCATATGAGTTGTTTTACTCATGGGTGACCTTTGCGGAGGTGGATACCGACGATAATTTGTTTCACGAATATACAGCCTCGGCTGTACCTGCGGCTTATGCCCCATATCGGACTCTAGAAATTCCTATTTCTGCCTGGCAGCATACGATTTGGTTTAATGGCGCCCTCCCCCATGAGGTCGTATCGGCGAGAATGGGCCCGTTGTCAATTGCAGGGGCTACATGGCCGGTACTGGCCGGATATACTCCACACCCACGCTACATGACGATAGGCGTGGGTGATTTACGAACACTACACACAGCCCTGATTACGGTCCATAGGGCTTTAGTGCAGTATGTGTCACGCACAGTTCAGGTGGGAGCACCTGCGGTTGCTGGACACGGGGCGGATCACCATCACGCGGTGGTGATTAGCCCTGTTATGGTTAACGCGGTTGTCGGCAAGCGCCCCCTCAGTAAGGATGAATTTCCTTACTGGCTTTCGGAAAAATTTGATCAATTAGAAGCCGTGTTTCCCAACACTACACCTGTGGATAAACACAGGATACTCACCATTACTTTGCCGAAAGACCTGGTCCCTGAACTTGTTGATTGTGACAATTGGGGCAAGGTCTTTGCTGCGACATATTCGAGGTGCTACGGCACTCCGTCTATGGCTGTACTACCCTCCGTCATCAAGAAAGTTCAAGAAAGTCATGGTGCGGAGGCAGCTATTGAGCTGGGATTAAGGCTTGTCGACAGTTTCGATGTGATTTGTTCCATGGTAATGGGCAACCTCAAAGGAGATGCCATGCAGTTCCAAGTTGGTAATATGCTGGAGCTTGTGGCAGATGCCGATAAGCCTAGGGAGTTCGCAAAAATTATTGCGAAAGCCTATAGGATGGTTGGACGTAGTGCCTTGGGTGTGAAACCCACCATCAAAATTCCCGATGTAGTGCAACAAACTAAGGTGAGTTCGTCTACAAAGGACGAAAAGCCCAACTTTCCTAAACAAAGTTGGCGAGCCAAAAAACAAGAGAAGCAGCAACAGAAACAGGTTTCTCGTCCTGCCTCACCAGTTCAGTCGTATAGTGAACGCACTTATGATTTGCGCGATCATACTCGTATTAAGTCACCTGATAGGTTTCAGGTTTCTGAACAACGCTCTCCTCGTTCTTCACAGGAAACATCGACTTCGCACTCTGGTGGTGGAGAGCGTGGAAGAGGACGGGGCACTCAAGGTCGAGACCAGCCCCGCCAGACTGACAGTAAAGGCAAGCAGGGAGACGCTGCCAGACCACGTCCACCGTATCAGAAAAAGAAAGTTGCTGCTATCTCAGCGAGATATGCCTCAGATGGTCAGGACACAGCTTCGGAACCTGACATGGGCACTAACGCTGCTAGACAGCGCGGCGGAAGTTACAGTAGTGCGGGAAGCATTGCGTCCATTTCTGGAAGCGACAGCAACTGACATTTATGTGACAGTTGAAACTGCTGATACTCGCGTAGCCCCCCCGGAGAGATTATTTGAAATAGTCCTTAATATTGAGGGTGACATACAACGCAAAATTAAACTGTTTTTTTGGGATAATCTTACCACCACATATGATATTCTTTTGGCGGAGAAAGATTGGCCTCCGGCTTTCAATTTGGACGCCCCTAGGGGAGAGGAGGTTATACTTCCTTCCTTTGGGCACGCAGTGCCCACGGAGGAGTCTACTAGGTTGGGCGGGGAGTGGGCGCAGGTGCTTGCGCCTGCGTTATATCGTAATCAGGTTGGCTGGGATAAATGTTCTCCCAATCACGAGATTCCATTGCGATCCGATCCCCAGCCTCAACCCCAATATCGCATGCGTCGCGAGGCGAGACCTCACGTCGCGTCCATCCTTGAACAATTGGAATATCAAGGAGTGATTGAGACATGTGTGTCACCCATGAATAATCCTTTATTCACTGTAACTAAGCCTGACGGGTCGTACCGCCTAGTTTTGGATTACCGGCATTTAAACTCGCATTGCCGGACGTGTGCGGTACAAAATACTCCTAGTTCGGCTCTCGTGGATAGTCTTGTGAGAAAACGTTTCAAAACTACGCTCGACTTATCAAATGGCTTTTATTGCCATAACCTGGCCCCTCTTAGTTATGAGTGGACAGCATTCACCTCGGGTGGCAAACAAAAATTGTTCAAGAGGCTCCCGATGGGCTATAAAAACAGCCCTGGAGTTTTTGCTGCTCGCGTGGTCTCTCTCTTGGAGATGGTAGACCCGGAAGCATACTCGTATGTTGATGACATCTATCTGACTGACGACGAGTTGCTTCCACATCTTGCTCGTGTGGATAACATAGTGACTATGTTTGCGGACTTCGGTTACAGGTTTAACTTTAAGAAGTCACACATTGCCAAATTTACAGTGTTGTTCTTGGGGTACGAACTCAATAATGAAGGTCGAGACTTGGCACAGCAGTTCCTTGAAAAATGCGCAAACCTTCGTATCCCTACAACACTGAAAAAACTACAATCCTTGCTGGGTTTTCTGAATTTCGGTCGATCCTACATTCCTGATTATGCCCAGCGTATCAAGACACTTTATGCCTTGATACAACCAACTTATACCAGATCTTGCTGGCTGCCAGAGCACTCGTTGGCATTGTATACTTTGCAAACTGATCTTCTTACAGCTAAATATCTAAAAACTCGTGACAACCACACCAACCTGGTCATTAGAATTGTTCCAGGCGCGGAAGGCTTCACGTACTTAACGTTCAATGAGGGTGACACAGTCCCCATTGCTTACAAATCTCATCTGTACACTTCGGCTGAGCTGCGATTTTCCACTGTTGAGAAAGTCTTGACAGCAGTTCAGATGGCGATCCTGAAAGAACGAGCGCTATCACAGGGAAAGCGCATGCTGGTGGTAACACCGTTTCCTGCTCTCGAAGCAGTCACTAAAGCTAGTGTACCAAATTCTAAGGCTTTGCATCCAAGGTGGATACAATGGGCAACCTCCTTAGCTTCGCCTGACGTCGAATACATCTTTGATGCGGCGTTGCAGACTCAAGAGAGTTTGGAGTATGAATTAGTTCATCCTGCTCCGCAGTCATTGCGCCCCATCGAGGAATACCATTGTGTCATATACACTGACGGGTCGGCGCAACCCGCAACTGGATCAAGGCACGCTTATTCAGCGGCTTGCGCAATTGTAGTCGGTACTTTCGTGACTGGAGAGTTCAAATCTGATGCAGTGCATACGCAGTCATTGGGTGATTGTACCGCGCAACTGGCGGAGCTTCGTGCTCTGGTGCTTGCACTTGAGTTTGCTGATCACAGAGTCACTACTCTTATAGTGAGTGACTCTTACTATTGTGTTCAATCTTACAACGACAATTTGCTTTTTTGGATTATGAATGGATTTTGTGATTCCAAAGGTAGCGTAGTGAAGCATAAAACGCTTTGGGCTCGAGTGTCGGAGCTCAAAGGGAGTCTGCCACTTGTGGATGTAATTCACACTCTTGGTCACCAACGAGTTGGTGTCCATGCTGTCGGTAACAGTTTGGCTGACGAGGCAGCTAAAACAGCAGTGGCGACATATTTAGTAGCAGCAGTTACAAGATCAAAATCTAAGATAGATGCTGACATCTTAGCAGCTATTGCCGCATCTGAAACAGGGACAAACTTCCCTAGAGGTTTCCCTTCTCGATACCATTATCACTTAAGTCCTGATAACGTCCCATTAGTGAGGATTAACGACGTTGGTGATAGATTGATTCCCAACGCGGACTGCAGACCAAATTTGATAACAGCTGCCCACGAAGGTGTTGCGTCTGCGCATGCTGGAGTGTCAGCAACTGTGTCTCTTTTGCAGCAACGTTACTGGTGGTACGGTTTGTATAAACAAACGCGGGCTTATGTACTTAATTGTGACATTTGCCAGCAGATCAAACCTTCTTCTGTTGCGCGTCCACCTCCAACGCAGCTGCATATATCTAATCAACCACTAGCGTGTGTTTATTTAGATCACTGCGGTCCTTTTACCTCGGATACTGCGTCAAAGTACATCTTGGTTGCAGTGGATTCGTGCACACGTTTTCTGTGGGTGTGGCCACAAAGGAGTGCTGATGCCAGGACTGTCATCAAAGCATTGCGTGTCTTTATAGGGAGTTTTGCGTGTGGTACCCTTCACTCTGATCAGGGCCCGGCGTTCGCCTCTAAGGCGTACAAAGAAGCAATGAGAAGTTTGGGGGTCCAAGTCAAATTTTCGTCTCCATACCAGCCTGAGGGCAATAGTGTTGTGGAACGGATGAACCGTGACCTAAAGCAATCGTTGACAGCCAAGGTGTTAGGTACAGGCCGGAACTGGCTTGCCCACTTGTATGACGTCCAACGTGCACTTAATAACCTCCCTAGAAGGTCTCTGGGTGGGCGGACCCCGTACATGATGCTCTTTGGAGTGAGAATGTTTGTTCTGGACCTTGATGGGCTAGACATGGCGGCGGCTGCCGCGCCTTTTGACCTCGATTACCACTGTGCTGTATTACAGAATCTACAAGAAGCAAGAGACACTCTAGCGAAGGAACACGTGCCCTCTACATCTGAAGAAGCGCTCCTGATTCCGGTGGTCGGCTGGCTGCCTCGAGTTGGTGACCTGGTCCGTGAGAAGGTGGAGAACAAGAAGGAGTTTGGCCCCTCTTATCATGCACCAGTGCCGGTGCTTGGAGTATTGGGTACACGTACGGTTGTTTTACCACCACTTCCTGGTCGCAAGGAAAACAGGTACATTTCAATTGAAAATGTCAAGCTACACAGGGTGGCCGATTCTCCATAGTATGACACCTTCGGTTTCCTGCCCTTCAATGCTGAGAAACTCTGTTGTGTTGCCACCCTCTATCATAGTGCCTGAGATTTCCATTGAGATGCATGCAGTTTCAGACCTGCCTGTGCCTCCTTCTGCTGGTGGTTTGCCTGGTGATCCGGAGTATGCTTTTCCTACGGAAGTCGCTTTGCCCCTATTAAATACAACAACACTTACCCAGTCACATTCTTCCTTTGAAACTGAATCATTGACTTCCACTGTCCCTTCCAAAATCTCTATATTTTTTGCCTGGTTCAAGAGACATTTTTTGGTTGCACCTTGGACTTACATATGGTTGGTGCTAATTTGTATTTTTTTATTCATGACAATTGGCTTTGTGGTAGTGTTTTTTAGACTTATCAATGGACACTACCTGAATGAGCGTTCTACAATTCAATTAATTGATGGAACTTTGGCCCCCCATTCCTCATCACACATCATGAAAAGGGACCAGACGTTTGTGAACATCACCGCCTGGCCTGTACGTGATGGGATTGCTTGGGATGCGGTGAACTTTCAAATTCATGGTCCCACCGAAGTTATTAATGTGCCAACTGTTTTTCGTGTTTCTATGGGTGATGTAGTTAAACAAAACATCCGCTCAGATGATTGGGATGTACAAGCAATAGAAGCACTGTTTTCTGATTTAAAATATTATGCTGCATTTGATGCTGAAGATCTGTATTTAAATACTGCAAACTATGATGAGCAATTTTGTTTTCAACATTATGGTAACCATTTCCTACACAGAGCAAATACTTTTTGAAATTTTGTTAATTTCACTCAATGGGAACATTGTCCTGTCCCTATGCCCGGCAGCTCTGCCACTTTATTGAAAAAATTCACATACTTTTCGGATTTTAGTGTGTCAAACCCAGATTCTTTTTATTTTAAGGTGGCGGTAGAACCCACTTCTAAGGTCAGACTGACACACACAAAATTATTATATTCCAAATCATGGATGGATGAATTGGCTATTGGAGGTTATGACGTATGGAAAGCTACTATCGATCTTAAATCGGTTTGGGGAACTAAACCGTGGCAGGTCCAAGGAACAGAAGCTTTGCATCGTGCCTGTCTTATCCCTAACCATATTTTATTTTTAAATTCATCTATTTTTCAGACCACCTGTTTTGGATTGGCTATATCTAAAAAATTAATTTCCCCCTCGATCCTTGATCTGGGTGCTTATCCTGGTTGGGAAAATCACTCAGATCTGTCCCTTACTATGTTGCGGTCGCTTGTTTCCAATGGCACCTTCAATATTTCAACATTGAATCCTGAGGGTTAGTTGGTATGGCAAACAAGCTCAGATTCCTGTCAACGTCGGTTTCTAGATTTGGCTCCGGGGTATACACAACTTAGGGTTGACCCTCGTTTCACATCTTCACACACAGTGACTACCTACTCTGTAGGTAAGTTATTTCAGTCATGGCTGCAACATTCCACGTTAACTTCAGTTAAGCTTCATTTGTCACGCTTAAATGAAAAAATAGATTTGAATGATTTCATTAAGGGTCCTGTAAATGGTAGATCTAAACGATGGGCTTATGCTATTTACAATGAAATTTGGAAATTGTCGCAAATTGAGGCTGCTTCTACATTACGTGCTATTGACCAGGCCAATATAGAAAAAGTATTGGCTGTGATAGATAATAGTATTAATACATTGTCTTCTAGATTTTATACGTTAGATAATATTGTTTCTTCTGTTGTAGACATTGTGCAGGATGATGTATCTGTGTTGTATCATGGTCAAAATCAGTTGCGTTCAATTATGCAGTTTGCATGGACATTGCAAACGTTAAAGGCAGGGAAAGTCCCTTGGGATTACATGAATATTTCATCATTGTTCCTTCCTTTTAATTTGACGGAAAAACAGCAGTTCATGTCCATGAAAGATGCAACTTATGCATTGCTGCACATTGAAAAATTAGAACCTTTACCTTTTTCTGTAGCTGAATTAAATTCAGCCGTGTGGCTTGTACACGGATTAGTCACTTTACCTTTTAGTTTGTTCAAATTTAATTCGTGCATGAAGCATTATGCCATTGGCAGATATGAACAACTTGGTGATGTGTTCCTGCACGAAGTTTGGTCTCTTCCGTTCACTTACAGATGCGTAAGGGATGACAAGGAGGTTTACTTAAAAGGTGAAGAATGCACTTCCGCTCCTGATCGCTCTGTGGTTTGTAGACATATACAATTACATGGCGCTTGTAATATACACGCTCCTAATTTAGCTTGTGTCCTAAAGGGGATTCCAATGCCAGTTATAACGTCTTCTTTTAAGCTGCTTGCCAACGGTAGTTAGTTGCTTTTAAACAGTGAAGCTTGCTGTGGGATGCTAGTGGGTATTCCTTACATAGTCACTGTTTCGCAAAAAGTAGTTTGCTGTAATAACGTCCTTTTCCCACCCCCGCAAGGCCGACTCGATATATCCATCTGGCCAGTGATTCCAACCTTGAACGCAGAGTTCAATAGGATGAGCAGAATAAGGGCTCTTTTGTCTAAAAAAAGAGGTTGCGTTGACTTCGTCCCGTGAAAAATTTCTTCTTAATGTGGCAAACACACGCACTGAGGTACAAGCTCTTTTAAATACCGACCTCCCCCTCCATTTTGGAACCTTGATTCAAACTATCTTTAATGCTTCGTCTACGACTGGCCTTGTTCATTTTTTTAAAATTGTGGGCTCGGGCCTCGTGACATCTTTCCAGACCGTTTTTGGTGTGATCCCCGCATTTTTACATTCTATTTTTTCGAGTGTCTTCGGAGGGTTCCCCTTGCTCCTCGCTTTGGTGGCTGGGATCCTTTTGTTGATTTGCGCACTTCGGTATGGCTGCACACCGGGAGTTGCAAGACAGAATACTGCGCTTGCTCCATCTTCGTAGCCGGATGCTTGATTTCTACGGCACCTTACCACTGGCGGTATTAAGCGTCAAGTATGGCTTGTCTTTCCGGTTTCCCTTTTTTACGTGTGTGCAACCTGTTTTTCATTGCCTAGATTGTCCCTTCCAATGGGCTCTGGACTTGTGCCTGTCAAACTTAGCGTCACCTGACCCGGATTTTGATGAACTAATGTGTCCCTTAGTGGCTCATGAATTTGATTGTTCTGGTGTCGGGTTTATGGCTTTGGGTGCTGCACACGGAGTCCTTGGAAACTGGGATATCGGAGAGGCAGCTATTGAATTCCTTGAAAGTAGTTATATTGAGGAGACTGACAGTTGTCCTATCATGGTGCTGGATGCTCCGATACTTGATGAACACGTGTGTTCCTTTCCCTTGCTAAATTGGATGGCAGATACTTTTGCGGAACGCTCCAATGATTTCCTATTGGAAGCAGTTGCAACTTACGGTGCATATACCTTCATGGATTGACTGATTGACGTTGTCACTCCAGGGTGCATCCAGGATTTATTAATTTTCTACGAAACTGTTGCTTATTTTTTTAACACATCATTTTTTCATTTTTTAAACGAACATTTTTTTATTTTTTCTCGGATTTTCCACTTACCTTATATGGACTTATAGTTCATGCCCTTGGTTCCGTTCTGAATCACTTGAACTCTGCGTTCTTGATAAGTGTATCCCTATTGGTTAGTGCTCCGATCATGGGGGGGTGTGAGATGGATTAAGCCATGCCCTATTTACAACACTAAGTTAGCATAACCGAGATCATGGTTAGCAAGCAAGCTTGTAGTTTCTGCTGCGCTGCACACGACACTGTTGTTATGTGTTATTCATTTTAGATATGCTGACTCGACTTTGCCTTACAGGATAACAAACTGTTGTTTCACATTCTTAACCGTGAAATGTGCCCTTGGTCTGTACATCATGCAAAGAACGCGTCTGGGTCACTAGAAGGTACAGAGTGTTGTGTTTAGATTGATCGTACCACTTGTTATACATATCATGCATACAGCTGCCAATATCTGAAGGACAAGCGTCTTTAATATTGCAGAACAGTTTGGTTTTACATTCATTCGAACAGAAGAGCTGATGCATGCTGTGAGAGCTAATCCTTTGATGTGATTCTACTAAGCTGATCTATACGGTATGGGGTCCCCCCTGTTAGCCTAAGAGACCTTCTAATAGTCTAATAATAATAATGTATTAGATTATAGTGAAAGGAGTGTGGCCGTATACCACTGTCATTAATAGTATGATTGCTCCTTTCATTCTATATGGTATTGTAATAATGCTTATGGTTCTGATCTGTACTGTTAGTCTGCTAGTGTTAGCCAAAGTGCTGCATCTTAGGACGCGAGGTTTATAAAATAAACTCTTTAAACTTTACCGTGTCTGTATTATTATGTTGTGGACTAACAAATAAGTACGAACAGGTATTTCGGATTCCCACCACTCCTGAGAAATATCTAAGTCGCTTGTTCTGGTTTGTCTATACATTGGGACCGCCTAGCTAGATCTAGGCTAACGAATGGGATACTAAGCTAGTCGGATAAGGGGTTCTGGGTTCTGAGGGGAGTTTTCTGGTACACCACAATTCTCTGAGGTCCTGGTCTCCTGCGCATAGTTCTGTGCAAAAGCAGAATCCCTGCAACAACGTCACATATTACATCACTCATGAGACATGGTCAGTGACATCACTCATGACATCACTGATGACATCATATATATATATATATACATATATATATATATATATATATATATATATATATTCACTTAAAAAACCATAGGTTTCACACATGTTATAGTTAGCTGGACATTTCACTCGTAAAAAACCAATGAAATTCCCCCGTTATAGTTAGTGCAGGCAACTATAACTCACGCGACCGCAATCCTCTGCTGATGACGTCAGATATTACATCACTGTATTTAGACACTTATTTACCCATGTCTTCTTCCATTAATCTTTAGCTATACATATATTACAAATATTTATTTTTCAGAAAGACACATATGTCATCAGTGATGTAATATCTGACGTCCTCAGCAGAGGATTGCGGTCGCGTGAGTTATAGTTGCCTGCACTAACTATAACGGGGGAATTTCCTTGGTTTTTTTACGAGTGAAATGTCCAGCTAACTATAACATGTGTGAAACCTATGGTTTTTTAAGTGAATTTGCAAGGTTTTTTAAATGCTAATTCGTAACTATAACGTGTGTGAAACCTATGGTTTTTTCAGTGAATTTGTACGGTTTTTTAAATGCTAAGTTATGTATTTTTTTTTTTTTTTCAGGTTTTAAACCGTGCGCGCACCATGCGCGCTCTGTGGGCACTCGGTGCGCTTCGCGCACCGAGCACCCACGGTTCGCAGTGCACGCAGGGTGCGATTTAAAAAAAAAAAAAAAAAATTGTGTTTTTCTCCCTTGGGGGTCCTTCTGTGACCCCCTGACCAAGGCTAGGGGGTCAGGAACTGTCCACTCTGCCCCCCTTTTCACGTTCTCCACCTTTGTTTTTCACCCCCTCAGACAGTGAGAGACAAAATGGCGGCCGACACTTCCTGGTTTCGACCGATTTGAATGTTTACCGACAACCAATCAGAATTGTGCACAGCAGGGTGCGCGCACAGTGCGCGCGTATAGATATTGATATGCTTTTAAATGCTATTTTCTCAGGAAATACTGAACAGATTTACACCAGACCTGCAAAAGGCACTTCCTTTACCTTATGGCTACCTCTCTGCCAAATTTCAAGTAATTCTGTTCAGCCGTTCGGGCTGTAGCTGTGTCTAAAGGTCCTATGGAAAAATGCATGGGGAAAATGCGTTTTGGGACCCCCCTTTTTTCTCGGCCCCCACTTGACGAATCACCCCGAGACTTTCAGGGTAGGAGCTGAGCGGAGCGCCCCATTAGTTTTGAAAATTTTGCGAGGATTCGTCAACCGGCGCCAAAGTTATTCAAAATAGAATTTTGAGATTTCCTATGGAAACTAGGTTGTAACTATAACTATCTACTGGCGACCGCCAGTAGATAATATATAATATATATATATATATATATATATATATATATATATATATATATATTATCTACTGGCGGTCGCCAGTAGATAGTTATAGTTAGGACCCTGTTTCCATAGGAAATCCGCAACATTCTATTTGGAATAACTTTGGCGCCGATTGACGAATCCTCGCGAAATTCTCAAAATAGGTGGGGCGCTCCGCTCCGCTCCTACCCTGAAAGTCTCGGGGAGATTCGTGAAGCGGGGGCTGAGAAAAAGGGGGGGTCCCAAAATGCATTTTCCCCATGCATTTTTCCATAGGACCTTTAGTCCGAGCTACAGCCCGAACGGCTGAACAGAATTAGTTGAAATTTGGCAGAGAGGTAGCCCTCAGGTCAGGGATGTGCCTTTTGAAGGTCTCGTGTAAATCTGTTCAGTATTTCCTGAGAAAATAGCATTTAAATCAATATATATATCTATGGGCGCGCTCCGAGCGCGTACCGTAAGCTTACCGTACGCGCACGCTGCCGTGCGCGAGCGCGATTCTGATTGGCTGTTAGATCTCAGTAAACATTCGAATCGGTCGAAACCAGGAAGTGTCGGCCGCCATTTTGTCTCTCGCAGTCTGAGGGGGTGAAAAACAAAGGTGGATAACGTGAAAAGGGGGCAGGTTGGACAGTTCCTGACCCCCTAGCCTTTGTCAGGGGGTCCCAGAAGGACCCCCAAGGGCAAAAATTAATTTTAATTTTTTTTCGAAAAATCGCCGAATGCGCGTAGTGTACGCGCACGGCGTAAACGGAGAAATTCCGCGAACTTCGCGTAATTACGCGTACCGTGCGCGCACGGTAAAAAACAATTTTCAAAAAGGAAAGCTTAAAAAAAAAAAAAAAAAAATTGTGAGGTAAGGTTGGCTCTTAAAAGAGCCGTTGGGTTCATACAGGGATGGAGGAAAGAAAGAATGGGAATATTATGAGCGTCTACAAACGTGCTGGTCTATCTTATTGTTAATAAGGGAAACACTGGTCTCCCCAAAAACAATAAGACCACAACACGTTGTACACCTCATTGCAACCCTCCCAATTTGAGGGTTAACGTCCAGAGGAGCAGAAGAAGGTGATGCTCCCACCTCAGATGAAGGGCTCAGCTGAGCTGCCGATGATGTACTCGGCTGAGCTTCTGAGGTTGGGCTCTGGTGACTTACTGAAGAGTTTTCTCCAGTATGTCGAGCAAAGGTCCTGGGATGTCTATCCCTAAGGTGTCTCATCATAGAGTGATTTCCAAAGGAATACTTCTTCCTTGGATTTCCTCTAGATAAAACACGGTCACAAAGTGTGCAAGTGACCAATGGAGCATTGACCTTTTTCTCCCCCTCTGGAAAAGTAAAATACTCCCATACAAAAGAATTCTTTTGTTTCCTCCTTCTCTGGATGATGGTGGTGCTGCTAGCCTCACTCTCAGAAGAGGTCTGCTGTTCTGCCATTGTATCTCAATGTCAATTCAGCTCCTTCTCCTAGGGGATCTCAAGCAGTAATGAGGGGAATGGGTGTGGTATGGGAAGTTTCTGGAACTGAAAGTAGTTTCAACCAATGAAAAGTGTTCTTTGTGGATCACATGACCTACCGTGCGTGCTCCGTAAGCTTACGGTACGCGCTCGGAAACAAGTACGCATGCGCGAACGTGACGCTTACGAGCGCTTACGGAGCGCGTACGTAAGACGCACTCGCGCATGCGCATTACACGCCCCTGCGTAACCGCGACGTTGCTTCCGCATGTACGCGTACGTCACGTACATATCACGTAAGCGCGCTGTACTTATGACGTACGGAGCGCGTAGCGTCAGCTTACCGTACGCGCATCGTATCACGTAAGCGCACCGTACTTATGACGTACGGAGCGCTTACCGTACGCGCACGGAAAAAAATGCATAAAAAAAAAAATTAACCATTCCATAATGCAGGATATAGTACATATATTATTTTATACATAGGTTTACCAAAAATCTCAAAAAAAATTTGCATTTAAAAAACCGTACAAATTCACTGAAAAAACCATAGGTTTCACACACGTTATAGTTAGGAATTAGCATTTAAAAAACCTTGCAAATTCACTGAAAAAACCATAGGTTTCACACATGTTATAGTTAGCTGGACATTTCACTCGTAAAAAACCAATGAAATTCCCCCGTTATAGTTAGTGCAGGCAACTATAACTCACGCGACCGCAATCCTCTGCTGATGATGTCAGATATTACATCACTGATGACATATGTGTCTTTATGAAAAATAAATATTTGTAATATATGTATAGCTAAAGATTAATGGAAGAAGACATGGGTAAATAGGTGTCTAAATACAGTGATGTAATATCTGACGTCATCAGCAGAGGATTGCGGTCGCGTGAGTTATAGTTGCCTGCACTAACTATAACGGGGGAATTTCATTGGTTTTTTACGAGTGAAATGTCCAGCTAACTATAACATGTGTGAAACCTATGGTTTTTTCAGTGAATATATATATATATATATATATTACCTACTGGTGGTCGCCAGTAGATAGTTATAGTTAGCACCTATTTTCCATAGGAAGTCCGCAACATTCTATTTGGAATAACGTTTGCGCCGATTGATGAATCTTCGCGAAATTTCCCGAACTTTTGGCCAGCTCCAGTCCGCTCCTATCCTGAAAATTTCACAGTGATTTGTTAAGCGGGGGCTGAGAAAAAAGCCCGAACTGCCCGAACTGCTGAACGGAATTACACCAAATTTGGCAAAGAGGTAGTCCTCAGTTCAGACTCGTGCCTTTTGCTTAAATGGTGTAAATCCGTTCAGTAGTTCCTGAGAAAATTAGAGTTAAAAAGATAGATATATCTGGGTGGAGCTTAACCACACATCTCATCGTGAGAGCTGATTGGCTGTCAGTACTTCATCCAAGAAGTGTTGGCAGCCATCTTGGGACCAATATACATGATAGCACCTCATTAAAAAGCATTGCAGTTAATAGAAGGTTTTAAGACTTTAGTTACATTATAAATCATTTGTTGATAGTACCATACTCATTTTAGGAATTGTGGTGTGTTCTAAGGTGATTTTACCATGTGAAAAAGCCTTCTGCTGTGATATCATGAATCATGTTTGAGAGAAAACTATGTTCTCATGTTTTTCCCACAGAGGTTTGGAAAGTGATCTATAAGCTAAACTGAGAGCATATTTTCTGTAAATTCACATTATCTTTCTCAGTCATCTGAGAATGAAGTCTGACATTCTCAATAAAACATGTACATTCAACAAGGGCAGAGACTGTCAGTTGATTCCTTTGTGTCCTACTGCAGCTTCCCAGATTGTTCTAAAGAACAACTAGAGCGCTAACAGTCCTACTTATGACAAACGTATTGCACACCTGAAGCCATCTTGATTGGAATAAAGTGGTAACTCTTAAAACATTTAATTTACAAAGGAACAAAATGAGAGGGTTCATTTTGCCATAGAAATTATGATTAGTGCTGCAGAAAGAAAAATTAGGGCACATTTTGACTTCTCAAATCCTCTTCTATTTCATAAACAAATTCTGACATGCAGACTGAAACATGCACTTTGAATACCAGCAGCAGACTTCCCCGGTGAGCAGTAGCTTTACTACTGTGATCTAATGAGCAACTAGAGTGCTAACATTCAGAATTTATGGCAAACGTGTGACACATCTGAATGCCTTCTTGATGGAACCAAAGTAAAAAACTGAAAGTATTTCCTACTAAGGAGACTGCAGTAAATGAGGAAATTAGGAAACTTCATAACAAATAAATCTCCCAAGATGGCCACCAGAGACAAAAGAGCCCAAATGTAGCCCA
The DNA here is from genome assembly GCF_964204655.1 of Triturus cristatus. Taxonomy (NCBI): domain Eukaryota; kingdom Metazoa; phylum Chordata; class Amphibia; order Caudata; family Salamandridae; genus Triturus; species Triturus cristatus. Next base: position 387,439,321 of record NC_140579.1, on the reverse strand, counting down.
AATATCACCCAGATGTAGCCCAAGTATAGCCCAATGACAGAATGTCCCAGAGTGCTCTAACGAACAACTAGAGCGCTAACAGTCTTACTTATGACAAAAGTATGGCACACCTGAAGCCATCTTGATTGGAATAAAGTGGTAATACTTAAAACATTTAATTTACAAAGGAACAAAATGAGGGGGTTCATTTTGCCATAGAAATTATGATTAGTGCTGCAGAAAGAAAATTTAGGGCACATTTTGACTTCTCAAATCCTCTTCTATTTCATAAAAAAGTCTGACATGCAGACTGAAACATGCATTTTGAATACCAGCAGCAGACTTCCCTGGTGAGCAGTAGCTTTACTACAGTGATCTAATGAGCAACTAGAGTGCTAACATTCAAAATTTATGGCAAATGTGTGACACTTCTGAATGCCTTCTTGATGGAACCAAAATAAAAAACTGAAAGTATTTCCTACAGATGAGACTGCAGTAAATGAGGAAATTAGGAAACTTCATAACAAATACATCTCCCAAGATGGCCACCAGAGACAAAATAGCCCAAATGTAGCCCAAATATCACCCAGATGTAGCCCAAGTATAGCCCAATGACAGAATGTCCCAGAGTGTTCTTAAGAACAACTAGAGCGCTTACTGTCTTACTTATGACAAAAGTATGGCACACCTGAAGCCATCTTGATTGGAATAAACTGGTAACACTTAAAACATTTAATTTAAAAAGGAACACAACGAAGGGGTTCATTTTGCCATAGAAATTATGATTAGTGCTGAAGAAAGAAAAATTAGGGCACATTTTGAGTGACTTCTCAAATCCTCTTCTATTTCATTAACAAATTCTGATATGCAGACTGAAACATGCACTTTTAATACCAGCAGCAGACTTCCGTGGTGAGCAGTAGCTTTACTACAGTGATCTAATGAGCAACTAGAGAGCTAACTTTCAGAATTTATGGCAAATGTGTGACATATCTGATTACCTTCTTGATGGAATCAAAGTAAAAAACGGAAAGCACTTCCTACTGAGGAGACTGCAGTAAATGAGGAAATTAGGAAACTTCATAACAAATAAATCTCCCAAGATGGCCACCAGAGACAAAAGAGCCCAAATGCAGCGCAAATATCACCCACATGTAGCCCACATGTAGCCCAATGACAGAAGTGTGCAAAACACTTATTTTTTGTGTATTTGCAGTTTTATATAGTGCAGACTTGTCAGGCATTGGAGTGCTTTACATGAGCATTGGTTACATCACACAAGATCAAATTCATTTTGGTTGTAGACATAGGGAGATTAGGTGATTTGACCAGAATCACAAAATGTTGAGCTGAAGCAGAAACTCCAACCTGGTTTCCCAGTTGCAAAGTCTGCAGCTCTGGAAGTAACACCACATCCTCTCCCCTAGATGCAACATTTAATCAAGTGGTCAACTGGATAAAAAAACATAAAGATTACAAATAATTTAAAAGTTCTTTGTCGCTATTTGAAAACTCAGAAAATATGTCCTCATTTTAGTTTTTAGAGCACTAACCATAATTTTGATGCAAATAAGACCCCTCATATATGTAATTTCTAAAGGGAATGCTCTAGGTATTACAGTTTTGATTACATCAAGATGACGTCAGGCGTTCCACACTTTTGTAATAAATATAGAATGTTAGCAATCTAGTTGTTCATTGGGATACTGTTGAGAGGCAGAGGCCAGGGGAACGGACTCTGAAAATTGAAGGCAGGTAGGAGAGTGCAGAGGCAACAATTTGACCACACTGGGCAGGCAAGAAGGGCAGTGGCAGCACAACAGACTATGGAGGGCAGTGGAAAGGGGGGCAGGGGGCAACAAACCAACAATACAGGACTGGCAAGAGAGGCTGTGGCAATATAATAGACCATTGTGGGCAGAAGGAGGAGGCAGTGGTAATACAACCATACATGCCAACAGACCCGTTTCAGCCTGGAAACGTTCAATGTTGTTAAGCTCAAATGGGCTTTATTTGATCTGTCTCCTGTCTACAATTTCCTCTTTTTCAATGTAACTCAAAGGGGAAAATCAATACCCCAGTTTTTTTTCAAAATCTCCCTCTTACCAAGTTCAAAATGTTCGCAAGTATGGTACATTGGATCATGGTAGGCAGGAGGAATTGTGGTAGGGACTTGGACTCAGATAACAGAGGACAGGAGGGACATGGAGAGGTGCACCAAACTGACCCTACAGGGCAGGCATCGGGGTTTGCAGCAGCACAATACACCACACAGGGCATGCGGGACGGGAGTGCAGCACAACAATCCATAGAAAGCAATATGGAGGGGACAGGACCATGCACATGGACAACAGAGAACAGAGGGGAAAGAGGCAATGGTAGCTAGCTGACCATAATGGACAGACAGGAGAGAAAGCTGCAGCATAGCAGACCATAAAGGGCAGGAGGGACGGATCAGGGGCATTACTATGGAACAGACACGCCAGGAGGGAGGGAATAGGGGTGTGCACATGGAAACAGAGGGCTGGGGGCAAGGGGGCAGGGCGGGAGCAGCAAGATGACCATGGAGGTCAGGCAGGATGGGCACTAGAAACAAGACACACCATGGAGAGCAACAATGAGACTATGATGGCATACACACAGACCATGGAGGGAAGGTGGGAGGGGGTCAGGGGCAGCTAGCTGACCACACAGGGAAGGTGGGAGGGGCCATGGCAGCACAGAAGACCATGCATGGCAAGCGGGAGGGTTAGTGGCAAAACAATGGCTATGATGGGCAAGGAGGAGGGTGTAGGGGCTTGCACAAAGGACCATGGAGGATAGAAGGGAGGGTCAGGACCTGGGCACAGACAAGAGGGTTCAGGGGAAGGGGCCTCACAACAGACCGCGTGGGGCAGGCAAGAGGAGCAGTTGCAGCACAACAGACCAGGGAGGGCAGAAGGGTGTGGCAGTAAAATGGACCATGGAGGACAGGAGGAAGGGGATAGGGGCATAGCATGTGGACAGGCAGGGTGGAGGTGGCAGGGACAGGTTACAGTCATCTGACAATGCTAGGCAGGTGGGAGGGGAGTGGCAGCTCAACAGAACACTCAGAGTAGATAGGAGTGGCAGGTCCATGGAACATGGTGGGCAAAAAGGATGGAGCAGGGGCATGCACAAAGACATCGGAGGGCAGAGGGAAGGAGAATAGGGGCAGCAAGCTAAGCACAGGGGCTAAGCAGGAGGTCAATGATGGGCCATAGAATTGGGTAATGGAGGGCAGAAGGAGTGGACTGGTACATCATGCTAAATGGAGGGCAGTGACAGCACATCAGACCATGCATGGCAGGAGGGAGGAGGCTAGTCCATGGATTCAGACAACAGAGGATAGGGAGGAGGTGGATGGGGCAGCAAGGTAACTGTTCAGAGAAGGTGGGTATTAGGAACTTTATTGTTTTTAAAATGTGTGTCTGTGCTAACTACTTAAAATATGAACAAGTATGCAGCATAATTTCACTTTTATTAAGGAAGAAGAGGACGTTTGTGACTGTGACTCCGGGCCGACTTGGCAGAAACACCCCCTGACCCTCCACCCCCCATCGCAAAATGTAATGCCCGTGAAAAGGGTAGGTAGACGCAGTGTTATATAGAACATAGTCCTGAGAGCACGATTGAAAATGAAAACTAGATATAGTATATGGTATAAACTATGCACCAAAAAGTGTGATATAAGATGAACCGGGCCTGAAATATAATATGCAATACATTGTGCGCAATGACAGATTAATTGGAGAGCGCGAGATAGCACAGGCACTAGCGCGTGCTATGCGATATGCGACTTGGACTGTAATATGCACAGGGCAGTGTTGTGTAACCTAACTAGTCTCTAAAGTTGTAATATAAAATATGTGCTGGGGGGTGTAACGTTGCATATGCACTGTGACAAAGATATGGATCCCAGATTGTGATATGTATGGCATAGCGTTGTGCGTTATAACATAGGCATCGAGGAAGGCACGTTAGATGGGACAATATTACCCGTGTGAAGGCAAGTGTGGCATGACATATTCACGGGGTGGTGTTACAGTGCACATGGGCTAGAGAGTGTCATAGCATACGCACTAGCTGGTGGAATACAACACAGAGGTGTGTGGCACTCGGCGGGCACTGGTGGGTGTAACACAGCATTGGGCTCAGCCAGGAGCACTCTGACTCTCAAGTGAGGTTCGTCTCCTTTCCAGAGAGTAAAATAAAAAGTATTACACATCCGGCGATGGATGTGTGTTTTATTAACCGTGAGGGGGGTTTCTTGCATAGTTTGGTCGAATTTTTGTCGAATCCCCTGTGAATGGCTTGGTGTGCGTGTGTATTAAATGTGCCCGTCAATAGCTACCCATGTTTGTATAAATAAACCACAAGGGTGTCTACTTGGAGAGTACCCACCGGCGGATTAGGCACGGTAGGGCGTCAGACACGTCAGAGCTTCACTAGCGGTGTAAATACATTCCACGTGGATTCATTGTATGCATAGTCGCCTTTTAATGAATAGCACGCAAATCGTCATGGTGATAGGTACATACGGTTTGTCCAGCATGTCCTAGGTGTTTCTATAAATATATTTAAAAATAAAAAATAAAAAAAACAAAGGCCGGCCCTGGGGGATGGGGTCCCCGGGGCCATAAGTGGCCTCCTAAAGAATAAAAAAAATAAAAAGGCCATGACCCGGGGGTTGGGGTTCCCGGGGCCGATTAAGGCCTTGGGAGGGGGGCCACGCGGCCCCCTCCAAATTAATTTTTATCAACAAATAAAATTAGGGTGCAGGCCCTGGGGGATGCGGTCCCCAGGGCCAATAAATTAGAAAAAGAAAGGGGGCACACAGCCCTCCTTAAAAAAAAAAAAAAAAAAAAAAAGACCGGCATCGCGCCGGAGGCCACGCCCCCTCCTTGTAGCACTCTGCAAAAGCGCCCCCTGGCCAGTTGTAAGTTGGGGAATTAATTCCCCTTCAATACTGAGGGTCCCTAAGGGTCAACTAGCCCAACAGGTATCTCCAGTATGCGCCAGGGAGCTGCGTTGCACACAGGTGTTCTGAGGCCACGCCCCTTTTTACACCTCTATGCAACGCAGCTCTGTGGCGCTTACTGGAGGTATCTAGTGGGCTAGTTTGACCCTAGGGACCCTTAGGATTCAAGGGGACTTAATCTCTCAACTTAGAACGGCCATAGGGCGCGTTTACACAGTAGTGAAGGGAGGGGACGGGGCCTGAGGTGACGTGTGCAAACACGCCCTGTGGCAAGTTTTAAGTTGGGGAAATAATTCCCTTTCAATCCTGAGGGACCCTGGGGGCCAACTAGCTCACTAGGTGCTTCCAGTAAGCGCCACTGCTCTGCGTTGCAGAGAGGTGCTGCAGGCTGTGCCCCTTTTTAAACCTCTCTGCAATGGCGCTTACTGGACGTACCTAGTGGGCTATTTTGCCCCTAGGGACCCTCAGGATTCAAGGGGACTAAATCTCCCAACTTAAAACGGCCACAGGGCGTGTTTACACAGTGGGGATAGGGCCTGAGGTGACGTGTGCAAACACGCCCTATGGCGCGTTTTAAGTTCGGGAAAAATTCCCCTTCAATCCTGAGGGCCCCTAGGGGCTAACTAGCCCACCAGGTGCTTCCAGTAAGCGCCACTGAGCTGCGTTGCAGAGAGGTGGTCCAGGCCGTGCCACTTTTTACACCTCTCTGCAACGCAGCTTTGTGGCACTTACTGGATGTACCTAGTGGGCTAATTGGACCCTAGGGACCATCAGGATTCAAATGAACTTAATCTCCCAACTAAAAACGGCCACAGGGCGTGTTTACACAGTGGTGAAGGGAGGGGAAGGGGCCTGAGTTAACGTGTGCAAACAAGCCCTGTGGCACGTTTTAAGTTGGGGAAATAATTCCCCTTCAATCCTGAGGGACCCTGGGGTCCAACTAGCCCACCAGGTGCTTCCAGTAAGCGCCACTGCGCTGCGTTGCAGAGAGGTGGTCTAGGCCGTGCCCCCTTTTTACATCTCTCTGCAACGCAACTCTGTGGCGCTTACTGGAGGTACCTAGTGGTCTAGTTGGACCCTAGGGACCCTCAGGATTCAAGGGGACTTAATCTCCCAACTTAAAAACGGCCACAGGTCGGAAGGGAGGGGACGGGGCCTGAGGTGACGTGCGCAAACACGCCCTGTGGTGCGTTTTAAGAGGTAGTTTTAATCCCCTGCCCTATTATACACTAGGGGATTACAGAGGAGGTCATGCTAATCACAGGGGGACCCCAACGCATAGTGTTCCCTGGTGTATGTAGGTGTTTTCACTGTATTCTGAGTGTCTTTTAACATAGCACTGGCTCTAGGACTGGTTAGTCAGACTCAGTTACCACCAGTAACCGTCTGAAAAAGTTGAGGGTACAGGATGATTTTGCAACAAGGCTTCTTTCTGCTCTTCTGTTTGTTCTTTCTGCACGTTATCCTTCTTCCTGCACTTTTCTTCGTCTTTGAGGACTTCTGTTGCTTCTTTCTGCATTTCTTTTTTTTCTTTCTGTGCGCTTTTTTCTTCTTTCTTCACATGTCCTATCTCTGTAGGCATAGTTAGAAATTAGCATTTAACCCCTTCGATGCTCATGACGGAACGGTTCCGTCATGAGCATCGGTTGGGCTGTGCTCATGACGGAACCGTTCCGTCATGAGGACAGCCCCCGGGGGAAGCGCTGGCGCTCCCCCCCTTGTGCCTCGATCTTGCCCCCCTTTACGGGGGTGGCAGCGGAAGAGCTTCCGCTGCCACCCCCGACCCCCCCCGAGCCCCCCCACGCTTTCTGATGACGTCAGCGCGCACAGCGCGCGCCGGCGTCATCAGGAAGCGTTGGACGCGCTGGAATCCATTTCTTCCAGCGCGTCCAAGGGGAGCAGAGGTAGGTGTTTGTCGTCCGGTGGGGGCCGCGGCGGTGAAATCTGTAGTATTGAGGCATCGGGGGAGAGGAAAGAGTATTTCCTCTCCCCCGATGTCTCAATACAGGGCATTCCTGCTCCACGATCGCGCACAGCGTCGCGATCGTGGAGTAGGGATGCCCCACTAGACACCAGGGATTTAGTATTTCGAATTTGGGAAGCGACCCCTTAGGCAAGGGTCGCTTCCTTGGGGATGAAAATTTGGCGAAGTCTTTTCTGCCCCCCCTGGGGGCAGATCGGCCCGCTTTCTGCGCGTTTCTGCCCCCAGGGGGGGCAGAAAAGCCCACTAGACACCAGGGATGTCGTTTTTACTATGTAGGAAGCGACCCCTTAGGCAAGGGTCGCTTCCTTGGGGGCAAAATTTTTGGAAGTCTTTTCTGCCCCCCCTGGGGGCAGATCGGTCCGCTTTCTGCGCGTTTCTGCCCCCAGGGGGGGGCAGAAAAGCCCACTAGACACCAGGGATGTCGTTTATGCTATGTAGGAAGCGACCCCTTAGGCAAGGGTCGCTTCCTTGGGGGGCCCAATAATTTGAAGACTTTTCTGCCCCCCCTGGGGGCAGATCGGTCTTCTTTCTGCCCGTTTCTGCCCCTAGGGGGGGCAGAAAAGCCCACTAGACACCAGGGATGTCTATTTCGTTATGTAGGAAGCGACCCCTTGGGCAAGGGTCGCTTCCTAGGGTGGTAAAGTGAATAGAAGACTTTTCTGCCCCCCCTGGGGGCAGATCGGTCGTCTTTCTGCCCGTTTCTGCCCCCAGGGGGGGCAGAAAAGCCCACTAGACACCAGGGATGTCTTTTTCTTTATGTAGGAAGCGACCCCTTGGGCAAGGGTCGATTCCTTTGCGGCCTATTTATTTAGAATACTTTTCTGCCCCCCCTGGGGGCAGATTGGTCGTCTTTCTGTCCGTTTCTGCTCCTTGGGGGGGGGGCAGAAAAGCCCACTAGACACCAGGGATATAAATATTATTGTAGGAAGCGACCCCTTGGGCAAGGGTCGCTTCCTTGGGCCCCTAAATGTTTTGAAGACTTTTCTGCCCCCTCTGTGGGCAGATCGGTTTTATTTTTTTGCCGTTTCTGCTCCCATTGGGGGCAGAAAAGCCCACTAGACACCAGGGAATTAGTTCAATTAGAAATAGAAGTGACCCCTCGCTTCCAGGGTGCAATTTGTTATATGTATTTGGCTCACCTGCCCCGGGACTGAATAGCCTTTTTTTTCCTGCTGTTTTCTGCCTGACCTGGCACACAAACCGATTGACCATTTGGGTAGTGACATGGCATGTTATAATGTTTATTGTTATATTTTTTGTGATTTCCAATTGTAATGTTTTTTTTGTTTACTTTTTTGTTCTAGGTGAAGGCTTTTCTTCTGTTCACGGTGACGTTTTGGTTCTGGTGGTTTTGCTGTTTGTGTAGTTTGGTAAGAGACTGTTTTTTTGTACAATGCAAATGTGTTTGATTTCTCTGCCTGTTTTTTTTTGCAAATGGTGTAATAATAGCAGTATGTTTGGTTTTTGAGTTTCAAAAACTTTTTGCATTGGTGCACGATGTGTATTTTGTTGTCTTGTGAGTAATTTGTTTTTTTTTCTTCTTTCTAGTTTGATATCGTTGGTCTTTGCTGTGTCACTGCAGAGTTTGTTTCTGGTGAGTGCAGCTGTCTCTTTTGATTTTGGATTGTATAGTTTTTGAGTACATTGATCTTATTGATATAAGGTACACATTTCTTTACTTACTTGGTTTGCACATTGTTGGTTGTTGTTGACTTGTTTGTGCAGTCTTCCATCTTAGTAGGTATAATGGCTAGCCGCAGGATGACTGCTCAGCAGGTTGTTGGTTTGCTGTTTGAGTCTTCCTCTGATATTGGGTCAGAGACTGACTCTGCTTCTGAGGGAGAGGGGGCAGGGGACGATTCTGGCAGTGAGTTTTCTCTCCGTATGGGGTCATCGGATGATGAAGATACTCTTAGTGCGGATGAAGTGCCTGTGTTAGAGGAGGAGACTGATGTGCCGATAGTGCGGCAAGAGGCATCTGGGCTGCAGCCTGCGGCTGCAAGGCTTCCCGTTGGTGTAGTGCGGCAAGAGACATCTGGGCTGCAGGCTGGGACTGCAAGGCTTCCCGTTGGTGTAGTGCGGCAAGAGGCATCTGGGCTGCAGGCTGGGGCTGCAAGCCTTTCCGTTGGTGTAGTGCGGCAAGAGACATCTGGGCTGCAGGCTGGGGCTGCAAGTCTTCCCGTTGAAAGTGATGACCTCTGGGTTGCCCCTGGCATGGTGCAGCCGGAATTTCCTGAGTTTACTGGTGTTCCAGGGTCTAGAGTGAATACCGAGAACTTTTCGCCTGTAAATTTTTTTCAGTTGTTTATGGACGATGTGTTTTTGGCAGAGATTGTTGAGCAGACTAATTTGTATGCCGAACAGTTTTTGAGGGACAACAGTGCCAGTCTTAAGCCACACTCTAGAGCTACCCGGTGGACTCCCACAAATGTTGAAGAGATGAAGAAGTTCTTGGGTTTAACTTTTTTGATGGGCTTGCTAAGGAAGCCATCATTGGCTTCATATTGGTCTAGCAGTCCCTTGATGGCAACGTCTATTTTTCCGGCAGTCATGAGTCGTGACAGGTATTTGCTTCTGCTTCGGATGATGCACTTTGTAGATAATGGTTTAGCGTTGCCACGAGATCACCCTGATTGTGACCGTCTTTTTAAGATTAGGCCTGTCCTTGATCACTTTGTTGATCGATTTTCTGAGATTTATGCCCCTGGTAGAGAAATTGCAGTGGATGAGTCTTTGGTGTTGTTCAAGGGCCGCTTGGTTTTTAGGCAATACATTCCTAGTAAGAGGGCACGCTATGGAATAAAGCTGTATATGCTGTGTGACAATAGGACTGGATATGTCTCTAATTTCAGGGTGTACACCGGTAAGGAATCTAGGTTTAACCTCCCTGGTTGTCCGTCCACTTTTGGAGTGACTGAGAAAATTGTTTGGGAACTTGGAAGAGGATTTTTTAACAAAGGCCACCATTTATATGTAGATAACTTCTACACTGGTGTACGGTTGTTCAGGGAATTGGCCAAAGTGGACACTTTTGCTTGTGGCACAGTCCGCTGTAACCGTAAAGGTTTTCCGAAAGAACTTGTTTGTCAAAAGCTTGTGCGGGGACAGTGCAGTGCGTTGCGTTGCCAGGAGCTTCTTGCTGTGAAGTTTACAGACAGGAGAGATGTCTACATGCTGACTTCCATCCATGATGAAAGCACTGCACCTGTGACTGTTTGGGGTCAGGTCGCTGAAGCGCGCAAACCTGTATGTGTTTTAGACTATAATAGGTACATGGGTGGTGTTGACAGAGTAGATCAGAGGTTGGAACCTTACACTGCTCTGTGTAAGGCTTACATTTGGTACAAGAAGTTGGCTATCCATCTTTTCCACTTGGCAATGTTTAATGCTTTTGTTGTGTTCCAGGATTCTTGCCCTGAGTCAAAGATGACTTTTGCTAAGTTTCAGGAGTCTGTAATAGGCAGCCTTGTTGTAGTGGAACAGGCAAGTGTTCCTAGAGTTGGACTGGTGGAGGATGTTGCTAGATTGAAAGAACGCCACTTTCCAGATCACATTCCTCCCACACCCGCAAAAGATTTTCCCAGTAGGAGATGTAGAGTCTGTTGGCGAAGAGGTTTGCGGAAGGAGAGTCGTATGTACTGCCCCGATTGTCGCTCTCATCCTGCACTGTGTCTCTCTGCTTGTTTCCGAGCGTACCACACGCGTAAAAACTTCTGGGAAGATTCATGAGTGGTAAAGTGAACTGCCTGGTCTGTATTCTTTGGAAAATATGATTCTGTTTCAAGGTTGGTGTTAGTGCAATGTATTTAGTTGCTGATTTTCTGTTAGAAGATTTGTATCTATTTGCAATTTGTTTGTGTTTTTATTTTTTTCTAAAAAAATCCAAAATGTGATGGCGGTGTGTGTAGGCTTGCGCTTGGCTGTTGGTGTGTGTGGACTGGCACTTGGTTGGTGGTGTGCGTGGAATGGTGCTTGGCTGACGGTGTGCGTGGACTGGCGGTGTGCATGGACTGGCGGTGTGCGTGGACTGGTGCGTGGCTGGTGGTGTGCGTGGAATGGTGCTTGGCTGGCGGTGTGCGTGGACTGGTGCGTGGCTGGTGGTGTGCGTGGAATGGTGCTTGGCTGGCGGTGTGCGTGGAATGGTGCTTGGCTGGCGGTGTGCGTGGAATGGTGCTTGGCTGGTGGTGTGCGTGGAATGGTGCTTGGCTGGCGGTGTGCGTGGACTGGTACTTGGCTGGCAGTGTGTGTGGACTGGTGGTGTGTGCGGACTGGTGTTTGGCTGGTGGTGTCCGTGGACTGGAGCTTGGCTGGTGGTGTCCGTGGACTGGAGCTTGTCTGGTGGTGTGTGTGGACTGGAGCTTGGCTGGCGGTGTGCGTGGAATGGTGCTTGTCTGGTGGTGTCCGTGGACTGGAGCTTGGCTGGCGGTGTAGGTGGATTGGCGATTGGCTGCCGGTGTGCCTGGACTGGCGATTGGATGGCGGTGTGCCTGGACTGGCGCTTGGCTAGCGGTGTGCGTGGACTGGCGTTTGGCTAGCGGTGTGTGTCGACTGGTGCTTGGCTGGCTGTGTGTGAGTAGTGACTTTCTGCTGGTCACTACACACACTGCTAGCTGAGTGCCACTCCACGCAATCCTTCAGCCTGTGTAGTTGCTGTGTCTGGATTGTGGGCGTGTGAAAGTGATGGGCCCTTGAATGGCGCTGTGTGCTGGTGTGAGTTTTGTTATGTGATGGGCCCGCGGCTGGCGGTGTGAATGGTTTTGTATGTCTCACACGTATGAAAGGTGTATGAATGGCCTGTAAAGAGGTTGGTGCCTTGTCGTGGCTTTACAGCTCACGAGCTGTGAGTCAATGGTTCAGTTTCTTGCCCTTTCAATTATTACCAGTGCATTTCATGTTTTGTGAAATCACTTGGTAATACAATTTTATCTACTGAACCATCACTCACCCTCGTGCCAAATCCAACCAGTATGTGTGTGTGCTTGCGGGTTAGATGACTGTGCAGTAATATTTGTCTTTCTGAAGCAGGGTGTTCCTTGTCCCTTTTTGGTGATTTTTGTACTGTGTTGCTTTTGTACCTGGTGGTGCGAATGGTCTTGTTTGTATCACGTATGAAAGGTGTGTGAATGGCCTGTAAAGCGGTTGGTGCCTTGACGTGGCTTTACAGCTCACGAGCTGCAAGTCATTGGTTTGGTTTTTTGTGAATTTAATTATTGACAGTGCATTTCATTTTTGTGAAATCTCTTGTTAATAAAATTTAATACACTGAACCATGACTTGCCCTCGTGCCAAATCCAACCAGTATGTGTGTGTGTTTGAGGAATAGATGGTTGTGCAGGAATCTTTGTTTTTTGTTTCTCTGCCAAGGTACACTTTCCATGTAAGATTAACCCACCAACTGTAGATATTGTCGAAAACCCTTGGGAGTTCATGGTGATGTCTCTCTACTGATTTGAAAAATATTTTTTATCCCCATTGTCCTGTAAACCTCAAATTGTCTGCCACATTTTCTTTGCAGTATTATTCCTAAATTCTCACGCTGTAGTAACAATAGGTAATCTGGTTTTGCAAGGGGGGTTACTTTGGTTTTTTGCCCAGGGCTCGGCGGCCATCTAGGGAAACCTTTCCAACCCACGCATTTCTGAAAACTAGACACCCGGCGGCTTCCAGGGAGGTATGGCTTGCGTGGATCCCCCAACGTTTCCTTACCCAGAATCCCCTGCAAACCTCAAATTTTGCTCAAAAAATCACTTTTTTCACACATTTTGGGGTGGGAAAGTAGTGGCATCACCGGGCTCACACAAATTTACCACCACCCAGCGTTCCCCCAGGTCTCCCGGTAAAAATGGTGCCTCACTTGTGTGGGAGGCCCAAGTACCCGCGGCAGGCAAGGGCCCCAAACGTAGTGAGGCGACATCAAGATGGCCTTTCGCCAAACCACCTGGTTTTGCAAGGGGGGTCACTTTGGTTTTTGGCCCGGTGCGCGGCGGCCATCTAGGGAAACCTACCAAACCCAGGCATTTTTGAAAACTAGACACCCGGCGGCTTCCAGGGAGGTATGGCTTGCGTGGATCCCCCAACGTTTCCTTACCCAGAATCCCCTGCAAACCTCAATTTTTGCTCAAAAAATCACTTTTTTCACACATTTTGGGGTGGGAAAGTAGTGGCATCACCGGGCTCACACAAATTTACCACCACCCAGCGTTCCCCCAGGTCTCCCGGTAAAAATGGTGCCTCACTTTTGTGGGAGGCCCAAGTACCCGCGGCAGGCAAGGGCCCCAAACGTAGTGAGGCGACATCAAGATGGCCTATCGCCAAACCACCTGGTTTTGCAAGGGGGGTCACTTTGGTTTTTGGCCCGGTGCGCGGCGGCCATCTAGGGAAACCTACCAAACCCAGGCATTTTTGAAAACTAGACACCCGGCGGCTTCCAGGGAGGTATGGCTTGCGTGGATCCCCCAACGTTTCCTTACCCAGAATCCCCTGCAAACCTCAATTTTTGCTCAAAAAATCACTTTTTTCACACATTTTGGGGTGGGAAAGTAGTGGCATCACCGGGCTCACACAAATTTACCACCACCCAGCGTTCCCCCAGGTCTCCCGGTAAAAATGGTGCCTCACTTGTGTGGGAGGCCCAAGTACCCGCGGCAGGCAAGGGCCCCAAACGTAGTGAGGCGACATCAAGATGGCCTTTCGCCAAACCACCTGGTTTTGCAAGGGGGGTCACTTTGGTTTTTGGCCCGGTGCGCGGCGGCCATCTAGGGAAACCTACCAAACCCAGGCATTTTTGAAAACTAGACACCCGGCGGCTTCCAGGGAGGTATGGCTTGCGTGGATCCCCCAACGTTTCCTTACCCAGAATCCCCTGCAAACCTCAAATTTTGCTCAAAAAAATCACTTTTTTCACACATTTTGGGGTGGGAAAGTAGTGGCATCACCGGGCTCACACAAATTTACCACCACCCAGCGTTCCCCCAGGTCTCCCGGTAAAAATGGTGCCTCACTTGTGTGGGAGGCCCAAGTACCCGCGGCAGGCAAGGGCCCCAAACGTAGTGAGGCGACATCAAGATGGCCTTTCGCCAAACCACCTGGTTTTGCAAGGGGGGTCACTTTGGTTTTTGGCCCGGTGCGCGGCGGCCATCTAGGGAAACCTACCAAACCCAGGCATTTTTGAAAACTAGACACCCGGCGGCTTCCAGGGAGGTATGGCTTGCGTGGATCCCCCAACGTTTCCTTACCCAGAATCCCCTGCAAACGTTGGGGGATCCACGCAAGCCATACCTCCCTGGAAGCCGCCGGGTGTCTAGTTTTCAAAAATGCCTGGGTTTGGTAGGTTTCCCTAGATGGCCGCCGCGCACCGGGCCAAAAACCAAAGTGACCCCCCTTGCAAAACCAGGTGGTTTGGCGAAAGGCCATCTTGATGTCGCCTCACTACGTTTGGGGCCCTTGCCTGCCGCGGGTACTTGGGCCTCCCACACAAGTGAGGCACCATTTTTACCGGGAGACCTGGGGGAACGCTGGGTGGTGGTAAATTTGTGTGAGCCCGGTGATGCCACTACTTTCCCACCCCAAAATGTGTGAAAAAAGTCATTTTTTGAGCAAAAATTGAGGTTTGCAGGGGATTCTGGGTAAGGAAACGTTGGGGGATCCATGCAAGCCATACCTCCCTGGAAGCCGCCGGGTGTCTAGTTTTCAAAAATGCCTGGGTTTGGTAGGTTTCCCTAGATGGCCGCCGCGCACCGGGCCAAAAACCAAAGTGACCCCCATTGCAAAACCAGGTGGTTTGGCGATAGGCCATCTTGATGTCGCCTCACTACGTTTGGGGCCCTTGCCTGCCGCGGGTACTTGGGCCTCCCACACAAGTGAGGCACCATTTTTACCGGGAGACCTGGGGGAACGCTGGGTGGTGGTAAATTTGTGTGAGCCCGGTGATGCCACTACTTTCCCACCCCAAAATGTGTGAAAAAAGTGATTTTTTGAGCAAAATTTGAGGTTTGCAGGGGATTCTGGGTAAGGAAACGTTGGGGGATCCACGTAAGCCATACCTCCCTGGAAGCCGCCGGGTGTCTAGTTTTCAAAAATGCCTGGGTTTGGTAGGTTTCCCTAGATGGCCGCCGCGCACCGGGCCAAAAACCAAAGTGACCCCCCTTGCAAAACCAGGTGGTTTGGCGATAGGCCATCTTGATGTCGCCTCACTACGTTTGGGGCCCTTGCCTGCCGCGGGTACTTGGGCCTCCCACACAAGTGAGACACCATTTTTACCGGGAGACCTGGGGGAACGCTGGGTGGTGGTAAATTTGTGTGAGCCCGGTGATGCCACTACTTTCCCACCCCAAAATGTGTGAAAAAAGTGATTTTTTGAGCAAAATTTGAGGTTTGCAGGGGATTCTGGGTAAGGAAACGTTGGGGGATCCACGCAAGCCATACCTCCCTGGAAGCCGCCGGGTGTCTAGTTTTCAAAAATGCCTGGGTTTGGTAGGTTTCCCTAGATGGCCGCAGCGCACCGGGCCAAAAACCAAAGTGACCGCCCTTGCAAAACCAGGTGGTTTGGCGATAGGCCATCTTGATGTCGCCTCACTACGTTTGGGGCCCTTGCCTGCCGCGGGTACTTGGGCCTCCCACACAAGTGAGGCACCATTTTTACCGGGAGACCTGGGGGAACGCTGGGTGGTGGTAAATTTGTGTGAGCCCGGTGATGCCACTACTTTCCCACCCCAAAATGTGTGAAAAAAGTGATTTTTTGAGCAAAATTTGAGGTTTGCAGGGGATTCTGGGTAAGGAAACGTTGGGGGATCCACGCAAGCTATACCTCCCTGGAAGACGCCGGGTGTCTAGTTTTCAAAAATGCCTGGGTTTGGTAGGTTTCCCTAGATGGCCGCCGCGCACCGGGCCAAAAACCAAAGTGACCCCCCTTGCAAAACCAGGTGGTTTGGCGAAAGGCCATCTTGATGTCGCCTCACTACGTTTGGGGCCCTTGCCTGCCGCGGGTACTTGGGCCTCCCACACAAGTGAGGCACCATTTTTACCGGGAGACCTGGGGGAACGCTGGGTGGTGGTAAATTTGTGTGAGCCCGGTGATGCCACTACTTTCCCACCCCAAAATGTGTGAAAAAAGTGATTTTTTGAGCAAAAATTGAGGTTTGCAGGGGATTCTGGGTAAGGAAACGTTGGGGGATCCACGCAAGCCATACCTCCCTGGAAGCCGCCGGGTGTCTAGTTTTCAAAAATGCCTGGGTTTGGTAGGTTTCCCTAGATGGCCGCCGCGCACCGGGCCAAAAACCAAAGTGACCCCCCTTGCAAAACCAGGTGGTTTGGCGATAGGCCATCTTGATGTCGCCTCACTACGTTTGGTGCCCTTGCCTGCCGCGGGTACTTGGGCCTCCCTCACAAGTGAGGAACCATTTTTACCGGGAGACCTGGGGGAACGCTGGGTGGTGGTAAATTTGTGTGAGCCCGGTGATGCCACTACTTTCCCACCCCAAAATGTGTGAAAAAAGTGATTTTTTGAGCAAAATTTGAGGTTTGCAGGGGATTCTGGGTAAGGAAACGTTGGGGTATCCACGCAAGCCATACCTCCCTGGAAGCCGCCGGGTGTCTAGTTTTCAAAAATGCCTGGGTTTGGTAGGTTTCCCTAGATGGCCGCAGCGCACCGGGCCAAAAACCAAAGTGACCCCCCTTGCAAAACCAGGTGGTTTGGCGATAGGCCATCTTGATGTCGCCTCACTACGTTTGGGGCCCTTGCCTGCCGCGGGTACTTGGGCCTCCCACACAAGTGAGGCACCATTTTTACCGGGAGACCTGGGGGAACGCTGGGGGGTGGTAAATTTGTGTGAGCCCGGTGATGCCACTACTTTCCCACCCCAAAATGTGTGAAAAAAGTGATTTTTTGAGCAAAATTTGAGGTTTGCAGGGGATTCTGGGTAAGGAAACGTTGGGGGATCCACGCAAGCCATACCTCCCTGGAAGCCGCCGGGTGTCTAGTTTTCAAAAATGCCTGGGTTTGGTAGGTTTCCCTAGATGGCCGCCGCGCACCGGGCCAAAAACCAAAGTGACCCCCCTTGCAAAACCAGGTGGTTTGGCGAAAGGCCATCTTGATGTCGCCTCACTACGTTTGGGGCCCTTGCCTGCCGCGGGTACTTGGGCCTCCCACACAAGTGAGGCACCATTTTTACCGGGAGACCTGGGGGAACGCTGGGTGGTGGTAAATTTGTGTGAGCCCGGTGATGCCACTACTTTCCCACCCCAAAATGTGTGAAAAAAGTGATTTTTTGAGCAAAAATTGAGGTTTGCAGGGGATTCTGGGTAAGGAAACGTTGGGGGATCCACGCAAGCCATACCTCCCTGGAAGCCGCCGGGTGTCTAGTTTTCAAAAATGCCTGGGTTTGGTAGGTTTCCCTAGATGGCCGCCGCGCACCGGGCCAAAAACCAAAGTGACCCCCCTTGCAAAACCAGGTGGTTTGGCGATAGGCCATCTTGATGTCGCCTCACTACGTTTGGGGCCCTTGCCTGCCGCGGGTACTTGGGCCTCCCACACAAGTGAGGCACCATTTTTACCGGGAGACCTGGGGGAACGCTGGGTGGTGGTAAATTTGTGTGAGCCCAGTGATGCCACTACTTTCCCACCCCAAAATGTGTGAAAAAAGTAATTTTTTGAGCAAAATTTGAGGTTTGCAGGGGATTCTGGGTAAGGACACGTTGGGGGATCCACGCAAGCCATACCTCCCTGGAAGCCGCCGGGTGTCTAGTTTTCAAAAATGCCTGGGTTTGGTAGGTTTCCCTAGATGGCCGCCGCGCACCGGGCCAAAAACCAAAGTGACCCCCCTTGCAAAACCAGGTGGTTTGGCGATAGGCCATCTTGATGTCGCCTCACTACGTTTGGGGCCCTTGCCTGCCGCGGGTACTTGGGCCTCCCACACAAGTGAGGCACCATTTTTACCGGGAGACCTGGGGGAACGCTGGGTGGTGGTAAATTTGTGTGAGCCCGGTGATGCCACTACTTTCCCACCCCAAAATGTGTGAAAAAAGTGATTTTTTGAGCAGAAATTGAGGTTTGCAGGGGATTCTGGGTAAGGAAACGTTGGGGGATCCACGCAAGCCATACCTCCCTGGAAGCCGCCGGGTGTCTAGTTTTCAAAAATGCCTGGGTTTGGTAGGTTTCCCTAGATGGCCGCCGCGCACCGGGCCAAAAACCAAAGTGACCCCCCTTGCAAAACCAGGTGGTTTGGCGAAAGGCCATCTTGATGTCGCCTCACTACGTTTGGGGCCCTTGCCTGCCGCGGGTACTTGGGCCTCCCACACAAGTGAGGCACCATTTTTACCGGGAGACCTGGGGGAATGCTGGGTGGTGGTAAATTTGTGTGAGCCCGGTGATGCCACTACTTTCCCACCCCAAAATGTGTGAAAAAAGTGATTTTTTGAGCAAAATGTGAGGTTTGCAGGGGATTCTGGGTAAGGAAACGTTGGGGGATCCACGCAAGCCATACCTCCCTGGAAGCCGCCGGGTGTCTAGTTTTCAAAAATGCCTGGGTTTGGTAGGTTTCCCTAGATGGCCGCCGCGCACCGGGCCAAAAACCAAAGTGACCCCCCTTGCAAAACCAGGTGGTTTGGCGATAGGCCATCTTGATGTCGCCTCACTACGTTTGGGGCCCTTGCCTGCCGCGGGTACTTGGGCCTCCCACACAAGTGAGGCACCATTTTTACCGGGAGACCTGGGGGAACGCTGGGTGGTGGTAAATTTGTGTGAGCCCGGTGATGCCACTACTTTCCCACCCCAAAATGTGTGAAAAAAGTGATTTTTTGAGCAAAATTTGAGGTTTGCAGGGGATTCTGGGTAAGGAAACGTTGGGGGATCCACGCAAGCCATACCTCCCTGGAAGCCGCCGGGTGTCTAGTTTTCAAAAATGCCTGGGTTTGGTAGGTTTCCCTAGATGGCCGCCGCGCACCGGGCCAAAAACCAAAGTGACCCCCCTTGCAAAACCAGGTGGTTTGGCGATAGGCCATCTTGATGTCGCCTCACTACGTTTGGGGCCCTTGCCTGCCGCGGGTACTTGGGCCTCCCACACAAGTGAGGCACCATTTTTACCGGGAGACCTGGGGGAACGCTGGGTGGTGGTAAATTTGTGTGAGCCCGGTGATGCCACTACTTTCCCACCCCAAAATGTGTGAAAAAAGTGATTTTTTGAGCAAAAATTGAGATTTGCAGGGGATTCTGGGTAAGGAAACGTTGGGGGATCCACGCAAGCCATACCTCCCTGGAAGCCGCCGGGTGTCTAGTTTTCAAAAATGCCTGGGTTTGGTAGGTTTCCCTAGATGGCCGCCGCGCACCGGGCCAAAAACCAAAGTGACCCCCCTTGCAAAACCAGGTGGTTTGGCGATAGGCCATCTTGATGTCGCCTCACTACGTTTGGGGCCCTTGCCTGCCGCGGGTACTTGGGCCTCCCACACAAGTGAGGCACCATTTTTACCGGGAGACCTGGGGGAACGCTGGGTGGTGGTAAATTTGTGTGAGCCCAGTGATGCCACTACTTTCCCACCCCAAAATGTGTGAAAAAAGTGATTTTTTGAGCAAAATTTGAGGTTTGCAGGGGATTCTGGGTAAGGAAACGTTGGGGGATCCACGCAAGCCATACCTCCCTGGAAGCCGCCGGGTGTCTAGTTTTCAAAAATGCCTGGGTTTGGTAGGTTTCCCTAGATGGCCGCCGCGCACCGGGCCAAAAACCAAAGTGACCCCCCTTGCAAAACCAGGTGGTTTGGCGATAGGCCATCTTGATGTCGCCTCACTACGTTTGGGGCCCTTGCCTGCTGCGGGTACTTGGGCCTCCCACACAAGTGAGGCACCATTTTTACCGGGAGACCTGGGGGAACGCTGGGTGGTGGTAAATTTGTGTGAGCCCGGTGATGCCACTACTTTCCCACCCCAAAATGTGTGAAAAAAGTGATTTTTTGAGCAAAAATTGAGGTTTGCAGGGGATTCTGGGTAAGAAAACGTTGGGGGATCCACGCAAGCCATACCTCCCTGGAAGCCGCCGGGTGTCTAGTTTTCAAAAATGCCTGGGTTTGGTAGGTTTCCCTAGATGGCCGCCGCGCACCGGGCCAAAAACCAAAGTGACCCCCCTTGCAAAACCAGGTGGTTTGGCGAAAGGCCATCTTGATGTCGCCTCACTACGTTTGGGGCCCTTGCCTGCCGCGGGTACTTGGGCCTCCCACACAAGTGAGGCACCATTTTTACCGGGAGACCTGGGGGAACGCTGGGTGGTGGTAAATTTGTGTGAGCCCGGTGATGCCACTACTTTCCCACCCCAAAATGTGTGAAAAAAGTGATTTTTTGAGCAAAATTTGAGGTTTGCAGGGGATTCTGGGTAAGGAAACGTTGGGGGATCCACGCAAGCCATACCTCCCTGGAAGCCACCGGGTGTATAGTTTTCAAAAATGCCTGGGTTTGGTAGGTTTCCCTAGATGGCCGCCGCGCACCGGGCCAAAAACCAAAGTGACCCCCCTTGCAAAACCAGGTGGTTTGGCGATAGGCCATCTTGATGTCGCCTCACTACGTTTGGGGCCCTTGCCTGCCGCGGGTACTTGGGCCTCCCACACAAGTGAGGCACCATTTTTACCGGGAGACCTGGGGGAACGCTGGGTGGTGGTAAATTTGTGTGAGCCCGGTGATGCCACTACTTTCCCACCCCAAAATGTGTGAAAAAAGTGATTTTTTGGGCAAAAATTGAGGTTTGCAGGGGATTCTGGGTAAGGAAACGTTGGGGGATCCACGCAAGCCATACCTCCCTGGAAGCCGCCAGGTGTCTAGTTTTCAGAAATGTATAGGTTTGCTAGGTTTCCCTAGGTGCCGGCAGGGCTAGGGTACAAAATCTACAGCTAGTCACTTTGCCAAAAAAAGGGTCATTTTTCACTCCAAAACCACGTTGCGTTTTGCGCCGTTTCCTGTCGCGGGCACTAGGCCGACCCGCACAAGTGAGGTACCATTTTTCTCGTAGGACTTTGGGGAACGCGGGGTGGGTGGAAATTTGTGGATCCACGCAGATTCCAGAACTTTCCATCACAGAAATGTGGGGAAAATGTGTTTTTTTTGTCAATTTTTTACGTTTGCTAGGGATTCTGGGTAACAGACCATGGTGGGAGGCAGTCAAGTCACCCCATCCTGGATTCCCCTGGGTGTCTAGTTTTCAGAAATGTATAGGTTTGCTAGGTTTCCCTAGGTGCCGGCAGGGCTAGGGTACAAAATCTACAGCTAGTCACTTTGCCAAAAAAAGGGTCATTTTTCACTCCAAAACCACGTTGCGTTTTGCGCCGTTTCCTGTCGCGGGCACTAGGCCGACCCGCACAAGTGAGGTACCATTATTCTCGTAGGACTTTGGGGAACGCGGGGTGGGTGGAAATTTGTGGATCCACGCAGATTCCAGAACTTTCCATCACAGAAATGTGGGGAAAATGTGTTTTTTTTGTCAATTTTTTACGTTTGCAAGGGATTCTGGGTAACAGACCATGGTGGGAGGCAGTCAAGTCACCACATCCTGGATTCCCCTGGGTGTCTAGTTTTCAAAAATGTATAGGTTTGCTACGTTTCCCTAGGTGCCGGCAGGGCTAGGGTACAAAATCTACAGCTAGTCACTTTGCCAAAAAAAGGGTCATTTTTCACTCCAAAACCACGTTGCGTTTTGCGCTGTTTCCTGTCGCGGGCACTAGGCCAACCCGCACAAGTGAGGTACCATTTTTCTCGTAGGACTTTGGGGATCGCGGGGTGGGTGGAAATTTGTGGATCCACGCAGGTTCCAGAACTTTCCATCACAGAAATGTGGGGAAAATGTGTTTTTTTTGTCAATTTTTTTACGTTTGCAAGGGATTCTGGGTAACAGACCATGGTGGGAGGCAGTCAAGTCACCCCATCCTGGATTCCCCTGGGTGTCTAGTTTTCAAAAATGTATAGGTTTGCTAGGTTTCCCTAGGTGCCGGCAGGGCTAGGGTACAAAATCTACAGCTAGTCACTTTGCCAAAAAAAGGGTCATTTTTCACTCCAAAACCACGTTGCGTTTTGCGCCGTTTCCTGTCGCGGGCACTAGGCC
Source organism: Triturus cristatus (assembly GCF_964204655.1). Lineage (NCBI taxonomy): Eukaryota > Metazoa > Chordata > Amphibia > Caudata > Salamandridae > Triturus > Triturus cristatus. The sequence goes on along the minus strand of NC_140579.1, from coordinate 387,417,288 downwards.
GACCCGCACAAGTGAGGTACCATTTTTCTCGTAGGACTTTGGGGAACGCGGGGTGGGTGGAAATTTGTGGATCCACGCAGATTCCAGAACTTTCCATCACAGAAATGTGGGGAAAATGTGTTTTTTTTGTCAATTTTTTACGTTTGCAAGGGATTCTGGGTAACAGACCATGGTGGGAGGCAGTCAAGTCACCCCATCCTGGATTCCCCTGGGTGTCTAGTTTTCAGAAATGTATAGGTTTGCTAGGTTTCCCTAGGTGCCGGCAGGGCTAGGGTACAAAATCTACAGCTAGTCACTTTGCCAAAAAAAGGGTCATTTTTCACTCCAAAACCACGTTGCGTTTTGCGCCGTTTCCTGTCGCGGGCACTAGGCCGACCCGCACAAGTGAGGTACCATTTTTCTCGTAGGACTTTGGGGAACGCGGGGTGGGTGGAAATTTGTGGATCCACGCAGATTCCAGAACTTTCCATCACAGAAATGTGGGGAAAATGTGTTTTTTTTGTCAATTTTTTACGTTTGCAAGGGATTCTGGGTAACAGACCATGGTGGGAGGCAGTCAAGTCACCCCATCCTGGATTCCCCTGGGTGTCTAGTTTTCAGAAATGTATAGGTTTGCTAGGTTTCCCTAGGTGCCGGCAGGGCTAGGGTACAAAATCTACAGCTAGTCACTTTGCCAAAAAAAGGGTCATTTTTCACTCCAAAACCACGTTGCGTTTTGCGCCGTTTCCTGTCGCGGGCACTAGGCCGACCCGCACAAGTGAGGTACCATTTTTCTCGTAGGACTTTGGGGAACGCGGGGTGGGTGGAAATTTGTGGATCCACGCAGATTCCAGAACTTTCCATCACAGAAATGTGGGGAAAATGTGTTTTTTTTGTCAATTTTTTACGTTTGCTAGGGATTCTGGGTAACAGACCATGGTGGGAGGCAGTCAAGTCACCCCATCCTGGATTCCCCTGGGTGTCTAGTTTTCAGAAATGTATAGGTTAGCTAGGTTTCCCTAGGTGCCGGCAGGGCTAGGGTACAAAATCTACAGCTAGTCACTTTGCCAAGAAAAGGGTCATTTTTCACTCCAAAACCACGTTGCGTTTTGCGCCGTTTCCTGTCGCGGGCACTAGGCCGACCCGCACAAGTGAGGTACCATTTTTCTCGTAGGACTTTGGGGAACGCGGGGTGGGTGGAAATTTGTGGATCCACGCAGATTCCAGAACTTTCCATCACAGAAATGTGGGGAAAATGTGTTTTTTTTGTCAATTTTTTACGTTTGCAAGGGATTCTGGGTAACAGACCATGGTGGGAGGCAGTCAAGTCACCCCATCCTGGATTCCCCTGGGTGTCTAGTTTTCAAAAATGTATAGGTTTGCTAGGTTTCCCTAGGTGCCGGCAGGGCTAGGGTACAAAATCTACAGCTAGTCACTTTGCCAAAAAAAGGGTCATTTTTCACTCCAAAACCACGTTGCGTTTTGCGCCGTTTCCTGTCGCGGGCACTATGCCGACCCGCACAAGTGAGGTACCATTTTTCTCGTAGGACTTTGGGGAACGCGGGGTGGGGGGAAATTTGTGGATCCACGCAGATTCCAGAACTTTCCATCACAGAAATGTGGGGAAAATGTGTTTTTTTTGTCAATTTTTTACGTTTGCAAGGGATTCTGGGTAACAGACCATGGTGGGAGGCAGTCAAGTCACCCCATCCTGGATTCCCCTGGGTGTCTAGTTTTCAAAAATGTATAGGTTTGCTAGGTTTCCCTAGATGCCGGCAGGGCTAGGGTACAAAATCTACAGCTAGTCACTTTGCCAAAAAAAGGGTCATTTTTCACTCCAAAACCACGTTGCGTTTTGCGCTGTTTCCTGTCGCGGGCACTAGGCCGACCCGCACAAGTGAGGTACCATTTTTCTCGTAGGACTTTGGGGATCGCGGGGTGGGTGGAAATTTGTGGATCCACGCAGGTTCCAGAACTTTCCATCACAGAAATGTGGGGAAAATGTGTTTTTTTTGTCAATTTTTTACGTTTGCAAGGGATTCTGGGTAACAGACCATGGTGGGAGGCAGTCAAGTCACCCCATCCTGGATTCCTCTGGGTGTCTAGTTTTCAAAAATGTATAGGTTTACTAGGTTTCCCTAGGTGCCGGCAGGGCTAGGGTACACAATCTACAGCTAGTCACTTTGCCAAAAAAAGGGTCATTTTTCACTCCAAAACCACGTTGCGTTTTGCGCCGTTTCCTGTCGCGGGCACTAGGCCGACCCGCACAAGTGAGGTACCATTTTTCTCGTAGGACTTTGGGGAACGCGGGGTGGGTGGAAATTTGTGGATCCACGCAGATTCCAGAACTTTCCATCACAGAAATGTGGGGAAAATGTGTTTTTTTTGTCAATTTTTTACGTTTGCAAGGGATTCTGGGTAACAGACCATGGTGGGAGGCAGTCAAGTCACCCCATCCTGGATTCCCCTGGGTGTCTAGTTTTCAGAAATGTATAGGTTTGCTAGGTTTCCCTAGGTGCCGGCAGGGCTAGGGTACAAAATCTACAGCTAGTCACTTTGCCAAAAAAAGGGTCATTTTTCACTCCAAAACCACGTTGCGTTTTGCGCCGTTTCCTGTCGCGGACACTAGGCCGACCCGCACAAGTGAGGTACCATTTTTCTCGTAGGACTTTGGGGAACGCGGGGTGGGTGGAAATTTGTGGATCCACGCAGATTCCAGAACTTTCCATCACAGAAATGTGGGGAAAATGTGTTTTTTTTGTCAATTTTTTACGTTTGCAAGGGATTCTGGGTAACAGACCATGGTGGGAGGCAGTCAAGTCACCCCATCCTGGATTCCCCTGGGTGTCTAGTTTTCAGAAATGTATAGGTTTGCTAGGTTTCCCTAGGTGCCGGCAGGGCTAGGGTACAAAATCTACAGCTAGTCACTTTGCCAAAAAAAGGGTCATTTTTCACTGCAAAACCACGTTGCGTTTTGCGCCGTTTCCTGCCGCGGGCACTAGGCCGACCCGCACAAGTGAGGTACCATTTTTCTCGTAGGACTTTGGGGAACGCGGGGTGGGTGGAAATTTGTGGATCCACGCAGATTCCAGAACTTTCCATCACAGAAATGTGGGGAAAATGTGTTTTTTTTGTCAATTTTTTACGTTTGCAAGGGATTCTGGGTAACAGACCATGGTGGGAGGCAGTCAAGTCACCCCATCCTGGATTCCCCTGGGTGTCTAGTTTTCAAAAATGTATAGGTTTGCTAGGTTTCCCTAGGTGCCGGCAGGGCTAGGGTTCAAAAACTACAGCTAGACTCTTTGCAAAAAAAGTGTAAATTTTCAGTGTGAAAATGTGGTGTGTTCACCTTAGGTTTTGAGCCACTTCCTGTCGTGGGCACTATGCCTACCCACACAAGTGAGGTACCATTTTTCTCGGGAGACTTAGGGTAGTTCAAATTTGTAAAGCAACTGTTATTACCTATTGATTTTTGATGCATTTCTCCCTTCCAAATGAAAGACATTGTGTAAAAAAAAAGTCATTTTGAAAAATGACCAATAATTGTCATGCAAATATGAGTATTCCCAATTTCGAAAATGTGCAAATATGCACTGTTTCTGAACTCTGTAATTTGTTCCCATTTCAGAAATACATAGGTGACTTTCATACCGATTTTTCCAAGTATACATTTTCCCACAATAATTGCTATATACCCGGACCAAAAAAAAAAAACATTACAAAATGCTGCTCATTTTTCTACTCTGGGTTCGTTGGGCTCTTGGTGAACCTACAAGTCCTATATGTCCCCACAACCAGGAAGGTCTACCGGATGTAACGGTACATTGCTTTCAAAGAGATGTCATAATTCGAAGAAGTTACAGGTAAAAACGTTGACTCAAGAGGCTGCTTTTTTCAACAAATTTTTAATTTTTCCTATATTTGCCTGTAAATTTCTATAAAGAAACCTTGATGGATCTACGCAAATGACCCCTTGCTGAATTCAGAATTTTGTCTACTTTTCAAAAATGTATAGCTTTCCAGGATCCATTATTGTTTTGTTACCCTTTTCTACCGTTAACTGGAAGGAGGTTGAAAGCACAAAAAATAGCAAAAATAGGGTATGTCCCAGAAAAATGCCAAAACTGTGTAAAAAATGTTGGTTTTCTAACAAAAGTCTGTCATTCCCTAAAAGCTGGAGAAATTGTGATTTCAGCCCCACAAACCCTTTTTTGATACCATTTGCAGAGAAAAACCCAGAAGCTTTCATTTGCAGCCCGTTTTTCACATTTTTCACAAAAAAAAAAAAAAATTGCTGTATTTTGACTAATTTCTGGGAACCCTCTAGGAGAATCCACAAACCCTGGGTACCTTTAGAATCCCCAAGATGTTGGAAGAAAAGGACGCAAATTTGGCGTGGATACCTAATGTGGTCAAAAAGTTACAGGGGCCTAAGCGCGCACTACCTCAAATAGCCCAAAAAGGGCTTAGCACAGGAGGGGAAAAGGCCTAGCAGCGAAGGGGTTAAAAAACCTTTGAAATTCACTGAAAAAAACATAAGTTTCAGGCACGTTATAGTTAGGAATTAGCATTTAAAAAACCTTAGAAATTCACTGAAACAACCATAGGTTTTAGGGGTGTTATAGTTAGCTGGACTTTTCACTCGTACAAAACCATTGAAATGTCATGATGTCATGAGTGATGTCACTGACCATGTCATGAGTGATGTAATATGTGACGTCATCAGCAGTGCATTGCGGGCGCGTGAGTTATAGTTAGCTGAACTAACTATAACGGGGGAATTTCAATGGTTTTGTTCAGAAAGCGACCTTTTATTAAATGGTGTAAATCCGTTCAGTAGTTTTTGAGAAATTCAAGAAATAAGAGTCAAAAAATCAATTTCCCATAGGAAACTTTGTGTAAGGCTACAGCTGAAACTACTGAATGGAATTACCCCAAATTTGGCACAAAGGTAGTGCGTAGGTCAGAAAGCGACCTTTTTTTTTTAAATGGAGTAAATCCATTCAGTAGTTGCTGAGAAATTAGAAAAATAAATGTTTTGATATCTGTGCCGAGCCTAAGTCCCGTGCACAAGCTTCACTGTAATTGGCTCTCAACACTCCAAACCAGGAAGTGTTGGCAGCCATCTTGTGGCTCGATAGAAGCGCGTCGCTAGAAAACAGAGAACAAAATGTAGAAAGGAAGAGAAGGGGCAGAGCAGACACACCCTGACCCCCTAGATCTGCTCAGGGAGTCCCAGAAGGACCCCAGGATAAAAGAAACATAAAAAATAAATAAATTGGCGCAATTCGCGCTGGGGTCACGTTTTATTTTAATGAGACCCCGGGGTGGGCTAGGTTCCGGGGGCATTTCTTAAAAAATAATAGTAGGGGCTCGCTGGGGCTGCGGGGGCTCGCTGGGGTCCCAGCAATGTCGGGGCTTCACTCATGTTGGGAGGGGGGTTGCGTGGCCCCCCTCCTGGGGCCCTCCATCTGCTTATAACTTTGGCGTCGTTCGATGATTCTTTACGAAATTTTCCAAAAAGTTTCTCTTTTTTTGATCAGCTCCTATGTTGAATGTTTACGGGTGATTGGTCAAGGGGGGGTTGAGAAAAAAGGGGGGTGTCAAAACGTGTTTTCTTATTGCATTTTCTATAGGAAACTTTTAACAAGGCTACAGGTCAAACTACTGAACAGAATTACGCCAAATTTGGCAGGAAGAAAGGTCTTGGTCCAGAAAACGCGGTTTTGTAGAAATGGTGTAAATCCGTTCAGTAGTTTTTGAGATATTAAAGGAAAAAAATATATATATATCTGGTCGGTACCTAACTCCCGAGCACGAGCTTGCCTCTGATTGGCTGCTAACACTTCAAAGCAGGAAGTGTCCTCTGATTGGCTGCTAACACTTCAAACCAGGAACTGTTTGCAGCCATCTTGTGCCTCCATCGAGTGAAAATATAAAAGAAAGGTTCTGGGGGCAATTTAATATAGCGGAGCTCTGTGTAATGATGATTTGGACGCAATGAGGGTTTAAGATTTATTAACAATAAGGGAGAAACCGGTGAGCGCCAGGCAGCACGACTTCCACTCCAGGACACCAAAAGGAGATAGCCCTTTCACGCTCCCTGTGCCCAACATCACCACTTCGCAGCTATGCCTTTAGAAGCCAGTCCGTCGGCTCGCAGCTGTCTACCTTTGCGGGCTAGTACGCTGCTGTGCCTCTACCTCTGCGAGCTACTATGCTGCTGTTCCTTTGGGAGCGGACGGCTCGTAGTTCTGCCTCTGTGAGTCGAGCGGACGGGCCGCAGTTGTCTCTCTGCGAGTCTGGGTATGAACTGTTCATAAGTCACACTATATGAGCATTGAAAAGCCATTTTGTGATTCAGTCCGTCAGCTGGCATCTGTCCGAGGCATTTCTGAAAACATATCGGAGCTCTTTCAGTGAGGGATACCCCTTTCACGCTGCATCTCCCCACATTAGCAGGTAACGCACCCTCTTCCCACATCACCAGCATACACCCAACAACCTTCTTGGGCCCGGAAGTGTCCCTCTACGAACTATTAATAAAAAGATGCTTGTGAGTTTGGAGAAATAAGAATCTTAGTCATGTATAGATTTACATATAAAACATTTTATTTAAACAAAACAACAAATAAAACTTTGTACAGCCGTGGCATGTCATCGCTGGTCCATTTGTGATTCACAGTCTGCAAGACAAAAAGAAAGAGAAAGGAGATAGAGAGAGAGAGAAAGAGTGAGTGAGAGAGGAAGACAGAAAGAGTGAGAGCGAGAGGAAGACAGAGAAAGAGAGATGGAGTAAGAGAGAGAAAGAGTAAGATACAAGGAAGAGAGAAAGAGAAACAGTGTGAGAGAGGAAGACAGAGAGAAAGAGTGAGAGAGAGGAAGAGAGAGAGAGAGAAAGAGTGAGAGAGAGGAAGAGAAAAAGAGTGAGCTACAAGGAAGAGAGAAACAGTGTGAGAGGGGAAGACAGAGAAAGAGAGAGAAATAGTGACATACGAGGAAGAGAGAAAGAGAGAATCAGTGTGAGAGAGAGGAAGAGAGAGAGAAAGAGTGAGAGAGGAAGAGAGAAAGAGTGAGAGAGAGGAAACCAGACAAAGAGAGAAAGAGTGAGACAGAGGAAGACAACAAGAGAAACAGTGTGAGAGAGAGGAAGAGAGAGATAAAGAGAGAAACAGTGTGAGAGAGAAGAAGAGAGAGAGATAAAGAGAGGGAGAGAGAAAGTGAGAGAGGGAGAGAGAGAAAGAGTGGGAGAGAGGAAGACAGACAAAGAGAGAAAGAGTGAGAGAGAAAGGAAGAGAAATAGTGAGAGAAAAAGAGAGAAATAGTAAGATGCAAGGAAGATAGAAAGAGAGAAACAATGTGAGAGAGGAAGAGAGAGAGCTAAAGAGTGAGAGAGAGGAAGAGAGAGAGAGAGGGTGAGAGAGAGTGAGAGAGAGAGAAAGAGTGAGAGAGAGGAAGAGAGAAAGAAAGAATGAGTGAAGCCACTCCCACCGCCCAGAGGTGACTGCCCGCTGCTGCGGAAAGAAGTCTCTCTGCTCACCTTCCACCACCAGCGTGTGTGTAAAAGGGTCCACCACGTGCCGAAGCAACTTGGTCATGTGTTGAAGATGGCCACGCATCAGCTTTGGTGGTGTTGGGGGGGTGGTGAACGTCAATTCGTGATTCACAGCCTTAGATAAAAAGCAAGATAAGATTGTGCATCATGTGGCCATCAAAGGAGAGAGGAAGAGAGAGAGAGAGAAAGAAAGAGTAAGCAGAAGATAGAGAGAAAGAGAGAAACAGTGAGAGTGAAAGAGAGAGAGAGAAATAAAGAAAGTGAGAAGAAGACAGAGAGAAAGAGTGAGAAAGACAAAGAAAGAGAAACAGTGAGAGAGGAAGAGAGAGAGAAAGAGTGTGAGAAAGAGGAACAGCGAAACAGAGGATGAGTGAGAGAGAGAGAAACAGAGAGAGAGGAAGAGAGAGAGAGAAAGAGACAAACAGTGTAAGAGGAAGAGGGAGATAGAAAGAGTGTGAGGGAAAGGAAGAGATGAGGAGGGACACTGAGTGCCCACACTGTGTACAAATCCGTCACAGCTTACCTTTATGCCACCGTCTCCAACCACGTGCCACCACCTAGTGGAACTCTCAAGCTCCCACGTCTGAAGGATAGTACAGAATTAGTAATGGCAGAGCAGCGTTGGATTAAGATTCAAAGTCAGCCCGGGCACGCTAAAAAAAAAAGTGATCCACATTTGCATATTGCCTTTCCTCAAAACACTGCTTCGGTAAAATTTTATTTAAAAAGGGGGGTGAGGGATACAAAAAAATGCACAGATTTGTTTACACTGGTGACTTAAAAACAAGTGAGGCCACTTCTGCTCAGGCCCCCTGCCCTGCTAGGTATGCATACATTAATGGGCGGCCCTGCGAGAGAAAGAAAGTGACATCTCTGCCTTTTGCTAAACTTGAGGTAATGACGCCTCCAGAAAGGCCATTCAGACACCCACTGGGCCGCTGGCTGTATCCAAACAAAAGCGACACTGCCCAAATCTGCCCCCAGACTGCTCCAAAAAGCAGCCCACAGTTGAAACTCGGCACCAGCTCCTCGGGCATCGCACCAGTGCCCGCTTTACCAATCCGACGCTGTGGCAGAGTATATATGAGTGCGTACGCCTAAACTGCTCTGCCGTCTTTCTGCATTCAGGCTGCTGTACCCCATCCACTCCCGCCGCCCAGAGGTATCTGCCCAACGCTGCGCACCAAGGCCTCACTGCTCACCTTTTCGTGGTCACGGCACCCTCCACATTATGCAGCTTCGTTCTGCAAGCTTATAGGTCTCACATTAGGAATTGAGTCTTGATATCGCCATGGCAGAGGACATACTAGTGCACCTATCATCATCGCAGGTGGTACACCCGCTCAGTGCTTGCGGTACTACTAAATCAGTGAGAAGAGAGGCCATGCACGTGGCGGTAGGTCCTCGCTGTTGGGCACAGGCCTACACTGCGGTGCAGCAGAGCACACAAAACATCAACTGTCCATACCACCGGGACAGACCATCATCGTGGCGGTGTGGCTGTGCCGGCCGCAGTGCATGCGTTGCGAGCAACTCTGAAATGGCGTAGAGCACGTACGCCCGGTCTTTTTTATTAGTAGGGTCACGTGTCCTGTGACGCCTGTGCTGGATGGGTGTGGTGTGGGTGTATACCAGCCTTGAGGGAGTGGCTGTGGCAGGTGTCCGTGTTGGAGTGCTACCGTCACCCAGGTTGCAAAAGCCAAAGTGTCACTCTGTGAGCCAAGTCCAACAATATGGCCAACATGGAAGGTACGGGGAATTACTGACCCTATATTCATCCATAGTTCCACACAAGAAAGATGGTGGACATTAGACATCTGTGTGGATATGAATGTTTATTGCACATTCAGTGAAGTGTTCCAGCTGTAGCAATACAGGGCCTTGGAAAGTTGCAGTTTCAGTTTTTGGCACATGGAGGGCAGCCAATTAGAGACAAGCTCGTTGTCGGAGTTAGGCTTCGCCAACATATGTACTTATACAATCACTGCGACGATCCTCATGCACTTATAAATTCACTATACACTCTGCTTGCAGGACTCTAATGATGGATTCTCTACGTGCGTACTTGTACAAGGACCGAGACAAAGTTACATAACTAAAGTTTTCCCCCGCTGTCAAAGGTAAGATGGTTGCATACTCTGTCTAGAGCACTATGTACTGTGGTAGGGCCTAGGGGCAGAATGTTGCATACATAATGAACACACGGACACAGATAGATAGCAGAACTGGGTACAGGCACGTGCGCTCGACTCCTTTTTATACCAGGGTCACATGTCCAGTGATGTCTGTGGTGCATGCGTGTGGGGTGATTGTAAGCCAACCCTCTGGGAATGGTTGGTGCTGGCAACAAGTACAACAGTAATCATTGGAGTAGACACAGAGATTCAATCATAAAGGGTCAATGATTTGTGCTGCACTAAGGTACCGGTACCAGATATGAAATCATACAGAAAAGATTCTATCGTAAAGGGTTCATGACTTGTGATACACTGAGGTAGGACAGCAGATGTGAAATTATACACAAAATATTGTATCAGAAAGGGTGCATGAGTTGTGCTGCACTGAGATAGGGGCATCAGAAGCATTTAGCGTCTGCGCAGCCAGCGATGATGCATGGTGAGGGCGAGCCACAGAATCGCAACTCAATGTGAATTGTGAGCCCTGCTATCGCTAGTGTACATCGAAGGCAGTAGTCAGCACAGACATGGAGGAATGTTTTTAGTCACTTCCTCTTGACAAAGTTCGAGGACATAGAGTACAATTCTCTCTAATAAATAAATCATGTTTCAATTTAAATTGTGAGCTCTGCTGACCGCAGTGTAGGTGTATGGAACAAAAGATGAAACATTTATGGAATACACAGAGGAAATCTTGGTTGTTCTGAGTACAGTTGTAAAGTATGATATTCTGAAGCTAGAATCTGAACTGGTCGTTCATCATATCGTCTACCTTTTTCAGTAGGAAAGAGCTGTGGAAAACAGCGAGCTTCCAAATATGTTTCCCACACACTCATGGGAGTTCGTTTTGCTTTTTTCATGTGGAACAATTCAATAGTATGTCCTATCAGTTCTTTTGAATGTAGAGGATGTATAATATAACGTTCATAAATGTCTTCTTTTCTTGAATTGTCCACTTGAAATATGTGTTTCATCTTCTAAAGTCATTTCTTTTCCTACTACATTTACAATTTTATAGTAAATATTGTTTTGCACCAGATATAATGTAGCCTTTTGGACTTTCGTGACATGTACTAACTCTTGCCATATTTTCCGACTCTTTGTGAGTACACCATTAACAAGAATGACTACAGGTTCAGTATCGTCTCTTTCTACTCTAGCAGTTTCAAAATTTTTCTTAAAATCTAAAGGTAAATACACAACTCTTCCTTTTAAACCTCTTTATAGATCTGTTGAAGGCAGCTTACCTGTTTTAGGCTGCATACGAATTATAGCCTGAAAAGGGTGCACATATTGTATAAGGATGGCCTTATATGTATTTAAATCTGTAAGTTTAGGAGGTATAGCAACTAATTCTAAGTCATTATGGACAGCTCTAGCTGGCATTTTGTTTTCATCTAATTTATTGTAACAATATTTACAAATACATTGTACAGTACCTAACTCAAAACGACCTTCCACAAACAGATAGGCAGCAAATTCTTTCTTCATTCAACATTTGGAGATAATTTGGAAAATTTGTACATTCAATGCTATCTTTACATGCATTGAAAGAATCTTCATAGCAGTCAATATCTCCAAGTAATTCCATTTCAGTCCGCCAAGGTTTGAAGAGTTGCAGAAGAGCTAAATAGCAAAACTCTCTCTGATCTGGAGTATAACAACTTAATTTCCTGTGATTAATCAAATTTTCTTTGGCATGCTTTACCAAACATCCATCAGATCCAATTACAGCATATTTTCCTTCATCTATTTTTTCAGTAAAAAGTTTTTTTCAACTATAATGTTGCAGTATTTCATATAGACATATGTTTTCCAGGTATAGACTTCTATTTGGATAGTATGCGAGGAACAGCAATTGAGTTATCTGCAACATATTGTATGTCCATATTTGCGTTTCACATCTTCAAAATCACCGGATTGTAATCATTAATGTACTTCGATTCTTCTGTTCTTTTTATATTATAAGTATTTTGGGGTGATTTTCGAGTGATAGCATGCCTCACTGCTGACATAAAACTGTTCACTCTTCCTTGCGATGACTTATGGTGCACTGAGTTAGTAGTACCTTTGGCACTGCGCGTGTACGTACCCTGCGATGATGCGTGGTCCGGGGGGCTGCACTCGGACCAATGTCTTTTGTCTATTGAATACTGCCTCAATAAGGCCACGTGGCGATGACTTATGGTGCACTGAGTTAGTAGTACCTTTGGCGCTCAGCGTGTACGTACCCTGCAATGATGCGTGGTCCGGGGGGCTTGCACTCGGAGCAATGTCTTTTGTCTATTGAATTCTGCCTCAATAAGGCCACATGGCGATGACTTGTGGTGCACTGAGTTAGTGGCACCTGAAGCACTCACCGTGTGCGCACCCTGCGATGATGCATGGTCCGAGAGGGCCGCACTGGGATCAATGTATCTTGCGTACTGGACTGCGTCATCTGCAATCGCTATGAATTGTGATGCCTGCTGTCCGCAGTGTAGATCGAAAGCAGTAGTCTGTACAGACATAAGTCTGTGGTGCTGTGCCACTGGGTTCGCAGGGGGCCTGTGTCGAGGAGACCCACGGTCATGGAGGCAGCCATGTGGCAGGATGAGGCCCGCCGCTCTGGCAGACTCGTTGGTCTTCACAGTTCACAAGTGAACCACGCCCAGAGCCCCGACTTATTTATTCATACTCCTACCCTGGAGTGTCGTACGTTGGACCAGCCCACTGCGCTTCCAGGGGAGGACAACGCAGCTACATGTCCAAGATCTTCCCCACTGCCTGAGGTAACATGGTTGTGTCAATTGTGCACAACACTACAAGCACCAGCAGTATATGTACAGATGGAGAGGTTTATGATCTGTATAGTGAGGTCTGTCCAGCACATCATCCCTACACTTGGTATTGTGTGCATTATCCCTGGAGTCCGGGTTGTGTACAATACCCGCCAGGAGTAGCTCCTTTCTTTTTTAACTGAATTGCTTTTAAACATTTTATTACTGTGTTGGTAATTGTGTTTTAAACGTCCCGCTAAACCTGTCTGTTTTAACTAATCCGTAAGCTGCTATTGTATTTTTGCACGGTTTGCACGTAATTCCCTGGGTTGCTGGGGCTCCTCCTCCCGCTCCTCCCGGAGACGTAGAGGGAGAGGCTGCTCATTGGTTACTCAGGGAGGTGGGGACGGGGCTCGGATTGGGCGTTGGAGCGGGCGGGAGAGTTAAATTGACTGCTGACGCGACCGCGCGGGGCTGATCCCTGGAGTCCGGGTTGTGTACAATACCCGCCAGGAGTAGCTCCTTTCTTTTTTAACTGAATTGCTTTTAAACATTTTATTACTGTGTTGGTAATTGTGTTTTTTTTAAACGTCCAGCTAAACCTGTCTGTTTTAACTAATCCGTAAGCTGCTATTGTATTTTTGCACGGTTTGCACGTAATTCCCTGGGTTGCTGGGGCTCCTCCTCCCGCTCCTCCCGGAGACGTAGAGGGAGAGGCTGCTCATTGGTTACTCAGGGAGGTGGGGACGGGGCTCGGATTGGGCGTTGGAGCGGGCGGGAGAGTTAAATTGACTGCTGACGCGACCGTGCAGGGCTGATCCCTGGAGTCCGGGTTGTGTACAATACCCGCCAGGAGTAGCTCCTTTCTTTTTTAACTGAATTGCTTTTAAACATTTTATTACTGTGTTGGTAATTGTGTTTTAAACGTCCCGCTAAACCTGTCTGTTTTAACTAATCCGTAAGCTGCTATTGTATTTTTGCACGGTTTGCACGTAATTCCCTGGGTTGCTGGGGCTCCTCCTCCCGGAGACGTAGAGGGAGAGGCTGCTCATTGGTTACTCAGGGAGGTGGGGACGGGGCTCGGATTGGGCGTTGGAGCGGGTGGGAGAGTTAAATTGAGTGCATGACGCGACCGCGCAGCGGAAAAGGCGCGCCAAAGGCAAGCCCGTCTGCGCTCGGCCAGGGCTCAGGGCGCGTTATTCTGGATCAGGAGGATCAGAGGTGTGTAGATATTCATCAGATCAACTTAAATCTCTAAATCCTGAAGATGGGAAGGCTGATTGCCATAGGCTTCATCCTGAGATAATTTTAAATGAGTCGTGGGAAAAATATAGGTGCTGTCAATGTCCTTTACAAAAGATCTTGACCACCCATGGCAGCGTACAGAGTAGACAGAGGAAGGGCCCGCAGGTTAGAGAGATTAAAACCCCAACATGGAAATGCATGTTAGTGAATGCTAGGTCCTTGGTTAAGCACAGCCTGGAATGCAGGATGTTTATGGAGCAACACCAGATCAAACTTGCCTTTATTACGGAGGCTTGGACTAACAAGTCGTCAGGCCCCGATATTGTTAAGGCTCTTCCGGCAAATTTCCTCTGTTTTACGCTAGACCGACCATCAGGAAGGGGGGGTGGGCTTGCGGTGATCTATCACAATAGCCTTGATCCTGCATTCTCCACAGCCTCCAACAATGCTTGTGAGGCCTTATCTATCATTGTGCGCCTGTCTCCCCAGAATACGTTCAAAGCACTTCTGATTTACCGTCCCCCGGGACCCAGAAGCACGTTTTTGGAAGCCCTTGGTACTCTGGTAGAGGATGGTCTTAGTGCCCTTTCGGTTACCGTCATGGGGGACTTTAATTTCTATTTGGAGGATCCTTTAGACCCAGATAATCTGCAACTTACGGAACTTATGGTTGCAGGAGGGCTGGAACAAAGGGTGGCAGGACCTTCGCATACTGGAGGGCACACCCTAGATGGCATTTTTTCAAACAGGCCGGACCTTGCCATCACCGACATCCTGCCTCTTTCCTGGTCAGATCATGCTGCCATAATTTTCACACTTGCCCCTGACTCTCAGATTCTGTCTAGCTCTAAGCCAAGGGCGAAGATTCTGTGCCGGGCTTGGAAAAATATTGACAGGGTAGAAATGGGGAATCACCCAAGTCGTAATGCCCCCAGTATCCCAGTGGATGTGACTAATGCTGTTAACTTGTACTCCAAGTGGATTGAGAGGGCTTGCGATATTTTTGCACCTGAAAAATCTTTTACGCCTAAAAGGACGATGCCCTCAGCGCCATGGTTTACAGAATCTTTGCAGACGGCCAAAACAGCTTGCAAGAAACTGGAGAGGAAATGGCGGAACGGGTACAGTCCAGCGAATAAAGAAAGTTATAAAAGGAGCCTCTCGATTTATAAAAATCTAATAAATGAAGCTAAAAAAATATACTTCACGGAGCAAATTGAGAGGGCTAGTTCTTCCTCTAGAGAGTTGTTTAAGACTATAACCAAACTTACAACTCCTGCGGAGCCTATTTCAGCTACCAGTGCTGATATGTGTGAGACTTTAGCCACCTTCTTTCAGACTAAAGTGGCAGGGATTTTTTCCTCCTTTGGACAAATCTATGGAGAGGGTGGTATTGCAGCACAAAGGGGTGATGCTGGGCCAGTATGGCCACAGGATAAACTAAGGGAATTTACCCCGCTGTTATCGGAAGAGGTTACTGGTCTCTTGCTGGCTGCACGTTCAGGGGCCCCTAGTGATCCGTGTCCGGTAGCAGTCCTTAAAGAGTGTTCAGTTGTGATTGCCTCCACGTTAACTCCATTATTTAACGCCATTATTAATGCCGGCACTTACCCTAGGAGATGGAAAGTGGCCTCCATCTTACCCCTAATTAAAAAACCAACTCTAGACAAAAGTGACCCTACCAGCTATAGACCAATCTCGCGGCTCCCTTTGCCTGCAAAACTATTTGAGAAGGCCATAAATAGACAACTTAGCCTTTTCTTGGAGAGAACGAAGGCCCTGGATTCAACGCAGTTCGGGTTTCGTGCTGGACATAGCACTGAACTGGCCTTGATTAAGGCGACTGAGGAAGTGAGAGAGGCGGTGGATCCGGGGGGAGAGGCGGTCCTGATTCTGCTTGACCTGTCTGCTGCATTTGACACGGTCCATCATGGTGTTATGATGGACCGGTTGGCTAAGACAGGAGTGGAAGGTACGGCCTGGAGTCTCCTGAAGTCTTTTTTGACCGATAGGACCCAAACCGTGGAGCTGGGGGCTGAGGTATCCAAGCCGTTTGCTCTCCCGTGTGGGGTCCCGCAAGGGTCTTCCCTCAGCCCTACGCTCTTTAACGTTTACGTTAGCCCCCTGGGAGATTTGATTAGATCCTATGGCCTCCAACTTACCTCATACGCTGATGACACCCAAATCGTGTTATCAATCCATAGGGAATCTAAAGTGGACATGACAACTAGGTGTCATGACTGTCTTAAAGATATTGCTGGTTGGATGGCCGTGAATTGCCTCAAACTGAATGCCGGCAAGACAGAGGTCATGATATTCGGAAACAATCCAAATACCTGGTCGCCAGCTATGTGGCCCGAGGCCCTAGGGAAGCCACCAGTACCTACCTCAAAAGCTAGGAACCTAGGCGTCTTGATGGATCAGAAATTGGACTTTGGCGGTCAGGTCAGCGCAGTGGTTTCCTCTTGCTTTCATATTATCAGTATTCTTAGGAAGATAAAATCCTTCCTTCCCAAGGATGGTTTCCGGCTAGCTGTCTCTGCTTTAGTTTTGTCACGCCTCGACTACTGTAATAGTTTGTACCTCAATCTGAGGAAAAAACATCTGTACAGACTACAGGTGGTTCAAAACGCGGCAGCGAGACTGTTGACCGGTGCCCCTAAGTTTGTCTCAATTCGGGAAGGAATGAGGAAATTACATTGGCTCCCGATTCACAGACGCTCTCAATTTAAGGCCATGTGTACGGTTTTTAAGGTCCTGAAAGGCTCTGGCCCAGAGTTTATGAGAGATTGCTTTAAGCGGTATGTGCCAGGGAGGGCACTACGCTCCGCGGAAAACAACCTTGTGGTGGTCCCCAGAATAAAAAAAGGCTAGCTGGGGTGGAAAGATGTTCTCCTTTGGCGCCGCCACCATTTGGAATTGTCTTCCACAACATCTTAGGAGAGAGGATGAACTTATGCCTTTCAGGAAGGGGCTGAAGACCTGGCTATTTAGGGATTAGATCCTCGGTCTTCAGGGTTAATCAGCATTTCAACGCCAGGACACCCTCGGGTATTAGTGCGCTTTATAAGCTCCTAAATAAATAAATACATTATTATTATTAATGGATGAGTTGCGTCCTTCACACATATTTACTTGCCATATCTGCCAACATTCAAGTATTGTGTGACTGAGGGGCCATGCCTGTCATATACTGCGCTGCCTCGGTGGTAGTATGGTGGGGGGTGGTCCGGGGGGGATGTCCTGAGGCTGGTGGCAGTGAGTGTTGTGGCCTTCATGGGTGTTTGAGCTGCGTGATCAGTAACTCTATGACATATGTTAAGCTTCAGATGTGATTCTGGGCTGCGATCCCTTTCACATTGTAGGTAGTCATCCTGGTTTACACCAGTAAAATTCAGATATTAGATACCTACTGCAAACGTGGCTTATTCCCAGTTTTTGGATTGCACCCCAGATTTGTCTGCTCGTTGAAAATATCGGGAACTGGTGCTTTTGTGTTAATTTTTGCACGGGGACTTCTACTCTGTATATTATTACCGTTAGTAGTTGTTCTCATCTGACGATTTTTTTTGTGTGGAAGCTATTGCTGGAAAACTGGGGATATTGGCTGTTTTCACTAGGTTGACAAGTGATAATTTAAAATCACTGAAAACTATAGGTTTAAAGAAGAAAATAATAGAAATTGGCATTTAAAAAACCTTTGAAATTCACTGAAAAATCTATAGGTTTCAGGGACGTTATAGTTACAAATTAGCATTTAAAAAACCTTTGAAATTCACTGAAAAAACCATAGGTTTCAGGGACGTTCTAGTTACAAATTAGCGTTTAAAAAAACCTTTGAAATTACCAGAAAAAAACATAGGTTGCAGGGACGTCATAGTTAGTTGCACATTTCACTCCATAGAAATTCTGTCGTTATAGTGAGTTCAGCTAACTATAACTTGTTTCCCCGCAATGCACTGCTGATGACGTCACATATTACATCATTCATGACATGGTCAGTGACATCACTGATGACATCACTGATGACATCTCAAATGACATCACTGATGACATCACTGATGACATCATCCACGTAACAATCTGATGCACCTCCTCACACCCTAATATAATCTTTGATACACCCCCTGTAAAATACAGACTACCATTTTCAAAACCATCGACACACCAATACCAGTTACTACAAACGCACTCACTAATTCCTAGGTCTACAGACACATACACTCATTCATCCATACAACCATTCATACATGTAGTCACTGATCAATACAACACTATCATATGCACTCATACACCTATACAGACACTCACACACCAATCATCCTAGTCAGTCATGCACTTATCCTAGTCAGTCATGCAAAGAACCAATCACAGTTCCATTTACTCACCTACACAGTTATACACACACCACCTCATTTATTCATACAGACACTGATGCATACTTACTCTCTTATATAATCACTAATACAAGTATACACTCATCCATACAGCCACTCTCACAATCACTGACTCTCACATATAGTCATTTATATACTCCAACTCTCACATACACTGCCTTTACTTTTGTACTTACTTGGACATCTACCACTGAGACATCCATTCACTCGCCAACACATCCATACACACACTCACTCACCCATAGAACTGTTTCCACATACACTCTTAAAGTCATACACCCAGTCAATTAACCACTCACACATCTATGCACAGAGTTACACACCCCCACCCAACCATACACACACTCAGTCTCCCATACAATTACTCAGGCAACTAATCAATAGCCCATAAAGACACCCGTGGAGCTACTGACCAACTGATGCAGCAGGTTATACAACAACAGACAGACTGATACAGACATTTACACAGTTTAGTCACTAACCCATGTATTCAGTAAGACACATTTAATCACTCACTTAAACAGTGAGTCACAAACCTACTAAATCCTCAATGCAGACACGTATACATCCACTCATTCTTCAATACAGCTTGGTATTTAAATAATACATATTTAAATTTTAAAGAAAAACACATTCACTGGATGATGTCATCAGTGATGTCATCTGAGATGTCATCAGTGATGTCACTGACCATGACCATGTCATGAATGATGTAATTTGTGACCTCATCAGTAGTGCACTGTTATGTTTTATTTACATATATATATATATTTGCTGAATTTTGCTCATGCTGCCATGCTTACTAAGATTGCCAGCACTCCTGGTAAATCCAAGAATTTTTGTTTATGCTGACGCGTTTCAACCACACAGGTCTTTGTTAAAGCATTGGAAACATTGTAACAGTGTGCCCTGTTTACTCTAGAGAGACACTGATACCAAGTGCATGAACATAGGAAAAAGACTTTCGCAATGCAGGAAATGCATGCTTCTCAGTCAAAGAAAAAAGACTCCAAAAAGTCAAAATAAATGTTGTGCAAATAAAAAACAAAACATAATTTATGCAAACAAAGTAAATGAAAACTTTTCAGAAAAGCAAACTCTATCAACAGGTACTGTATATAAATACCTATTGTAATGCACTGGGGAACAGCCATTAAAACGCGGTTATTACCACGCTGTGCAGTTACATCGCATGCGTTACAACGCATGCGATGTTACAACGCTATGCCATTAGAACTCAAGTCTGTACATCTACTTGCGCTAGATGGCGTGCTAACATTACAAATAGTGTAGTTTACTATCCCAACACCTTCCCTACTGTTAAGTGGACTGGAGTTGGAATAGTAAATTACACTTTTTTAATGTTAGCACGCCATCTAGCGCAAGTCGATGTAAAGACTTGCGTTCTAATGGCATAGCGTTGTAACATCGCATGCGTTGTAACGCATGCGATGTAACTGCACGCGTGGTAAAAACCCGCGTTGTAATATCATACATCCTAATGCACTTCTCTTAATGCCCTTGGAAGAAGATGTTGTCAAGTGAAAGAGTCAAGTGACTAAATTAAGCGCACACCGGTACTGGTAGCCTGAAGGGCCTGGTCCCGGTTAGAGGGTGGGCATAGGGTTCTACAGGTCAAGTGACCAATGGCAACAGGAAGATTACATGGAATGTAACAAGCAAGACAATAATGTGTTCTAACTACCCCATGCTCACTAATCCATACAACAATTGAATGGGAGATGAGGGTAAGACAAATTACCAGTGCACGCAAGTCAAGGACTGTGATGTTGAGGAACTGCTAGGATACAAAGTGCCAAAACACTCGGAAGGTAGTGCCCGAGTAAAATACAAAATTACAGGCTAAATTCAATGAGCTCCTAATACACAAACTAAAAGAAGGGAGGATGTTTTCTTAATCATAAAGGGTCGATTGTAAACATAAAAACAAAGAAGAAGCAATGGACAGAGTAAAGGAGAAGATAGTACGGAGTATGATAAGGAAGAAAATGAGAAAATGGGCAGAAAATGAGTGAGAAAAGGAATATGGATACCCTGGGAACCAGAAGAAAAGACAAGAGTCTCAATGTTCTAGCCTAAATGTACCTGGAGCTCCTCATACTAATTGAGGCCACCAGGGTGTTTACTGTTGAGACTGATGATGTATCGGGATTCAAGTCTTCTTAGGGCTTGTTTTCTCTGTCACCACCTCTTGTTTTGGCTGGAACCCTGTCAATTCCAAAAAAGGAAATTGTGAGACCCTCAGTGTCACTTGGACCATGCAAGGTGTTACAATGTCTGCCCATGGGGTACGTCAAATCATTGTTTTTGATTGCCCTGAGATGCTCTAGCACTGTTTTTGACAGGGATAATCATACTACCCACATACCTCAAACCACAAAATCACTATTGCAGTTAATGGATGGTTTGATTCTGTGTTAATTACCACCAGAAAAGAGATACCACCCTCACATTGGTGCTATGTGTGCATGCTTTGCACTTACCACATTTATGGAAGCCCAGCAGTTCCCTCAACCAAGTACAGCTTTGGAATCGACCTGGCTCATTCAATGTGTGTACCAACATATACCTTTAAGAATTACTTCTTTGATATGTAATGTGGGAGCTCAGCCTAACCAGTTTGCCAATGGTAGGGTCCAATATCACCAAGTGCCAGTGTTTTCTAACTATGGCTCGTTCTGCTGTGGAGTTGGAATTAAAAGTCGTGATTAATCCGATTTCCTGTTTTATTCCCTTCTGGGATTTTGGTTTGTGCAAACTCTCTCTATTAATCTTGCTTACTTTGAGTCTCGTATTTTCCACAACCTTGCATGTGTATCCTCTCTGGTGAAATCTCTTCACTGTGTTTTCCTCCTCTCTAGTGTAAGCCTCCAATGTGCAACAGTTTCTTTTTGCCCTTAGGAGTTCCCCATAGGGGATACTCCATTTAAGTTTCATAAGGTGGTGACTACTGGCAAGCAGGATGCTGTTTCCCGTGGTTGCCTTTCCGTGCAAGCTTGTCTGTATGGTTTCGACAGTATGACAGGTTTCTTGACTGTTAAAAACAACAATTCATCCTGATTTAACAGTCCATTTGAGTGCCAGTTCGAGAGCATGTTATGAAAAACATCAATAGTTAAAACAAATTGGCCAGCGTTAGTTTAAGCATAGCTGCCCGAAAAATCCAGTTGTCTCCTGGCTTCAGCCATGTATTTCTTTACATCCCACAGAACCACATACCCCCTTTATCAGACGGCTTGAGAACAAAGGAGGTCGCTTTTTTCAAGGATTCCAATGATGCTTGTTGGCCTTTAGTAGGCCTGGGCGAAGCACTACGCTACGCTCGCGTAGTTTGCGAAGTTCGCGCTACTTCGCGCTACGCGAACTGCACGTAGCACAGTGCGAACACGCGTAGCGTAGTGTTGCGTAGTGCTGCGGTCATTTTTTGCTTGCTCGCGGTCCTCAACGTCAAGTTGGCGACCGCGAGCAAGCAAAATGACATCCTGGCGAGACTTTTTCCTTGTTCGCGATCGCGAGCATGGAAAATAAACCTCCCGGCGAGATTCCCAACGCGAGAAGGTCAGGTTTCTCATTGCGAGGGGTCGCGTATGCTCGCGACCGCTCGCGATGAGAAACTACCAGTTCGCGTTGAGAAAGCTGCAGCTCGAGTAAAAATCTACTCGAGCAGCAGAAAACTACAGCTCGCACTGTGCAAGATGCCATTTTCAATGATTGCACAGTGCCGGTTGCTTGTCCGCACTGTGCAATCATTGAAAACAACATCTTGCACAGTGCGAACATGTTACTTCGCAGTTCGCGAAGTGCTACGCGAAGCTCGCGTAGTGCGAACTTCACTTTGCGTAGCTTCGCGAAGTGCTACTTCGCGAACTACGCCCACCCTTAGCCTTTAGTCAGATTTTCCGCAGCACCATTGATATTACTGGCTCCCAGTTCAAAGATATCATGTACAACTGCCTCATTGAAAGTGTCAATGTTATCAGGAGGGGTAGTAGGGTTGAATCTGGATTTGGGTTTGAGGTCACTAAGACTTCTCTTGTCAATCTACAAATCCAGATTGCACAGAATTTCCCGTTGAGAGGCCCAGTCCCTTTTGCTTAGTTCCAGTTCCCTCAGGGAAGCCAAACCCGCAATGTCTCCAATAGATAAAAGATTCGAAGGCATATCAGGTTGTGTAGGGTTATGTTCCACCCTGACACCCTCTCCTGTGCCTCTAACCCCTTTCAGTGTGTGAATTTCAAGAGTTTTCGTTTTCTAGTGAATAGAAACAAGTCTATGCGGGTACGTGAGTAGTCCAGATTACTGTTAGGACAAAAACAGAGTCCTAGTTCCAGTAACGATTGCTCTGCTCATCTGGGGTAAGGATATGGGGAGATAGGTTCATAACTGAAAATGTTTCCTCACCCATTACTTGTTTCTCTTGCTCTGCCATACTCCTTTCCCACGCAGCTTCTCGGTTTCCTTGTCTTCCTCTACCTCTGTGGATTTTCCTTTTGCGTTGTTTCCTTTTCTTTCTTTTGGAGGTTTGCATCTCGGTCCCTGATTTTGTCGTAAAAAACTATACTCTTCAAAAGTGGTGAAAGGTACTGGGCCACTCCCGGATGCTGTTTGCCTTTCATCAAGATCCGAGTTATCGGAGCTGGATTCTGATGTTACAGTCTCTTGCTGCCTGAGGGCATAAGTGCGCCTAAATTCTTTCCTTGTCACATTATACTTCCTTCCAAATGTCAAGATGCGACCCGAGCCGTGGTCAATCTTATCTTGCGTGAATTTCAATTTCTTCTTTGTTTTTATGTCTTCTTCATAGTTTGTGAGTCTCCCTTCCATCTCTTTATAGAAAGTCAGTATGTCTTCTTGTTGTGAATGTTTGTCCATGATTTCCTGCATTTTCTTCAGCTCCTCCCGAACCGGTTTCAATTCCAGTGCAGCATACTTAGAAAGTAAGCCCAACATTTGCGTAAAGTAGACCACTCTTCCAAAAGTCTTCGGTGCGGGTCCTGATATGTGGGGGTGATAAGGATACGTAATCCTCTGGGGACACTCCCCACTTTGATGTAATTGTCAAGGGAAATTGCGGTTGATCTTCTTCCTACGTAACTTTTTATTGGAAAAGAGCTTTTGTTTCAAGGTCTAGTTTCCATCCCGATTCCCAGAGGCTTCCGCTGTGGTGTTCGCCTCTCTTATGGCATCCTCTTAATTAAATAAATCTTTCGCCACGCCCAGTAATTTGCGTATTGCTTCACACATAATTTAAATTCCTTTCCTGTGGGGCCACCCCACAGATGTGCGAATAGCAGTCTGTGACACTACGGGGACGTATATCACAATGATCAAATGTTTTTTGTGCTGAGTTACACAACAATACATATATTCACTGAAAAAAACAAAAGCTACAGGGATGTTGTAGTTAGGAAATATAATTTTTTTTTTAAACATAGAAATTTATATAGTTAGGCTGACATTTCACTCATACAAAACCAGAGAGATTCAGCAGGTATGGCTAGCTGAGCTAACTATAACTCAGGCCCCTGCAATGCACTGCTTATGACCTCACATATTATATCACTCATGACATGGTCAGTAACATCACTGATGACATCTCAAATGGCATGACTGATGACATCATCCACAGAATCTCTGACACATCTACTGACACCCCAGTATAACCTTTCATACACTCTCTACAACTTCTACACTAGCATTCTCAAAACTATTGACACATCCCTACCAGTACTTTTACCCACTCTCCGATTCATAGGTTTACACACACACACACCCACTCAGTTACCCATACAGCCACCCCTACACCAATTCACTCACTAATACAGCCACTGATATATCCACTCATACACCCATACAGCCACTTACACACAGTCGCTCATAGAGCTACTCATACACCTACTCACTCACCTATAGAGTGAATCATACAGACATGTACTATACAGTTATACACACCCACTCATTTATTCATACATATACTAACACATTCTCACTCACCTATACAGTCACTGACACAAGCACACACTCACCCATATGGCCACTATTGCAATCACTCAGCCACACATACACTCACTCATATACTCCAACACTCATTTATACTGCCTTTCACATATGCGGTTACTCACTCAATTACCACAGACACATCCATTCACTCACTGACAGCCATACACACACTCACTTACTGTAGGAGAGTAGGATCTGCACTTATGTTGCCCCCACTTTTTTTCTGATGTATACACTGGTTTCTGGCTATAGTCAGGCTGGGTCCCTGCTAACCAGGGCCCCAGTCTCTCTGTTCTCTCTAAACTACTTGGAGTGCATATTAGATGCACTAGTGATTGGTTACTGTGGTGCCTTATGAGCCCCTAGTATATGGTACCTTAGGTACCAAGGGCATAGGTACTTTACAGGCCTACCAGGGCCTGAAGCATGTATTATGCCACCCCTGGGAAGCAGACTAAATCTGACACCTCAGGCCTGCTACAGCAGCCTGGGTGAGGTAGTGTTAGCACTCATCACTGAGGTATAGGTTCCTATATCTCACCATACACACACATATAAACCTATCAGTCACCCCTATGGCAGGCCCTATCAATCCTGAGGGCAGGGTGCTTGGTTTACAATGTGAGGGGGTGCCTCTGCATGAGCAGGACCCCTCTGCAGCTGGCAGGGTCCATTCCCTGTGGCTGTTTGTGGATGCGGTTAAACCATATACTCTCCCGGTTAATGCTAACTTTGGAATGACTGCATCAAAACATGTCGTGTTTGGTGTCAAACATCTTGGAATCATACCCCCACATCAGTCCATGATGTGGGAGTATGATCCCACCCTTCTAGAGGGAATGACATGTACCCACTGTAGTAAAACGACAGAAATCTGAAAGAACCCTGGCATCACAAAATGGATGTCACCAGCCCAGACACTGCGCTGCCCTCCTGCTGCTGACTGAAACTCGCAGTGGAGGAGGCCCAACAAAAGGCATCCTG
Organism: Triturus cristatus; assembly: GCF_964204655.1. Taxonomy (NCBI): domain Eukaryota; kingdom Metazoa; phylum Chordata; class Amphibia; order Caudata; family Salamandridae; genus Triturus; species Triturus cristatus. The sequence goes on along the minus strand of NC_140579.1, from coordinate 387,392,171 downwards.
TCACAGGGAGGTGTCACCACCTTCCAGACAGGATTTGGTGTATTGGAGCTGGGTGGGTGCACTCTTAGAGTGCTTTGAAGTCCTGCACTGGGGGAGCAGTAGGCTCCTCTGTGCATATGCCAGCTCAAACCGGTTCAGGGGCTACCAGCCCCTGCTCTGGCGTGAAACTGGACAAAGGGGAGTGGGTGTAACCATCCACCCCCCTGACCCTCCTAGAGAAGTGGTCATAGAGCTAGTCCCTCCCTTTCTTTCACTATAAGATAGGTACACCTTGCCACTGCAAGTTAGATAACCCTGAACGACGCTTTACAAGAAGAATCCTGGCCCTTCGGTGTTCCACTACCTTTGGGAGACAGAAGAATCTCCCTTGGAGTCAAGGAGTGTCAGTCAGTCAGTCAAAGATACTTTATTCGGTTCATAGCAAAAACCATAAAAGCATTGTACATCAAAGTCAGGACCACTATTTAAAATACGACAAACCATACAATACAATTACAGATATATATAAAAAACATACATTATAAATATCAATTAAAAAGGCGATGCAAACACGTTAAAAGTTGAAACAAAACACACAATCATAATTCATAGGTTACCCGTAGCACTATGCACTATAGCCAAATGATCTTCTTCCTCAATCTCATTGCTATCGTCAAAAAATGTGCTATATTAAAAATCTCCCAAGTAGAACCCAACAGCTGAAGATACAGGAGAGCTGGCTTAACTTGTCTAAAACCTTTATCTTTGATAAGAGGGATAATTCATTTTTTACGAATGGGGCGCAAATGTTTACAAAAGAAGATAAAGTGCACCGTGTCTTTAATAGAGAATCTCCTTCGTCCACCCTGGGCGTTCTGTAAGGAGAAGGTGGAATTTGTTCAATCTGAACTTAGTCAATAGGTAACGATGATTCATATTATTGACTGTTCCCAAGTAGGGTTCTATGCCACTAGAGGTAATTAACAACTGGTGAGCCCTTACTGTTGGTTTATATAATTCCTTTTCTTCTCTTGCTAAATTTACCCGCTGCTTGTATGTATCTTTCACCCATTTTACATCCCCCTTTCGTAAATTATGTGGGTGAACAAACAGTTCAGGGCGACCCATTTCTGTGGTTAGTTTTTTGACATAGTTCAACCAGGGGATAGTGTTACCGTGCTCAAGGGATAAACAATACCTGAGAATCTCGTGATTCAACTCTAATTCCGGGTTTAACCATATTGAGATCCATTTCAATAGGGGGGCTAAAGCTATGCGGTCTCCTAGATATTCTGTCCCGCACTCTTGGTGAACGATATATCCAGAGGATGACTGGGGAACGGATAATATAGATTTCAAAAACTTATCCTCTACCACCTGCAACACCCTTACATTTTTAAACCCCCACAGATCAGCTCCGTACATAGCTATTGAAGTGCATTTGGCTTCATAAATTTTTAACACAGCCTGTAAAGGCTTCAACCCTAGTTTACGCGCAAAGTCCAAAACAGCCAAGGTGGACCTCGCAAAGGCATTACGCTTAGCAACTAATTGGGGCGACCAGGAGGACTGATCGTCAAAAATAACCCCCAAATATGGGAATCTTGTTACCCTGGAGAGAACATTCCCTTCACAGTGCATAGTCTTAACTCTTTTGGGCTTGCTGCCCACAACCATTACATGCGATTTCGCAAAATTCACACTTAGGTCCAGTACTTTCATAAAATTAGAAAATGAATTTAAAAGACGTTGCAACCCCACTGCTGTACGCGCTATTAAGGCGGCATCATCTGCATATAATAATGCCGGAATGGAATACTTGCCCGCCCTAGGAATATCCTTACACGCCTCTGTTAGAACAGCACCCAAGTCATTAATATAAAGGGTAAAAAGTAGGGGGGCTAAAATGCACCCCTGCCTGACCCCATTGGTGATCCCAATCTTGCCCGTGCAGTTACCTAAACGGTCATATCTGACTGTGGCGGTAAGGTCCCTGTGTAAATCAGCAAGAAAATACACAATGGAAGGAGGAGCCTAGCGCGCATCCAAGATGGTCGCGTGAGCACAGGGCTCCCCGGACCCTCGCTGCTCCTCGGAATTTATCCTGACATTATCCTGCCTTGGCTGACAGAATCTTGAAGGCGAATTCTGGCTGAGCGTGGACCTTCTTTCAGAAACCGAATCGGACCTGGGAATCCTGATCTACGGTGGCTGGAACTTTCGAGGCCCAATCGATGGCTGGGCCCGGTGCGAGGGTGACCTGTGGAGCCGGGGCGTAATTGAACAACAGCGGCAGCGGATCAGTGCCAGTGGCCGCTCCATTACTTTCGGTTTCACTTTTGGATCCCTGAGGGGCTGGACATCGTAACTGCTTGGAGCGGCTGGGTGTTTCTCCCTGCTGGATGCCCTTGTCTCGGTCTGCCGCCAGTGGGCCCGTTGACTTTGGTTTCCTCGCCCGGCCGCAACACGGTATCTGGTGCGGCTTCTGACTGAGTGGCCGGTGCCCCCTTGACGCTTGGCCGGTGGTCCCCGTTGGTGAGCGTGGTTCTCATGGGTGGCAGGGGGGGCCCCGAGGGGCGTAAGACTAAGACATCCCTCCGCGGGGGTCCGGTCCAGACGAACAACATGGATCGCTATACTCAAGGAAGAGGGTCCCCTGGAGCGGCTGGTGCCCCCTCGGAAGAAGCTGGAGGTGGCCCGTCCATGTCTTCGGATCCGTCCCTGCAGGACATCATGGGCGCCATTAACGGCATCAAGGAGACTATTGCTACGCAATACGAGGCCTTGGCCCGTAAAATTGACACGGTGGCTATTGATGTCGCACTGATTCAGGCGGATCTCTCCAAGACCAACGAGAGGGTTCAATCGCTTGACGTGCGGACGTCCACCCTGGTTGCGCATGTGTCGGACCAGCGGGCCACTCTCGGCGACCTCAAGTCGGTCAACGATCAGATGGCCCGGCGGCTGGAGGACTTTGAGGGACGGGCCCGCCGCAATAACATCCGCGTTATAGGCGTCCCGGAGACCTCCGACAACCACCCGGTGGATCTCTTGGTGGAGAAGCTCATCCTCAAGCATCTGGCCCCCGCCGGCCTGAGTAAGTTCTTTGCTGTGGAGCGGGCCCATCGAGTTCCGGGCGGTCGGCCGCGGCCGGGGGCCCCCCCCGAGGCCCATTGTTGCCAAACTTTTCTACTACAGAGACCAAGATGTGATTTTGCAGGCCTCGCGGGCACATGGCCCGGTCCGCCATGAGAATGCGTCTATTAACTTTTTCCCGGACTTCACCCAACTTGTCCAGAAACAGAGGATGGGCTTCCAAGGGGTGAAGCGTCGCCTCCGCGACCTGGGTCTCAAGTACTCCATGCTTTTTCCTGCTAGGCTCCGAGTGGAGCACGACGATCGGACAACCTTTTTTGACTCTCCCGCGACTGTGAGTGACTGGCTTGACTCGCTGCCGGGCCGCGGGGAACGGCCTGGGCCCTCTGCTGGTACCGAGGGTGGCGGGTCTCCCTCGGAGTGACTTTGGTCCTTGACTTTGCCATTTTGTACTGTTCGGCTGGGTTCAACTTCTCTTTTGCATTTTGTTTTATTATGATCAATGTGGGGGGCGGTTGGGGACGGGTCCCTCTCCTCCTCCGGGGTCTTTCCGTAGAAAGGGGTTTATGGGGCGACAGGCACACTGCAAGTTGGGGTGGTTTTTCGGGTCGCAGGGGTGCAGGGTGGGGGGAGTTGGAAGTTGGGGGGTTTTGATTTGTGTGTTTTGTTTTTAATGCGAGGTCTTTGTTCTGTTCCAATTTCGGGCGTTGCGCTATCTGCTGGGGGACCCTTGAGCGATTGGAGGGGATGGGGGGGGCGGGTTGAGGTTGATGTCATGGAACGTCAATGGATTGGGGGACCGTATCAAACGGGGTGTTGTGCTGCAGTATTTGCGACGTATGTCTCCTGATGTGGTGTTTTTACAGGAGACGCATCTGGTGGGTAACGTTTGTCATGCCATGAACAGGGGGGGGTACCGACTCGTTGCCCATTCTGGTTTCACCACTGGCTCTAGAGGGGTAGGCATTCTCCTGCGCTCTTCACTTCCGCTGGAGATCACCAGGGTAGTCCCGGACGATAGAGGGCGCTATGTGGCTTTGACTGGGCGGTGGGAGGGGCAGTCCCTTTCCTTGGTCTCTGTCTATGTTCCCCCGGGCCTCCAGAACTCCACCTTTTCAGACTTGGGTCGAATGCTGCTTGAGCTTCCTGACAGTCTTCTGCTTATGGGTGGGGATTTCAATTCGGTAGTCTCGGGCGACCGGGATCGCCACCCACCCAGGGCCCTCCCTGCTGCGCAGGCGTGGCTTGGCGGATTCTTGGAGACCTTCGGTCTGGTCGATTGCTGGAGGTTAATGCATCCTACACAGTGTCAGTACACCTTTCACTCTGGGGCGCATGGGAGTCTCTCCAGATTGGATTACTTTCTTATGCCCGCGGCCCAGACTGCCCGGATTCGAGAGGTTAAGCATCTGGCCCGGGGTATTTCTGATCATTCCCCGCTGTGGTTGCTTTTTGACACTGGGACGCGGTCTGCTGGGCGGATCGCTCCTATTAACCCTTGGTACCTGCGGAACCCCACGATCCGCTATAGCCTGGTCAAGTCGATTGACCAATATTTCCTTGAGAATGATGGGTCGGTTATGTCTGCAGTGTCCCTGTGGGAAGCTTTTAAGGCAGTACTCCGTGGGCAGGCCCTATCCCAGATTGTGGCGGCTAAGAAGGTTAAGATGGAGGCTGTGGTGAAGCTGGAGACCGACATCTTGGGGTTGGAGGCGGCCTTGGAGACGGGTGTCACTCCGGATGGGCTACATGCCCTCAGCCTGAAGCAGTTCGAGTATAAGTCCCTTGTCACTGACGCTGCCAGGACCATGTATAGGGAGCAGCAGGGTAGGTTGTATGATGCTGGGGACAAGGCTGGTAAATTGATTGCTTGGCTGGATAGGAAGGAGAGAGTGAATCGTGTGGTCCCAGAGCTCCGGGTTGCGGATGAAGTGTGTGTGACTGAGCCTGGTGAGATTGTGGAGTGCTTTGCTGACCACCTCCGGGCGGTGTATTCCCCGGTGTCTGATAGAGATGAAGACGACTCTCGTCTTCTACTACGGGATATTGTCCTGCCCGGCTTATCCGTCGAGGACCGTGAGCGGTTGGATGCCCCCTTGGCCGTCGATGAGATTGCTACTGCGATTAGCTCCCTTCGCTCGGGCAAAGCCATGGGCCCTAATGGCCTGCCGATCGAACTATACAAACTACGCCCGGATAAAATCGCGCCCTTCCTTCGTCGTATGTTTCAGGAGTCGAACGAGAGGGGTTCCCTTCCCGCCGACCAGCGTCTGGCGACTATAGTCATGATTCCTAAGGAGGGTAAACCACGTGACCGCTGTGCTTCATATAGGCCTATCTCCCTCTTAAACGCAGAACCCAAAATCCTGGCTAAAGTCCTCGCCAACCGCTTGCTGAGCGTTATCTGTGATCTGATTCATCCGGATCAATGCCGCTTCATCCCCCACCGTAATACCGCTCTTAATCTGCGGCGTCTGCACGGCGTCCTAGCTAGGGCGAAATACTTTTCCGAACCAGCCATATTGGTTTCCTTGGACGCCACCATGGCCTTTGATACCATCGAGTGGCCATTCCTCTGGGCGGTCTTGGAGAAGTTTGGCTTTGGGGAGGGATTTCTTAGCTGGGTGAAGCTTCTTTATACCGGACCAATGGCTCAGGTGGTTGTCAATGGGCGGGCTTCCCGGCCTTTTGCTCTCGGGAGGGGCACTAGGCAGGGGTGCCCGTTGTCCCCTCTGCTTTTTGCTCTTGCCTTGGAGCCGCTCGCCGCCTGGCTCCGCTGGGAGCCCTCTATCAGAGGGATCCGGTGGGCCCCGGGCTTCGAGGATCGGGTCTCGCTGTACGCGGATGATATTCTTCTGTACCTCACCTCGCCGCGACAGTCGCTTAATGTTCTATTTTATGTCCTCACTTCCTTCGGGAAAAACTCGGGTTTGATAATTAACTGGTCCAAATCTTGCGTGTACCCTATCTCTGGTGGCCCTCCCATTTTGCCGCCTCTACTTCCTATCCAAATGTCCTCATCCGGCTTTAAGTACCTGGGGGTATATGTTTCGTTGGACCCGGCGGTCCGCTATGAGCAGAACCTCCTGTCTCCACTCCGACGTTTGAGGGTGGATACGGCTCGTTGGTGTAGGTTGCCCCTGTCTCCGCTTGGTCGCGCGGCCCTGTTTAAAATGATGTCCCTTCCCAGATTTCTTTACGCACTTCAGAACTCCTTTGATGTCATTCCGGTGGCCTACTTTCGGGAGGTGGAGAGTCTGCAGAGGAGACTGGTCTGGGACGGGCGGGCGCGTATCGCTCTGGCAAAGCTTACTCTCCCCTGGTATGATGGGGGCATCGCGCTTCCTGACATTAGACGGTACTATTGGGCCTCCCAACTGTCGGCAATTAACCATGCCACGTATGCTCCTGGTCTGAACCCGGCGTATGAGATGGATAAATTCCTGCTTCCCGGCGGTAATTATAACAGAGCGCTTTACTCCCGATCTGCTGGTAGGACCCTCACGGGCCCTACCAAGATTGCGGTACGGGTGTGGAAGGCGGCGAATGTAGCGATGGGCTGGAGTGAGCGTTTAACGTGTGCTACTCCCTTGTTTGCCTCAGACCGCCTGGGGAGCCTCTGGACGACGAAAGGCTTTGAGCACTGGGACACGATCGGCATTAGCAGAGTGGGGGATCTGTGGGTTAAAGGCGCGGTCAAGACCTTTGCGGCGCTCCGGAGCGAGTATGAGCTTAGTGAGAGGGAGTTTTTCCGCTACGCTCAGGTTCGGCATGCCCTGCTCTCGGTTTTTGGGGAAGGGTCCACGGTCCCTGTTTCTTCGCCCCTCGAGGACCGCATACTCGACGGTCACGTTCCCGATAGTACTATCTCTTTGATCTATAAAAAATTGATCAATAATCGGGCTGACCTCTTGGTGCGTCTACGGGAGGCATGGACGGGGGATGGGGTTGAGTTGGACGACGAGGACTGGCAGTCCGCGCTGTCATCTCCTAAGGAGGTTGCCATCCCGGCCCGTCTCCGTTTGGTCCAGCTTAAGATCCTCCATCGCGTTTACGTGACGGGTCCCCGATTGGTCTCGATGGGGTTTTCTGAGGACGGGCTCTGTAAGCGTGGCTGTGGGCACAGTGCCACCTTTCTCCACATCCTGTGGGAGTGCCGCGAGGTGGTGAAATACTGGCGTCAGGTGCATGAGGTTATGAGCCGAGTCACCGGGGTCTCGCTGTTGCCGGAGGTGCGTCGTTGTGTTCTGAATGTGTGGGAGCCCAATGATTATAACGCGGCCCAGACTCGGTGGGCGGCTCTGGGGAACATGATAGCAAAGAGGGACATAGCGCAGCTTTGGGGTTGGCAGCGGCCCCCCACCGTGTCTGTCTGGAAGGAGAACATGGACTGGTGCATGTTCAGGGAAAAGACTGTGTATGTGGCTCGTGGTAAACCCGGGGCTTGGAGCAGAATTTGGGGGCAGTGGAATGTGTATCGTGGAAGTATTTGTGCTCCCCCCCTGGTGGAAACGTCTGAGGTAGCCTTGTCCCCCTGATCCTTGATGGTTCCTTAATTATCTGGCACATCTGCGTATAGTTTTGGTATTCCCGTTTCTCCTCCCCACCCCTACCTCTTTGTTCCCCTTCTTCTTGACTGCCATCGGGTGGTCGGATATGGAAGTGCCCCTGCTGTGGCCCGACGCCCATCTCATGTTTTCTTGCCTCGCTTTTGTTTTAAGTTGTAATTTATGTTAAAAGGGTGTATCCTGATTTCCTTTATGTGCAGTCTGATCTTCTGTAGGGTGCGGAGCCCCGGTGGGCCAGTCATTGTGTTTGCACTGTTTGAACTTTTACCTACTAGCGGCCGGCCCAGGTGGTTGTAGGCCCGTGCTTGTAACCTTCTTTCTGCACAATAAAAATTTTCAAAAAAAAAAATACACAATGTTTTTATCAATGCCAAGTTTAAGGAGCAATCCCCAAAGTTTGGACCTATTCACACGGTCAAAAGCCGAGGAAAGGTCCATAAAAGCTAAATATAGCGTGCCCTTTTTGGCAATAGTGTATTTTCCAATTAATAGGTGAAGGTTGAGGCTTTGGTCTATGGTGCCTCGTCCCTTCCTAAACCCATATTGCAGGCATGAAAGGGTATCAGTGTCCTCCAACCAAGCTGTTATTTTACCTAGAACCACTCGCCCCAACACCTTCACCGCAGAATCAATGAGGGAGATAGGGCGGTAACAACTGGGATCGCCTCTATTGCCTTTCTTAAAAATAGGAACAATAACCGATTCAGACCAAGTGACCGGAATGCCTGCAGTGCATACCCTATTAAAAATGTTTGTTAAAACTATGGACCAGGTCTTGAGATCCGATTTAAAAAGGTCTGCTGGGACCCGGAACCTTATTGCTCGTCATCTTCCCGATAGCGTCTTCTACCTCAGTCTTAGTAACCGTTAAAGTATAGGGATCTAAAATAGGGGTAGGCATATTCACCTCCCCACTATTTTCCCCTTCATAGACTGACTTAAAATGAGAGCACCACAACTGTTCCTGAATACCACAATCTAGTTGGTAATTACAGGGGTCACGGAAAAAGGGTTTATTTACAACAGCCCAAAATTTGGCACTGTTCCTAAGCACATCCACGGAGGATAGTTCTTCCCAAGCATCCTCCCGAATGTTCCGTCTTCTAGTTTCTAAAGCTTTATTGTAATTTTTCCTTAACAGGGCCACAGTGGCCCTATTCACTGGTTTACAATTCAGGGCGGCCTTCAGCTTTTTATTGGCTGACGAACAATTTTTATCAAACCACCCCAACTCGGCAGAATTCTTAGCTTTCCCTAGACATTTAAGGTCTGCTGAGACCTTGGAACAAATTGTCGAATAAGCCTCTAAAACCTCCTTGTTCCCTGCTTCCAAATTCAAACATGTGTCCAGCTCAGATCCTACCTCCCTTATTAGGTTAGTATGGAAGTCTCCCGGTATAACTCTACTCCATCTAATCCTACGGGCCTGATCCGTTGGACAAATATCAAATTTGTCCATTCTATTTGGAGCTATCACAGGCTTTGTAATCAAGTCCAAAATACTGAGGGCCACTGGGTTATGGTCACTAAAGTGTGACCAAACCGGCGAATAGCCATAGATACTATCCCCTAGTGCTAGACTAATAAAAATATAGTCAATAACTGAGTGACTACCATTCCCTTTAAAGGTAGATATCTCCTCATTCAACGTGGATGGAAGCATCAGACCATTGTCCGCCAAAATTACTTCGAGGAGATCTCCCTGTGCAGAATGTTCAAAATGAGTCTCCCCTTGCTCTACCGGACCTAATAGATCTAATGACAAACATTTGTCTGGACAGCCGTGAATATTAAAGTCTCCCTTAACTATGATAAAACATAGATTTTTATTGTCCTCCCTGTAATCTGCCAAAAAAAGGTTTAACATGGCCAGGTGATCAGTCGTGGTGACTCTATCATAAGAATTATAAAAATTAATAATTAGAATATCACCCACCCCACTCAAAGAGATTTGAACTGCTAAGCAGTTATGTGATCCCGTATCTAGTTGAGTGTGTGTACCGGGAATAGTAACTGAAATTAAGGTGACCAGGCCACCCTTGGCCCTCCCCATCTTAGATGGAACCGCCGAAATAAAATAGCTCGAATATCCATCCATGGTCAGGGTATTCCCTATGTCCCAGGTTTCTTGTAGTCCTATAATATCTCCTCTGCCAATAAATTCTCGCCATACTGGGTCGTCTATTTTATTTTTCAGGCCAGCTATATTCCAGGCTACCAACTTTATGGGTGTACCCCTGGGCCCTTGATCACACCCATCTGCAAAGGGGACATTTCTTACCAGTGTGGCTACAGGGAGAACTCTAATCGGGGTGGCAGGGATAATAATATCTTCTTGGTTCCCTAGTCACTCATTTTCTCCCAGATTAGAAAGGGTATCAAATCTATTAAAGACTGGAATAGTAAATTCATAGGGACCTCTCCCTTTAGATGGATCGCTAAACACCTGCCTAATATTAGGTGGTGGGTAAAAGAACCCCAAAGGGAGTATGTTTACATACTCATTTTGGATTCTAACTGACCCAGCCTGCCTCAGTATGTCTTTAACCAGCCTGGGGGATCTAAAGCTTATGACGACACAGTCGCCTTCTAGGCTTTTCTTTGTCTTACCCACCCATGGCACCCTTCTAATCATCATAAAGTTGTTATCCAAATGTTGACCCAAAACAGTTTTATTGGACAGATAATGGAGGGCCTTATTTTTTAATGATGTCCAATGTTCGTTTTTACCGCCCTCAAGTTTGGGTACATTAGCAAGGATTATTTTATGGGGACATGCCTCTGCTGGTAGATGTAGCGACAGTTCTCTCTTAGCAGGCTGTGTCAGAGGACTTAACCTCCCCACTGAACTCCACGGACCCCGTTCCTCTCCCTGAGTTACACCGATGACTTTTGGCACTAGGGGAGGAATACTTGGTTCTATGCCCTGTGTCGTACTTTAATATTCGGGACCGCGTAGGGGACAGGGCCCTACCCCTGTCTATGTGGTATTAGCGAACCGCAAATGGTAAATGCGGCATGTACGAGTGCTTTACTCGTCGTTCTAGCCCTGAATGCACTGTGTACACGTTATTCTGCTTCACTACGCGGGTTCCATTTTGGAAGCAGTGGCCATCTTGTCATTGCCCTCACATAGGCTATAATGGAGCAAATACGGACCTCTCAGTACATGTGCTTTCCCGTGACTTCTCGGTGACCTGGGCAGCTTGCTCTGCTGCCCCGGGTCAAACCGGTCTCACGAGCTCCCCTTCCTCCGTCCACCTGTGATTAGCATCAGGGCTCGACCCATCATAAAACCCTTCTCATCCTACACAAACCCCCGGCTAATCTCTTCCACACCTGCTTGTTCCTGCTTTATGACTTGTTTCCCAAAACAGGAGATGCTCATGTTTATTGGGGGGTCTACTGACATCTAACGTGGGATCGCAACCTTATTGTGTAAATCATTGTGAGTTGGCCGAACTGGAATGTGGGATGGTCATCATGACTCTGCCTTTTCTTCGTAATGTACACTGTTATATTGCCGTTTCATAAAACTCAGGAATGTATGCTTGAGGCCGAAAAAGGCCTATTTAAGATGTAGTCCGTTCCTATGATTTCCAGCAGTCTCCTGAGAACATACACGCTGTTGTACTTCTAGGATACCTGTCATTGGTCTGCAGCCAATAAACGATTCTTTGACTTCACCCAGAAGACTCTGTGTTTCTGTAGGTCCGGAACAGGGTGAAACCCCGAAGTCATAGGGTGTGTGCCCCTGCACCGCTGGGTCTAAAATACCCAGTACTTCAGTTTGTCGGCCAACTCGGGCCGATTTCAGCGGTACTAGTCCAAGCCAGAGGTTCGTGAGGAGCTTCGTGTGGAAATTCCGGAGGAAGGCCGCCACTTCATCGACCCCTGCATGTCGACGTGGTCCGAAAGTCTTTTCTGCGAGGTTCTCCGCGTCCCGACGGCTACGAAGGACTGCTGCCCTGATTAATCGACCTGTTTTGGACCCTTGACGAGTTTGAGAAAGCGAAACAATCGAGAGAGTCTTCTGGTGACGTCATCGATCAGCAATATTCAGTTAAGTATAAGTGGAGCATCTCCCATTTGTTTTGGTATCCCTCGGGATCGTTTGGTTTGATTTGGTAATTGGTGATTTGGTGTTTGCAAACCCCAAAGCCAGAGGATTCGTGTATTCACGAGACTATCGTAATCGATAATCCTTTGACGTTTGGATCTAGACTAGTGAGCGAAGATGCCTGGTTCTAGAATATTTGGTAGACTATTCTGTTTGGGTTGTGGAAAAGATTTCCAGCTGGAAGAATCATGTCCGGTTCCTCCGGTTGGAACTCCAACTTATGAGCTCTATGTAAAACATGGCGTAGGCCCCATTGCATATAACGAAGTGTGGATCCACTACACCAGGAAGGACGGTGTTTTAAAATGGCCCCAAAATGGTAGTTTCGATACCGATATTCTAGATAATTTGGAAATTAAATTGTTTAAGAAGAAAGCCCGGCCGGCGATGTTTGACTCTTTCCGCTTATGGCGGAAGGAAGCCAAACAGAAGGAAATTAAGCTAGCGAAAAAGAATAAAAGAGAGAAAGGTATGTCAGTAATGCAAGCAGCTGTACAATTTAGAGACAATGAGGAGGAGCAGATGAGCGAGCAATTGCACAGGCAGCGTAAGTTAGGGATTGACAAATGTTACCCGGCTTTAACGCACTCTAAGCAAAATGAGTCCGAAGACAAGGAGAAAGATCCCCTAATGTCACACTTGTTGAGTTCGCCACCCCCATATGCGCAAAATGCTACGGCGCCTCCTCAGCTTGTGAATATGCCACCTCCAGTTAATGTATTGCAGGCTTTGCCGCAACCACCAGCTGCCGCACAACCGGCTCTTATTAATGTAACGCAGCCCCCTCAAGGGCCGCCAGTTGTGCTTCCAACTGCCCCCGCGCTTCCTGTAACCTTGCCTAATTCACCAGCGGCCTCTCCCAACACTTTTCCTTGTACCACTTCGGTACCTGTTTCTACGTCCTCTTTTCTTCCCTCTGTTTTCCCTCCCGTTTCTGCCTCAGCTTCTCCTTCAGCGCGACAGCGTTTAGCTAATGTGGTTACTTCATTAATGTCGCCTCTCTTTGAGTTGTCTGGTGCGACTCCTGGTTTGCAGCGTAAGCAATTGCGTAGTCAGTTGCCTACCTCTGACGAGAAGAACGTAATAGACAGCATGGCGCGCAGATGGATTGTTTTCCCTTCATTGTATGATGTGGAATCAATTGTTAATGTCTTCCATCAGTGGGATGCCCCGAAGCAGAGATATGTGTTTGAGAAGATGTGCGAAATTCTCTGTGAGGAATTGGAGGATAATGGTAGAAATCCGAGGCCACGAGAATTGTGTAGAGTAAGGTCCGATTTTGGAGCTGGTATGATTGTGGACCGCGATATAGATAAAGCAGTTGCGGCTGTACTGTCCTTCAGGAATGATGAATGTCAACAGTCATTGTTCGAACAGGATGTCCCTGTGGGGAGAAAGGAGAAAGTGCGACAATACCCCATGAGAGAAGTTCCCCCGGTATGGAAGGAAGCGGTTGCAGCTGTCGGTGCTAACCCCGCTGTGGCAGCGCATTTCCAGCGTGTTTGGGTGCATGTTCCATGGAAGCGCTCTGAGGTGTTAGCGCTTAAACAGTCCTTACCTGATCCCCGTAAAAATCCGGCAGGTTATTATAAAGAATTGTCACAAACGGCAGGATCATGTATTATGAATCTGGCCGACATAGACATGTTGTTTGGTAATGTTGTTCCACAGCCCCTATGGGGGTCAATCCGTAATGCGGATCATGACCAAGAGCTAGGGGATACATGGGCTAACATTATTGCTGCCGATGCAAGACAAACTGGTGGCGCGAAACCTGAGCCTTTAGTGGCTGAACTCCCTGGTAGAATCATCACGTATATGAAGACACTTATGCCAGCAATGCGCGTAAATTGGGACAAGTTATCTGCATGCAAGCAGAAAAAGGATGAGACAGTGTCAGACTTCTTTACTAGGTTTGAGGAAACGTTCATTGACCACAGTGGGCAAGATATGAGTACTGAGGGTGGCCAACGGCTGTTTGTGGATAAGTTTGTGCAGAATTTACTCCCTGACCTGTGTAAAAAGTTGAAAGATTCAGAGAGTTCTTGTGCCGTTTCCTCTTCAGCGCAAATACTGGCTACCGCACAGTATTATGAAAATAGAGATAAAGACGAGAAAGATAGAACAGAGAAGAAAACGAAGGAATTAAAGACAAAGGTCCTTTTGCAGCAGGCCTATCCGCCACGTGGAGGTCAAAATAATTATAGGCAACCCCAAGGTGTCTATCACCAACCCCAACAATTTCAGAACAATCAGCAAATGAATGGGTATTATCAACCACGTGTCCCTGTAGGTCCCAACCAATGTTCATACTGCAAAGAGGAAGGTCATTTTAAATATAGTTGCCCTAAATTAATGCAGCGGAATGGTAATATGTATGGCACAAGAGGTAGAGGTGGTCAGCAAGCTCCTAGAGGTAGAGGGCGTGGAAGTGTTCCCCAAAATGCGCGTCCTCTGCCGCCTCAGAATACCATTAATAGCTTTGATCAGCAAGCTAACGCGATTGGTAATACGGCACAGTATTATAATAATGATTATTATGCAGAAGATGGTGATGCAGAAAATAATGATTACTAGGACAGCCGTAGACAGAGAGAGGGAGTTGTTTCAGTGCCAGTGGATCAGAGTGGACCGTATGTTGAGGTGACTACAGCAAATGTAACGGAGCCTTTTCTGCTAGACACTGGTGTTGCAAAGAGTTCAATTATGCATTCCAAACTCCCTGGCGCACCTTTGTCTGGCGATATAAATGTTTCGGTAGGTTTTTCTGGCGCCCCAGTTAGGAACCCGATTTCTAGTCCCGTGTCACTTTCTGTTGGACCTTGTGAGCTGAAAGCACCTCTGATTCTGACGACAGGTTGTGGTGAGAATTTGCTGGGACTGGATTTGTTGAAAAGATTGCATGCCACGTTGTATTGTTCTCCTTCGGGAGTACAACTTACATTAGGCAAGAAAGTAATTTCCCCAATGTACTTGTCCAAAAGTACAATGCCGCCTGAACTGTCATCCCTTCCGGATGCCCTTTGGGCTACTGGTCCCAATGATGTGGGCCTCTTGGAGATACCGCCATACGTGGTGACTTTAAAGGCTAATGTCAGACTGCCACGTATTCCCCAGTACAAGATCTCTAATGAAGGCCAGAAAGCATTGTTAGACATTGTCCACGACTTTATTGATAAGGGTGTGATTGAAGAAACAAGAGGCAACGTTTGCAATAGCCCGATTTTACCTGTCTTAAAACGAACGGATCCTTCACAGCCACCTGTTTACAGATTTGTGATTGATCTTAGAGAGGTTAATAAGATTGTTGTGCCACAGTTTCCAGTTGTCCCTGATATAACTGCTTTGTTAACGATGATTCCAGCCTCTGCTGAATGGTTTTCAGTGATCGATTTAAAGAATGCTTTCTTTAGCATTCCAATTGCAGAAGAGAGTAGAGACATTTTCGGGTTCAGTCTGGGAGGCCGAAGCTTCCGCTTCAAACGCGCTCCCCAGGGCTACTGTGAGAGTCCATCTATATACAGTCAAGCTTTGAAAGCACAGCTTGATGCACTTGTTTTACCTAGTGGCGCTATCCTGATTCAGTACGTAGACGATTTACTGATCGCTGCAGATACTGAAAAGATCTGCAAAGAAGCCACATTGTCATTGTTGCACCATTTATCCGTTTTTCATCACAAGGTGTCCTTATCTAAGCTGCAATATTGTCGACAAGAAGTGACCTACTTAGGTCATCTCTTATCGAAGGAGGGAAGGAGACTGACCCCAGAGAGAATTCAAGCCATTGCACAGTTGAGTGTGCCAAAGACACAGAGAGAAGTACGTGCTTTCTTGGGCATTACCTCATACTGTAGGCATTGGATCCCTAGTTTCTCCTTGCTGGCAAAACCTTTGTTAGCCTTAACATGCAAAGACACACCGAATCCTATCCCATGGTCTGAAGAGTGCCAGAAAAGTTTTGTGGAATTGCGTAATGCATTATGTTCAGCACCTGTGTTGGGTACTCCCGACTACAGTAAACCTTTTACATTGTATGTGCACGAGAAAGATGGATGTGCGTTGTCCGTGTTAACACAGCCTTTTGGCGACAGACCGCGCCCATGCGCGTATTTTTCATCCACTTTGGACCCTGTAGCGAGGGCATTGCCAAGCTGTCTGAGAGCGACAGCTGCTGCAGCGATGTCTATCCGACAATCTGCTGGTCTGGTAATGGACAACACATTGATCGTTATGGTTCCACATGCTGTAGACACATTATTGAATAGAACCAAGACACAACACTTGACTAGTGCACGCCTATCGGGTTACGAACTTACACTGTTAGCGAATCACATACACATAAAACGATGCAATACGCTGAATCCAGCTACGTTGTTGCCGATTCCAGCAGACTCAGATGAGATTGAGCAACATGACTGTCTGTTTAGAACGGAAGAAGAGACGAAAGGAAGAGTGGATCTGAAAGATACTACCCTGACTGAGTGTGATGGTACTTTGTGGGTAGATGGTTCATGTTTTAAGCTCCCTAATGGTGACACGACTGCTGCATATGCTATCACGACTTTACATACGGTTGTGGAAACTGCACGAGTGCCACATAATTCGGCCCAAGCAGCAGAATTAATCGCCCTCACGAGAGCATGTGTGTTATCTGAAGGAATGAGAGTGAATATATATACAGATAGCCAGTACGCCTTTGGCGTGGCTCATAATTTTGGACGTTTGTGGAAGGAGCGTGGGTTCCTGACGTCACATGGAGCTAAAATTCAGAATGGCAAGTTGTTGAATGATCTCCTTGAGTCACTGACCCTACCGTTGCAAGTTGCGATCATGAAATGCAGTGCGCACAGGAAAGTCACAGACGATGTTGGTCGTGGGAATGCGTTTGCTGATGAGACCGCGAGAGAAACCGCACAGAATGTGAAGACTAGAATGTATGTTGCAGGCCCCGCAAGATGGGTTAATGATGTAGGAATGTGTGAGAACACAATAGAGAGTGTGAAGTCGCTTCAAGCTGAAGCCACAGAGGAAGAGTTAAGCAAGTGGAGAGAGAGTATGGGTAAGTTGGATGAGAATGGTTGCTGGACTGATCTGACAGAACATAGGCGATGGTTGTTGCCTGACGCGTATGTGCTTCCAGTAGTTACTATGGCGCATGGAATGGCACACATCAGTACGAAAGGTATATGCAAGTTGTTGGCTCCAGTATGGCAGAATGCTGGGATTCCCAAGTGTGCAGAGAACGTGGTCAAGAATTGTATGGTATGCTTGAAGTACAACCCTGGTAGGGGAACCCCAACTCCGGCCGGTCACTTTGCGCCCCCATCATGTCCATTCGAAGTTTTGCAGCTGGACTTTATTCACATGGAAAGATGCAACAACCTGAAATATGTACTAGTGGTTGTTTGTGCTTTCTCAAAATGGATTGAGGCTTATCCTCTAAAAGATAACACTGCCCTATCCACAGCCAAAGCCCTTGTGAAGGAGTTTTTCCCCAGGTTTGGAATGCCGAGAGTGGTCTGGTGTGATAATGGGAGTGAGTTCGTGGGTAAAGTGATGAAGAATGTATGTGAAGGTTTAGGCATCCAGCAGAAGTTCCACGCTGCAAATCACCCCCAATCAGCTGGATTGGTAGAGCGCTACAATGGAGCCTTAAAGCTCAAGTTGGCTAAAATTCAGGCTAGCACTGGTCTTAAATGGCCTGATGCCCTGCCTCTAGCACTCCTGTCCACCAGAATGACAATACACTCACGAGTGGGACTTAGCCCCTACGAGGTGGTCTTTGGCCGCCCGGCTAATGTATGGGGTGTGCCAAGGCCCACGAAATTCAGTGAGATAGAGCATCCAGTGCTGCTTGATTACCTGTATGATTTGACTGTTAAACTGCGTGTTTTGCACCAACAGGTACATGATACTCTTCCCCAAGCCTCTGAACCTCCTGGACACCCTATCAACCCTGGTACGTGGGTGCTAGTGCGGAACTTCCAGCGCAAGAGCAACGACGAGCCCCGCTGGCTTGGCCCTCATCTTGTTCTACTATCGACAAGGTCAGCGGTGCGAGTGAAAGGGAAGAAGCACTGGGTTCATGGTACCCACTGCAAGGTAGTCCCCTTGCCTTTGCCATATGACCGGTGGGTCAAAGAGGGTATCACCGACTCTGAGACAGACACTGTACTCCGTTTCACACCATTCAGTGATGCACGCCTAAGAGGCACAGTTTCAGACCAAGAGAGTGACGATATTCTGCAGGAAGCTGTGCCACCATCGAATCGATTGGACACCACTGAGCCTGAACTTTTGTTTCGAGACCAAACGGCACCTGGCCGTCTACGTTATAATTTGAGACCTAGGCCCATGGACAAATAAAGATTTCCTCACTATTTCCTTTTTGACATTTTTTACTCTCCTATCTGAAAGACTTTCTTGATTTTTTGTTTTTCGAACCACCATCCGGGTTCTGCCGCAGGGTCGCGGTGTCAAGACTTTGGGGTACAGGCCGAAGGCGTTAGGTCGACGGTTCTGGTTGGTCTAGGGCGTTTCCCTGGACTGGCAGGCGTACTCCTCAGCAGAAGAAACTCACCCGCCGCGAGCGGCCCGAGTAGAGGATGGAGTTTTTTAAGATGGAGAGACCGATCGAGGAAATGAGCTCTAAAACCAGGATGTGTGGAATTGTAAAAAGTAAATGTTTTGTCTTTTTGTGCCTTTTTATACTGTGTAGTATTATGATGTTTATTGTAGGACTTGTGTTCCTCTCCGCTCAAAAGCCTATTGCACCCACTCAACAGCCTATATTCCTTTCTACTGCCTCCTCTCACTCTTTTCACCCCCTGCCTGAGCACGAACAGACCAGACGATCGGAATTCGTAAATAACTCGTTTATCCAGCTCTTGCACCAGCTAGTAGTGAATACGACCAATTGCTGGGTCTGTGGGTTAATGCCACATACCATTAACAAGGGTATTCCCTACCTGGTGTTGCCGTATAGTTCAAATGGATCATCATGGGCATTCCAGACCATGTTTCTCTATGCTCTGGAGACGTACTCCCCTCGCCAACCGCGTTCCATCAGACCCATCACCAATAATAAGGCTTTAATGAAAGGAGTTGCCGATATGAGTAGGGATATCAATGCATACTCGTCCATTCCCAAAGAAGAGTTGAGACCTTATGTAGGATGGAACGCGACAGGGTATAGTATTAGTCTGGGTGAAAGACAGCGACAAATCTCATCCCCAATCTGGGTCGTACCCCACATGGGTCGGTTCTGCTTACAGGGTAATGGTCAGAACCCTAGGGCTCAACTGGGTAGAAGTGACTGTACCGAAACGTACACTTTCCCGTCACAGTTTTCCCCAGCGTTTCTAGCTGCCCAGAGTACCTATTTCATCTGTAATAACCGAGCATATACATGGTTGCCCCCTGATTTCTCGGGCACATGTTATATTGCGAATCTGCTACCGCCTACCTTCACTGCTGCCTCTGATTATCACAAGACCAGAGTTGTGAGAGGTGTAATTAGTAAGGAGGACACTGCCGGTCAGGAAGCAGGAGACTTCTTCTTGGGTTTCCTGCCGTTTTGGGGACCTATGGTCAATAGTAGGAACCTGAGACAGCTGACGCGTGTGGTTGAATCCACTATCAATGTAACGGCTGGTGCCCTTAGTAATCTGACAGCTGAGCTCCAAGCGGACCGCCTTATGACTCTACAGAACCGCATGGTCCTAGACGTTATTCTTGCAGACCGCGGTGGGGTATGCAAGGTCATCCAATCCAGTTGCTGCATTTTCATTCCAGACAATGCTCCAACGGTGTATCAAGCCATCTCCAAACTCCATAAAATATCTGAAGCCATACATGTGGATAAGGGAGATTGGTCATTGATGGGATGGTTCTGGGAACTGATATCTGCCTGGGGTTGGAAAGTTCTGATGGTCATTGGAATGATCTTAGCCATTCTTTTCCTGCTCTGCCTGTGTATACAGTGTGCTCCTGCGATATGTGGTCTCTGTGCTACCTTATGTGTAAGGAAACCTGTATCGAGAGACGAGCTAAGTAATAGGATGATGCTACAGCAACATCTCCATGACTTTGCGAACATTGACCTGGACTCGGATTAAGATGAGTATAGGGATTGCCTATGTAAGGGCAAAAGGAGGGTCTGTCGTACTTTAATATTCGGGACCGCGTAGGGGACAGGGCCCTACCCCTGTCTATGTGGTATTAGCGAACCGCAAATGGTAAATGCGGCATGTACGAGTGCTTTACTCGTTGTTCTAGCCCTGAATGCACTGTGTACACGTTATTCTGCTTCACTACGCGGGTTCCATTTTGGAAGCAGTGGCCATCTTGTCATTGCCCTCACATAGGCTATAATGGAGCAAATACGGACCTCTCAGTACATGTGCTTTCCCGTGACTTCTCGGTGACCTGGGCAGCTGGCTCTGCTGCCCCGGGTCAAACCGGTCTCACGAGCTCCCCTTCCTCCGTCCACCTGTGATTAGCATCAGGGCTCGACCCATCATAAAACCCTTCTCATCCTACACAAACCCCCGGCTAATCTCTTCCACACCTGCTTGTTCCTGCTTTATGACTTGTTTCCCAAAACAGGAGATGCTCATGTTTATTGGGGGGTCTACTGACATCTAACGTGGGATCGCAACCTTATTGTGTAAATCATTGTGAGTTGGCCGAACTGGAATGTGGGATGGTCATCATGACTCTGCCTTTTCTTCGTAATGTACACTGTTATATTGCCGTTTCATAAAACTCAGGAATGTATGCTTGAGGCCGAAAAAGGCCTATTTAAGATGTAGTCCGTTCCTATGATTTCCAGCAGTCTCCTGAGAACATACACGCTGTTGTACTTCTAGGATACCTGTCATTGGTCTGCAGCCAATAAACGATTCTTTGACTTCACCCAGAAGACTCTGTGTTTCTGTAGGTCCGGAACAGGGTGAAACCCCGAAGTCATAGGGTGTGTGCCCCTGCACCGCTGGGTCTAAAATACCCAGTACTTCACCTGGGAGGTCACTAGGGGTACTGATTGTTGAAATGAGGTGATTATAGAGTCCAACAAGTTATTTACTGAGGCTGTAACTACATTTAGTGAGTGAGCTGCCTATGTACTTGGCTCAGTCTTTACAGCTTTAATGTTGAGATGTTTTTCGATTACATTAAGTCGGTCCTTTATTCGTTCCAGATTAGCCATTAAGGGCAATGTAAATGACCTAAGGCGTTCGTCCAAAATCTTAGTGAAATCTGTCATGAATCCCCTACTACTATTCTCAATATCTAAGTTGATACAATCGTTTCTTCTCTCCCCCATGTCCTCATTGTCTAGGTGGATAACATTAACTCCAATTTGATCCAACCCAGGTGCAAGATTACTATTTCTCGGTAGTTTTGCCTGTTGCCGACTACCATGTGGGGTATTCTTGGCCTTCCTTTTCCCTGAAATAGTCTTGCTACGATTAGTTTTCATGTCCGCAGGTAGAGGGGCTGGAGAAATCGTGAGACTATCTACTACAACTGACCCATTTGGAATCACATGGGGATGCGAATAGTCCAATGGAGCATCGATAAGGGCAGATTCCACTACAGATAAGGATGGAGAGACTGTTGGCCTAATTGGGTCCAAAGACAATCTTCGCTCAACTGATTCAATTTCCTTAGCAACAGCTGACTCTACCTGTTTCAGATAGCCATCAAGGGTCCCCATACCTGCCACCCTCATGCCTAATTTGGTATGCACCTTAGCCATATTAATGGGTTAGGTATAACTAATAAAACAACCCCCTCAAAAACACAAACAAAGAATGAATCACAAAAGACAAATACGTAATCCTGTGATACCCTTACAAAACGGATGGCCGCAATATATACACAGGTTGAAAAGGGATTGTCCCAGCCCAGCCTCCTCAGGCCTCTGAGGGCCTAAGAGGGCCCGCCCTTTGCCCGGGCTTAGCCCGGCTCTGCCCGCGCGCGTCCCGCGAGGCGGGAGTGGGGAGGTGGTTTTAAATGTCCGGTGTGGGAGGAAGGGGCCGCTGGTGCTGACGCTGCCCCGCTACCTCCTGGTGTTTGTAGTCCTGCTGGGCACTTCCCCACACGTTATTCACTCCCGTGGATGGCCTCAAATACGCTGCACGTACCGCGAAGCGGGAGGCGCAAGGTAGTTTTAAATGTCCGGTGCGGGAGGGAGGGGCCGCTGGTGCTGACGCTGCCCCTCTACCTCCTGGTGTTTGTAGTCCTGCTGGGCACTTCCCCACAATTTATTCACTCCCGTGGATGGCCTAAAAAACGCTGCGTCAAGGAGTGACTCCCCTGCTTGGTAGGCACCTGAAACTCTAATCACGGTTGCAAACTTTCCCGCTCCCGCCGGAGTCCGAAGTCCCTGCGACCCCAGAAGTGGATTTCCTGACCTCTCGTTGGCCATTTTGAGTCCACAGCGAAGCTGTGGCGTCTGGACCCCACGAGTGACGAGGAACTGCAATACCTAGGAACCGTGCACTATTGTCGAGTGCAACCCCTTCACGACGTTCAACGAACTTGTACTTTGGACCATTTGTGGCCCAAGCCTCCAGAAGGTTTTGCAGCAACAATCAGAGGCCTACCGTGTCCCGAGTGACCGTGGGCTCCTGTGAAGCATTTCCTCAAGAGGCGTCTTTGTGATCCCTTGCCCGTTGGCTAGCGGGTCCCCCGAAGACTTTCTTCTCAACTCAAAGGGCTCCTCTGGTTGCTCCAGGCCTGCCCTCACTTACCTTCACTGGGTGAGTCTCTCAGACCTTGCTGGTCACCATCTACTTTCTTCACTATACACAAGACTTGCTTTTGCCAAGGCTTGATGGCTCCAATCCGGTTGTCAACACCGCCATCAGCTGCAGACGTCATGGGACACTCCGAATCCAGCTGCTGGTCATCTTCGATCCCTCCTGGACCTCGTGAGTGAAGAGTCAAAACACCATCGATGACCTGGAATCACCCGACATCCGCGGGCATCCATCTTCCTTGCCCTGGGTCACTGGCAAGTGACTGTGAACACTGTCCCTTCAATTTTCAGGTCTTCTACATCTTGAATCCAGGCTTGGATTCCACCGGACACTTCTTCAGTCGCCGCAAGCAGCAAGTCTTCTTTGGTCTCCATAGAAAACAGCGACGCGACCCGACACCAAAAGACACCTATGCACCCGGCTTCCCTGGGTGAGGTAACTCGTGCACTCCGGTGCCCTTGTGTGTGTTGGCCCTCGAATTACTTACCTTGTAAGTGGCTTCCTTGTAAACTTCCTCGAAGTACCCTAAAACTTTAAAAATCAAACCGCGACTTGCTCCATTGTAATCAATAGGGAACCCGTGTCTGTATTCACACACTGCACGCGTCTCCCGTGGGCCTGTTACTTACCTGCTAACACTGCAGTCTTGAAGCCCAAGCAATTCTACAGGCCCTAGGCCTTGTCATTTTGCAAGTCGACTTTCCTAACCCATTTTTTTAGTATATGGTCTGGTACGCCCCTAGGGCCCCCGCCATATTTGTGCTTAACTTATTGTGAAACGTTGATATTTGAATGTGTACCTGGCTTCTAATCTCATAAAGAGATTAGTAGAGTGTGTCTAGAAATAAATACATATATATTTGATATATATACCTGTGTGGTGCCCTTTCATTTGGTAATTCAAGAGATTATAAGGTAAAACAAGCTGCTTTACATTCCTCTGAGACTTAGGCTGAAGGCTGCTCTCCACAGCTACCACTAGGATAGCTTTCTTTAAAAGGTTGTCTTAAACCTATCTACCATTAGAGTCGAATTGGACGGGTGCAAGGTGGCCACTATAACTAGTGACCAGCATATGCTAGGCCAACTTCTCACACTTACGCATACAGTCCCTTTCACACACACACATGTTAACCTATAGAGCCACTGACTCACCCATGTACTCATCCATACATGCAGTTACACACACCCTCATCCACCCACACAGACATTGAGACACCCATACACGTACTCAGACAGCCAATCACTCACCCATACAGAAACTCTCCTACCCACTCACACCTATACAACCACTTAGACACCAACTGACAGACCAATACAGTCACTCATCCATATATTCACTAAGACACCTAATCACTCAAATATACAGTAAGTCCCGCATCCACTGAATCATCCATACAGGCACTCATGCTCACATTGATTCACCAATACACCTTGGTATATATATTTAACACTCAAAAACACTAAATGAGTGAATAAAAATGAGTGTTTTTATTGGGGGTAATGTACTAATATTTACAATGTCCCAGATGAGTAGAACATCCATGGAAGAAGGAGTCATTTATAAAACCACATGTGAAATCCAAACACCACACTCTGGCATTATAGTGCGATGCTGTTTATTGATAAACTGTTTTAATTAAACTTTATAAAAGAGCATCATCTCATTCAGAGAAAAAATGAACTCATGAAATAGGGCAAAAGTGTTTGGTAGTGAACTAAAGAGGCCTGAGGAGAATTTAAGACTAAACGGTTTTGAAATTCGGCGCGCTAGCTGCACGATTCTGAGCAGTGCTTTGGGTCCCGGCACTCTTTCTTTCACAAATTAAGTACTGGCCGGTATTTGCCTGTGGCATTTTGTTGTGATTCAGGAAGAAATTTACACAGCCAAAACTGCGTGCAAAGGGGAATGCCATACAGTATTATTCCTGATGAGTTCAAACCTACTAGCAGATAATGCTTCTCATTTTCTGTAACTCGCTTGACAAAACAGCCAACCTCTTTAATGGTCTAATGCCTCTTCCCATTTTCCTAACTTTTTGCCAAAGTCATTATTCCATGTGCCCCTTGCCTACCATCCCCTAGCTGATTTTACTGACCAACGGTCCCCCTTTGAGGCTGGCGAGCTTAGAGGTAATGTGAGGGTGCAATACCACAGACTGTCAATAGGTGTCCCTTGGGACCTCTTTGGCAACATAAGGTGCTGCACCCTGCAACATGAATAGAGGATATAGCACAGCGGTGAGAGCTGCAGACTGGGGAGCTGTGGATCCATGTTTGAGTCTGGTGTTGGCTCAACATCATGTGATTATGGGCTGATTCTTTAATTTCCCTCTGAAAAGCTGCGCTATAAAAATGAAAGCTACTAATTTAAAATAATGATAAATCAATGCAGCAATCTCGGAGGTAGGGGCGATCAAGCAGTGTTGTGCGAGGGGGGTTGGACAGATGGCAAAAGGAGATTATATGAGGGCACTGCACTGCAAATAATGCGTCACTTAACCAAACAAAACAAGCATTGGCATAGCCAATAGGTCTCGCTTTTGGGACCTTATAAGTATTTAGTTATGCAACTGTTGCATGACTAAACACTTATAAGGTCCCAAAGGTGAGACCTATTGGCTATGCCAATGCTTGTTTATCCAGGGTGCACGCGCAGTCACCAGGGACGCCATCTTGTGCACAGCTAGTCATGCTCACCGCCGGTGCCACACCTCGCCAGCTGGCCCTGCTACTCGCCATTCGCGCCTTTGCCATCCAAGGTAAGAGGTTTACTTCTTTCGGTGAAATAAGGGCGTTGGCCAGTGCCCAGGGAAGCAGATATGCCCTCCAGTGGCTACGTTCAGATCCAGCTAAAGGGACACTTGGCTAGGCTGGACACTCCGTGGACCTGGGCATCCAGTGCACGGATCTGTATTTGACATAATTTTTACAGTTTAGTTGCCGTTTCGGAACGCTCAGCCTTTCATCCTTCTGAGGATGGTAAAATGAGTAGTGCAGTGCAAGTGTGCATGTTAGGCTGAAATATGCTAAAGTAGTTAATTTGAGATGCGGTGTGTTGCAAGGATGATGCCCAAGGTATAGGTTGAGATGTGTGCCAGTGTTAGGTTGAAATGTGCTCCAGTAGTTAATTTGATATGTGGTGCGTTGCAGGGATGATGCCCAGGGTCTAGGTTGAGATGTGTGCCAGTGTTAGGTGAAATGCGCTGTAGTTAATTTGAGATGTGGTGCATTGCAGGGACGATGTCCAGGGTCTAGGTTGAGATGTGTGCCAGTGTAAGGTTGAAATGTGCTCCAGAGGTTAAAGTGTGATATGGCCCAGTGCCCAGGTTAACGTGTGGTCTGACTGGGAGGTGCTGCAGTGGTTATGTTGAGGTGTACAGATGTTCTTTAGTGGCCCAGATAAGAGATGTTCAGTGGCTGAGAGGCAGCGTGGACTAGTGGCAACATTGGGGGTGATCACTTCAGTGAGGGGTTTGACACGGTGTGTACCTGTGCTCCAGTGGTTGC
Source organism: Triturus cristatus (assembly GCF_964204655.1). NCBI lineage: Eukaryota > Metazoa > Chordata > Amphibia > Caudata > Salamandridae > Triturus > Triturus cristatus. The sequence continues at coordinate 387,366,132 of NC_140579.1, read as the reverse complement.
CTTCGGGTGAACGTTAGTGGTTTCATTGACATTAAGTCCTGTGGCTAAACTGGGAAGCTGTGAAGTTGTTAAATTTAGGTGTGGTATAATAGATATAATGAGAAGTGATGTAGTGGATACGATTATATGTGGTGCCATGGCAAGGAGTATGTGTGTGTAGTCGAAAGGGTGATTAAATGTGGTATAGTCCAGTGTCGTGTGCACGGTACATCACACCACCATTTAAAACGTGTATTCATGTGGTGTACGTCTACCTGCTCCACACGCCTGCCTGCCTACATCACCAGGGACTTCTGCTCCCACCAAGCCACTGCCAACAGACAGCGCGTGGCTAGGTCTCTGCCACCTTTTACTCACATGACCGGAGAGGGGCTGAGTGCTGTGTGCTCCAGCAGAGGTGGGTATCCACGCTTGGGGTGCAGCAGTGGGTGTCCACGCTTGGGGTGCGGCAATGGTTGCGGGGGCTGTGGCGGCCGGGCGGTGATATCTTGTGCATCAGGGCTTTTATCTCACGAGCGGAGACTGAATGCTCCCAGGATCCAGTCAGAAGCCAGGCCTTCCTTGCAGGCTTTCTTCTTCCATGTAATCCTCTCTCTGAGGGAAAGTAGTGTTTACTGAAATAAAGGCACATTTTGCCAGAAATATGATGCTAAGCCTCTTAACTTTAATGGCCCAGAAATTGTCGGACTAAGAAGGTAAACAGACTTAGCGTTTAAGACGGAGAAAGTCAATTGTCCATAGGTCGGACCTCCGGTTGCCGCAGCCGGAGAGCAGGCCTCAGACGGCCGCTCTATTTCCCCTCACAGGCTCCTGTTGGCTTTTGGCTTTCTTAGTATGAAACTGATATATCTCGCGACTACTCTAAGGGTGTCTGGTTACTGGGAGAAAACTGAGTGTTTCCGAGGATGGGAACTGTAAGGCATCAGAGCGCCTGAGTGAAATGGAGAGATATACTAACAGAGGACAAGAACACGAGCATGGGAGGGAGAGACAGACAAGCATTGAAAGCGTGCGTCATCGCGATCGCTCTGAAAGTGATCGCGATCACTTTCGCTTTCAGAGCGATCGCGATGACTCGCGCTTTCAATGCTTGTTTAGAAATGGCAATGCTGAGCACCTGTAGGACCCGCCCCACTTTAAAGCCCTGCGTATGACAATATGAACGAAGCATGTGAACAGATACAAATACTATACCTCTGTAGAAAGTATGCATGTTTACCTGCTAATAAATACAAATCATAATTTTCTCCCGGGTGCTTAACATGCCCTGAATCTCTGCTTTAAAAACAGACTTCTCAATGAAACACTATGGCTGCAGATCATACTTTCTGTCACCAACCTGAGCTCACGTCCACAAATGCTGCAATCTTATCAGCAGCCCGCCACACGTTAAACCACTGGTTTAATAATCTCCCTGCCAATAGGCTACTTAGGCAGTGGACACACAGGTTGTTGTTGGTTATTCGGGAGGTAAGCGCAGCTGACTTACGGCTTGACACCATCTATGCTGGAGGGCATTTCTCCTGTTGCCACAGTAAAACTATTTATCATTTCACCCAACAAGCCATGCAATGAGGTTTTATTGCGCACAAACCACAGAGGCTTTGAGGAGGAAATCGGATAATCAACAATGGTGCAGATCGGAGCTTCCGAATCCCCTCTACTTCCACGGACGGAGTGATCACACAGTCACACGCGCACACACACATCACATGCTGGTGGGGCCCATTACACCAACATTCATCCTAACCACTCTATCCGTTGCCCTGTAAAGGAGAAACACTTCCACAAAAACCTATCCAATCTGCCTGTACTTTGAGGTCAATGGCATCTGCTTAGTTGCTTATTAATCTAGCAAAATACATTTCAAAGAATACACAATAAATTCAATAAACATGACCAGAAATAATCACCCGACACAGAAATTCAAACAATTATTTCTTTATCTAAAATTGTAAGAAAAGCCAATTAAATGCAAATTCATTTCTCTCATATTTACCTATTCTGTCTAAATGTCAGATCCTAAGTCAGAACCGGTCCTCTGTAGAAGAATTAGAATTTCCTGCCATCATGTAGAGTCATCGTCCTCTCCGTCAGCATAGGGACCTCGGATCATCTGCTCGGGAAGAAGTGACGCTAGACCTCTCTAGCCTACTATTATTTATACTAAAATTTACATTCTATAAAGTAACAATTCTTTGTTCAGAACGGATGAATGGCGGAAATAATGTCATCTTAGTACATTTTCGATATTGTGCGAGATTTTCTCACACCTAGATTGTCCCAAATAATGAATAGCAGAATTGAATGTCCATGACTAATTCGATACATCTACGGATGTCTCTACTAGGTAAATGTGTTTCAATAGTGAGTTCATTACAAGTTCATGTGCAACATCTCCATCTTCCAGGGGCACTTGGCTGCTTTCCTCGACTTGTCATCATGTTTATGGCTTTTCAGTTCATCGGAGGTGCAAGGTCACAGGCAGAGCGAAGCCTTTTTGTAAATTTCCATCTACTCGAGTGCAGGTTGCAGATGGTAGCCATTTTCGGGTAGGCCATATTGGACAACTTAAGTGAAAATAAACATAAACAAAATGACTGCACGAAAAAGATTATACAGTGTTATTCCCCTGCTGATACCCTTATGTGTGTGTATTTATCTAGCCATTTGCGACATCAAAAGCCATTAATGCATATTAATTATAAGCGCAAACACAATAACATCACATAAGCAATATCGATTTCTGTCAGTTTGCTCACCAATTTAGTTCACTTATTATTTTAGCCATGCAATAGCATTACCCCGTGTAATTCTTTTGTTAATAAGGTTGGTTAGACAACATTCGACAAACTTTTAATAATTAATAATTAATCAGTAGTACTTTTAGTTATAACATGCGAAAATGAAACAAGTATTCGGTTTTAAAGTAAAAACCCTGCTCCATCAATCCCCCCTTCGGTGATATATAATCACCACAAAAATCAAAACCCCAAAAATCAATTTAGTTTCCCCTTTTGGAAGAATTCAAAATATCTTCTTGTTCATGTTTTAAACCCTTGTTTCCATCTCATCTTCCCTTTTAGTGTCTATATACATGCTTTCTCTTAGCTCTTCTAATTCTATTTCTTGTGGATCTCTTTCTGGTTTGTTTTGTCTCCTTTTAACATTTTCTTTTGTGATTTTCTTTTTATTTCTTCTATATCTACAACACATACATCCTAATCTAAGGATCAATAATGCAACAATTACACAGGTTAATGAAAATAATATCTTACCAAAAATGATACTACCTATTTTAGCTACAAAGTTTTTGATAGCAATCATCTTATTAGCCATTTTAGTCCAGATACTTTCAGCTTCCAGTGGTACTAATTCTTCATGCAAATCAGTAATATTTTTGATATAAACTTTTAGATCTTTACTTTCGTCAGGAATGTAAGTGCAACAATGTTGAACTTTCAGCATTCCACAGACTCCACCCTCTTTTGCCAAAAGAATGTCAAGGGCAAGTCGATTTTGCATCGCCATAGCACGCAAAGCAACCATTTCTGTATTAACCAAAAGAAAGCCTCCAGCGGTGCTTGTTGACAAGCGATCCACCACTGTTGATAGCTTCCGTATGCCAAATGCATTTAAAGAAATTCCCACTGCTGGAATTAAAGCTCCAAAAATATCTCCTACAATTTCTGTCCATGTTTCTCTTCTATAGCGTGTTAATGTATTAGAATGTTCAGCATCATCTACTCTATCCATGTGAAAAATCTTTGGAAAGACCAGGCCAACATAACATGTACCAAACCAATGGTCAGGCAAACGGTAATAAGCCTTGTTCCCACAAATATAATACACTCCCGGGAAAACTGGATCTTCTCCTCCTCTAAATCCCCATCCGGTTGCAATAAAGTATGTATCATGGCACTCACTAGTCCCTATGAAATAATAATCATACTGGGATCTCTTCCTGGTAATGCACAGTTTTCCTTTCTGTGGGGCATCTATAGCCATAGTTGGACTGGCTCCATTTTTCAACTCCTTTTCTTTCTCAATATCCCACATTGTGTCACTCATTTTATGCCCTTCTGCTTTCTTGTGCATGTTCAATCTTCTTCTTTCAACCATGTCTAAAAAATTCTTCTCTTCTCCTTTCAAACTGCAAGTTAAATTATTTCTAAAAACATATTCTAATGTTAATTCTTTTGTTTCTAAAAAAATCTCACCTAAAGTGTTAGCTTCTTTTGCAGGATTCAGTGCTTTATTCATAGGCAGTTGCCCAAGAATATTATCTATATTAGACATATTATAATCTAATTTCCCTAACTGATAAAATATACTAATCAGCACACTACAGGAAATTCCATACTTAGCCGGAAGATGATGATAAGTCACTCCTTCCGAAACAGAGGCAGGTAATTGCATACAGACGTAGCAATCCCTTACTTCCATTGTCTTTACGTACTCATACAGCAATTTAGAAAAAACATTGCTAGAAAAATCATTAATTGACCTATCCTTATGTATATGTATATTACTAGTTCTGGTCGGTACTATTTTCTGTGAACTTTTCCCTATATTAGTTTTGTTCTCAGTATGACCTTCTAAAGTGTCTATAGTGACTCTAAATGAAATCAGTAGAGCAAGTACGCTCCAAAGCAGCATTAATAAACCTGTACAGCAGCAGCACATTTTGCACCATCTTTTCAGAAAGGTACATCTACTTTTATTCTCAGTGTTAGCCATTTTGTTAATTTGACCGTGTCTTTTGACTTAGCCTCTTCTACTCCTCTACTGAACTTTTAAGGGCAGCAAGTACCCAACAGATTATTACAATCTACTAATTTTCAGTATTTCTTTTTCTTCTCTTCTCCAAGTGATTTTCCTTGGATTTACTCAATTTGGATTTTCATCACTTTTCACTGTCTCTTCATCATCATCAAACTGTATCAGGTCCTGAACATCCGTCTCTTCTCCAATGTCGGACAAGATAACTCTCAGGATTCCCACAGCTTCTTCTTCAGCAACCTCCTTCAGTAAAGCCTCCTCTGGACTTCCTTGGCTGTCCGCCTCTTCTCCTTGTTCAGGCAGTGCCACATACGTCCATTCCGGTGACTTGTACCTCTGGTTTGGTTTTCTTATTCTTTTAGTTCTCTCAGGTATCTTTGTTTCTTCTTCTTTGGTTGGATTTTGACTAGACACTTCGTTCACTTGTTCAGCTTTCGAAGAGTTAACTCGTGTCAGTCTGTACCTTAGTCTCTTTATCTTATTTGGCCAAAGATCTCCTTTAGCATTTCTCTTTTGTTTTCCTTCTTTATTGTTTCTTTCTCCAAGCCAACTTCTCTTTCTCAGAACTCGTCCTCCATGTATCTCGATGTCACTTTCATCAGACTCTGTCTCGGTTGCCTCTTGTCCATCAACAGCTTTCTTTTCTCCAACAACTTCCTTTTCTCCAACAGTTTCTTTTTCCACCAATTGAGTTTTCCCTACTTCTGTCCCTCCTCGGGTCTCCGACACGCAATCTTCTTGCTGTCTACTTGTCCCTTCACCTAGCTGGTTGTTGATGTTCCCTACACCTCCTCGGGGTTTTTCGCAATCTGTCCCTTACTGTCTTTGTCTGTCCCTTTTTCTTCAATATTTATCTCAGGTGGAACTTGTCCAATTTCCCCTTGTGATTCAGGTGTCTCTTCTGTTGGAATGTTCTTTTCTTTTCTTTCTTTCTTTTTGTGTTGGTCACTGTCAATTGGAACCTCAGGTAATTCTTCTGAGTCTGAACTTGTTTCTGCAGTTTGCACTGTTCTCTTCAGAACCTCTTCTGGTGGGATGAAAATTTCCCTGGACTCACTTTCCCCACTTTCAGGATTCTTTTTCCTTCTTACTGTCTCACTGTTTGCATCATCACTGGAATCTGATTCTTCAAAGTATTCTTTTCCAGTACCATCTCTTGGATTTGGAACTCTCAGTGTGTGGCTTGCATGCATCCAATTTTTCACTCCAGCACACTTTACAGCAGTTGTTGTGGTCAAGATTACTTGTCTTGGCCTTCCCCACCTTGGAACCAGGCAATTTCTTCTTCTGTGGACTTTTATCCTTACCCAGTCCCCTGGGCTCAGATCATGGGCTGGTTTCTTTTCAAGTGTGGTGGCGTCTTCTCCAACCTGGTGAAACACAGAATGAACTGCGTCAGCCAGGCCTTTACAGTAATCCAAAATCATGTCATCAGTTATTGTCATTAACTTGTTGACTGGTACATATGCATGCCTCATTGCACGTCCCATGATAATTTCATGTGGACTCAAACCTGTCGTTCTGTCTGGAGTAGACCTAATGGTCATCAGGACTAGAGGCAAGACATCAGGCCATTTCATTCCTGTGGCTAAGCACATTTTGCCAATTCTGTTTTTGATGGTACCATTCATTTGTTCAACCACCCCAGAAGCCTCTGGTCAGTAAGTACAATGTAGCTTCTGCTGTACACTCAATGCTTCACAGATCAAACCCATGATTTCATTATAAAAATGTCCTCCTCTGTCTGATTCAATGGTTACTGGGAACCCGTACCTTGGGATGAACTCTCTCAACAGTAATTTGGGCACTGTTACCCCATCATTTCTTCTTGTTGGATAGGCCTCCACCCACCTGGAGAACAAACAGACCACCACCAGGACATACCTCAATCTGTTGACTGGGGGCATTTCAATGAAGTCAATCTGCATTCTTGTGAAGGGTCCCCCTCTCTGCCTATTGTTCCTAGGCTCACTACTGTTTTCTTTCCAGGATTGAATTGCTGACATATCAGACATCTCTGACAGAGACTTTCTGCTATCAGCCTGAACTTTGGACTGTATCAGGTTTGCTTAAAGGCTCTTATCATAGCATCCCTCCCCAAGTGTCCTTGGCCATGATACATCCTTGCCATTGTTGACAACAGGCTATTTGGCATGACTGGTCTTCCATCCCTGTAGACCCACACATGATCTTTTTCCCTTGGTGCACAACCTGCTTTCACCCAATCTTTCATTTCCTCGTCTCCTGCCTCATCCTGCAGCTGTTTTACTTCCTCCCATGTTCCCACCTCATTAGTAAACATTAATGAACAAGAAGACATTTCTCGCTCTTTACTCCTGTTAATTGAATGATTGATTCTTGCACAGTATTGTGCTATGTCATTGGCAAACTTGTTACCCACTGTTACAAAATCATCACCATGACCATGAGCAGCACATTTTACAACTGCTAGTTCTTTAGGCAGCTATATCGCCTCTATCAGTTTTCCAACCACTTCAGCATTCTTTATGGGAGTTCCACTTGAGGTCAGGAAACCTCTTTGTAGCCATAGCTGGCCAAAATCATGGACAACTCCGAAGCCATACTGGCTGTCAGTCATCACAGTCACTTTCACAATTCTCCCAATCTTGCATGCTTCAGTCAGTGCCACCAATTCTGCCACCTGAGCGGATTTAACTCCTTTCAAGGGTGATGCTTCCACAACTTCCGAGACTTTGCACACAGCATATGCAGCACTCAACACTCCTTCATCTGTTCTCAGACAAGATCCATCCACAAACAACACATGATCACTTTCAGGCAGTGGCAGATCTCTTATGTCTTGGCTTTGTACAGTAATCTAGTACATCCAGGCAGTCATGATCAACGTCATTTCTCACTCCCACACATTCAGCATCAGGCAACAGTGTCGCTGGATTCACATTCATGCATCTCTCCAGGCTTACATTGGTTGCACCAAGAATGACTTTCTCATATTTAGTCAGCCTACTATGAGACATGAACTGTGTCCGGCTCCTTGTTAAAAGGATTGCCACATCATGAGGTACAAATACCCGTACAGGGTATCCCATTATGATTCCCTCACTTTGTTCCAGACTTTTACAGGTAGCAGCTACTGCTTTCAGGCAACCTGGTAAACCCACAGCTACTGGGTCAAGAGTTGCTGAGAAATAGGCAATTGGCCTCCTCAGACGTCCATGTTTCTGGATTAACACTGAAAGTGCACATCCATTTCTCTCACTACAATACAGCTCAAATTCCTTTTCATAATCAGGCATTCCTAGGGCAGGAGCTTCACATAATCTGTCTTTCAGCTCTCTGAATGCAGCCATTTCTTCTAGGTTTAGTTCTAATGGGTCTTTCACCTCACTTTTGGTCAATTTAATCAATGGTTTGGCAATCAGGAAAAAATTACTTATCCACTGACGACAATAACCCACCATTCCCAGGAACATTCTCACCTCTCTTTGTGTCATTGGGGCTCTCATTCCTCTAATGATTTTGATCCTGTCAATGGTCACTTTTCTCAGGCCTTTGTCAATATTATGTCCCAGATACTGGACTTCTTTCTTACAGAACTGCAATTTGGCTGGAGATATTTTTAACCCTCCATCTGCCAAGTGATTCAGTAATGCAATGGTATCTACTTCACAAGCTTCACGTGTTTTTGATGCCACAAATAGGTCATCAATATATTGGACCAAGACTGAATTTTCAGGCATTGTCAGACTTTCCAGAGATTTCTTTAGCAATTGATTAAATATTGAAGGGCTCTCTGTATACCCCTGTGGAATTCGGCACCATGCCAAAATCCGTTCTCCAAATCTAAAAGAAAATATTGGCTGCCTGTCATGATGCAATGGGATTGAAAAGAAAGCATGACACAAATCAATTACCGTATACCATTCTGCATCATGGGGAATCTGATACAAAATCACTGATGGATTTGGCACAATAGGACAACATGGCACAACAATCTTGTTAATCTTTCTCAAATCCTGTACTATTCTGAACTTTCCATTAGGTTTCTTCAGTCCCATTATTGGCGAATTACATGGGCTGCTCAATATTTCTCTTAACACCCCCTGCTGAATCATTTTCTCGATTATGGGTGTTATTCCTTCAATTATTTCAGGTGTCAATCTGTATTGCGGTATGTTTGGGTAAACCACTCCCTCTTTTACAGTAATCTTTACTGGATCTACATTTCTCATCAAACCCACATCTTCTCCAGTAAAATCCCAAACTGCTGCTTTTACTGTCTGTTTCAACTCTGGGGGTAATGCATCTGGATTAAATATTGCATATGTTCCCAAAGCCTCACATTCTCTGTTATCCATGGTCATTCTGTAGAGAACATCCTCATCAGGTGTTTCAAAGGTTATTCCATCTGGAGTACAGAAAATAGTGCAATTCATCTTGCACAGCAGATCCCTGCATAGCAAGTTCACAGGACTAGTGTCACACACCACGAATCGGTGCATGTCTGAAAATTTCCCTATTCTAACCCTTACTGGTTCAGTAAGTAGAGTTTTAATCTGCGTGTTGGAAACACCAACTACTTGGATAGCTTCATCCGAGAGAGGAAGATTCTTTATATCAGCTGACCTGACAGTTGATCTCGTGGCCCCTGTGTCAACTAGAAAAGTGACACTCTCACCATTGATTTTTCCATCCACAAAAGGCCCTGCCTGGTCTATTTCTAGAGTTGCGCCAAGTACGCACTCCTCTTCCTCTCTTCGGCAACGTCAAAAGTCTCCCTCGGAGTCACTTCCCTCATTCTTCAGCCAGTACTGAGAAACTGCGCTTGCGCGTTTTGGCTTGATTACCTGCTCTTCATCGTAGAATCCCGACTCTTGGCTGTACTTCTGAGTTCCTCTTCTCTGTGGCAAGGGTGGTTTTGGCACCTGATTCTGCTGCTTATCAGCCTTCTGCTGTTGCCGATGCTGACCACACCCCTCACTCTGCACCTGCGAATTCAATGATGAATTATCATCATTAGTAGACGTGGATTCTTACACTCGGATTTCCAGTGCCCTAATTTTCCGCAGTTGTGGCATGGAAACTTTTTCTTGGCTTCCTCGATATTTCCCTTTCCTTTTCCTGGACCAAACCTGGGCTTATTTCCTGGATTATTTGCCTGTTCAACCAACTGAGCTTCCTGTATTTCTGCAACTTTCACCTGTGCCCACATTGCCTTTTCTTTTAGCTTTCTCTGCTTTGCCTCAATCTCATCACTGAAGTATTTTGCATGTCTCAGAATCTCATCAATCTTCTTACTCTGCCAGTCTACGGTGTGCTGCCGTATCATTTCACTGATTTCAGGCCGCAAACCGTACACAAATTATACACAAAATGACTCAGATCCTTGTCACCCAGGTGTTCATCTCCACTGAACTGCTTAAAATCTAGTATCAGTCTTTCATAGTAAGCATGGACTGATTCTTTCAATTCTTGGTGTGTTCGATCTATTTTAACCCAGTCGGTTTCCTTGGAGGGTACTTTATTTTTCAAGAAGGCCATAACCTGCTCATACTTCTTCATGACCTCCGGGTCTGGAGCTCCTGTTTTTGGATCTCTCGGGTATTCCTTAGTGGGCCAGTCTATGACTATTTTACATTCTGCCCACAGGACTGCTGGTACAATTATATCAAACAGACTATTCAGGTCAATCCACAGTACTTTTGACAGCTTTACAAATCTGTCGACCTGTCTGTATCACTCAACGGGCTTTTCCCTTAGTCGAGGAAAATCATTTGTAAATGATAAAATATCCTGTCTGGTCCATGGGACATGGACGTACCCACCTCCTGGAATCTCTCTCATGGGGTAAGCTGTCACTGTCTTCTCTTTTTCTTTCAGGGGAAATGCCGAGTAAGTTCTATCTGCCCCATCCTCTCGCTTTCGGTACCATCTGTCTTTCCATCTTTCTACATCTCCCCATTTCTTCAGCAAGGCAATCATTTCCTTAATCTGTCCTGTTCGGCCTGCATTGTTAAGATTCTCAATATCCTTGTCTGAAAAATCCACTCGGTAAGGCTTTTGGAAAGCTTTTACCTTATCCATGTCAATTCCCAATTCACTGGCTATTCCTTTCAACCCGTCATGTATGTTCTTTGCTCTCCATGTGATACTCTTGCACAGAAAGAGGATCTCCCCTTCCTGATAATCCTTCAGTGTTTCTGTAGGTATTGTTCCTACTATCATCTCTTCCATTTCCATACGTAGCCTAGCTACATCAATTTCCTGTGACTCTTTCTCCTTTTTCTGTAAAGTTTTCAGCCAATCATTCAAATCTTCAGCAGTTATCACAGATTTTTCTGCACCCCCTGGTTCTGTCACTCTTTGTGGTTCTAAAATTGATCCTCTGTTCCCTTCCACACATCCAGAATTCAAACTTGAGTTAGTCTGCACACTCAATTCTCCTCCACATATGGTATGTCTCCACTGATTTTCTCCTGCTCTCCACTGGGTTTCTCCTGCTCTCATTTCTGCCTGCTCCGGAGGAACAATCAATTTATTGCCCACATATGGTACCGTCAATCCATTCTCACCCGTCCTCTGCTTGTCAAAAATCGGCATAACCGGGCCTATTGTCACAGGAACTGTAACTGCCTCAAGATTTTTAGTCAGTTCTCTGATTTTCTCTGTCAGTTCAAAGGTAGTTCTTGCTAGTTCTCTGGTCTTTTCATCCTCAAGTTCATTCTCTCTTTCTATCTCTCTTTCTCTCTCTCTCTCTCTCTCTCTCTCTCTCTCTCTTTCTCTCTCTCTCTCTTTCTCTCTCTCTTTCTCTCTCTCTCTCTTTCTCTCTCTCTATCTTTCTCTCTCTCTCTATCTCTCTCCGCCAGAGAACAACTGCTTTTCAACCCAGGGGTGGTACCCTCTGTTTTAATAATCCGGGTCACTGCTGTTCCTACCTCTGGTTCTCGTCTATACGGGGGTGGTCTTTTATAGAGCATGTCCTCTAAGACATCATCATCAGACTCATTTGCCCCATATCTCCTGGGTTCTACGTTATGTTCTTTCTCGGTACACTTTCTCCCTCCTGATTCCTCTGCCGTCCTCACAGGATATAATCCCTCGATCATACTGGCATCTCGCCACCTTCTCATCCTGTCATGATGGGTTTCGCGATCATACTTTCGTCCGAACATGTATCTGTAGCTACCCCCACCCCTCTGCTTTTCTCGTTCATGCATTTCATCTTCCCATTCAGTCAGTGCCTCAAACTGCGTTGGCCTAGGCCGAGGCTCTAGATTCATCATCTGTTCCCGTAGGTTCCTCAGTATGGCCAGATTAAATGAACCATGATCCGGGAACGCTAACACTCCATCATCCTTTGTATATTTCACCCAGTTATCTAACCAAATACAGGTATGATACCCATACTTCGCAACCATGAAGGATGCCGGGGTTCTTATCGGGGGCAATAACTGTCCTTCCCTAGTCACTATGTCTTTATCCTTGTCGAACCAGTTCTTTACTTTACTAAACAAGGATTTTTTCTTCTTTTCCTCAGCCTGATAGTACATTTTCCTGATTTTCCAATAGCTGTTTGCTCTTTCTACAACTGTACGATCTCTTGTCCAATTGCAGCGCGACTCACACCAACGCACCAATCCTGGAGCATCTACATCACTTACTCAGTCCGCGAATCCCAGCGCGACTCACACTAACGCACCAATCCTGGAGCGTCTACGTCACCCTGTATGTCTCCCAATCCTAGCGCGGCGTACACTAGCACACCAATCACCGTGCTTCCACTGTTCTAACCCACTGTCCAATCACAGCGCGGTCTCCCTGACGTCAGCAGTCGCTGCAGTCGCTTCTGCTCCTGTCTCCTGTCTCTCGTCTACCCCTCCTTTACAAGACTACTTGGTAGACTTTGTTTCAACTTCTACGAGTCTGTTAGTTACAATATACAAACATCTCCATTGTCTGCTTCGCTAGCCACAGAACAGCAAAAGACCTTTCCCACGAGAATTCTGCCTTTCCCGAGAGCAGCGCTTACCTCTGCCCTACTACAGAATCGTTACTTCCGTTGATAAAGTAGCACATCCCTCTACTTTACCCTTCTAACAAGCATCAATAAACTGCTTTTCTCCGGAATGCTCCTAAGAGTTTCACAATTAACCAAAATGCCTTCTCATTCACGCACTTTCACACCAGAAAATGTAGTTCATTCACACAGAATTTCTGTCTTTCCCGAGAACAGCGAACAGTCTGTCCTACTACAGAATTATATCACACGTTAACAAAGCAGCGCTTACCTCTGCCCTGTCCTTCTAACAAGCTCCGAGAATACCTATTACCTCTCCAGCGGTAAGCTTTAACGGAATACCATACGGATCCCTGGGACCTAAGACCAGAGTTTCACAGATAACCTTCGCTATCATACACACTTCTCTCACACAGAAAATAAGTTTTTAATGGCAACACACGGCGATGCTACCTCATCGAACCCAGACAATGCGACGCGCAACTTCAATTGTCACACGTTTTCCCCTGTCTGCATACAGGGCCAACAATCCCGCCTTTTTCCGAGAGCAACACTCCCTCTGCTCTACTACGGAACTGTCACCGACTCCCTACGTCCCAGAAGCCGTTCACAATACATAAAACTCAACACGACTTCAACATATAGTGTTAATACAAATCTCAATCAATAATCAACAAGCCTATATACACGCAATTTCGCCAGATCAAGACAATAGCAAACCATCATTCTGCTACCAAGAAACTGGTGCAGATCGGAGCTTCCGAATCCCCTCTACTTCCACGGACGGAGTGATCACACAGTCACACGCGCACACACACATCACACGCTGGTGGGGCCCATTACACCAACATTCATCCTAACCACTCTATCCGTTGCCCTGTAAAGGAGAAACACTTCCACAAAAACCTATCCAATCTGCCTGTACTTTGAGGACAATGGCATCTGCTTAGTTGCTTATTAATCTAGCAAAATACATTTCAAAGAATACACAATAAATTCAATAAACATGACCAGAAATAATCACCCGACACAGAAATTCAAACAATTATTTCTTTATCTAAAATTGTAAGAAAAGCCAATTAAATGCAAATTCATTTCTCTCATATTTACCTATTCCGTCTAAATGTCAGATCCTAAGTCCGAACCGGTCCTCTGTAGAAGAATTAGAATTTCCTGCCGTCATGTAGAGTCATCGTCCTCTCCGTCAGCATAGGGACCTCGGATCATCTGCTCGGGAAGAAGTGACGCTAGACCTCTCTAGCCTACTATTATTTATACTAAAATTTACATTCTATAAAGTAACAATTCTTTGTTCAGAACGGATGAATGGCGGAAATAATGTCATCTTGGTACATTTTCGATATTGTGCGAGATTTTCTCACACCTAGATTGTCCCAAATAATGAATAGCAGAATTGAATGTCCATGACTAATTCGATACATCTACGGATGTCTCTACTAGGTAAATTTGTTTCAATAGTGAGTTCATTACAAGTTCATGTGCAACATCTCCATCTTCCAGGGGCACTTGGCTGCTTTCCTGGACTTGTCATCATGTTTATGGCTTTTCAGTTCATCGGAGGTGCAAGGTCACAGGCAGAGCGAAGCCTTTTTGTAAATTTCCATCTACTCGAGTGCAGGCTGCAGATGGTAGCCATTTTCGGGTAGGCCACATTGGACAACTTAAGTGAAAATAAACATAAACAAAATTACTGCACGAAAAAGATTATACAGTGTTGTTCCCCTGCTAATACCCTTATGTTTGTGTATTTATCTAGCCATTTGCGACATCAAAAAGCCATTAATGCATATTAATTATAAGCGCAAACACAATAACATCACATAGCAATATCGATTTCTGTCAGTTTGCTCACCAATTTAGTTCACTTATTATTTTAGCCATGCAATAGCATTCCCACGTGTAATTCTTTTGTTAATAAGGTTGGTTAGACAACATTCGACAAACTTTTAATAATTAATAATTAATCAGTAGTACTTTTAGTTATAACATGCGAAAATGAAACAGGTATTCGGTTTTAAAGTAAAAACCCTGCTCCATCAACAGCACTTCCCAGTAGACGGCCTGGTGGTGCCCTTTGCTTACCGGACGACGTACGGTTCATTAGTGTGCAAACTCGCACATAAAAACCTGCAACGAGCAAATCTGTTGAGATAACACAAAACCCATTCTAGAAATGTTCTCACTCCTGACGAACTCATTCCATTGGTACTATTTATAAGATTAATTTAAAAAGAAGGCCGTGGAACACCACTTCCTTTAAGAGCGGGCTACGACGGGTATAAATACCTCTACAGCAATGCAGCGTTCCATGCTCATGCGGATGAGAAAAATTACTCTGCCATCACTGACCCGGAAGAGGAAAGTACCTTTCGCCTCTCACCACCGGAAAAAACAAAGTAATAAAATTGGTAATATCGTGGCTTAATAAATGAAGAGCATTGACAGAGAAATGAGTCCCAAACAATTAAAGTACGTCTTTGGACAGATGCTGTAAATAAAAGATGAATATTATAGATAGAGCTTTATTTTTTATATGTATTGCAAATTGCATGGCATTTTTGCAGCATTCTTTCCAGATTCTTGAATCGCTTCATGCGGTCTATTGAGAGGATTCACCGTAAAAGTGACCACTACATTTGCTTCCGCGCCTAAAATGTAGGTGGACCCGCTACAAATGGAGAAATTATGGAGCTGGGATGGCATGCCTGCAGCTCCGTCTAGAGTGGATGGCAGGTTGGATTTTATTTTGTAGCGCATTTAAGCTTTCGCATAGTTATCGGTGTCAAACATATAGTATTGAATGATTTACATTCACAGTCCTCTATATGTACCTTATTTGTTTTTATGAACGTTAATTTAAATATAGAGGGCAGGACCTCTGACCTCCTGGTCAGTGACCCAGCTCTCCGCCCGTGCCGCTGCCCTTTCTGCCTCGCTCTAGGTAGGGATTTGAGAAGGGTGTCTGGTTACTGGGAGAAAACTGAGTGTTTCCGAGGATGGGAACTGTAAGTCATCAGAGCGCCAGAGTGAAATGGAGAGATATACTGCAGCACAACCCTCCCTCTCCGTCCGTCCACATGGCTCTGCTGAGAGGCAGACTGGAGCCAGCTGACTGACAGAGAGTACATGAAAGTCTCCAGTTACAGGCACAGGCAGAATACAAGTGAGAAAAAGAGGAGGAGAAGGAAGACGCAATCAGAGCATCAAAGGACTGGGTGAGAAGGGAGGGGGGAATGCAAGGAGCAGCTGTGCACGTGCACGCCATCGTGCACTCAAGCTCTAGGCCAGCAAAACCATGTGGGTAGCACTTTTGAAAACCCACTTACAAAATGTCTCAAAGAGACAGCTTTCGCTGTCTCAGCGAGACCTAAAAACAAACAGAGGCCTTGGAGGGGTGGCGAAGGCCTGTGAGCTGTGCTGTGGGAAGGGTGAAGGGGAGGCACCGGGACATTAAGCAGACCAAAATTTCATTGCACAAGTAAACAGAACACTTGACTAGCAAAAAGGCAGGCCAACCAAAAAAAGAGTGTTCTTAAAGTATAAATAACCTGAAGAGTAAGAACGCATGTAACAGGGGCAGTCCTGATGGAAGGATGCAAAATTCAAAGAGCCGAGCCTACTAAGTTTATTCACTAATAAAAAGCCAGCATTTCTAAAGGACAGCAAGAGGAACCAATTAAAAAGATGGGTGTTTTTTGAAGCCCATATTCTATATACAGTATGTCACAGTATGTCACGAAGAGACAGCCCATGCACCTCCTAGGCAAGACCTAAAAATGATGAGGCTGTGTAAGGCTATGCAGGAGAGAAGCAGGTGTGCCAAGAGTCTTAGTGCAAGCGAGCAAGAAAATTGGGCTCCCATACCCTGGCATGGTAATAGGAAACTGCTATGGCTTGGGGAGGAGTGCCCCCCCCCCCCCCTTAAATTCGTGAGCCCTGGAGTCAATGCAACTGCAGTAGCTAAACCTTGGGACTAAGTGTAATGAGGATTACTGATAAGTAAAATAGATATTTTCTTCCCTCGTAAAATGTCAGTGAGAGAAAACACACCCCTACAACCTTTGTAGTGCATGAGAAAATAACCTGCTCCTGCCCTGTGTGCAGTTTATAAAATATATGTTTGCAACCTGAAAGTAAATATTTTTCCAAAGGCTGGCTTGTTGAACTCCATATTATTGGCACTGCAGTAGGATGATTTCTGCCCTGAAGTGGTTGTGGTAAGTCAACATAGTGGGTGAATTAAAATACAAATATAATACATAATTTTAACACTATTTAACCTTTTTTACAATGCATGATGGATTAGAAAGCGTGGAATAGGTCCCTGGGAATAGGAAACAGCCTTACAAGTAAAAGTGATAAGTGTATGTTAATGCCTGTCATAAAATTTGTTTTTGCAAATTCTCTTTTCACAACTCCTATTGGGCTTACTTTAATCTAAACATTGCATGATTTGCCATCGCCATTGCCCGGATCATTCTTGTGCCAGCACGAGTCAAAGGAAGATTAAGAAAACGCCAATTATAAAATAATTTACATCTGTTTCCTTTTAGAACCTGAGCCCTGATCTTTAAACCAACAAATTGCGATTATTTCTGTGTTGTTTTCTTAGTTGTTAAAATTTGCACTACCTGTGTAGTTCAATAAGGACCCTTCAAACGTTCAACTAGTTTTGTAAGGTGTGCATGTGCTAAAACAATCTCACACTTTTTTAAATTTCGGAAACACTGTTAGTTTCCTTTCAGCAGCAGTCCAGGTACTGTTTCATGGGCATATTTGTAAAAACATACAGCTGCCCATTGTAATAGCCATCATAGCCCCACCTCTGAGGGGGCCAGATGCCCCAGAATTATTGTTTGCACATCCTCTATCCAGGCATGGACAGAGGCTATATAATAAATGGGAGGGACTGATGTGGGCTTCCGGCCCATACCCGATAACCTGAGTACATGTGTGGTGATTGGTGCTGTGGGTGGTTGGGCCTATCCACACAGGCCCCGCGACTGCACACTGTGGGCTCTGCTACACTGGCGACTGGAGCAGCCCATGAGTGCACCATCACCTGCACACAACCACCACGGTACCCGACATTAGACTGCTATGTCCCGGCACCTTGTGGATGGCACATCCGGCCAGCTGACTCCTCAACAGCGCCCTGCTCCACCAGGACCCAAGTGATCTCCACCCTGCGATCACTGGCCTGTCTCCTGGAGGGGAGTTGCATGCAACCCTGCTGTTGATGCCCCAGTGCTGCTCCACAGCAGCAAAGGGCAGCCCTCACCGCGCTCCCTCACACGCTCACGAGGAGTGCCGCTTCTCAGTCTTGGAGCCTGATGACTTGCTGTGAAGGCCACACCGGCTCCCATAGCATGCACCATGCACTTAGGGGCGAATCCCTGTTTACTGCTATCCTCCATTGCTACGCTGTCTAATAATGTATATCACTGACAACGCTAAAAAGGAAGGAAGAGCAAGACAAAATAAAGGGAAAAAAAGGAATAATAAAAAAAGGTGAGAGTGAAGCAAGGCCAAAAAAGTTTAACAATACTTCTCAGCATTATCAAGCAGCACAATCATGACTAACGAAATCTATGCAGTACCCCCCAAAAAGACAGCCACAGGATCCGCCTGCCTCACAACATGTCATCTCTGGAATACCCCAGAGTCAATTTGTTGCTCAAACATCGGTCCTCCTCTTGATCGTCTCAATTCTGATAGTGTAATAACACAGATTGTTGATCTGATCAAGCTAGGGATGGGAACGGAACAGCAGGGAAGGAGACCTAAAGAACAATCAACAATTTAGTTGCCTAGTCAACAAGATAACACATATGCTAACAATATTACTGGTTTTCCTTAATACCTGTAAAGCAAAATAAGAAGGCTCAGGATCACTGCCTTCGTTAGCTGAGTCAAGATAGGTGCACCAGATTTAAACCATTTGTTTACTGTAAAAAACGATAATGAACAAAGGTACATCACAACATCCTTATCAGAATTTGTTCTTGCCTAACCCGCCCGAGATATCGTTCAGACCTCAAGGTACCTACAAATGAGAAATCTATTGCCCAGCGTTGCAAGGGAAGAGAAGGATTCCTCGTGTAACGGACTCCCCCCTCCTCTGTTAAAGGCATAATGAAATAACAACAGGTTAAAAAACACCACAGCCTTGCATCCTCTTTGAACACACAGAATAATCTAGATCCAGTATGAAGAATTTCTTTACCATCCATGAGACCTTCAACAGAGTCAGAGAACTACCTATTCTCTTAGTTCCAAATCAAGTTTTGTATCACAGCAACAAGATAAACTGAAGGGTTGATCCCACCCGTAGGTATACTTCACATAGCGAATAAAGGCAATCATAGAAAATCACTGTACTCTTTTTTTTGTCTGTAAAGCCAAAACAACATAAGTGGACGCAGCCGAGTCTCAGAATTTCAATAGTTACACTCTCCATGAGGTATAATTGTACCAACCAACAACAACGGTCATCAAAAGTGGAATATAAGGAGGATAGTTGTGCAGCTCATTGCACTGAGAGCAGCCCAAGCGTACTCCTTAACGGGACACAAACACACACGCTTTTAAGCAATTACGGAGTGGATCCTAGAACGTGTTAACCACATGCACGGTGTTCCAATACGTTACCACGCTGACGTATTCCGAACATCTCTGTGAGCCCAGCGAGACCAAAACACAGCAACGGCAGCACCACCACCTTCGAGAACGACAATAATCTGCTACGAGCGGTCCAAGTGGAATCCTTTTCATGATTCCTGCCGGTCCTGCCTCCCAGATCCCTAGCAGTTGCGAAACAGGAAGCAACCCCTTAGAACCATGGGAAATGTAGTCCTGAGCTCATCCAGGATGTACACATTGCTTTCCTGCAGAGAATCCATCTCCGGACAGCGTATTATACAGAGAACAAAAACCGTGGCAGTACATCCCTCTTCCCTGAGAATGCTGTCAAGGCCCAGGCTTCAGCGGGAACTTCACGTGGAACCTCTGAACACACCTGGGAGTATGGACCCCAGAGGCCGGCTCCTATGAATTTTCCTCAGGGCCATACCCTTTCCAGGAGATCAGATACCAAAGTCTCCGACCTCGGTATTTGGAGTCTAATATGTCCTGAACCTCATATTCGAGCTCTTGATTAACCTAAATAGGGGAGGGAATCCTCTTCACCAGAGTAAATGACAGTTTCACCAGGGAGACATGAAACACAGGATGGAGCCTCATATGTTTGGGCAAGGCTAGCTTCACCGTCACATGGTTTATTGCTTTGATGATCTTATACAGCCCAATATATCGGAGAGTGAAGACGCTATACCTCCTAAAATGTATGTTTTTAGTAGACAGCCACACCCCATCTCCTTTGTTGTACCTAGGTTCCTTTCTCCTATGGGGGTCTACGTATTTCTTATATTTGCTTTTAGCTTTGATTACCTTTTTTCTGGTCTCCTTCAAAGTCTTTTGTATAAACTTTACCCTTTCCTTTACTTCGGGAAGTTTGTCAGATATTTGGGGATGAACCAAGGGAATGAACTTTGGGTGAAAACCCTAAGTGCTGAAATATGGTGAAGGTACGGATAGTGGTCTGTTGCACACTATTTTACGCGACCTCAGCAATCCACAACCACTCCACCCAGGATTCTGTGTTGGTATCTGCGTAACATCGCAGATACTTCTTTAAGGTCTGGTTTAATCTCTCCGTTTGTCCATCAGTTTGGGGGTAAAAAATTGTGGAAGTAGTGGCAGAGATCTTTAAGGCAGAGCACCACACTTTACAGAATTGTGCCGTAAACTGCGAGCCTCTGTCTGACACTATCACTCCTGGAAGACCATGCAATTGGACAATGTGAGTTAGTAACAGCTGAGCCACCTGTCCAGACGTGGGTGTTTGATTACAAGCGATGAAGTGTCCCAGTTTAGGTAAACTGTCAATGACCATTGGAATGGTTATGCATCCCTGATTCTTTGGCAGCCCAACTATAAAATCCAAAGAAATATGTTTCCATGGAACCGTAGGGGTCGGCAAAGGACGTAAGTATCCATAAGGCTTAATGTAGCTACGAACCGTGGCTGGGTTTAAACCTCGCGAAAAACCAATAACCTTATTAAGATGTAAGTCAGTATCTGAAAAGTGCTCCAGGGAACAAAAGGGAAACAGCCACCGATGTCCCAATATTCCTCCGTTACGAAAGTACTCGGAGGCTAAACACAAAACAAGAGAATGTTCCCGAGCATAAAGCAAATAAGCGTTCAAACATCAATCATCAGAACCAATCTAATAAAGTTTCAGTCCAGTATATAATCAAACGGTGTTCTTCTTTATTTTTCTTTTTTTTCCTTTTTTCTCTCAAATTTTCTCCATGTGATCTTTTAACATTAGCTCGCAGTAACACATTGGCATAGATGTTGTGGCCAAATAGTAGTCAGTAGCCAACACGTGTTTTGTCTAGGGTGAGTGGCCCAATGACTTCCTCAGGGCTACAAAAATAATGGATAGTCCTATTCAGAACATTGTCACATATGAATTAAAGTCACATAGTTCTTTATACAAAAAGTCTCAAACAGACTTTCCAATGTGTCTCCTATAGAAACTATTAAGTGAAAAGGACTATTGACTCATAGAAAACCGACAGATATCCACCCAGTGACGGAAAACCAGATACTGGTAATGTACCAAAAACCAAGATCAGGAAAGAGACAGAAACAGAGGATCAACAAAACAGTCAATAAACAAACCAAAATAAAGGCTTAATGTGATTTTACACCCGTGTGAGCATAGAAAAAAAAACCTTTAGTGTAATAAAAACAAATAGGATATATCAAGATCAATTCCTTGAAGAATCCTTTGAAAAACACTCACCAAAGAAACAATTATCGGAAAATAACTCACCACACCTCAGGTAAAACCTGAGTGTGGTCCCATACAATATAGGCCATATGTGTGCAAATATCTGAAGGGAAAACATGAGAAGGCATCAATATATATCATGTTCCCTGCGTATCAAAATCAAAAATTCAATTGGATACATACAATATTCCTTAAAAACTATATGTCTCCATCAAATATTTGCTAGTATTTTAATAACATCCTCACATTCCCATGAGCATCACAAAATCAAAAACCCTATGAGGCATGAAAATGAATTTCCATAGACATCAGAGAGTCAAAAAACCTTAAGAGACAGGATAGCAACCTCATGTTATCTTACATTATGGCAAAAGGGCTCTAATGATGCATGGTATCCTATAGACAATAACTAAAAATTACAATATTAATACTTTTCGAATCTTTTTTCAAGAAATTACCTTAATTGAACTATAGCTCCAATCAGAACGTCTTACAATAAAGATTATTTATATATCTAAAAGCAAAGATCGAAAAAAACGATATTAGTCAAGCACGTCATTGTTCAAATCAGAATAACAAACAATATTAGTCCAACATCCTATAAAAGGATCCTATGAAAAAATCTAGTATAACTTATGTCATTAAGTGTGAGACATACCTTCCACAAAAATCAACCCATCACACCCAATATGTGTATTCATACAAAAAAAGAACATCTAAAAGTAAGAGGGCGACCTATACACCTCAGCTTTATATAGATATTATATTGACACAAGAGCTGGTTAGGTAATAATCCAACTCATTGAAATGTAGCAGAATATTAAGTAATACATAAATTCAAGATGGGCAGAGAATATCACAATCCATATGACAACATGCGTGGTACATTCATATTTAGCTCTGGTCCACCTCTTAGGGGGGTAACCAACAATGATAGAGAACGATCCACAGTGTTTGCAAATGTAAGAACGATCTATGTCAAACGCATAATATCACTAGCACGGTAGCAGAAGACTATAAAAATACCGTCACAACCTTCATACAGAGCCATACATCAATGTGTAAAAAGCCATAAAAATTATCCACATTCGCAAGTCCTCTCAACGTATATAACAATGGGACAAATTAGAAAGCTCGTTCCTGGTCAGACTCTTACCGGAAAAGGAGAGGACTCCCGTCATCACCATCATTATCTGTATATGTGAAACCGAACTCCTTTCGGCTTCCACATATATACACGCAATCGCGAAGCGACGTATACTTCTCCATTAAGTAATTAAAGAAAGGACTCCTCAACACTAGCGTCTATAATAGCCGCCATCTTAGAGAGGTGAAATTCACCCACACGCATTGGTCGATATGTCACTATAATTTAAAGTCGAACAAAACCAATATCATTAGAACAGGAAAAACGGGAAAAAGAAGCCTAATACTATAATACTGTGTCCGACTCAAAAAATATAATCGTAAACCAGCACTCACGTCCCTATTACGTATTTAGTAGAGGAAACTCCTTGTTAGTGCGGAGTATTATGGCCGCCATCTTGGAAAAGTAAATTCTATCGATACACGTATCTATTAGCCATTTAAAATCTACTTTATTACTAAAAGGCTCCATTCAATAATTCTCGTACAGAGCCATATTGAACCAATCCTATAGAAATATGCCAATCAAGTGCAAATAAGTTGTGTGTCATACACCAAACCAAAGTCTAATTAAAAAATAATAACCCACGAAGAGCATACACTGTACTCTCTTTCATAATACGGGAATCTGAAACCTACACTGACCATTCCGTCCTATGGTCATCAAAGTGTTGTTCATATCCCAGCACATGAAATAAAACCAAAATGAAAATTTATAAGAAGAGGTAAAGAAAGAAAAATAAATCAAATAGATGAAAGAGACACACTCAAAAGAAAGAGTACTGTAGTAAATACCATGTTCCCAATATCAAGCTATTGCAGTCACTAGTAACGTGACATGGTCTCACAGAGTAGGAAGAAGGTAATGTCTGTTTAAACATCGGGCAGACACAGGTTATCTTATAATGCAGAGGGGGTGAGTAACTAAAATATCAATAAATCACATTGAATGACAAATGTTTTGGAAAGTGAATAACAGTCCATTAATAACCATCACAAATAGCCTGATACAGTTTTCATAATCAAACGGAAAGAGAACAAGAAATTCCAGAAGCACACGTAATCTCAGATCAGCATCAATGGAAAAATGTATGTGCTTATGCTCATATACAACGAAAAAGTCTCATATATGTGTACAGAAATGTTACAAGGCATTAATCATAGCACAATGTCTGTTCAATCATGTAAGAAATAATGTAATTCATGATCAACATTAATCCCACATTCCACCGCCCGTAATTTTAGAATCCATCGTGCCTCTCATTGACGTAATCTTAACTCCCTATCTCCACCTCGGGGGTCAATCTTAACGACTTCTATGCCATGAAAGCAGAAGCCGAGTGATTTATCCTGTTTAGGACATGTAGAGGCATGATTACCTAATGGATATCTGATATCCAGATTTTTCAGGACCCGAAAATGTTCAGCCATTCGTTCTTTAAGTGGGTGAATGGTACTGCCCACATATATTTTCACACACCTGCACTGGATCACATAGACCACAAATTTCGTCAGACAGTCTATGTGATCATAAATCTGATATTTACGTGAACACTTATAATCAAAATCCTTTATACCTTTTTCTGCTAACCTGCACATGCTACAGGAGCCACATGCATAGGATCCAATATTCATCTGTCTAAGCCAAGATGTTTTGATTAAAGACTGTTTCGGATAGCTAGGGCGGGAAACATCCTTTTCCACGCAACCATTACAACGCGTAATGGTTACATCATGGTTTTAACAACGCAAGTCATTACGTCGACTTGCACTGGAGGGCGCTCTAGACTAAGGAATAGTGTGATTACTATTCCAACACCTTCCCTACTGTACGTAGACTGGAGTTGGAATAGTAATTCACACTATTCATAAATCCAGCGCCCTTCAACGCACGTCGATGTAACGACTTGCGTTGTCAAAACCGCGATGTAAAATACCATGTTGTGTTGTTATGCGTGGTATCATCATACATTCGCTAGGGCTAATGATACTTTAGATCATTTTGCCCTTCCTATTCGTGATACTAGGGGATTTAGAAATATATTGTTCCAAAGATCTATCGGCGGTTAATAATGGCCAGTTATTCTTGAGTAATCCATATAATTTATGGGACCAAGGGTGGTAATTGGTCACCAATCTCACATTAGTACCTTTTTCTTTTGGTTTTCTAGAAATGTTATTCAAAGTATCTGATCGTTGAAGTCGCATGGCTCTCTCTTTTGCCTTAATAATCATTTCCCCTAAGTATCCCCTGGCAAGAAACCTGGTTTCAATGTCTCTCAAGTTTATATTAAAATCCTCTTCTCTGCTACAGTTTCTGCGAGCGAGCCCTCAGCATTTCCCCAAAGGGTATAGCATTGATCTGACTCTTCAGATGTGCACTTCTAGCGTGCAATAAAGACTTGCGCGCCGTGTTTTTTCCGTACATCTTACTCTGTATCTTTCCTTCATAATGAAATAATTCTAAATCAAGGAAGACAATCTTTTCCAGATCCAATGTCATAGTAAATGTCATATTGTGAATATTGGTGTTCATATATTCCAAAAATTCTCCAAGACCCTTATCACTGCCTGCCCATATGAGGAGGCAGTCATCAATATATCGTCCATAATACAAGATATATTCAGGCCACCCAGCTCCTGATGGGCCCCAGATATGCTCCGCCTCAAACCATCCCATAAAGAGACAGGCAAAAGACGGAGCAAACCTGGAACCCATCGCAGTACCGCAGATCTGTAAGTACCATTCGTTGTTGAAAAGGAAGGCATTATTCTTAAGAATAAGGAGTGACAGTTCGATCAGCATTTCAGAGTGTTCTAGCAATTCTACAGGTCGTCGGTACAAAAAATATTTTAATGCCTGAATCCCATGCTCATGCAGTATCCATAAGGCTTACCCCAGTCAGCTTTCATCTGAGCACATACTTCACAGTTCCTAATCATCGCTTTGATGTCTTTTCTAACCGTAGGCCACCAGAACTGTTGCAGCACTCTTTCAATTGTTTTTTCCTCTCCATTACGTCCGCCCACAGGTGCTGAATAAAACCAACTCATCACCTCCTTGCGTAAAGCAATCGAGGGAACAAGTATCTGATTACCTCCAGTGGGAAGTCCCTTTCTCAGAATCCAGTCTATATGATCAGCTAACCATGCCTGCCACCTAGGAGAGGCCACTTTTAGTTTGACTTATGTGAGGAATTGTTCTGTTTGCAACATACATATCACCTCTTCCTCAGTGAGCTTGGTCATGGATTCCTGCCTAGTAAGAGCATCTGCCTTTTTGTTGTCTTTGCCAGGTCTATAGGTAAGGATGAACTGGAATTCCTCAAAAAAATAACATCCAACGCAATTGTCTAGGCGACAACAAATGAGCGGATTTCATCAATTATAAATTCCAGAGATCAGTATATACTGTAAAGACATGTTTTGCCCCATCAAATAGTGTTGCCACTCCTTGAAAGCCTCCTTAATAGCCATGAGTTCCTTTCTGCAACGTGTAATGTCTCTCAGCATCATTTAACTTTCTAGACATGTATACCACTGGATGCAATTGTCCATTATCTGAATCCCTTTGAGATAACATTGTCCAATTGCTACCTCAGAAGCATCCGCTTCCACTGTATAAGGTTTCTCTGGATTGGGATGTGCCAATATAGGTGCTTAAGTGAAAGCCTTTTTCAAATGCTCAAATGCTTGTTGGGCTTCATCCGTCCACCCAAACTTCACCTTCTTTCTTAGTAAACAAGTTATAGGTGATACCACATTAGAGAAGTGATCAATAAGCCTGCAATACAAATTGGCAAAGCCCAAGAAACATCACAAACTGAACAGGAATGGGCCAATGTTGTACAACCTGAATCTTTCTTTCCAACATCTCTTGCCCCTGCTCGGATAACATCACCCCTAGGAATTCTACTCTGGGAACCTGAAACTCGCACTTGTTGAGTTTACAGAAGAGATTGTTCTTTTGGAGTGCCGTCAGAACCAACTTTACATGTTCACTGTATATATGAGAGGTAGGAGAATAGATTAAAATATCATCAATATATACAATAGTGAAGATATCCAAGTACTCCCTCAGCACCTCGGTTAGGAAGTACTGGAAAGCTGCTGGGGCATTACACAACCCAAAGGGCATAGCTCTGTACTCGAACAACCCATACCTGGTACGACAGGCAGTATTCCACTCATCCCCCTGTCTCATTCGAACCAAGTGATAAGCCCCTCGCAAGTCTACCTTTGTGAATACGACAGTATTCTTTACCTGATCCAACAATACATTAATTAGAGGAAGAGGGTATCTGTCACTTGATTGAGGGCTCTACAGTCAATGCATGTTCTTAGTTCTCCATTAGCCTTAGGGATAAAAAACAAAGTAGAGGCTGCTGGTGATTTGGATGGGTGTTTAAATCCATGAGCCCGGTACGTGTCCAAAAAGTTCCTCAAATGTTCATTCTCGACCTCTGACAATGTATATTTTCGACCACAAGGCACCACCGCCCCCAGTATAAGATCTATCTGACAGTCGTATTGCTGATGCGGAGGTAACACCTCAGCTCTCGTCACAAAATACATCCTGGAACTCGTAGTACTGGTCTGGAAGAACGGTATCTTGTTCTGCTGCAGTGGTGAAAGAATGTTTCATAACCGTAGCTTGGACGGGGAAAGGCAACTGATAATCACAATGATGAGTACAGAACAATGTATCAAAAGAGACAGTCCTATTCACCAAATTTATCTTCGGGTTGTGCTTTTGGCAACCCTAAAATGATTCCATACTGTAGAGCCTTGCTAATGCTAAAGACTTATAGTTCAGAGTGATTCCCATTGCATAGCATTTCCAGTTCCTGAATTTGCGAACGTATGGGTCCTAATTCTAGTCCTCTACCATCCACTGCTAGGACGATCTGGAGCTCTTTCTTCTTCTCTGTCTTAATTCTTAACCGTTCTACCAGAGCTTCATCCATGAAACAACCCAGTGGCCCCAGAATCCAATAGTGCCTTCACACATTCCATTGTGGGAATCAGTACCAACAATTAAATGTATGTCAAGGAAAAAATTATCTTTAAAAGAACAGGAGTCGTTATTTGCAAAGGGATTTCAGCATAGCCCTTGCCATTCCATTCTACAGACCTAGGGCTCTTTAGTTTTCCGTCTCTTTGAGAACCACAGCTGTGGTCTTTTGTAGACCCCCGTCTCCACCTTTGGGTTTAGAAAAACAATTCCACACAAAATGTCCTTTCTTACCACAATACAAGCAAAGACCTAGTTTACTTCTCTGTTCTTTCTCCTCGCCAGTTAAAGAAGCCCTAACAGTTCCTATTTACAGGGGTTCTGGTGGACTGACTACTCTCCCCCCTGGTGTATGACTTTTTTCAAATTGAGGAGGCGGGTGCTCTGTTCTCTTTTTGCCCCCTTTTCATTCACAAATTCTGTGATCTAACCGCAAAGTCAGATTGATCAAATCTATCCAAGAAGTGGGTTGGGGGGGGCGTGGCCAAGTAAGATGGCTGACTGGTAGTGCACCGAGTCAGCTCCGGCCCCACGGACTCCTGTAAGCGGCTAGACGGGGGCTCTGGACGGGCGCACTGCGGGGAAAATACTCGCGGGACACTTGTGCAGGCGAATGGACCGGCGGTGAGGATGTGGCGGCCCCGGAGCGGCTAGAAAGCGAGCACTGACCCGGGAGCGGCGAGCGAGCAAAATGGCGGCGGAGGGCCACGATCGATCGCCGAGCGGCGGCCCACCTGGACTCAGGGGAGTGATTGGAGGCTCGTCGAGATGACCGCGCAGCGGGAGTGACCACCGCGGCTGGAGTGAGGCTGCACCTGCCGGCGCCGGAGAGCGGGACAGCGCGCGGAGCCACCTTGCCGTGGGACTCGTGCGAGGAAGCGGAGATTGCGGCCAGCACGGCGCCCATGAGGAGGGACGGCTGGCTGACGGGAGACGAGTGGTGCACCCTGACGAAGATCGAGGCAGGCTGGAGGGAGCGGAGACGACGGGGGCGATCTCCGCGCGTCCGGGCGCGAGACGGTGCCTGACTCCAAGATGGCGGCCAAGTAAGACATCTGCCGGCATCGGGGGAGCCTGCTCTGCACTGGTTCTCTGGCGCGCTGGGTGTGGAGGGCGCTTTGTGATGTGGGTGCTGGTGAGGACTTTCTGAGGCACGGCCCGTGGGATTAGCTGAGCGTCTGGAGGCGGCAGGCGGAGACAAGTCGGTCCCTGCTCCAGCTTCCGGGGTCTCGGTGGCCGAACAGTGGAGGTCGGACGCAACGGGGCCATAGGAGTGGTGGTGGCGACGTCGCACGGCAAGGAGGGGACGGTCTGATGGGGAGGTCGTCCCGTGCGCCCCCGACAAAATAGGCGCCGAAGCCACAGGAAAACCGCGTGGCGAAGTACTTCCAGGCGCTATCCAGCGCCGCAGACGAGGGAGGTCCGGGCGGAGGAGACAGCATGGCCTTGACGAAGGACGACCTGGTGGCCACGCTCCGGGACTTCAAGAGGGATTTATGTGGCAAACTTAAACGGGACCTCCACGCCAGCCTGGACCAACTGCGTGGGGACCTGACGGAGAAGCTCGGTGATCTGCGCCGCGATGTGGACGCCGTGGGGTCTCGAATCCTGGAGGTGGAGGAGAAGGTACAAACCCTGGATAGCGCCACCCAGGCTTCCAGGACGGAGTGCTCGGAGCTTCGCGCTCAGCTGGCGCAGTCTGCCCTGAAGCTGGAGGACTTGGAGGATCGTTCCCGGAGGGAGAATATACGGGTGAGAGACTTGGAAGAAGGCGCAGAGGGTTCGGACCTGGAGGCGTTTATTATTGGCCTCTTTGGGGAGGTGGTGAACAGGCCAGACCTGAAAATAAAACTGGACCGGGTGCACAGGGTCGGACCACCGGTTCACGGCGAACGCCGGAGACCTAGGGATGTCCTGGCAAAGCTGCACGCCTTCCCAGTCAAGGAGGCCATCCTGGAAGCGGCTAGGAAGAAGAGGGAGGTCTCGTTCCAGGGCTACAGTTGCTCTCTATATCAGGACTTGTCGCAGGCCACCCTCGTACGAAGGCAGCAGCTCCGCCCGGTGACCAGCAAACTCAGGGAGGACAATGTGCGCTATCGTTGGACCTATCCCTTCGGGCTCAGCTTTGAACAGCAAAATAAACGACACCACATCACAGAGTTGGGGGAGGGGCTGCGTATCCTAGGCCTCCCTACGGAACCGGCGGAAGGAGGCGACCCGGGGCCGTCCGGAGCAGTGGCAGTCGGCTCTCAGGGGGAGCAGTGGCGCAGGGCGCAGCGCCAGCGAGGAGGGCCCCACCGTGAGTAAAGGTCGCGAGCTGGAGTTACGGGATTCACCGGGATGCAGTTCAGGAGCGACCGCGGGGGGTCCTTCAGCCGGGAGGGACCCGAAAACCCGAGCGGCGAGGCCAGGCGGATGGTGACGGGACTGTGACGGCTCAGGAGAGATGTGCGGCAGTCTCCACACAGACACTGAGATTACATGGACACTGAGGTTTTTGTTTTTCTCTGGAGCCCTTTGTCTGGCACACATGTTGTTGATGCTCTGCCGGTTGCGGAGCAAGTTGATGAGGTTAGGAGTTCGATGGGGCGGGGTCTTGGTTACTTTCCCTGGATCTACCCAAGGTTCGAGGGGTTCCATGGTTGGGTCTTTGTGGTGGGGGGAGCGGGTGGGGGGGTGGGGGGACGTGGGGGGGTCGGGGTGGGGGGGGGAGGGTGGAAGGGGTAGGCTGCAACGAAGACGTGGAGAGGGGCCAGGGAGGGGCGGCGAGGCATCAGAAGGGGGGGCCGGGGGGCGGAAGCGGAGAGGCGCTGAGGTCTGGTATAGTTGGATCCCACAACACGGGGTGGAGAGGGGGGTTCTCACTCACTTAAGATGGTGACGTGGGCTACATGGAATGTGAAGGGCCTGAACTCACCCCAGAAGAGACAGCAGGTCTTGAAGTACATTGTGGATCGGCAGGTTAAGGTAGTTGCTCTGCAGGAAACGCACCTTACAAGGGAGGATGTGGGCAGGCTCAAGCATAGGGCATTCCCGCAGATTTTTCACTCAGCGGCCAACACCAAACATAATGGGGTGGCAATACTGTTCCATAGCCCCACACCCTTTCAAGTCGTGGATACACACAGAGACAAGGAGGGGAGGTGGCTCATGCTCAAGGGGCGGCTTCAGGGCCAACTTTGCACAATTGCGGTCGTGTATGCTCCGAACACGGGACAGGCGGTGTTCACAGCGCGCATGTTGGGGTCCCTGGGCGGGTTCGCGGAGGGCCCCATCATTCTGATGGGGGACTTTAACTGCCTGTGGGACGGCCTCCTGGATGGCTCCCACGCTACGGGGGCCAGGTCATCAGTGTTTTCCAAACGAGTCAAGGACCGCTTCGATTCACTGGGTCTGCAAGATGGGTGGCGGGCTCTCCACGGGACGGCAAAGGACTATACTTTCTATTCCCATGTTCACCGGACTTACACTCGAATAGACTACATTTTCATTAGCCAAGCATTAGTGGGGAAGGCGACAGGGGCGCAGATTCTCCCCATCTCGGTCTCTGACCATGGGATGGTTCTATTGGAGCTCCAGTGGGGGGCGCGGGGACGTGGCAGATGGTACTTTCCTGGGGCCCTCCTGCGAGACCAGGTACGGAGGGTAGAGCTGACCGAGGCCATAGGGGAGTACTTCCAGGGCAACCCACCTGAAGACACCTCATATCAGAATACGTGGGACGCGTTCAAGGCGGTGATGAGGGGCAAATGCACCCAACTACAGGCGTCGCTGCGGAGACAACAGGCACTGGAACGGGAGGCTCTAGAGAAAGAACTCAGGGGGTTGGAGGGCAGACACAAAGATAAACCCACTCGCGACCTACAGCGACGACTCACGGCGGTGAGGGGTAAATTGCGGGCGATTTACAGCGCCAGGGCGGAATATACATTGCTGAGGCTGCGAGGCGCGGGGTATGAGCAGGGGGACAAGGTGGGTTCTCAGTTGGCTCGAAAGCTTCGAATTCAGCGTGCGAAATCCTATGTGGGAGGCATTCGGGTAGGACCAGACCGGGTCACACACGAGGAGGCGGCGAAGACTAGAGCCTTTAGGGATTTCTATAGCGAGCTGTATGGGGGGGACCCGCTGGCGCAAGACGTGCAGGCGGCGTATCTCGATGGGATGGAGTGCCCCCAGTTATCAGCGCTGGACCGGGAGGGGCTGGACGAACCTATCTCCGAGGAGGAAGTGCGGAATGCCATAAAGCGTCTCAAGCTCCACAAGGCGCCTGGGCCCGATGGCTATACCGCTCACTTTTATAAGCACTTTGTAGACGAGCTAACCCCGCGTCTGACGGCTCTGTTTCGGGCGGTGGCGAAGGAGGCAAGAGTGTCCAAGTCGATGGCAGAGGCGGTGATTACGGTCCTGCCTAAACCGGGCAAGGACCCGCAGGTGTGTGCATCATACCGCCCCATAGCACTTCTGAACCTAGATGCCAAGCTCTACTCCATGATCTTAGCTAGCCGTCTGGAGGACCTGCTACCTCGATTGATTCACCCGGACCAATCGGGCTTCATTCAAGGGCGCCAGACGCACGATAATATACGGCGTACCATCCACCTTATCGAGAAATCATCCCGATTCAAGATTCCAGCTGTGCTGGTCGGGTTGGACGCTGAAAAAGCGTTCGACCGCGTGGATTGGCCCTTCCTCTTCTTGACCTTGCGAAAATTTGGGTTCGGGGACGCTTTCATGGAGATGGTGCGTGCTAATTACTGCCATCCTTCCGCGAGAGTGGTAGTCAACGGGACACCTTCCGAGCCCTTCCAACTGACTAGAGGCACTAGACAGGGGTGCCCGCTGTCCCCTCTGCTCTTCGCCCTCAGCATAGAGCCACTTGCCATTCGGGTGAGGGAGAATGCATCCATTAAAGGGATACGGTTTGGCGGGGAGGACCACAAAATCTCCCTCTTCGCGGATGATATTCTGCTGACCCTGGGGGAGCCACATGTCTCTCTCCCCGCGGTGCAGGGGGAACTGAGGGACTTCGAGAAAGTGGCGGGATTCAAGGTCAACATGACCAAGTCATACATACTCAATCTCACACTCTCGAGAGCGGAGGTGGCCTCGCTCAAATCCCAGACGACGCTTTCATGGGCTCAACACTCGCTACAATATCTAGGGGTGCAGCTTACGCCGACGGTTTCGGGATTGTATGGGGCTAACTACGCCACGGTTTTGCCGCACTTACGGCAGGAGCTGAAGCGGTGGACGCCCTTGTATATATCCTGGTTGGGGCGAATCAACGCGGTGAAGATGATGGCGCTGCCCGAGTTCTTTACTTGTTTCAGGCCCTGCCGATCCCGCTGGAGAAAGCATTTCTTCCGCAGCTGAAGATGATGATCACTAAGTTTGTGTGGCAGGGAGGGAGGGCCCGGCTCCCTTTTACGGTGCTTCGGAAACAGAGGGCGGACGGAGGGATGGGGCTGCCGGACTTTGAGCTTTACTATCAAGCGGCCCAATTGCGGGTCGTGTTAGAATGGACGGCAAGGGAATCGGAGAAGCACTGGCTCCATATGGACCGCGCGATCGCCGGCAGATCAATCTGGGACCTGCTGTGGAAACCAAGGAGAGATAGACCGCCGAATGCATATCTTAGCACGCCGACGCGCACGACGCTGGAGGTTTGGGATAGGGTCACGCGGAGAGAGGGGTGGACGACATTCCCTTCACCATATACCCCGATACACTTTAATCCGGCCTTCGCCCCAGCCAGAGAGGAGGGTCCCTTTGATGGGTGGCGAGAGGGGGGTGTCTAATGCTGGCGGACCTATTTGATAAGGGGGCATTCCGCTCGTTTCAGAACTGTAGGAGTGAGTTTGGGGTTCCCAACAGTGAGCAGTTCCACTATTTGCAGCTCAAACACTGGGCCACGGCGTCACCTTTGAGGGAGGCGGGCTGCCGGAGCCTCACGGATATGGAGAAACTGGTTTTGACGCGGGCGGGCTCTATGAAGGGGGCAATCTCGTCGCTCTATAGGATGCTGCTGACCACACTACACACACCCAGGGCCAGACATATGGAATTCTGGGAGCAACTCCTGGGGAGAGGGATAACTGAAGCGGAGTGGAGGGGCTTATGGCGGGATATTCCCAGACATAACTTGTCGGTAGGCCTACGGGAGGCTCACTACAAAACCATTTTTGATTGGTACCTATACCCCACAAAATTGGCTAGGATCTTCCCGGGGACTTCTGCGCTCTGCTGGCGGGGATGTGGTCTCCTCTGGGATTTCAAGCATATCTGGTGGGACTGCCCCAGTATTCAACCTTTCTGGGCAGACATTTTAGCGCAGATTAAAGAGATTTTGGGCTTTACACCCCCCGGGGGCCTCGCTCATGTCATCCTGGGTCTTTGGGGAGAGGATTGGGAGGAAGTGTCCAGAGGAGACAAGGCTATATGGTGGCTCTGCGTGGGGGCGGCTAAGCTCACGGTGGCAGCGGCATGGAAGAAACAAGCCGCTCCCGCTATGTCACTGTGGCACGCCCGCCTGTGGCGCCTGCTCTTGATGGAGCGCCTGGCGGTGTGCTTTAGGGATGATCCCACAGCCTTTGAGGAGTCTTGGGGCGCACTGCTGGCCTACTTATCTAGGGGCCTCCCGGCAGCTGTCTTCCCGCCCACGTTGAGGGCGTTGCGTATCTTCCGGACCTGGCACTCCACAGACTGATATTGTTTCCCCTTTTCTCGGACGCTTTGCAGCTGCCTCAGGGGGGGGTGGCGGGAGGGGGTGGTGGTGGGGGGTGGGGGGTGGGATGGGGTACTGGAGGAGTTCGAGGAGGGATTCCCATGGGCCACACATGGAGCATCTGAACCACCTATGGGGCATTCTGCAGATACCTATGGCCAGGGGACACCCGGCAGTTACTTGTTATTGTATGATTACACATGTGCACTGATACTGTTGTTATGAAAATCAATAAAAATGATTGCTATAAAAAGAAGTGGGTTGGGGATCTATCTGTGCTAGAACATCTTTTAGGTCTTCCTCTAAACCTTGATAAAATAAAGCTTCTTGCTTTTCCTCAGGCCAATTGGTTTCTGCCACTAATCTCTGAAAAGTGGTGATATACCACACCAATTCTTTGTTACCTTGCCTCAACTCCAGTAAGTCTCTATCAGCAGTAAAGGTAGTTGCTCTACGATTGAACATTTTCTCAAATTCTCGTCTAAACCCACCCCAATCATATAATAAGGCATCGTCTTTTCTAACCAAGGGAATTGCCCATTGAACCACATCCTGTGCCAAATAGGAAATCAGAAATGCAACTCTAGCTTGATTTGTACTGAATACCTTTGGGCGACATGTAACATGCAACAGGGTTTGCGTCAAAAACACCTGTACCTTAGTTGATTACCCATAAAACCTCTCTGGCAACGCCAAAGGCACCGGAGTCAGCATTTCCACAGTAACGGGGGTGGAGCTGGAGGTAGGGCCAATAGCTGGCCACGTAAAACCCCCATTTAAACTACTCCCTGTTACATCAAATGGGTTTCTCTGTAGCCACTCAACTCGGTCTTGTAACACCGTTGTTTGTTCTGGTGAAGCAGCCAATTCTGTCTGTTCCAATTGTAAGGCTGCTAACACATCATCTAACGTGGCCATGTTTGTGCAAAAACCAGGAGGTTAAAAAATATGGGCAGATTATTCTGTCATCTCTGGAATACCCCGGAGTCAATTTGTTGCTCAAACATGGGTCCAACTCTTGATCGTCTCAATTCTGATAGTGTAATAACACAGAATGTAGATCTGATCAAGCGAGGAAAGGAAGGGAAGGGAAGAGTAAGGAAGGAGACCTAAAGAAAAATCAACAATTTAGTTGCCTAGTCAACACGATAACACATATGCTAACAATTTTACTGGTTTTCCATAATACCTGTAAAGCAAAATAAGAAGGCTCAGGATCACTGCCTTTGTTAGCTGAGTCAAGATAGGTGTACCAGATTTGAACCGTTTGTTCCTGTGAAAAACGATAATGAACAAAGGTACATCACAACATCCTTATCAGAATGTATTCTCGCCTAACCCGCCCTAGATATCGTTCAGACCTCAAGGTACCTACCAATGAGAAATCTATTGCCCAGTGTCACAGAGGAAAATAAGTATTTCTCGTGTAATAGACCCTCCCTCCCCTGTTAAAGGCATAATGAAATAACAACAGGTTAAACACCACCTCAGCCTTGTATCCTCTTTGAACACATAGAATAATCCAGATCCAGTACGAAGAATTTCTTTACCATCCATGAGACCTTCAACAGAGTAAGAGAACTACTTGTTCTCCTAGTTCCAAATCATGTTTTGAATCACAGCAACAACATAAACTGAAGGGTTGATCATACCTGTAGGTATACTTCACATAGTGAATAAAGTCAATCATAGAAAATCACTGTACTCTGTATTTTTTCTGTTAAGCAAAAATGACATAAGTGGACTCAGCCAAGTCTCCAAATTTCAATAGTTACCCTCTCCATGAGGTATAATTGTACCAACCAACAACGGTCATCAAAAGTGGAATATAAGGAGGATAGTTGTGCAGCTCATTGCACTGAGAGCAGCCCAAGCGTACTCCTTAACGGGACATAAACACACTAGCTTGTAAACAATTACAGAGTGGATCCTAGAACGTGTTAACCACACGCACGGTGTCCCAATACATTACCACATCTTCGTAATCCGAACATCTCCGTGAGCCCAGTGAGACCGGAACACAGCAATGGCAGCACCGCCACCTTCGAGAATGACAATAATCTGCTACAAGTGATCTGAGTGGAATCCTTTTCATGATTCTATTACAGGACCGGAGGCTTCGTATTATGCTCCTCTTTCTTATTTATTGCTACTCACAGCAGCCAATGAAAACTTTTCTTATGCAAAACAAACTACATTTCCCATGATGCATGCACCACATCACTTTCTGCAGAGCCCCATAAGAGCCAGTAATACCGGAACCAGTCCTCTTTCTTTGCTGCTCACGCAGACAGATAAGTTAAGCTCTCGATTACTGACATGTTAAATGTTTTATTTAAACGATTGATGAGTTATTTGCTGGCAGCGGCGGTTTGTTATATTGGTTAAAGCTTCACTAACGCCGCTTGGCATTTTGACATAACTGCCCGACTTGCGGGACAAGCTAGATTTCGCGCCCTGGGCGCTACGGAGCTCCCGCTGGGAGCGGGGATATCTCAGGGCTTAGCGCACTGTGTGTGGCGATCGATGCGTGGGGGCATCGCGCCGATTTCTGATATTCGGCCAAGCGCGCCTTGTAGTTTGCATATCAGCGCGTTGAGCGCTTCACTTCTAAGAACAGCACGGTACCGCCCCGCCTTCAGTGGGTGCATATTACTATTCAACATAGCGCGAAGGCTCCCCTAATAAGCCGGTGTGCTAGGAGCCAGTCACTTTCGTTTTTTGGTTTGGTTTCCACTTGCATAGCCCAATTGGGCTATTTTTGGTAGTATTTGGGCTACGGTCGTCGTAACTGCCCGTTTTCTGTCGTTTTTCTTTCGTTTTTGGCCATTCCAGGCTGACTGCCATACAGAGAGCACCCATTACGCCTGGCTGGCTGCAAAAACGACCTGGGCCTGGAGGGAGCACACCTCCTTGGATTTTCTTGCTCTTTTGGCTCCACTACGCCCTGTGGGCTGTAATAATTGAGATACAGCTTTGGCTGAGGAGCTAGGTACTGGTTCTGTGGGTTGGCCCCCCCCCCTGTTACTCCTCCTTACTGTTGCCTTATGAGCAAATACGTCTACAAATTTGGCTCCACCATGGAAATTTGGGTGCACTATGAGGAGGATGACACCTTGTATGAGGAGGAAGTGGGTACACCTTCCATCGAGGAAAATATTGTTGAGGCCCTGGACGCTTCCGTGCAGGAGTCAGTCAACAAGGCCCTGGAGAAGGCAGTTCCGGGAACTGTGCAGCAGGCATTGGGGACTGCATTGAAGCCTATTGCTAGGCAATTGGAGAGGTTCGCGAAGCATCATGGCTTCCCTACCCCAACTGAAGATCCGACAGAGGAGCTACGGCCTGGCCTCATTCTGCGTCTTACTCGTCCCTCCCACGCCCTGCGACAGAGAGGGAGAGGGTTCAGCATACTGACTCGGAACCTGGTTCCACCTCATCGGACACCCCTGATGATCCCCCTCCCAAGAAGAGATCTCGGAAGGCTAAGAATGTGGAGACTCCACAGACGGCCCCTACGCCTTTCACCTTCAATCCCTCGGATATTGTTCACCCTAGATCCTCGGATTGGTGGCAGCGTACCTGCATGAGACTCTGCGCAAGAGCTTCGACAAGGAAGTGCGCAACAGACTGCGGTCTGAATGTGCACGACCGGATCTTTCAGACAAGGTGGCGGAAATGCCAGAAATTGACTCCAGTCTGCTAACTTTCCTTAAAAAGTTTGCCAAGGACCCTAAGAAGGGTATAGATCGCACCTGGCGAGGGTGCCAAGACAAGCTTCTTGATGTGGTCGGTCCCCTAGCCAAGATATTGGAGATGGCTCAAGAGGCGCAGGAATCGGGAACCGCTATTGATTCCCATGTATTGGCGGGCTGGACCCAGCGGGCTATCTGCCTATTAGGTAATGCCAACTGCGCAATCTCCACAGAGCGCAGGAAGTCCATCCTGATGCGCATGGACTCTAACCTTACGGAGCTGGCGGCGGTGGAGCCTGGCCCATTGGCGGACGGAAACCTATTCGGCGACCGCTTCGTCAAAGATGTGGCGAAATACGTGGGCACCTTCACGACCCTGGACAAAGCTCAGGCGGGAATCAAACGGGTATTCCAGGCAGGGGTTTTCAACAGGGCCGGACGAGGCCGGGGACTCTCGTTTGGCCGTCAATTCTCCCAAGGTCCTCAGCGAGGAGATTTCGGACGTGGCAGGGGAGAGTGGGACTCTACCTGCGGTGGCACCTTCTACCCCACCAGGCAGCGCTTCAACAAGCGACGATTTAACAAGGGATCCTATCGGGGAGGATTCCAAAACACAGAATCTTCAGGTGAGCGCTCCAGACTTATTTCCTTTCCCATTGGGGGGACGTATTCAGCAGTCTTATCACAATTGGGTTCAACTATCACAAGACGCCTGGGTTTTGCAGACAGTTCAAGGGTTCCATCTAGAGTTCTTTCAGACACCTTGTCAGGTTCATCGGCCCAGACAGCTTTCTTTTTCCCAACTAGAGTGCGATTTCATAGATTCAGAAATAGAAGGATTGCTGCAGAAACACACGATAGCTCCAGTTTCTGCAGCAATATTTTTCTGATGCAGAAGAAAGGCGGTGGTTACAGGTTGGTACTCAATTTGAAGGATTTCAACCACTATCTTACTTACAAGCACTTCAAGATGGAGGGCATCCATCTGCTGGCAGACCTATTGAAGCAGGGGGACTGGTTGGTCCGTCTGGACCTGAAGGACGCCTACTTGTCCGTTCCCATATATCGTCCCCATCGCAGATTCCTTCAATTTCAATGGCGGAACCGGTGGTACGAACATTTGGTCCTTCCTTTCGGACTTTCCTCAGCACCGTGGTGCTTCACCAAGGTTCTGAAACCTGTCGTAGCCTACCTCAGGGAACAAGGGATTCGCATGATTGTCTACTTGGACGACATGCTCATCATGGCGCAGTCTCAGGCGTTGGCGACTCAGCACTTGCGCATGACCATTTGTATCTTGCAGAACCTGGGTTTCGTGATCAACGAACCAAAATCGGTTCTGTGTCCCACGCAGACGATCGATTTTCTGGGGTTCGTCATAAACTCTCAGACAGCCCAGCTCAGTCTTCCAAATTCCAAACTTCGGGATATCAAGAAGGAGCTTCGCTCCTTCCTGACCAAACATATGGTTTTCCTCAGGGGGATTGCCCGGATAGTGGGACTTCTTGCGTCATCCATTCAAGCAATATTTCCGGGACCCCTACACTACAGGGACCTTCAACGACTCAAAATTCAACACCTGCAGAAGGGTCTTTCATACACGGACGTAGTCCCTCTTTCCCAAGAAGTGAGGGAGGAGATGCAATGGTGGTTGGCCCATGTAGAGGCGTGGAACGGCAGAGCGATTTTCGGCTCTCTACCGGAGGTAGTCATAGAATCCGACGCCAGTCGTTGGGGTTGGGGAGCGCGCTGCGGAAATATTTCCACAGGGGGACGTTGGTCCCTAGAAGAGTTAAATCTTCACATAAATGGAGCGCAAGGTGGCGCTACCCAAGATGGCCGCACAGAGGTGAGGCTCCGGGATGCTGGCTCCTCGCATCCGCCCTTCATCCGTTGTGGCCGTCCTAGGTGTGCCCAGATGACCGCCGAGTGTTGAGGGACGGCTGCCCTGCCCCCAGTGAGACTTTTACCTGGATCG
Source organism: Triturus cristatus (assembly GCF_964204655.1). Lineage (NCBI taxonomy): Eukaryota > Metazoa > Chordata > Amphibia > Caudata > Salamandridae > Triturus > Triturus cristatus. The sequence goes on along the minus strand of NC_140579.1, from coordinate 387,325,913 downwards.
ATGCAGCTGGAGCCGCGATAGCCGGCCCGTGAGCTCCGCCGGTGCCTGAGGTGTGCCTGGCCGGTCCCGCGGCCGGCGGTGTCGGCTAGGTGAGCTATTCACTGAGTACCATTACTTCAGTTCATGGTCTGTCATAACTTTCAGGTTCCTCCTCTGGTGGCCTGGCGGTGGACGTTCCCTGAGTACCATTACTTCAGTTCATTGCCTATCATCACTTGCAGGTTCCTCCTCTGGTGGCCTGGCGGTGCACATTCACTGAGTACCATTACTTTAGTTCATTGCCGGTCATCGCTTGCAGGTTCCTCTTCTGGAGGTGGCCATTCACTGAGTACCATTACTTCAGTTCACGACCTGACATCACTTGCAGGTTCCTCCTCTGGTTGCCTAGAGGTGGCCATTCACTGAGTACCATTACTTCAGTTCATTACCTGTCATAACTTGCAGGTTCCTCCTCTGGTGGCCTGGAGGTGGCCAACGGCTGGCCAGGGACCGAAGGATCTTCGTAGCGGAGCTCCAGCGTGTGCCGGACTTCAGCTGCGCCGGGGGGGGGGCAGCGGATGGTGAGCGCCCCCCGATGGTGAGTGGGCCCGCTTCGACAGGCAGACCGGCCCGAGCGGGGAGGCGGGATCCGGCTGGGGGAATTCTCGGCGGAGCTCTACACGTCCATGCAACTTCCTCCGCGCATTCCGCATAAGTGGCGGCTAGCCTACTGCACCCAACAAGGTTCGAGTTGGCCTCTCCAGCTGCAGTCCCCGTTACTTTCCACGGCAGTAAAATCTTTCACACTCTTTACCAGACTACGGAGGCTGCTGTCCATGGGGTGCCGATCTTGCAGTGAACATGTTGCTGGAAGAAAGTAGACTGTGGACCCAATGAATGTAATGAACTTCCAGCTCACTTCAGACCTGCTTTCCACAGACAGGGATTACTTACCCAACGACCTGACTGCCCTGCTGTGGTGCTGCTGTTGGTGTCTGCTGTCTCCTGGTGCTGGGCCGACGCGGCCTGAGGGGGCCCCTCGCTGACCCGTTCTGGGGGACTCCTGTTTGGGTGGTCCCGGAGGCGTTGAGGCCCGCCGGACCCGGCGGACGGCCGCTGTACTTGGGGCGGGGACGCTCCTTGCGGGACCGGCGGTGCCGGATCTCTCCCGCCCGGTACCCTTCCCGGGGGTCGCTGCTGGCAGAAGGGCAATTCCCCCCCCCCCTACCGAGCCTTGACTGTCTTCCTTGGCGCTGTGCCTGGTGCTCGGGGGGGGGGTTTCGGCTGTTGGATCCGGACCTGGGGTGGACGATGGGTTCCCTGGTGAGTTGGTCAAGCCGGTGAGTTGGGGCGACGGACGGAGCCTCGTTGGACCGTGCGCTGTACATCGCTTGAGGACCATCACGGACACAGTCTGTAGCGCGAGGCCTGGGACGTGGTGAGGGCGGCTCGGCCCAGATCCGTGTGCGGGTGTGCGTGTTGATTGCGCTCTGAGCCCTCCATCGGTGGGGATAGGACGCACCTTCGCCATTTGCCTTCTTCTGGAACCCCCCCACTCCTGTTCTGTTGCAGGGGGCTGCACCGCTTGGCAGGTGGGAGCCGTCGGCGGGTCCACTGCGCCCATCCCCGTGTCAGGCTCGTGCCCCTTGGGTTCATCATGGGCAAGGAAAAGGGCTCCAAACCGCCGGCGACGTCCCACCAGACACGGATTGACCAGTTCGCGAGCTCGGACCCCCCGGGTGCGGGTGGAGGGGCGCCGGCCCCGAACAAGGACTTGGCTGTCATCCTTCAGGCCATCGATGCCTCTCGCACATCATTGGAAGGGATGGTTGGGGAGGTGAAGGTTGATGTTGCGCTCTTGCGGCAGGACCTCCGCAACGCCACGGCTCGCATCACGGAAACGGAGTCCAGGATCTCCACGGCGGAGGATGACATTCGCCTTCTACAGGACCAGGTCCGGGAGCTCACTACCCACTCCAAGGAACTGCCCAGGCAGGCGGAAGATGCCGAAAATCGCACCCGTCGCAATAACCTTCGCCTGGTGGGCTTTCCGGAGGGGGTCGAGTCTGGCCGAGCAGACGACTTCCTCGAAAAATGGTTTAAGTCCTGGATGCCGGCGGCCTGTCTGTCGACCTGGTTCGTGGTGGAGAGGGCGCACCGTTCCTTGGCAGCCAGACCCCCGGTGGGAGCCCCTCCGCGCCCCTTCATTCTTAGGATCCTCAACTTTCGAGACAGAGACGCTATCCTCCGGGTGGCACGGGTGAGCGGTCCTTTGAATTTCAACAACCACATCATTATGGTCTTCCCGGACTACACCCGGGAGGTCCAAGAGCAGTGCCGCTCCTACACGGAGGTCAAGCAAAAGCTGCGCTCCCTGGGCCTCCAATACCAGCTCCAATTCCCGGCCCGCCTTCGTGTCGTTTTCCAGAGTAAGACACTGTTCTTTGACACTCCCAGGGTGGCCTGGACCTGGCTCACTGAGGAAACACCTCTGCGCCAGCCCGGTGGGGCGTCGTCCACTGCTGTGCCCCGGGAACAAGGTGCAGCTGGGTCCCAGCGACCACGGCGTAGGAAGAGCACGCACTCCCGACAGCGCCGCGGCGCGGCTCGGACCCGGTCTGCCAGCATCTCAGGGAGACAAGTGAGGGACTCATCGGCCTCCTCTGGCACCTCCTCTCGTGCGGCTGGGGGGTCCCGGCGCCGCCTGTCCCCTCGGCCGGACGGGTCTCCCTCTCCCCTCAATGTGCAAATTGACCTGTCAGACCTCTCCCGCAGTCCTGCTATATGACTCCCGGTTTGTTTCAAGCATCCGTGGGGGGGGGGGCGGGGGCCCTGCCGGGTGGCGGGGAGGTGGGGCTATGTAATCTCATGCTTTCCCACAGCAACCTAGGATGAGACATTGAAATCCGTGCTTCAGGAGGGGTCCACCATGCTCTCTATACCCGAGCGCCTAGGCTTGGGGTTTTGTAATTGTTGGTTCAGTTAGGGCGACAGATGCTTCTGTTCTCGAAGTGTAGGGTGGGGGGTTGGGGTTGGATACTTGTTTGTTTTTCCTCCTCGGGGGACTGTTTTGTTTGGTTTGGGTCTGTGTTTCCTTGAGCCTCCTACGCAGCACCACACCTCGCGTTTCATTGCGCTTCTCCGTGCAGCCACCCACGCGGGCTCTGCCGCCGATTGCTTTCCTGCGCCGCCCGTTGGCTCCCCCTAGCGGGGGTTCCGTAGCCCTGGCTTCCCCTGGCAGCTCCACTCCTGACGTGCTCTGTTCCCGTCCCTATTATGGCTGACCCACCCTCTGCGGCCCAGGTGCACGTCCTGTCCTGGAACGTGAATGGCTTACTAGATAGACTCAAGCGTACTGCCGTCCTCAAGTACGCCCAGCGCGCGGAGGTGGACGTGCTCCTGCTTCAAGAAACCCACCTGCTTGGTGAGAAATGTCCCTTCCTGGCGCGCTACGGGTACGACCGGGTATGGCACTCAGGGTTCTCGCGCAGATCACGGGGGGTCGCCGTCCTGTTGCGCCGCTCCCTTCCCTTTGTGTTCACCCGGGTGCTTCATGACCCCCAAGGTATGGGGATTGCCGTTTGCGGCACACTTGAGGGTCGGCCGCTCAGTCTTCTCTCACTCTATGCGCCGCCTACCGGGTTATCTCACGCTTTATCTCACACCGCATCTTTGTTGGCAACCCTCCCGCCGGGCGCTATTGTTTTAGGGGGGGACTTCAACGCGGTCTCGGCCCCACAGCTCGACTCCTCAGGCCCGGTTTCGGCACCCCGCGCTGCGTGAGCGAAGCAGCTGGCGAATTGGGTGGAGGCTCAGGGCTTGTGCGATGCATGGCAGATTTGGCACCCGCGCGAACGGCAATATACCCACACCTCGGCCGCTCACCACACTCATGCGCGGATTGATGCGATCTTTGTCCCCCCCGCTGACTGTGTCGGCATCCAGGACATCCGCATCCTTCCCCGGGGGATATCCGATCACTCTCCGGTCCTCATGGGTCTGGGCCCCCCGCCTTGTAGGGCCCGCCAGGTGTGGCGCTTCAACGCCTGGTTTCTCCAGGACAAGAAGCTCCGTGGGGAGGTGGGGTCCGCCCTGACGCGGTACTTTGGCGACAACGATGGGTCGGTCTCCTCAGCGGGTACCCTCTGGGAGGCCTGCAAGGCCACCATCAGGGGGGCTGCCAAGACACAGGTGGTGCGGCAGCTCCAGCGGCTCACTGCCTGTGAGGCCCGGGCACTGCGACTGGAGCGATCTCTTTCAGGGACCGGTGATCCGGCCGGGACTCGGCAACTGCGACTTCTGCGGGAGGAGATCCGTCAACGGTCACTTGATGCGGCTAAGCTCCTCTGGCAATTCTCAATGGCGAGGGTATATGGATGGGGCGACAAGAATGGTGCGCTGTTGCACCGGCTGGCTACCTACCCCAGGGCCTCGCAAATTATTCCTGCGGTGACGGACTCTGACGGCCTGCTCCAATCTTCCTCCGCGGCCATCGCGGATGCCTTCGCCCAGTATTACTCGCAGCTGTACCAGGCTCGGGCGTCGGACCTCCCCTTGGCCTCAATGCTGGCCGCTAGTAATCTACGGCTTCCCCGCCTTCAGTCCGGTGACTGGGAGAGTCTGGAGGAACCCATTTCCCATGAGGAGTTTGGGGACGCGATAGGGCGCACATCCGCGGGGAAAACCCCAGGTCCGGACGGCTTCCCCCAGGAGTTTTATGCCACCTATAAGGACCAACTGGTCCCACGGTTGGGGGCCCTTGATGCCGAAGCGGCTAAGAAAGGCTCCTTCCCCCCGGAAGCAGACATAGCCACAATTGTGGTTCTGCCCAAGTCTACGCCGCCATCCTGTGATAGGTCGGCATACCGGCCGATCTCTCTTATAAATACTGATATCAAACTCTATGCGGCGGTACTGGCCCAGAGGCTCCGACCCTTTTTGTCAGACTTGGTGCACCCGGACCAGTGTGGCTTCATGCCAGACCGAGGCACTCGCCATTGCCTTCGTCGCCTTCACGTGGCCCTGGCTCACCGCCATCGCATCTCTCCATATCTCACCCTCCTTCTCGCCGATTTCGAGAAGGCCTTCGACTCGGTTGGGTGGCCCTACCTCTTCGAGGTCCTGGCTCACATGGGTTTCGGCCCTAAGTTTGTTGGAATGGTGCGGGTCCTCTATGCGCGCCCCCGCGCCAGAGTGCTGGTTAACGGGGCACTGTCGAGACCATTTCGGGTCGGCCGGGGAACGCGGCAAGGGTGCCCACTGTCGCCTCTCCTTTTTGCTCTTGCAGTGGAGCCCCTTGCCGTCCTGATCCGAGCGGATCCTTTCCTTCGGGGCTGGGAGTGGCCGGGCCGTGAGCCGGACAGAATAGCCCTCTACGCGGACGACGTTCTGTTGTATCTTAGTGACCCGGCGCGCTCGGGTCCCCGTGCACTCCATATCTTGGGCAGCTTTGGCCGCGCGTCTGGCCTTTATTTAAACCGCATAAATCGGTTCTTGTGCCTCTGCACCCCTCCCGGGAGTGCTTTGACTGGCAGGACAGTATTCCCCTTCGTCGGTTGTCCTTTAAATATCTGGGTATCTGGGTCTCCCTTCTCCCAGAGTTGAGCTGGGCTCTTAATGTGGCCCCTCTGGTCAAGAAGGACAAGGCGGACCTGATACGATGGCAGTCGCTCCCGCTCAATCCGCTGGGGAGGGTGGCACTCTATAAAATGATGATTCTCCCCCGGTTTCTTTATGTACTGCAGAACACTCCCGTGTCCTTCCCACTGCCTTGGTTTCGCGAGCTAGACGGACTGGCGACTAGATTTCTCTGGGGTGGCGGGAGGCCGAGGCTGGCCCTGTCGACATGTCGCCTGCCCACCTTCGACGGCGGGCTCGGTATGACCAATCTTTACCTCTACTATTTGGCCACCCGCCTCCTGGTCATTCATGACTGGTTTGGAGGGGGATGGTCCGACCCGGCCTAAAGGGTGGAATTAGAGGACCTGGGTTTCTCCTGCATTCTGGACCGCCTGTACGGCGCCCCCATCCCCACCTCCTGTCCAGACATCACCAGAGCGATATTCCTGGCCTGGCGAGCGGCGCTTCGCCATACCCAGTGGACCGGGAGGCAGACCCACGCCACTCCCCTATGGCATGGGACGTGGCTGCGGGACGTCGCGGCTCTGGAGGGCTTTAAAACATGGGACCTGCTCGGCATCTCCCAGCTGGGGGATGTCTGGCGCGGGGGGGACGCATGTGCTCCTATTCGGAGCTGCAGGCGTGCTTCTCCCTCCACTCATCTCAATTCTACAAGTACCTCCAACTGCGACACGCCATACGCACTTACACCCCTGTGGACGTTCGGCTGCCGGATCATAGCCCCCCCAGAGGCTCAGGTCCTGCTGGGCAACCTGGGGAGGGGGGGCATATCCCGAATACATCGCTCTCTTGTTAATAATACCCCCGTAGCTCGGGAAGACCTGAGGGAACGGTGGGAGGTGTGGGTGGGTCCCCTGGACGAGGTTGATTGGCAGGACGCCCTTATGGCCCCCAGGCTGGTGACGGCCTCCGCCAAACTGAGGCTTATTCAAATTTACTATCTTCATACTGCCTACCTCACGCCGGCTCGTATGCACTGTGCGGGCCTCTCCGCTGACGCGGCCTGTCCCCGTTGTGGTTTTGACCCGGCCGACTTCATCCATACTGTGTGGTCGTGTCCGGAACTGGGGGGTTATTGGCAGGGCATAGAGGCTGATCTTACGGAGGTCTTAGGCTGGGAGGTGCCACATGACCCCAGACACACCCTTCTGGGCATCACTGACGGTTTAGATGGCACACATGCTGAGAAGCTATTCCTCATGACAGCACTAATGGTGGCGAAAAGAGATATTGCAGCGGCCTGGAGGCATCCGCGGCCGCCTAGTTTGGCCAAATGGAGTACTGGGGTGGACTGGTGTGCGGCACAGGAGCGGACTCTCTATCAGGCGAGGGGCTGCCTTAAGAAATACCGTAGGATCTGGGGGAAATGGTTGGGCAATGTATTCTGAGGATGTGGTACGGGGGAGGGGGGCGGAGGGGGGGCTTCGGGTGGGGGCGGGGTGGTGGGGTGATCTTGTGCTGCACGATTGCAAAATGGTGACTAGACAGGCTCAATGTTTTCTTTGTTGTGTCATTCAAAACAATAAAAATGTGTTTATCAAAAAAAATCTTCACATAAATTGTCTAGAGCTCCTCGCAGGATCTTTTGCGATCCGGACACTATCTCCCAGGTAGGTCTCATGTTGCATCCTTCTTCGGATGGACAACATATCGGCGGTCTCTCATGCACCTTGGCCACCAGCGAGACACTATCCCTAATTTATTCAGAATGGACTCCACCACGGTATGAACCTGTGAGTACCCAGACTCGACGCACATAAATCAATGAGCACTCAAGCAGGAAGCGGCGAGCCAAGCCCCAGACAATCTCACCAGGGGATAAAGTGTAACTCAGAGACCGTCGACCGGGATGGAATTTCTGAACGGCATTCGAACCTGGTGTCTGAACTGTCATCCGTGTCTATGGCACCATGTTCACAGCTAAAAAGAGGGGTGAACTAGTTACCAGAAATGTATCTTGATTCTGATGAGTGGACTTGCATGAATCACCTGAACCAGAAGAGGACCAGAAGAGAAAAGATGAAATGTGGGAAGCCCGACAAATTCCTGAACACCAAAGTGAGGCTGACCACAACAACAGAGCCCAGACACTGTTTCACATAGTAGCCAGGACCCAGAAGACACTGTTTCACATAGTAGCTAGGACCCAGAGGATGCGAGAGGACACTCCCGTCACCACCAGTATCACCTAAGGGCTAACCCACCACCAAGTCAGAGACTTTTGCATGCTGCGTGCATCAGCCGAGATCATCGCCAAGTTGTTAGGGATGTAAGAGCCATCATAGACCCGCCCCTGCAGTATGCCTGATGCCCCTGGAACTACTGTTAACACATCCGCTGGCCAGGCGTGGCCAGAGGCTATATAATAAATGGGCGAGACACTCGTGGTCTTACGGCTAATACCTGATAACCTGAGTGCATGTGTGGTTATTGCTGCTAGGGGTGACTGGGCCTATCCAAGCGGGCCCCACGACTGCACACAGCAGGCTGCGCTACACACCTGAAAGGAAAATAACACAAGTAAAGAAAATAGGAACTTTTTGGTAGACTTTATTCTTCCCTTGATTCCATGTAAATTAGTCCGCAACAAAACAAGTTGCAAGTGTCAGTGGCCAACATTCATAAGTCAAAATATTTTCAGAGCACATTTTTCTAATAACTCCACAATTGGGCTTGTTCCTTTCTTCCTTCCACCATACTGTCACATATGGTAAGTAAATTACTATGAGCGGAGACCTGGGAGACTCCCAACTTTCATTGGAAAGTGTAACCAATGAATATAAAGTGCTGGATTGCCAGGGTGGAGCAAAGGAAAAGGGTGTGGTTTGAAACAGGATATTGTGAGTTGGCAGAGTCACAGGGCCAGTGACATTTCCTCATGGACCCAGCGAGTTTGCTAGTGTTCAGTATGAAGTTAGTAAGACTTAATGGGTAGGGCTTGCATCGGTTTTATATGCCTTATCGTCCTTTTCCTCCTTTTGAAGGTCAGAGCTTTTAAAAAATGTCCTGTATTGGTCACAAAGATATTGAATCGGGTATGCCAAAATATCTGACCCAAAAATGGGCTTTCTCAGGCTTGAAGAGGATGCATTTTGATTCAGTTCCTCTAGATGATCTCTCGGGAGTGCGATGCACTATAGAAACCTGCAAATAAATTAATACATTCAACCTCGATATGCTGCCGCTTTTTTAAAACGTCTGCTAGATCTTTAGGCAGCCACTCAGTACACATCTGTTACCACATGTTGAAATGTTACTGCATGTTAATTCTAAATTAGTCAGAATGAGGTGGCAATCTAGTGTTGTTGTTGACCATCCTGGCTGAGTACACTTTATTGCATTCTGCACAAATGTAAACTATTTTCAATCCCCTATCATGCCAAAGCCGTTGGTGCCAAACAGTCTGGGTCTTCATGTTTCTATTATTTTTATTAGGTTAGCTGACTTTATCTTTGGCAGGTTCCCATGTCTGGTTTCTTTGTTCTGTTAGGTCACTCAGTTTCCTTGCAATTCTGATTCACCAAACTTTAAAAACATTTTTCAGCTATATACGCTATAGATGACCAATACCAATTTGGCATGCACCAGTCTTATGTTATCTTGGGCATCCTGAATTTCATTTTGCAATGCCTACATGCACTTTCTATTGTGATGATGTGAGCCTGCTCCTTTCCTCATCTGTAGGTGTTGCTACCTCCCTGAGACCACGCTTTTAGTTTAGAACTTCCATAATTCTAGTACCGGTTCAGCAGCTTCTCATCTTCACCTTTGAGTCCAAAGTGGTGCCACTTAGCCCCTTATTGATCCCCATGCTAAGGGTGTCTGCTTCACACAATGAGTCCTATTGCCTATATGCCATGCCTCATACCTCTTTCTACAAGCAAACTCAGCTTTTTCTCTAATATCTTGATATCCAGATGCAAATACAGTCTCCACCTGTACAAGTGTTTTGGACAGATCTCCAGTGCTACATAGTGGTCATCTTTCTTGTGGGTCCAAAAGTACCTCAAATTCCCATTGGGGAACGTTGGTCTGCCTCCTTGTTTCACCACTACCCACTTCCACATGAGTATGCCTTTCACCAACTTGCCTATAATTCATGGCATTTACTTATTACAAGCTCTTTTGTTTCATGGTTGCAGCTTCTGCCGTCCAAGCTAACCCAACTCCATAAATTCTGCGTCCAATTTCGCTGTTGCCTGCACCAGCAAACATTTTAGAAAAATAATTAAACCAGGAACTGACTGAGCTCACAACCGCCCAATATCTAATGGACCCTTTCACAAAATAGATTTAGCAGCGGTCACAGCACTGAGTTGGCATTGGTTGCCGCTGCAGATTTCATTTGCTGCCAGAAGCATCAGGGAGGTGCGGCTATTTTCGTAATGTTGGTTCTGCCACTGGCATTTGATACAATATCCCCATCCCGCCTGGTGCAAAGAATGCATCAGGCAGGGGTGAGGGATACGGCTCTGGGCCTCCTAGAGTCCTTTCTGATAATTAGGATTAATATATTCAGCTGTGGCAAGTTCAGGGCTGAACTGTTCCAGCTTCCCTGCAGGGTCCCACAGGGGCCCTCCCTCAGCCCTACCCTTTTGGACATGTATGTTGTCCCCCTAGCTAGACTGCTGAGGTTGTTTGGCTTTCAGGTATTGTCCTATGCAGACGACACGCAAATCTTAATTAACTGATGATTTGCCTGGGATAGCCGACAAGTTTAAACTCTGCATGATCAATATCAGTACTTGCATGAAGGAGAATTTTCTGAAATTAAATACAGACAAGACAGTGGTCTCTGGAGTACAGCAATCAGTATGGTCTGAAATCTGGAGGCCTGAGATGTGTGGCCCATTACCTACCCCAGCAGCCTCTGCTAAAAACTTAGGAGTCCTTTTTAACAACTCTCACCTTTCATACACAGGTCAATAGAATTTTAAGCTCCTGCTTTAACATCATTAAAATCCTGAAAAAGGTTTTCCCACATATTCCGGCGGAGCTCAGAGTAGCAGTGGTCATTGCTCTAATAACATTGCACTGCCTTATATTTAAACATCAATATGTCCCCACTCAACAGACTGCAGGTCATTCAGAATGCGTCCGTTCAACTGGTTCTGAATGCTCCAACACAACTCTCAGTGAGGGAAGACATGAGTTCCCTACACTGGCTACCTGTTCGAAAGTGTGTGACATTCAAAGCACTCCGCATGGTATTTCTGGCTCTTCATCACCAAGGGCCTATACCTCTGAGAAAAGCTTTTCACTGGTACACCCCAAAAAGACATCTTAGATCATCTTCCCTTAGGAAGGTGACCATTCCAAGATTTCAGAAAGCCAGATGGGGAGGCTGCTCCTTCTCAGTAGCTGCAGCCAAACTGTGGAACATTCTGCCCATTCATATTGCGGGTTTGGATTCCTCTGCAGCTTTTCAAAAGCAATTCAAAACTTGGACCTTTTCCCTTCTGCGATGGCAGCTTTTTGGATTATAGTGGGTGCTTCTTGCCTTTGCGATTTGAGCACTTTGACGTCTTGGCATAATGTGCTTTATTAGTTTCCTTCCATTCCTTCCTCCATAATGTTACAGGAAACTCACTTACCTTTCAGGCCAGGGGATTAATGGATTCATCTGTCTCCTTGCTGTGTATATGTAATGGAAGGCGGGGTTCCTGGTGGTCATCATCAGGGGCGGCTCCTCCATTTGAGAGGAGGAGCGTCACCCCACAAGCCCCAAGCCTGAAAAAAAAATGGTAATAAACGTAATTTATTACAGTTTTATTTTTCAGCAACCCTCCCTGAACTAAGTGTCAGGACGGGGCAGGGCCAGCGCTTGTGAATGGCAGCAGCAGAGAGGTATGCGCTTTAAAATGCGAATGTCTTTTTGTCCGGATTCTTGGACTGGCTAGCCAGACATGCACATGCATTTTAAATTTCTCTGACTTAGACAGCTAGGTTAGAGAAAGTACAGGCCTCCAGTGCTCGTAGGAGCACTAAGAGAGCCTGCGCTATCCAATCCTGGTGCTGCTTTTATGCTGTAAAAGCAGCGGCAGGATTGGGTAGTGCAGTTTCTTGCATCAGGAGTTTCCGTGAGGAGAAAAGTCACCCGTGGGAGGAGGACGTCGCGCTGCAAGCTAAAAGGTAAGTCTATTTCATTTATTTTAAAAATTGTGTACCCCAGCTTCACCACCCTCGGTGCAAGCCAGCCGCCACTGGTCATCATGGACTCTGTGTCACAGTGGGAGACAGAGGGGGGGGGGGCACTCCGGAACAAAGTCTTTTTTTTTTTAAACGTGCTTTTATTCAGTAATTACACAGTGTAAAATACCATAGAATGCCACATACAATAGTATCACAAAAGGCAAAACATTATAGCCCAATACAGCCAGCATTATACAAGAAGCATACAGGATAATGATCCAATGTTGCAGGCGATGGCTCTCTACATCAGGCAGTCTTGGGTAACCTCAAACATAAGCAATAAAAGTGCTGTTGGTGCAGTGCAGGTGCTTAGTAGTGCAACAATACGGGGCCATACCAGGATAGGAAGCAGACAATGTACGAATTTAAAGAATTAACCCCCTAAACGATAATGCAATAACTAACAGCAGTGGCAGCAGCGGACTAGCGAGTGGTCGTTCTCCCAGGGCAGTCATACGCAAGAGCCATCTGGTTCCTGCCTCATGCGGAGCCCCTCCCCCCGTTCTGAGGGATGACTCCCCTGTGTTCCTGAATCTGCCCCCCTCTTGCGTATGACATTGTGTGCAGACATTGTTTTACAATTGTTATAACTATTTAACTGGCACAGTCACCTTTTTTATATCACTGATATTAATACAAATCATAAAATGAGCAAAAGATTATATTTTTCCCTGATGGCAAGGAAGACACTGCAAGTGTAATTGGGTAAAACCCAAACTACTCCTAAATGAACTCCAAAGTAAATAAGGACAAACGTTTGTGATAAACATCAAAAATAAGGTCATTTTTATTAGTTTTTGAAGCCTTCATCCCAGAATCTCTATAAAACGTTGGCAACCAGTGAAATGAGGAGGACTCAGCATGTTGGGGAAACATCTGTTGCCATCTTTTGTGACCCTACAGCTGTATTCACTCCCCACTCAATCAATCAATCAATCAATCAATCAATTAAACAAACAGCATTTGTAAAGTGCAACACTGACACCCCAGGGGTATCTGGGCGATGAGTCTCTATTGAAGAGCAAGGTCTTGAGTCTCTGTCTGAAGTCTGCCAGGGAGGGGCTGTACGGAGCTGGGGGAGAAGGTCGTTCCAGGTCTCGGCAGCGATGTAGGAGAATGAGCAGCCACCGCTGCGACTGATGCGGGGGTGTGAGGGCAAGTGAAGAGGAGAGCAGGTGTCTAGAGGTGTTGTGGAAGTTCCGTTGATGGTCGATGTAGGCAGGTCCTAGGTCTTTGTAGGCATGCATGAGGATCTTGAACTAGGATCTCTTCTGGATGGGCAGCCAGTGGAGGTCTCTCAGGTGGAGGTGATGTGGGTTCATTTGTGGAGGTCCAGGAGGAGTCTGGCTGCAGTGTTCTGTATTGTCTGGAGTCTTCTGAGGAGCTGGGTGGAGATGCCGGCGTAGAGGGCATTGCCGTAGTCCAGGAAGCTGGTGACAAGGGCCTGAGTGGCGGTCTTTCTGGTGTTTGTTGGGATCCATCTGAAGATTCTGCTGAGCATGCAAAGTGTGTGGAAACAGGAGGAGGTGACTGCATTGACTTGTCATGTCATGGTGAGATTGCGGTCGCGGATAATGCCGAGTTTGCGTGCATGTTCGTTCTGTGTGGGTGTAGGTCCAAGTTCGGCAGGCCAACAACTATGGTCCCATGCGGAGGTGTCCTTCCCGAAGATCAGTACTTTCTGTTTTGTTGGAAATTAGTTGGAGGCAGTTGTCTCTCACCCATTTGGCTACGTTGGTTATGGCGTTGAAGAAGATGGATTTGGCATTGGAAGGGTCCTCGATGTGTTAGAGAATCAGTTGAGTGTCATCTGAGTAGGAGATTATGTTGAATCTGTGGGATCTGATGACATCTGTGAGGGGGTCATGTAGATGTTGAACAGGGTTGAACAGGGGCTGTCGATGATTCTTGTGGTGTGCCACATGTAGTGTCTTTGGGTGTGGAGGTGAAGGGATGCAGTGGGATGCTGTGCGTGTGTCCTGTAAGGAAGGGGCGATCCCCTTGAGGGCGTCTTGCTATATGCCTATGTTGTAGAGTCTGCTGATGAGGGAGACAGTGTTGAATGCCGCGGAGAGGTCGAGGACTCAGTTGCTCCAATTGCTTGTATCTCGTGGCCTTTCGGCTTTTTGCCCTCCCACTATTAAAGAATGCATGCAAATATAGCAAATGATTTTCAGATGAATTCTAGCCTATAAACCAAAATCTATTGTGCCAAATGTACATTTGTAAGAATTCCTTGTGTTTTTCTATTTTAAGAGAATATTTTTTCGCACATGGGGACAGGAATGAAACCAGGTGGTGGAGACGTTAGACGTGTATTAGGCAGTCATGGCAGGGTAGGAAAACCAGAAACACCCTCTCCTACTACATTTTGCGAGAGTAGACATTTACAAGCGGTCCAACAATCTTCTCGAGCAGGGCCTCTTTTTATCTATGTTACCATTGTCACAGCGATCAATCATCATTTCAAATCCATGGCCAATCTTGACTACAAGAACTTCCTACTACAAAAAGTACAGCAAGGACCAGAGGTGTCAGCTGACACTTTCTTTTCTCGGCTCAAGTAGCTGGCCAGCACATGCATATTTCAGGATGAAACAAAGGAAATTAAAGTGTAATTTATCCAGGGGTGTGTCTCTTCGAAGCTTAGGGAGAAGACACTGCAGGAAACTGGCAAGTTGTTGCAAGACATTTTGACACTGGGGCACTCCAAAGACCTGTCGAATTCCAGAGTGTCCCACATGGAAGCTGCTTTACAAAAGTCCCTGAAAGACAAGCAGATGAACCAAATCAACAAGGAAGCACAACTCTAGAAAACCTACCGATGCCAGCGATAACATCTCCCATGTGGCCATTGCAAGGACCATTTCCTCATGCAGGTGCCCGGCCAGCAGAAAACAATGCTCATCATGTGGGAAGGTGAATCAAAATATCATTGAACAAACGTTGTGAGACTCAAATATCATACCCTAAATACTGTGATGTAAAAAATATCATGGCTCAGAATATTGCAGGTAAGTTTATTGGTTTTAAAAATATTTTTAAATATAATTGTTAACGATATCATTGTGTTTTCAGTGTATTTTTAGTTTTATTATATTGTATTTGTTTTTTAGTATAATACTTTTAAGAGCAGGATGTCTGGTTTATTGCAAAATAGGGTGGGAAATAATCTGCATTTTTAGTTTTTAAAGTTATGTTTAAAATCATTGTTATTTATTTAAAACTTACAAAATATATAATTAATTCCTTTTGAAGAAATTACATATGTTTTATTAAATGTTTTAAATTATGTATAAGTGGACATTTTATTTGTAATATTTTTAAACTACATTTTATAAAAACATGTTTTAGTATTATGATATATATATTTATTTTTTTAAAGCAATTATTCTATTTTGGTTTGTAATTTAATTTAAAAATAAATGTTCCTTGATGATTTAATTAGTTTTTATTTTAATTTAAATAATTGAATTTTGATTATATTTAATAAATTAACTGTTTTTTTTTTTAAGTTCATGTAATAGTTTTCTATTGGTATTTCAAAATGTAGGTTATTTGATTTTCATAAAAGAAATCATTTATATTTTTTAAAAAGATTGAAGTTATCATTTTGTTAATATAGTAAATCATTGTTGATTTAATACTATGGTTGTAATCACAATTTTATTTTGCATAGCTAGAATGTATTTCTTTAATGTTTTCTTTTTAGTGTAAAGTGTGTTATAAATTTGTGGTATTCATTAATATTTAAATTTAAAAGTATAGCATTTGCCTTAATGTCTTTACGTTTTGAGTGAAAATAGTAAACTGTCAGTCCGTCAGTCATAAAACCTAATTCGATTTATAAAATTACAAAAGCACACAGCAAAGTACAAAGTTTAATGCATCATACCGTAGAAAATCCGTCAGTGAACCAGCAATTTCATCGTCATCCCATAACCAACAGTTAAGCATATCATATCCTAGTGGAGAGTGCACCCCTCTTCTTATTGTTGACAATAGCTTAACAAATTTTAAGGGACTCAGATAAGCATAAAAACCTGATACTGTTTTCGTTTTAACAGCAAGTTATTCAATCTAAGAAGGGGCAAGAATAGACTGAGTTTAAGGTTTTATAAAAAGGATGAAAACAGTTGAATAAAAGTACAATAGTGCAAGATGTTATCACATAAATGTAATACGTAATACAAAAATTACATTAAGACAACGATTTCCTCAATGTGCAAGGAACAGCACTTAACCATGGTGCTTCCTAATAGAAAGGGCCTTCTTATAAAGTTAACAACGGCATAACCGATTTCAGCAGATTGAAGGCAATGTAAGATCTAAAGCCTTCTTGATATGAGCAAGGGCTATGTAATCTCAAGAGGAGGAGCAAGAATGTTGTTCTTAGGGTTTTATAAAGTGCACAGAAAAGCAAAAAGTGCAATGTAGATTGATTTGAGGTATTATCACAAGGCCATAAAGAAGGTTTTCCAGCCATTCACCTTGAGTTGGAAATGCCACCAAAAAATGTACGGTGTCCAAGCGAAACCTAGTCAAATATAATCTATGCTGTGAATTTCAGATAAAAACAAATAAAATTGCGACTCATGTCACAAGGAACCCTCATTAAAAATAAGCGGGAAATATTTCTAGGTAACCACCAGCGTTTAGACAACACCCTTTCTGAATATGCTGCCTTAATTTGGGCTTTAGCTAAACGCGGGATATGAGTTGGGTCATCAAAGAACTCAATAAAGCCATCAAAAGTGCGTTTACAATTTCCCAGCCAGGAATTTCTTTCAGTATTATACAAAGTCAGAGAGTCCATAAGGATGTTTCGAAAATTCCAGCTCGAATGTCATCCAGATTTTGACCCACAATAACAGTGGAGCCGGGCCTTTACAGTCTTCTACATATTTCAAATCCACCTCAGAATGGCAGAAACAGGTTGGGGTACCTTGAGGAACAATCAGGAGCCTCCTAGGGAAGCTGTTCTTCAGAACCTGAAGTTTAGAGCAGTTACTGTAGTCCAACACTCCAACTCCATATGTAGTGATTGGGTTATTATTTCCCTAACAGGCATCTGGCCTAGTTTTTCTTCAAAGTGGAAGAGTGCTTCAACTCAGTGGCGGCTCCTCCGCTAACGTGGAGGAGCGTCGCCCCACTGCTCAAAAGGAAGAATGCAATGATAATAACGTACCGTTCTTATCATTTTATTTTCTCTATTGCTGTCAGTGGTGGGGCGGGGCGGGGCTGGCCAGTGCAGGAGAGGAGTGGTGTGCACTCCTTAAGTGCACATGAACGGTTTGGCCAGCCCTCTTGGGCCAACCAAACAGTTAATACGCACGTTGCATGTTCCTACCAGGCTGCATTACACAGCCTGGTCAAGAACATGCATAGGCTCCCTATTGCAGTCTGCGCGCCGATCCACAGTGCTCAAACCAATCACAACGCTGCATTGCAGCGTTGTGATTGGCTCAGGGGAGCCAGTCTGACCGGGTGCTTCCTGCTGCCCCCGGCTGGTACAAGAAGAGGATGAGGACGGAGGAGAGGCGGCGGCCGGCCATTAAATGTAAGTCCTTTTTTTAATTACATTCCCCCCACCACTCCCGCCCGGTAACAGCTGCTACTGCTTCAACTGCTATATTGGTTTGCTGCGTCCTTAAAGTTAGAAGAGAGCCCCACTTTAATTGCGTGTCACCAGATAGCAAAAACTTGATACTTTATCAACCAGATTTCCTTGCATATAAAAAGGATTTGGATCTGGCTCTTTTTGAACTGCATACCATTATATAGGTTTTCTTGTAATTTACTTTCAAGTCCAAAAAGGTCATTAACTCCGCAAAAGCATCGAGGACTTTCTGCAGACTATTTGAAGTCTTTGCTAGGACAGACAGCATCGGCTGTGTAAAGAAATGTGGGAATAAACTGGTTACCCATTCACAGAAAATCTCATTTCTTTTGCAGCCTAAATGCTTCCAGACCATTAATGTAGACAAGGAACAAGAAAGGGGCCAGCATGCATCCCTGGTGGACACCCCCAGTTAAAACTAATGCGTGTGTGCTATCACCGTCAGGGACATAACATATTTTAACCACAGTATTCCAGGGTTGTCTCAAAGGAGAGTAACCGGGGGTTCCTCCATCCCCAGACCCCCATCATATTTCACAATTTACCATGTTTAACAGTGTGAAAAGTACTCAACAAGTCCATGAAGGCCAGATTTAATGAGCACTTCATGGATTTTTTTAACAGTAAACTGGACCCACCCTCCCTTCAAAATCGAACACTTTCCCCAATATGGTTTGGACTGGGGTGGGAATAGTAATTTTGAAACCCCAACCCACAAAGTCCAACACTTTTCCGATGAGGTTGAGTTTGGAATAATACTGATAAATCTGAACTTTCCCAAATGTAGTTACGTTTTTAGTTAGAATAGTAAATTGTATTACCCCAAAGTCCACCATTTTCCACAATGTGGTTACGTTTTCAGTGGGAATAGTTAATCTGAACCCTCAAAAGTCCAACATTTTTACTGATGTGATTAAGGGTGGAGATGGAACAATATATCTGCCCCGTCAAAGTCCAACACTTTCCACTTTCCCCTTAAAAAGAGGTAAGTATGAAGTGGGAATAGTTAATCTGATTAACTCCAGTCCAAGTCCAACACTTTCCCCAGTGGGGTTCAGGTTGGAGTGGAAATGTGAACCCCATAAAGTACAACACTTTCACCAATCTGGATAAGTTTGGAGCTGGAATGGTAAATTGTATCTTCCAAAAGACCAACATTTTCCACAATGTGGTTACGTTTGGAGTGGGAATACTTAATCTGAACCTCCCCCAAGTCCAACACATTCCCCAATATTGTTGAATTTTGAGTGGGAATAATAAATCTGAAACCCTCCCCCTCTCCAAAGTCCAATACTTTCCTCATCGTTTTTGATTATGGGGCTCATTATGATGGCCGACGAACTTCAGTCCATCCGCTATCGTGTCGGGGATGGACACCGCCCACCTATAAGGCGGCGGTCCCACCGCATGAAATTAAGATACGTCCGCCACCATGGCGGTCGCATCTGCAATATTTAACATTGTGGTGGGTGCTGCTAGCGGCAGGACTCGCTGCACTGTGAAAAATGCACCTTCTACATTTCCCTGCAGTGCCTGCCACATGGTGCAGGGAAATGTAGGGGAGTACCATAGGTGCCCGCTAAGTGGAAGTTCAAGGTGCCCGGGAGCAAGGGGTGCTTGCTACGGGCCCCCCAATTCCATCCCCACCAGATATTGCATCCTAATCGGGCAGGCGGTGCCTGCTGGGCATGGCCACCATTCTAGAGATGCTGGGCGGTCCGACAGGCAATCGGAACAATTGCCACTGTCGGACCCTTGGCGGTCGGGCTTACGTCCGCCAGCACACCGCCCGCCATCACAATCTGGCAGGTGGAAAATGGCCGCACGATGGCGGTGAACCCGCCACCGGCAGCCTGCCGTCGGTGGGTTCACTGCCATCGTAATCAGCCCCTAAGGGCCTAATTACGGGTGGACCACTAAACCCGTTGTGGAGGAGTGGTGGTGGTCGGGGACCACCGCATCGACGGTCCAACCACTGCATTAAGACTATGGCAGTCAGACCACCATAGGACCACCACAACTGCCAGGGATCCGCAATCCCTGGCAGTGGCGCGATGGTCTGAGGCCGCAATATCTTTGGCGGTGTCGCTGTGGCACTGCCAAGCATATTACGGGTTTTCTCACCCCCAGCGGTCTCATGGCAATGCTCACACCATCAAAATGCTGGCAGAGAGGAAAGTACGGGGGCCCTGAAGGACCCCCTGTTGCCTTAGGGCCTGGGGATACATGTAGAGGGGCACATGACCAGGTTTTATGTATATTTGTCTGAATGGTGAGGGTGTGACTTAAAAAAGCCATCCATCATTCATGGAGTTAAGAATAGTAAATTGTTACTGGTAGCATACATGATTTTTTTAATGATTACTTTGGGTGTCATATATTAAAAAGGTGTCTTTTTTAAATGTGATAAGTGTTGCGGTATGTCTATGTCTGCATATTTTTTTAAATCATTTTGCCAATAAATCTTTTTAGGGTTGGTATGCCAGAGAGTTGGACTGTTGCCTGTTCAGAAACATCCCTAGTGCTTTTAACTATTTAGTTTTTAGTGGTAGCCCTGTATTAGCAGGCGTTTGAATAACATTTAGTGCATTTCCGTGTACTTTCGCAAGAGGTACTCTCTTTACTATAAGTAAATCCTCTATAATGTACTAATAGCCATTTTTTGGTAGTTTAGGCATTTTGCCGGTTCTGACATCTTATCTGTGGGTTTTATTGCATAGAAAATATTCATTATTAGTATAAATTATTTTGAAAATCTTTGCATTGCAGGTGCAGTTTTTAACTTCAAACACAATAAGGAGCTATAGGGGCAGAAAACAGGTCTTCCCCCACTCTGAGACTTATACACAATAAATGACCTGTTCACACGGTGATGTCACAGCTCGTACTCCTAACATAGTTGTCATATATATAGACAATCTATTGAGTCAGTGGTTACACCATCTGTACTTCTAAAGGAGCGGATCACCAACAAAGAATGAGAAAGAGATTACTAAAAATTAGAGGCTATCTTTGTAACCAGTGACCTGTGTCTCTGAAAACCTAAATGTGGTGAAAAAGATGTGAAGATGGAATGGTGGTGCCTCACGGTAGCAACACCAGGGAGGATAAAGCAGGAAGGTACTCGCCTGCTACCTCAAGGTCTCATCATCAGCTACCACCACTCCGAAAGGAACAAGTGAAAGAGAGGGGGGATGGGTAGAGACCCAAACAGACAAGGTGCTAGGGTGTGTGATGAAGGTTAGCTGTGCAATAATTTGTGCACCAGATACAAGCCCACAATTAGGACCTGGGGATCAGGAAATCACTCCTCATGTCCCTATATACATTGAGAGCTAGATCACACTTGCTCTCAATCTTTTATTCTGTGCTGTGTGTCTGCTCATTTAAAATGCCGACATGTTTCATTGCCACTGGATAAACTCACGGCAATTTCTTCAGGGCGTGGGTTTTATCGCTCCACCCTGCACCAACACTTGTCTATTAAAAACAATTCTAATAGAGACACAGGGAAACAAAAGATAGACAAACAACACATAACAAAATTAGTTGGCATCTAGTCACAAAGAACGTAATGCAGTATGTGAAACTGCCCTTACTGATTTTTGTCTTAAAAATTTACCAGGATGTAGCCCATCATGGGCATACCTTTACCCTCGAGCACTTATGTGTGTCTATACAATCACTCCTTCACAAGGCTCTTCCAGTCACTTCCTGTCATGAATCTGTAATGCATAACAGAATGTCATGAGACCATAGGTGATGCAAAATCCGCAGTTTCCCTACCCTATATTCTCCCATTGTGACCTTAATCTTAAATGACGGTACAGATACTGACATTTATTAGGTGTATCTACCCCTCTATGGCACATACTCTCACTATGGCTTGTACAAGTGGTAAGATGGGGAATATCCCTGTGCTGTATTGTGACTGTCAATCTGAAAACCAGTCCCCGTCTAGTTTCTTGTCCTCTTATAGCATATACTCTCAATGTTACATTGATAGGTAAAAGAAAGGGGCTCTCCTGTTACTAAGCGGATGTACTAATTATCAATATTCCTTAAAAAGCCTCACGCTCGTCGAGCCTATTTTCAAAGCAGACCTCCCAAAGTAGTCTTACCGTGACCGAGTCCGTGTCCGGTATTGACTCAGCACCGATGTCTACTCGGCTGTTCGCTTCCGTGAATATAAACATACTGACGCTCAGCACATGACCGCGCCCCGTCGTACCCGCCTTCAATGAAGGCGTCAGTCGGCACATCCAGTTACTGTTAGCGCCATATTAGAATGGAGGCGTTGTCATTAGAGAGTTTGTTTTTTAGGATTTATTTACACAGACTGGAGCTGTTTTCATAGTGTTAATTGGCAACAGTAGGTGAATTATTTATCTGTGCCAATTATGTAGGCTTTATCATACGCTTACCGACAATTAGACATAAACATTTTTTGGGGCCACATGGTCATATACAACAGTGTATAGCCCTATCTAAAGGTCATAATTTACAGCGCTGTGGCTTGATGTATATAAACTGCTTTTTATCAAGGTCAAACAAACAAACATCAAAGCCCTTACTAGAAGTATGGGTTTCTGTTCAAAGTCTGATAACTTTATTGATTCCAAAGTGTGCACTCTAGGTAAGACTGTGTGTAGAGTGCAATTTTCAACAAGGGGCATTTTTAATGTTACGTAAACGAACAGAGCAACCCTGTTTATCCTTAGCTGCTCCTCGCATATGAGGACTGCACTAAGAAAAATATACCGCACGGTAAGACAGAAGGTAGTGTCAAATCATGTTCGATCAACATTGTGTATTCCTTTTTGTATATCCGACTACAGCGGATTCAATAGAGAGTTGGGTATACACATTCATGAAAAAATCCTTGTGGCTAAATGGATTATACATTAACCTTATTCCATTCGATAAGATCGTTCAGTCCAGACTGATCCACACCCTCCTGATAAATCCACCGTGCTTCCCTGGTGCTCAATCTTGTTTCCATATTGCATTGGTCCCCCATCACCCTCTCGAGGACCACCCAACGAACATCCTTAGGGGCATGTTTTTGAGTTTGAAAATGCTGCACCAATCTGGTACTAAGTTTCCCTGCCCGTAATGTGCTGAGATGCTCTTGTATCCTTATTTTGACCTTCCTGTTGGTGAGGCCAATATAGTGTAAACCACACGGGCATGTCAATCTGTAAATAATGTTTGTTGTATTACAGTTGCTAAATTTATTTAAAAAACAGGTTTTGTTGTTAGCAAGAGTGACACTTTTTGTGGGAGATGTAAATACACATACAGAGCAACTCCCGCATGGGTAATGTCCCTGCGGGACATTGGTCTCACGTGGTTCTTGTTTGGGTCTAGTATGTACCAAACGATCGCGGATGTTGGCTGATCGTTTGAACGCAAACCGAGGCTGAGGCATTTGCATATTGGGGGTGTTTAGCAGGTGCCAGTGCCTCCGGATGATGTGTCTGATTTTCGTGGAGAGTGGACCAAAGGTGGTAACCACAGGGATACAGTCACCGTTCTTCTTGGGTGTCTTTTCCAGAAGAGCGGCACGTGGTGTGTTATATGCTCGTTTTCTTGCCTGTTTGATAACTTTCTTAGGATAAGCTCGATTCTCCAACTTACTAGCTAGTACACTGGCCTGTTCTGAGTATTTTTGCAGGGAAGAGCAGTTACGGCGATATCGTAAAAACTGCCCCACGGGCAGGTTATCTCGAAGGGCTCTAGGATGGTATGATCTGTAGTGCAGTAAAGAATTTTTGTCCGTTGGTTTTTGGTGCACTTTAGTCACTAGCCCATGATGTTCTGCCTAGATGTCAAGATCAAGATATACTGCAGATGTTCTATTCACTGACCACGTAAACTTTAGACAGCCGTCTAAACCATTTAGCCATGTAAGAAACTCGTTCAGTCTCTCTTCCGTGCCTGACCATATGCACAGCACATCATCTATGTATCTCTTCCAGAGGACAATGTTCCTCTGGAAGAGATTGGTGTCAGAATGAATGTGGTGAGCCTCGAACTGGCCTACATAAATGCAGGCCAGGCTGGGAGCAAAAGTTGCCCCCATCGAAGTGCCAGACACCTGTAGGTATATCTGGTCCTTGAAAGAGAAAAAGCTTTGGGTCAATGCGATCTCTATGCATTGCAAAACAAATGTCTGAGGGGTATCGTAAAACCACTCGCAATCCCCCAGGGCACGTGCTGCTGCCACCAGTGTCGCTTCCTGGGGAATGCTTGTGTACAACGATTCTATGTCAATAGTGACTAAGAATTGATTGAGAGGATCGTATGATATATCCTCTAAAAATCTCAGTACATCTGTAGTATCTTGAACGTAGGAGGGTTGGGTGATTACACATTCCCTCAGAAAGAAATCCGCAAACTGCGATAGAGG
The DNA here is from genome assembly GCF_964204655.1 of Triturus cristatus. Taxonomy (NCBI): domain Eukaryota; kingdom Metazoa; phylum Chordata; class Amphibia; order Caudata; family Salamandridae; genus Triturus; species Triturus cristatus. Next base: position 387,302,070 of record NC_140579.1, on the reverse strand, counting down.
TTCCAACAGGGACTGGATGCCCGACACGATCAGGCATCCCGGAGGGGGTCGTTGTACTTTATGGATTTTGGGGACTACATAAAATGCCGGAACTCTCGGTTTCATAGTAATCAAAAATTCGGCTTCTTTATATGTCAACCATTTTTTCTCCTTGGCTTCTGTCACCAGTTTAATAATGGTTGCCTGCAGTTCTTTAGTAGGATCCGTCACCAAAGGGCTGTAATTACAACGGTTTCCCAAAAGCCTAGCAACTTCAGTTTCATAATCCTGGGTATCCATCACCACCACCGCCCCGCCCTTATCGGCCGGTTTGATGGTGATGGCTGGATTACTTTGTATAGTTTTTAATGCTTGCCAGTCTCTGTGACTCATGTTACTGTGCACAGCAGTCTGCGTATTCCGTTCCAACTCTAGAATGTCTTGGAGGACCTTCTGTTCAAAAACCTGTACCTCAGGGCCCACTGAACAGTTAGGGGGACAAAACTGTGATGGACAGCGCAGATTAGTCGAAAAAAATCGATATGTTATCCTGTTCCTTCCCTTCAAAAAACGTCTTTAATTTGATCTTTCTCATGAGGCCATATAGTTCACCCCGGAGTTTAAACCCATCGTGGTGGGGAGTGGGTACAAACCCTAGCCCCTTGTTGAGCACTTCAAGTTCATCATCTGTGAGTTGGTGTTTGGAGAGGTTGACTACTATGTTATTGTCGCTCGCAGTTATAGGGGTGTTCTGCCTCTGCTGCGTGTGATCCTTGGGGAGAATGTCTGCCAAGTTGAGTTCAAATTTTGGCGGGCCCGGCCCCTCCCCGACCTCTGTGACTGACCCCTCTTTGATCTACAGGGTGTTGAGTTTGTTGTCCTAAAAAAACCCTGAACATAGCTCCCAAATCTTCATTAGTTCTATCCTGGGGATTAAATCTCACTCTCTGATTAGAAGTTGACGGTTGGGCAGCATATTCCTCATCCTCACTACTCGTGTTCTCAAATGTCCAATTGTTAGGGGTTCTTCTACCCTGTCGACGCCCACCTCTCCCACCTGTTGGAAACAATGGCTGTGGTTGAGTCTGTTGATAATATTGGTCTTCTACATATGGGAAAGCCCATTCGTGACTGAATCTATCTAGATTGCTCCTGAGTCCCTTGATCTTTTGATTAACCATGTATGTCTTGTATTCACCCAAATCATTTTGAATCTTAGCTACATGCTCTTTTATATCTGCAATGGTTGTATCTGCTTTAATTGCTTCCTCTATCTCTAGAATTTCCTTGAGGAGCTCATCGCTGAGTCTCTTAGCAGTATTAATAATCAAGACAAGCCAATCCCGGGTGCACTTATTGGCTATATAGCTCCAGTCCACCCGGAATTTCTTGTCTTCCAAAAAGATTTTGGGTTCTATACGCACTAGGAGACTGGCAGGTGCTGCCCCTGCCCTGAGGTACTCGGTCATTAAAGCTCCATGGAGCGCAATCCTCACTTGTCATTTCTTAGTGTTCGATAATTTTTCCCATTCATCACGAGCTGAGGATGTCCCATTTAGAGGGGCGTTGGGTAATAGTGATGGGCCTGATAATATAGATGCTATGTGTTCATCAGTAAAGGCTAGGCAAAACTTATCCATGTTTCTACCACTATGGTTAAAAAGGAGTCAAGGAGATCAAAGGAGAAAACCGAGAGTTTTTAACTTAACTTTTTGAATGTTGTCATTACTTCATTTTAGTTGTGGAACTTTGTTTTGCTGGTCTATATGCTGTTGTTTTTGGCACACTTTTCTTTTGTTGTAGTCTGTGTAGACAAAACCATTGTTATCTGTGCCAGTTTCTTTTTTAATCTAAACTTTAGTTGGGTGTTTGTTTTGACACTTTTTAAAATTTTACTTTAGCGTTATGCTTGTGCTTCCGTTGCTACATTTATTTTCAAGATGATCGTTTTTAAAATTTTGAGTAATTTAGTGGCCAATTGCGATGCGGCTCGTAAGAAGGCTCCAACCGACGGTCAGGGCCTTCTGAGCTGCATCGTAATGGGCAGGTCGAATTCCTTTCCGACCGCCTCATTTTGATGGAGGCAGTTGGAAAGGAATCTGACCGGTCATTCCGGCTGGCTTCCGAAGGGCTCGGAGAGCCCCTCCACCAGTCGGAATGTGGTAAGTAATCTCAAGGGCGGACCTTTCCGTCCTTGAGATTACGATGACGGTTTCCGACATGGTTTCCATACCGGTATGTCCGACATGGAAACCATGTCGGAAAGCATCTTTGGGAGCCCCCAGTAGGGGCCCCTTGGTGCACGGCCTCCGGTTGGAGGCCAAGGGGGCATCTATGGTGCCGCCCTGTTGATCCCTTCACCTTGTGTCAGGCACCTTGGGGTGCAGGGATGAACCGCACCTCCCATTTTACTATGGGAGCATGCATTACGGCCGGTTTACGGCCGTAATGCATGCTCCCTTAGTAAAATGTAGGAATGCGACCGAACAGTGCTTGGTCGCATCCTAATGAGGCCGTTGGGTCCGCCAACCGGGTGTCGGTCGGTCCCATGACCGATGCGGTGTCGGGCTTAGGTCATTCCGCCCGACATCGTAATGAGGGCCAAAGTGTCCGTGTCTTTATTTTCATTTCCTTTTTGCATTTTTGTTGTTCTTGTATAGGATGCACCTGTAATTTGGAGAAATAAACATGTAACATAGCTTTAATTATTTATCTTAAAAAACTTTTAGTTATTTATTAATTTTGTTAGCTTTCATTGATTCCTAACACTTTCTTTGTTGGTAGCCTTTAGTGGTTTGTTGAAGTCTCAGTCTTCTTTTGTAGCTTTGCAATCCGGCAGTGACGTTGTCCTGCAGTAGTTCTATTTAAGAAGAACTTTGAAAAATGTGTTTCATGGCCCTTTTGCACTGTATGTTAACTGGAAAAGCATTTTAATGTAACTGTTTTTAAATTTAATTGGATTGTTACCGGGAGACTAGTTTGTTTTTTGCAACCTTAATTGTAAACACTAATTAATGTTTTTGTTATTTATTTAAATATATTCATTTTATGTTCAGCGATTTTTATGTGTGTACAGGATTTATTTGATTTAATGTAATAGTCTGTGTTTTATTTACAATTATGATGATTTTCTGGTGTTCAATAGTTTTGTTTTTGTTCTTATGTTTCATTAATTTTAATGTGTAGGCGATATTTATTATCTCTTTATTTTGTTTGAATATATTGTTATATTTTAGATATTTATTTTGGTGATATTTTTGTCATTGGTATTTGTGAGTTTACTGTTTAACTGTAGGGTCATGAAATGTATGTTTTTTTCTATGCTTTGCCAATATTTGTGCATGTCAATATTGTTTTTTCTTTATTTAGTGACATACAACCACTCATAGGGGCTGATTATGATGTAGGGCGGATCACCACCGCCTGCATGGCGGTGGCGATCCACCCTACATTTCCACCCGCCATATTAGTATGGCGGGGGGACCCCAGCGGACGGAAAGACCGTCGCCGGTTTCCCGCCGGTCGACCTGTCAACCGGGCGGAAAAGGGGCTAGATATGGTGGCGGTGTCTGCTAGACACCGCCATCCATACTAGCATGGGTGCGAGAAGCAGCCTTATCACCGCCACGGAAAGGCATGCGGATTTTGCTGTTGGGGGCCCGTTGCGGGCCCCCAGGGTATTGGGAGGGAGGGAGGTGCACATGGGGGGTACCTATGGTTCCCTCCTACATTGTCATGGACAAGGTGGCAGGCACCGTGCGGTGCCTGTCACCTTGTGCATGACAATGCACACAGTGCATTCCCAGCATTGTGGCGGGCGGTGCTGTGAGCACCGCCCGCTACAATGCTGGGAATAGAGGATGCCACCGCCATGGTGGCATCCTAATTGCAGGTGCGGGACCGCCGCACTACTGGCGGCCGGTCTCAGCACCGCTAGGGTAGCGAGCGGACAAAAGTCTGCCCCTAAGTATCCAGAAGTGGCCGTGGTGAATAGCACTGCTGCTTCGGAAGTCGCCCCATAGTGGAAATAATTAATGCGACCCACGGTTTAGTGCAAGAACTTCGGACTGGCAATGAGAATACATTTCAAGGGCAAAAGATAAGAGGCTCACATTACCAAACCAGTCCTAGTCTGCTGTGCATTAGGCATATCATCATGGAGGTCATTTCCCGTTACCGAAGTTAGGGCTGCAATTTGTAAAATAGCTTCAAGATTTCCTCATTAAGGTAAAAAGCAATCGTCAGGAGGTGCAAATCCACCACCCGCGCAGAACACAATTGAGGAGGAGGGCGGGTCCTGACACCCCCGCGAGGCAGCTGCGCCACGAGGGGTGCCGCTCGTGGAAACTGACTCACTCTGAGCTGGAGCTGGGATCGCGCTCCATTCGCCTTGCTGGACCTGTGTGGAAGCCTGCGCTGTGCCCGGAAGGGAAGCTGTGGGGGTTTGTGGCTGCCGGGACTGCGAGGACCAGGGTGCTCCCTGCAACATCCATACAGCACACCTGCTGCCTCTTCCCGGCTCCGGCTCCGCCTCCTCAAATCATTTAAAAACCTCGCAGCCCCCGCTTCGCGGGCGCCGCTCGTGGAAACTGACTCACTCTGAGCTGGAGCTGGGATCGCGCTCCATTCGCCTTGCTGGACCTGTGTGGAAGCCTGCGCTGTGCCCGGAAGGGAAGCTGTGGGGGTTTGTGGCTGCCGGGACTGCGAGGACCAGGGTGCTCCCTGCAACATCCATACAGCACACCTGCTGCCTCTTCCAGGCCCCGCCTTCACCTTCCCTCATCACCTATTAATATTCCCCTCCCCTCACGCGCTAGCGGGACGCTCGCGGGGCAAGAACCGGGGCGAAGACCGGGCAAAGAGCGGGCCGTTCGAGACCGGTCGGGATAGGTCTCGGTCAGTGCCCCCTGCTATTTCGTCCCCTCGTGTCTCCCGATACCTGCCCCAGCCAGCCTTGACAGAATGGCTTTGAGGGAGACACGTAGTAAGACTCTGATGGCTGCTGGAAAACCCCAATGCACATTGGACAATTACTTCGCCAAAGCTGGTTCTCTATTAATTGAGGACATCACTACGCTTGAACGACGTATCTCTCAAGAGATTGATTGGATAAGGAGATCATCGTTGGGCCCCCTAGCCTCCGCAAGGACTCCGACCCAGAGACTTGACGGGAGTCAATTAATGGCGGGGGGGGAGGGCTCAACTGAAATGCTTGAAATAACTAGTCCATCTTGTCCCACTATAGCAGGCACCTCAAACATTGATTGTTCCATACCATCCCAGATAGATTTTAGCATATTACCCCTTCCCTTACCAAAGCCGCCTCATCCCAATTTTAGCACTAGCACTACTGTACATGGTAGGGAGGAAAATAGCTCAGGGGCCAAATCGACAGACATTAATAGGGTAGCAGTGAGAGAAGGAGCTATCCCCCAAAATAGTAAGAAGCCCCAGATGTCTCGGGGGAAAAAATGTAAAAACACCAAACCACTTCCCACACCACAAAGGCTGAAACCTGAGACAGCAATCAAACGTCGAACTCCATTACAATCTAAGGGGCTCACGCCACTTAAGGCGCCACATCATAAATTTGACAAAACTGGATCAATTTCTGGGGAGGAGGATATCACACTATTGGATATTCGCAACATGATGAGGCTGTTGCTTAAACCATTGGAAGCACGCCTGGGGAAAATAGAAACCACCCTAAATTGTATTGTAAAGGAATTGGCATGTATTTCACTCTCTTGTGCAAAAGATACCTTAGTCCCAGACACTGGCCCGAGTAGTGCGATGAACCAAACAGCCCCTCCAGCTACGAACCCGAATCCTCCTATTATCCCGCTAGTACCCCACGTTTTCTCTCCCCAACTGACACTTCCAACCATAGATCAGACACTAAATAGATGTACAGAAGGGAACCCGTCTGTACCTGGCCCTAAGGGCTCCCTTAACAGCCATATTGGGAATCAAACGACTATAGATCTGCCGCCTGAGGCCAGCCCATTTATAGTAATTTTGGCAGGTGTCCCTGCCCTAAAAGAGCCAACGCAAGAGTCAGTTGAATCGCTTAAAAATAAAGTTATCAATTGGCTCACAATTAATAGACCTCTTCCCGATGGCATATGCAGCCAGGTCCTGATGGTAAGAAGAGCTTCATGGCTGGGTGGAACAAAGAAATCTATACAGGGAGACTGTGTCTTGGTCAATTTTAGGCACCCCAGAGGGAGGAGCCTAGCGCTTGACCAAGATGGCCGCGTGAGCTTTGAGCTCCCGAGACCCTCGTGCCCTCCGTCGACTATCCTGTCTCTAATCCTGTCTGTATGCATGGCATCGTGCAGATGACTTGTCAGGGAGGCGATTGATGCTACCCGAGGTCGGATCGCCCACCGGGAACCGGAGTTACGCATGGCGGAGGATTGAGGCCTATCTCCGAGGGATGCCAGGGGCTAGAGTTGGCAGGATGCCCGACCTCTAATTGAACAACAGCGGCCGGGCGAGGTGTGAACTACCGGACGGAGGTCCCCATCCTTTCACTTTCACTTTCTCGCCCTTTGTTTGCCCTGCCTAGGGAGTGCTCTCGGCTGCTTTATTATCATTTGGACGCTCTGCACGCTACTCTGGCGGCCCATCGCAGGACTGAGCACTCCTGATTCCTTTCGCTGAGAGAGGGCTGTCCTGTTTGAACCGACCTGCTTGAACCAACCATGTCGGGCAAAGCAGAGGTGGATCGGCTGAAGCCTAAGGCCACCAGGCGGGGAGCCTATACTCAAGCCAATAATATGGACCGCTATGCCCAGCAGAAGGGGTCACCGGGTGGACCGAGCCAGTCGCCGGATACACAGAACACTGCCTCACCCTTGGCCCCGGAGCTCTCGCTGCAGGATGTCATGGGCGCGCTCGAAGGGCTGCAGACTTCGATTGGGAGACAGTTTGATGCCCTGGCGCACAAAGTGGATACCATCTTGGTGGACGTTAATCTGATCCGCGCGGATCTGGGCAAAACAAATGAACGAGTTAAAACCCTGGACCTCAAGACCACGGGCCTCGCTGATGATGTCTCGGAACTACAGACCGAGGTCCGTAGGTTGCGGACCGAGAGTGATCTCGCCGCCCGTCGGCTGGAGGACTTTGAGAGCCGGGCCAGGCGCAACAACGTGCGCGTTATCGGGGTCCCGGAGTCCTCGGACGAGACTTCTGTAGACCTGCTCGTGGAGGACTTGGTGCTTAACCATCTGCAGCCTAAGGGTCTTGGGAAGTTTTTCGCAGTTGAGAGGGCCCATAGAGTGCCGGGTGGGAGGCCCAAGGTGGGAGCCCCACCGAGGCCGATTGTCGCCCGGCTCTTTCATTTTCGAGATCGGGACGCTATCCTGCAAGCATCGAGGGTGACGGGCCCGGTCCCCTTCCAGAACGCGTCGGTGAATTTCTATCCTGACTTCACCCAGCAGGTGCAGAGGCAGAGGCAGGGCTTCCTGGGGGTGAAGAGGCGGCTTCGGGAGAGGGAACTGAAATATGCCATGCTCTTCCCTGCCAGACTACGTGTGGTGTACGAAGACCGAACATTCTTCTTTGAGTCGCCTGTCATGGCCGATGAATGGCTGGACGCTCTGCCCCGATGACGGACGGGAGAGGTCACTGCCGCAGACGGGGACAGTGGCCGGGATGAACAAGGTTGATGTCTTCGGAACCGGACTGACTCGATTTGGCTCTAGCTAATGACTTGAACAGAATGCAGTAAATACGGAGGGTTGTGGGAGGACGAGGGGAGCTCTTTCCTCCCTTAGGGTACTTTTTGTAGATTTTGGGTTTGGTAGGGCGACAGGCACACTGCAAGTTGGGGGGGCTTTGTAAGCTGCAGCAGGGGTGCAGGGTGGGGGGGATAGTTGGGATTTTGGGTTTGTTGTTGGGGGGTTCGTTTCTGCAAGGCGTAGTGATTATTTTCAGGACTGTTCCATGGTGGCTCTTCGGGTGTGGGGTGGGCCTCTTTACGTGTGGGGATGGGGGGTAGGGGTTTAAGTGTTATTAGCTGGAATGTTAATGGTTTGGGGGATCGCATTAAGCGCGGGATTGTTTTGCAATTCTTGAAACGGTCATTGCCGGATGTCGCCCTACTGCAGGAGACGCACCTTATAGGTAACACGTGCTATGCTCTTAATAGGAAGGGTTATAAATTCATAGCTCATTCGGGATTCTCCTCTGGGTCCAGGGGTGTGGGCATCCTAGTCAGAGCCTCGTTACCATTTGAGGTGGACTCCACCATTGTTGACGATAGGGGGAGGTTTGTGGCGGTGGCGGGGCGGTGGGAGGGAAAAACTTTGGTTTTAGTTTCGGTTTATGTCCCACCGGCCCTGCAGGCCTCCACGTTTACAGATCTGGGTAGGGCCCTGCTGGATCTCCCGGGGGGTATGCTTGTGGTGGGGGGTGATTTCAATGCTGTCGGCTCTGGGCTGCTGGATAGATACCCGCCCAGAGACACAGGGGGGGCTCAGAAGTGGCTTCCAGACTTTCTAGACACACTCGGCCTGATAGACTGCTGGAGGCTCCGGCACCCCACACAGAGCCAGTACACCTTCCACTCCGGGGCGCATGGTAGCCTCTCTAGGATTGATTACCTGCTCACTCTGGCTGCGCACGCCTCATTGGTGTCCGAGGCCAGGCACATGGCGCGTGGTATATCGGACCATTCGCCAGTGTGGGTCAGGCTGGATGTCGGCCGTGAGGGAGGGGGAAGGGTGGCTCCTATTAACCCTTGGTACTTTCGAGACCCCAAGATGTGCAGCGCACTGGTGAAGACAGTTGATAATTTTTTCAAGGACAATCAGGGATCCGTGGACTCGGCTGTGTCGCTGTGGGAAGCATTTAAGACCGTGCTGCGAGGGGAGGCCCTCTCCCTTGTAGTGGCGGCCAAGCGGCGGAGAGATGGCGACGTTATGCAGGTTGAGGAGGAGATCGTGGCTTTGGAGGGAGCGCTAGAGGAGGAGGTTACAGAGGCCTCACTGCATGAGCTGAGCTTGAAGCAAGCCGAGTATAAGGACCTGGTGACGAATGCCGCTAAGACCCTCAGTAGGGAACAGCAGGGCCGCCTGTATGATGTTGGTGACAAGGCCGGGAAACTGCTAGCTTGGCTGGACAAAAAAGAACGGGTTAATAGAGTAGTGCCGGAGTTGACGGGAGAGGGGGGAGAGGTGATTGTGGAACCTGAGAGGATTGTACAGTGTTTCTCTCGACTATTTCCGTATGGTTTATGCCTCAGTGTCGGATAGGCCACCCGAGGACTCGCGTGACCTATTGCGTGATATCGCTTTGCCCTGTCTCTCTGACGTAGATAGGGATGATCTTGATGGTGACATAACGGTCGATGAGGTGGCGGGAGCTATCCGCGCGCTGAACTCGGGTAAGGCCTCGGGCCCGAATGGCTTGCCGGTTGACCTGTATAAGCTGTTTCCGGATAGGGTCGCCCCTCACCTGCGCGCCATGTTCGTGGAGGCGCGGGGGAGTGGAACCCTCCCGTTGGATCAGCGACTGGCGACAATTGTTGTTATACACAAAGATGGTAAACCCCGAGATAAGTGTGCCTCATATAGGCCTATCTCACTCCTTAACGCCGAGCCGAAGATTCTGGCTAAAATCCTGGCGGCCCGATTGATCAGGGTACTTGGAGACTTGATCCACCCAGATCAATCCGGTTTTATTCCGCATCGTAACACTGCGTTAAACCTTCGGCGCCTTCATGGTGTAATCGCCAGGGCAGGCACGCTGCGTGAACCAGCTATTGTGGCGTCTCTCGATGCCACGATGGCCTTTGATACGGTGGAATGGGCATATTTGTGGGCTGTGCTGGCCAAGTTCGGCTTTGGCCATGGTTTTGTGAGCTGGGTGAGGTTGCTGTATGAGGGACCCCTTGCGAGTGTGGTGGTAAATGGCCGGGCATCGACTCCGTTTCAGCTTGGGAGGGGTACTCGGCAAGGTTGCCCCCTGTCGCCATTGTTGTTCGCCCTCGCCCTTGAGCCGCTGGCAGCGTGGATACGCTGGCACCCGGATATACGGGGACTTAGATGGTCGCCCGAACACGAGGACCGCATTTCGCTATATGCTGATGACATCCTGTTGTATCTTGCCTCGCCCAAGAAATCACTTATAGTGGTCTGTGACGTTCTTACATCTTTCGGTAGGAATTCGGGTCTCGTCATCAACTGGAGTAAATCGTATTTATATGTTCTGAGTGGCGAGGCTCCACCGATCCCGCGAACTTGTTCGATCCAGATCGCTCAGCAGGGCTTCGTGTATCTGGGGATCTTTATCTCCACGGACTCCGCTTTGCGGTATGAGAGGAACCTGCTCCCCCCCCCTAGCGCGCCTGCGGCGGGATGTAGAGGGCTGGCGGAGGCTGCCGCTCTCCCTCGTTGCAAAAACAACAATTGATGGACAGAATGCAGAACAATGTCATACATTCACCCCAGTACAGAGATCTGGGCCTAAATCCATCGTTTTTTTGCTCACCATGCCATTCCAGTTTGAACCCAGCCATATGCAAATCAGTCTTGACCCTGTGCCTCATGGGAACAGTCCAGCCCGAACTGCCAAGCCAGGTCCTCACTGGACTGGAAACAAGCATCCTAGGACCGGTTTCGGGGTTTCACCCCTCTTCAGCCAGGATAGCTTGATTCCAGTGGCATGGAGAGCAAGGGACCCACGTCTGGGCATACCCTACCCACTCGGGGTGACAAATGCAAAAACAACAATTGATGGACAGAATGCAGAACAATGTCATACATTCACCCCAGTACAGAGATCTGGGCCTAAATCCATCGTTTTTTTGCTCACCATGCCATTCCAGTTTGAACCCAGCCATATGCAAATCAGTCTTGACCCTGTGCCTCATGGGAACAGTCCAGCCCGAACTGCCAAGCCAGGTCCTCACTGGACTGGAAACAAGCATCCTAGGACCGGTTTCGGGGTTTCACCCCTCTTCAGCCAGGATAGCTTGATTCCAGTGGCATGGAGAGCAAGGGACCCACGTCTGGGCATACCCTTCCCACTCGGGGTGACAAATGCAAAAACAACAATTGATGGACAGAATGCAGAACAATGTCATACATTCACCCCAGTACAGAGATCTGGGCCTAAATCCATCGTTTTTTTGCTCACCATGCCATTCCAGTTTGAACCCAGCCATATGCAAATCAGTCTTGACCCTGTGCCTCATGGGAACAGTCCAGCCCGAACTGCCAAGCCAGGTCCTCACTGGACTGGAAACAAGCATCCTAGGACCGGTTTCGGGGTTTCACCCCTCTTCAGCCAGGATAGCTTGATTCCAGTGGCATGGAGAGCAAGGGACCCACGTCTGGGCATACCCTTCCCACTCGGGGTGACAAATGCAAAAACAACAATTGATGGACAGAATGCAGAACAATGTCATACATTCACCCCAGTACAGAGATCTGGGCCTAAATCCATCGTTTTTTTGCTCACCATGCCATTCCAGTTTGAACCCAGCCATATGCAAATCAGTCTTGACCCTGTGCCTCATGGGAACAGTCCAGCCCGAACTGCCAAGCCAGGTCCTCACTGGACTGGAAACAAGCATCCTAGGACCGGTTTCGGGGTTTCACCCCTCTTCAGCCAGGATAGCTTGATTCCAGTGGCATGGAGAGCAAGGGACCCACGTCTGGGCATACCCTTCCCACTCGGGGTGACATCCTGGCTGATGACGGCTGATAGCCAGAAACCGGTCCTAGGATGCTTGATTCCGGTCCAGGGAAGACATGGCTTGGCAGTTCGGGCTGGACTGTTCCCATGAGGCACAGGGTCAAGACTGATTTGCATATGGCCCTGTCTGAACTGGGGTGGCGTAGTGGGCAAAAGAACGATGGATTTAACCCAGATCTCTTGACTGGGGGAGAATGTCTGCATTGTCAGCATTCCGTCCATCATTTGTTTGTAGTAACGCTTTTCGCCCTAAGTGGGATGGGTATTCCCAGACGTGGGACCCGTGCTCACTACGCCACTGGAGTCAAGCTATCCTGGCTGATGACGGCTGATAGCCAGAAACCGGTCCTAGGATGCTTGATTCCGGTCCAGGGAAGACATGGCTTGGCAGTTCGGGCTGGACTGTTCCCATGAGGCACAGGGTCAAGACTGATTTGCATATGGCCCTGTCTGAACTGGGGTGGCGTAGTGGGCAAAAGAACGATGGATTTAACCCAGATCTCTTGACTGGGGGAGAATGTCTGCATTGTCAGCATTCCGTCCATCATTTTTTTGTAGTAACGCTCTCCCTCGTTGGGCGCGCTGCCTTGTTCAAAATGATGTCTCTTCCCCGGTTCCTCTACGCATTGCAGAATACTCTAGATTGGGTACCGGCCAACTACTTTCGGGAGGTCGAAAGCCTCCAACGAACGTTGTTGTGGGATGGGCGGCCGCGAATAGCAATTGCTAAGTTGACGTTTCCATGGTATGATGGGGGTATTGCGCTTCCAGACATCCGACGCTACTATTGGGCCACCCAGCTGAGCGCGATTAATCATGGTCTCTATGGCCCTGTCCTCAGCCCTGGTTATGCCATGGACAGGTGGTTGCTGCGTGGTGGTAACTATCACAGGGCGTTGTACTCGCGGTCCCTGGACTCGTCCCTCACGGCGCCCACTGGGGTGGCGGTGCGTGTGTGGAAGATGGCAACTGACTCGCTGGGCTGGAAGGATAGGCTCACCCTTGCTACCCCGCTGTTTGAATCTGAAAGATTGGGTAGGCTTTGGCATACAAAAGGTTTTGATAAATGGGACTTGATCGGCATCTCCAGGGTCGGAGATGTGCTGATTAAGGGGAGGGTGAAGTCCTTTGAAGAGTTGCAGAAGGAGTATGAGCTGGGGACATCCGAGTTTTTCCGCTATGTTCAGGTGCGTCATGCCCTCCGGTCAGTGCTCGTGGAGGGTGAGAAGGTGCCTGAGTCCTCTCCTTTGGAGGACCGGATCCTTGATGGCCATATGCCTGAGAGCACGATCTCGCTCATCTACAAGAAATTGATAAATGTCCGGGCGGATATGCTTCTGGGGCTGCGTGACCAGTGGACTAGGGATGGACTCGAGTTGGATGACGAGGATTGGCAGTCTGCTGTTTCCTCTCCCAAGGAGGTTGCGATCCCGTCGCGTCTGAGGCTGGTGCAGCTCAAAATACTGCATCGAGTGTATGTGACGGGGCCAAGGCTGGTTCATATGGGATTCTCTGAGGAAGGCCTATGTAGGAGGGGATGTGGTATGGTGGGTACTTTCCTGCATATCATTTGGGAATGTGGTGTCATCACGGAATTCTGGAGGAGAGTCCATGCAGTGATGGGGGAGGTGACGGGCATTGCTATGCAGCCGGAAGCGCGGTGTTGTCTTCTGAATGTTTGGGGGCCCACTGATCACGATGAGGCACAGACCCAATGGGTGACTCTGGGTAACATGGTCGCTAAGAGAGATATCGCGCGATTGTGGGGCTCCGTGGGGCCCCCCACATTGACCGCGTGGAAAGAAAATATGGACTGGAGTATGCTCAGGGAAAAGACAGTATATTGCGCTAGAGGCCGCCCTCGGAAGTGGCACGCCATCTGGGGGCGGTGGAATCAATACAGGGGGGGAATATGTCTTGCCCCTGATTTGGATCCCCCCGAGGAACAGCTTTCTTCTTGACATTCTTTCCAGCTCAGTATATAAGATGTGATGGTTAATTGACTTCTTGGGCCTCTGCTGTCCCCCTTCTTCCTCTTATCACAGTACTGTGACTGTTAGATGATTGGGGTCCGGCCTCCCCTGGGGGGCTATCACCATGGGCATTCAGTGTTCTTGCCTTGCTGGGGTTTGTTGTGTGTTTGCGTTTATTTAAAAATTGAATCTTTTCACTGCTCCTTTAATGCAATGTGGACGCTTCTCTGTCCTTCTCTACCGAAGCTGCCGAACCTCCGGGTTGTCGGCTGAATAGCTGTGTCCAGACTTTTGAAGAAATAAAGGTTTTAAAAAAAAAAAAAAAAAAAAAAATTAGGCACCCCAGGACAGTCTCCCACATAACTAACTGGCCCTATCGCGATAAGGGTACTACAATTCAAGCCCTACCACTATCTTTCTTTTATCCATCTGTATTACAAGAGCAGGGAGAGAGAGATTGGGAACCTGTGCGCGGCCGTGGCAGAAGGTGGAGGCAAGAGCATAGGGGTATCCACTATATGAGTGATCTACCACACCTTGATTACTTCGCTACGCAGAATAGATTTGGAAGCCTAGCCTGGGAGGACTGACTGCTTTGGACAAGCAGTAAAGAGGAGGGCGTTTTATCCTCCCTCATAAAGGAGTCTAATACCACGAAGGTTGAGATCAAGAATCTGATAGCCAACTACCCTGTAAACTCTGCTACCCCGCCATGTGAGGCGGTGCCCTCTGTATCCCCTACCCTTACTACTATGAGTACATCTTCACTGCATGAGCGGTGCTGTATCCCAGACCCAGAAAAATCTATTGGCAGCACTAACTCCACTGTTTTAAAAGTGTTGTCATGGAACGTGGCCTCGCTAACAAGTTGCATTCTCCAGAATGGAATACATTTGTCAGATCTAAAGACATCTGTATGTTCCAGGAAACCTGGGCCTGTGACGAGGTGACGTATTTGGGATACGCGTCATTTTCCATGCCGGCAAAATGGGGAGGGAAAGGACGCCCTTCGGGTGGACTTGCAACATGGTTAGCAGTAGATTTGGGATGTAGTGCTGTTTTACATCCACTTTCTACGGATGATATTCTTGTGGTACATTTGGAATGGCCAAATTCTAATAGGCTCATGTTGGTTAACGTCTATTCTCGCCCAGTAACTAATGGGCTTGAATCACGAACTATAGATGACCTTGCCTCCGTTTTAAGTGAAATTCCCGCTGATATTCCTTACCTAGTAGGGGGTGACTTTAACTGTCATTACGAGCCCCTCTATGGCCCATTAGATGGACTGGCCGACGAGGAGGATGCGCTTTGGTCTATTCCTCCCTTGGAGGCTCCCGGCCCCAGATCATGGACACCACTAGCGGTCCAAATTACATCACTAACCCTAAAATTTGGTTTGCGGGCCTGCAATGGCCGGAAAAAATCAGACATCCCACCCAAATATACATTTAGCCGGGGTGGGAGGGAATCGAAATTGGACTATATTCTTGTCCCACTAGCAGCTTGGGTTTCCATCAAAGACTTTAGGGTCTTGCCAGGTGTGGATAGTGACCATCACGCTCTGGAAGCAGAATATATCCTTTCCAATAGTGAGGCCACGAGGGCCCTGACATCGCCCCATCGGA
Organism: Triturus cristatus; assembly: GCF_964204655.1. Taxonomy (NCBI): domain Eukaryota; kingdom Metazoa; phylum Chordata; class Amphibia; order Caudata; family Salamandridae; genus Triturus; species Triturus cristatus. The sequence continues at coordinate 387,286,781 of NC_140579.1, read as the reverse complement.
AAGGTTTAACATTAGCAAACAACAGACGTAGAGTGAGATGGGAAAGATTACTTTTAAATCCGGAAACTCTTCCCAGCCTCTACGCCCGGGTAATTCCTATATTGGAAAAAGCACTGGCATTAACCGACCAAGATGTCTGCCCAGAAAATAGGATGGAGTGGGGAACACTACAGACAGACCTAACTTTGGCCCTTTCTGATATACTTTTTACTACACTGCAAGGTCCTTCAAAACGTTTGTCTAGTCCTACCTGGTATAATTGTGCATGCCGGAAGGCTAAATCGAAGCTCCTGGTGGCAATCAAAGAGGGTCTAGGGATTGAGGTCATTAGGGCCAGGCGCTCAGTATATAAACACATGATTGGCCATGCACAAAAGGAATGGGAGTATAACAAGTGGGAGAAACTTAAAACTACACTAGCATGTGCAGACTCCCGCTTATTCTGGCGCCTTGTAAACACAGGGGACGAAATGCAACCTGATGCAATTGAGCCCAACATTTCGGCCTCCGCATGGCGAAATCATTTTAAATCCTTATACAGCACATCTGCTCCACCTGAGCTAATAAATTTTAAAGATATTGATGAAACTTAGGGGCGCCCCTTTACTCTGAAGGAAGTATATGAGGCGATTGACAGACTAGCCCACGGCAAGGCACCGGGCCTAGATGGCCTGCCTGGTGATCTTTTTAAACATGAGCCAGTAGTCTGGGCACCATACTTGTTGTGCCTATTTAATTCTATTTTGGGGGGCATGGAGGTACCAAAAACTTGGTTGGGAGCAGAGATCGTCCCAATATTTAAAAAGGGATCCCCTCTGCTCCCTTCCAATTATAGACCAATAAGCTTAATAGACGTCCCACAAAAACTGTTCGGGAGATTACTATTGAACCGTCTCCAAGTATGGATGGCAGAGAAGGACATACTGAGCCCATTCCAAGCTGGGTTCAGAGAGGGTGTCTCTACAATAGACCAAATTTTCCGATTCAATAATTTGTATTGGAAAACTGTGAGTTTGGGCAGAGGAACGCTGTACACTGTTTTTGTCGACCTCCGAGCAGCGTTCGATCTGGTGCCCCGTGCCAAACTATGGGCAGTACTCAAGGATTTAGATGTTCCGGGTGACATCCTATCCATGCTGATGAGGCTCCATTGGGGCAATTACGCCAAAGTGAGGTGTGGCAGGGGAGGCGGTCTCACAGAGGGTTTTCCCGTGGACTCTGGGGTAAGACAGGGCTGCGTGCTGGCACCGACCCTGTTCTGCCTCTTCGTGAACGGTGTCGTAGACTTCTTGACAGGGTTGAGCTATATTGACGCCCCGGTGTTGAATGGCAGGAGGGTACCCGCAATTATGTTTGCGGATGATACCCTCCTGCTTTCAAAATCTCCGATGGGCCTCCAGAGAATTTTGGACGGTTTCATGAACTTTTGTGAGCTTCGTGGTTTGGAAGTGAACGCTACGAAAACTAAGTTCATGACTTTTAATCCGTCCATTTCAACCCGCCCAAACCCCATGATAGGACACGAAAGACTAGACCGGGTCTCCACATTTGAATACCTAGGTGTCACCCTGAACCAATCCTTGACTTGGGACACCCATATTATGAGAGCAAACTTGAAACTCGCCCAATTTACAGGTGGCATACATAGGATGTTAGCTAGGACCACCTATAGGCCACTTGGCCCGCCACTCCATATCTACAAAACCCAGGCTAGAGGTGCAGTCACTTATGGGGGTGAGATCTGGGGACATGCTGCGTGTTGTAAGTTGCAGATAACTGAAAACAACTTTATCAGGCAACTGACCGCTCTACCATCAAGCACCCCGCTGCTCCCGCTGAGACTCAACCTCGGTTTAAGATCAATTACTGAAGAACTGGGACTCAAGCCTCTGACGTATTGGCGTAGAATATGGAGTTTGGTGGAGCTATCTAGCTATAGAGCAGAATTAGAAGAAATCCTGGGCCTACCAAACGTGTTGAAAATATCTTGGTTTATGTACATTAAGATTACTTTTGAAAGGATGGGGAAACCGGAGCTGTGGCATGACCCGCGGAGCGCTTGTTCCAGGATCTCTCGTAGATCGCTGGCGGAGGCATACCGCAAGTATAAGCTACAAGCTGCAATTGAATCCCTATGCCAAGATTCTTTGTCCAGTCACTTTATTGCTATCAAGGATGTTTATCAGCTAGAATTGGTCCTTGATGATGTTAGTCCACCACTAACTCGAAAATTGTATCTGCAGTGGCGTTATGGAACACTTCCCTTGAGGGCTCATACGGAGCACTGGCACAAAATAGCGACCACCCCAAATTGCCTAGTATGCCCTCTCAAACGAGAAGATGATTTACACATGATCTTTTTCTGCCCTGCATATAACATCCCACGTAAATATTGGCTTGTTCCACTTCTCAGGAACCTAGGCTTTAGGGAACACCGTCCTGCATTTAGAGTTTTAAAATCTGACTTGTCTGCCCCCATTGTATGTGCAGTAGCCACATTTTTAACTGCAGCATGGTTTATCCGCAATCGTTTTATGTCTAGTGAATAATACACTTTTAAATGTTTTAAAAATGGTATATGATTTTACCACTGTTTTGGTTCTATTGTCAATTGTTACTGCATTTTATTTCTGTATCTTTTATGGTCCTTAGTGACCGAAATAAAGATTTGATGAATGAATAATTTGGTGAAAGAGAGGCTTTTGCCTGTCCTGGGGAGGTGATGCAAGAGGGAGAAATACTTTGCCTTAACCAGAAGGTGGGGAGGTGTTGTTTTATTCACTGAGCTATTTTACCAGACCAGGATTAATATAGCCCCTTCCACTTGCACACACCTTTCACCACCACCACACCCTACCCCTCAGAGATGTTTTCAAATCAAGGCATAATCTCAGTCCTTATTTAACACTTCATTTTCTCGGGGAGGCCATTTTATGAACTTCACTTCCTTTTTCTTTGAATACCATGACAACAGAGCACCTCGATTCATCAGCCGAATGTGTTACTTCTCAATGACAGCTGACAGTGCAAGCTTTTCACCTTCTGCTTCTTGGCAGTGCTATTTCATTCCCCTTTTTATTTCCTGTCCTTCAAATAGAACAAGACTTTCTTAACAGTGCTTGGCGCCAACTTGGGCAATGCCTTTGCAGTTTCCTTATGTCTGTGTCTCATCTATCATAATTTAATTTCCTCTTTCCGGGTCTAACCTGTTCATGTACGCCTTTTTCTACTACTGACTTTTTATAAATAACATAACATGTATTTGTAAAGCGCACATTCACCCATAAGGGTATCTTATAAATAATAACATTACACATTAGTTTTGTCGCACATGGTTGGCTTCCTTGTGGCCATTAACATTCCATTAATAAATGTAACTACCCTTTTAAACGTCGAATTCAGGACCCATCTCAACCATAACTGCACAGCTTCTTCACAGGCATGCACTGTAAATCGGCAATAAATAGAGATTTCTAAATACTTTCAAATCCCAGCATACATATAACAAATAGGTAAGGAAGTGCTTGATTTGTAAACATAAATAAATATATATACATACATACATACACACACATAAATAAATAAGTGCCAGACCGAACGTTTTACTCCGAAGCCTGCGGCAGAAGCTATTGAATGAATGAATGAATGAATGCATGAATAGGGCATTCGTAAAGCCCAAGTGTCACTCAAGAATGAGCATCCTGGTGCAATAATGAGTACCAGTGTGAACTCTGTTCCAAGCCTAAGTAAGTCATTTAAATGAGAGCATGGCAAAGAGCATTCGATGCCTGGAAAAGCCAGGTCTTAACCCCTTCAGCGCGGCGGGAATTCCCCCGCGGTGCTGAAGGGTTCGAGCGCGGGCGGGGCCATGACGGAACGGTTCCGTCATGAGCACAGCGCAACCGATGCTCATGACGGAACCGTTCCGTCATGGGCATGGAAGGGGTTAAGGGATTTTTTTAATGCATCTTCTGTATCTATAAATCAGAGATGCAATGGCAATTGGTTCCAGGCTTTAGTGCCTCGTACCCAAAAGACTTTCCATCCTGAGTTTTTAATCTGAAGGAAGGGGGGGTTCAGCAAATTTGCACTCGAAGGAAGATCTTAAAGTTTTTGAGGTCCTGTAATGGCAGAATCTGGGCAATATTTTGGCTCATATAGACAGCAGAGAGATGGGAGTAAGGTTCTACAGAGTGGTGTGGTGTGGTGGACCAAAGGTTTTTTCTGTAGGGGCTTAACAACTGCCAATTTCCAGGCTGCAGGAACTTCATCAGTGGCTAAAGAGGTGTTAAGGATTTGGTTAATCAAAGGATTTACGATATCAATTGTCTCATGAAGGATGGTTGGAGGACAAGGATTCAAGGGTGATCCTGATTTGTAGGAAAGAATCATTTGCCATGACAGTGCCAAGGAAATTGAATGTCGGGTGATGAATACCAACGCTTTGTAGTCTTGATTCCACCGCATTCCTCTTTCATCCATCGCCACTCACTCCCTGACCATTTATCTCTCTGTTTCAAACTCTTTTTCATCCCCGTTTTTTTCTGCATGTTTTAGATTTTCTCCTTCTTTACCTCCTGTTTTCCTCCCTCTTACTCTGGGTCAAACTCTGATGAGGAAAAATAAGAGCTGGTCTGCAAAAAGGAGAGCAGGTGAATCCCATCTGCAACCACCAGTTCAAATTAAGCACTGGATAATATTCTCCTCAACAAGATGGCATAATCGTCCTGTGGTGCTAACCTAGCGTTATTCGTACTCCGCCATTGGTCAGCTACATAGAGAATTTAGAGATACCATACCTGAATGTACATAAATGTATGTGTGATAGATTGTTAAAGACTAGCTTCTAAATATCACCACAGAGATAACAATTCATACAGTTAAACACCCACCTTTTAGGTTCTCTGATTTAGCTGGCTATTCATTAAAACTTTTATCATTGACTGAGCTGCTTAATCGCCATTCAAAATAAGCCTGTGAGAACTTTTGGTCGTTCCAGATTTCCTCCACAGCATAGACTTTTACAAGCTTATCACAGGGGCGTGGCTTCTATTGGTGCAGCAGGTGCAGTGGCACTGGGGCGCCAATGAACCCTGATTATTGCTGTATTTTATCAAACAGGCCCCATTTCCTTCCTTACACTGGGGGCGTTGACACACTGGCAATGCTACTGGCTTATCAGTAGGACCAGTCTAGATAGCATCTACCATAAGAAGTTATTTCCGGATTAAAAAGTTAAGGTTTTCTCACAAATATAATAGTAATTAGTGCTCTCTCTACCAAACGTAATTATCTTAATTTGGTGACATTCATAGTTGATTTATTTTCAGCATATTATGAGGCTGTACCATATAAAAGGTGCTGGCGGTTTCCGCTGCAGTGCCTCTTTCAAAGGTGCGGTGCCTTTCAAAAAGGCTCCACAATGGGAACGCCTCACAAGGTTCTTGCATGGCATGGGCTGTAAAGTCCATGCCATGCAGGATCTTGTGTGCATTCACACAAGGGGGCACATGTTGTGCCTCCCTGTGTGCATACACAGGGCACAGAGGCACAAGGGGGCCCTATATTTGTTTCCTCTCCGCCAGGGTTTTCATGGAGGTGGACTTGCCATGAGAACCCTGGCGGAAAGGAAACTCGTAATATGCTTGGCGGGACCATGGCAGCCCTGCCAAGCATATTGCGGCCTCTGACCGCTGCGCCACCTCCAGGGAATGGCAGTTCTCTGGCGGTGGTGATCCCAGGACAGTCCGACTGCCCAAGTCATAATGGGGCGGTCAGACCACTGGTGCAGCAGTGGCTGGACCACCACTGCCGCCCCACCATGAGTCTGGTGGTCCTTGGACTGCCAGACTCATATTTGGCCCTGAGTGTCCTAGGGATAAGGACGGATTTATCACTCCATTCTTACAATTTCAATCGATGGTTTCTGGGAAAACTCACCTTATCTTTCTTGTGTATACAAATTAGTATATTACCCTTCCAAGATGGAGGTAGGATGCCAGAGTCTAAAACAAACTAGAAAATTTGGAACACATTTGATACCAAAAAAGTAAGGTTAGAGGGACACAAGTATGACCTGAATCATGACACTTGTTAGAAGCTTTAACTAATTTTACAGTTTTATTTGCGGTCCTGATGTAATTGTTTGTCAGTGACGGTTTTGATTAGATATGTTTTTCCTTCACTGACATTTTGTCATAAGTGTTGTTGCACTGGCGTCTTGCTTGGTCACATCCTGGCCTTCTCCTTCTCTCTTTTGCTCTGGACCTCTCAATTACTGTGGTGTATTTCTACACTCAAAGGTTCTGCCCCAAGGCAGTCGATCGTTCACATGAATTGATTCTTTGATGCCCACCTCTTGGAGGAAAAGAGAGGGAGGCCTAAAGAGGAATATGGAGGACACAGAAAACATGAAGGAAATAGGGTAGTGTCTTTCATACATGGGACCGGGGAATGCAAAGTAAGTTGGAACAATCATGTAAGGAAACGGACAAAGGAAAGAGAAGTAATGGCTCAGAAGATGGGCCCTCCGGTGGAGAGAATAGTACAAGGGGAGGTCATATATCTGGAACAGGGGCAGATACAAATGTATACTATTTTACTCTGATATTGGCAGGTGAATTGCATAGGAGCAGATTGTGGGAATCTCGTTCCAGCATTGGGCTGCAAGAGCATCAGTGGTAAACTAAAAACTGGAAGAAAAGATAGTTGCCAGAATTTCCAGGACAGAAAATAGGGTCATTACATTGGTATGCTGAACAACCTCTCAGAAAAGTAGTTTGAGCTTGTTTTGTCACAGCCCCCTATCTTCCCCTATACAATACGTTGTAATAATCGGAGTAATACGTACACATTTGTTTAGAGTATGAGCAGCAAATATTCAAAAGTACAATTACTGGCTGTTAAAGAAAGGCAGTATACACAACAATGGATGAAGAGGCTGCTACATTCAAGGAGTACATAGGATCAAAGCCTCTTTAAGGTACGCATGCATTTATCAAAATTTGACACACCATTCTAGAGGCTCCAGTGTGACCTAATAATAAGTCAAATCATTCAGCAATGTACCAATGTACAGCACAGAAAGAATATCTCTTTTAGCACTGGGTAGAGTATATGCAATATAGAACAAGCATTTGCAATGCAATAGGTCTCGCATTTATAAGAGTTTGAGCTATCGGTATTGTAAAATTACAATGCCTTTTATTTATGTTTTGGTTTTTAAAACAAATAAAAGGCATTGTCATTTACAATGTCAGTAGCATAAACTCGCATAAATGCGAGACCTATTGCATTGCAAATGCTTGTTAATTCTGTACTTGAGGAACGATCATGACGTTTGCGAAAGATAATTTGAATATGGAGTGAATCAGGTAATTGGCTCAAGGGAAAGACTTGGACTACCCTCCTCATTGCATGAATATTGATCCAGAGTAACGAGTATGATAAAAGTAAAGAGAATATTTTACTGTTTATTATCTTATTTCTAAGTTATTAAGGACTAGTTACCCACCGCCTGGGCGCATGCCGACGCTAAGCTTCATGACTCTATAAAGCTCTTGGACGCAACGTAGTTTGACACTAATTTATACAGCTCGCCAATTAACTATTGCAAATGTTAATCTCAGAAAATCAGCTGCTCTCCAATAAACCAACTCAATCACAGAACGAACGTCGGACACAATCAATTGATGGTTTTCATATCCTTCAACACAGGAAACTCAGAGTACAAATATAAAAGCTGTGGAAATTGTAGTTGGCGAGCAGTACAAGAAGGCGTGGCACTTGTGGAACAGGCGCTGATAGTTTGAGTGGTTACAGCATGACGGGCGAGGGAGGGGGCAAGTGCGATTGTTGAATGTGGGTCAGTGCTATTAATCTAAAAGGGTGCATTTTCGTAGGTCTGTACGTAATTGAAGTTAAAAAAAATTATGTTTGTGTGCTGAGTGTACAATCATGTGTTCCCATGCTATTAATCTTAAAGGGTGCATTGTGTGGCCCCATTGTAAAAGTAAAAGCGTGCATAGCGCTCTAAATAAATGAAAAGTGCCCGCTATTACTAAAGCTGGCATCCCACCAGTGCTCTTTCAATAAACTGAGTTAAACAATGCGTTACTAAGCAGGGACTAACAAAGCCTGTAAATGAATCAGAAGCAACCATTTACAAACCACTGCAACAGGAGACAATTGAAACTAGTATGAAGCTTTTTGCCTGTCACGCTCTGAGGAAGTTGGCCAGGAGTTTGTTTGGTTTGTTACTAAGCCGCCGAGGGAGGGGGTGGCAAATGGTGAGCACTTTCGCGGCCGCTTTGATGTTCTCAGTGGCCGCGCGGCTCACTGAGAACATCAAAGCGGCCGCGAAAGTGAATCGGCAGGCTGACAAATGGTGCGCGTGCCTGGCGCACATGCACTGTATTCGAAGGCCTGAAAAGCACTAGTTTGCACTTCCAAATCCCCCGTTTACTAAAGCTCCCGCCAGGGCAGCGCTAAAGCGCTGGCTCAGGCGAGACCTAAAAAGGACAGAGGAGGAAATATATTACACCAATTTGTGCAGTGTGTGCACTACCTATTAAATATGGTGCAGTCCTCACAAATGTGTCTTCAATTTTTCTCCAACTTGCACCTTAAACGTAAAGAATTATGCAACAATTCGAAGGAGCCAATTACACAGCACAGGTTATTTCTAAATGGCTATTACTTAGGTGACTTCCCCACAATGCCCATTATCACTTCTGCAAACTCTGACTCTGATATCCTTCCAGACAACATAACCACTATACAACCATTACTGCAGGAACCCGCATTAGAAATAGCACATAATTTAATCACTACACCTTACCTTAATATACAGGTCTTCAAACCTTTTGCTCTGAGCCTTCCTAAGGAAAATGTTTTGAAGTTGGCCCCCCTCCAAAACTTTATGGCAAGACTTGGGGGAGTGGGAGTGGTAAGGCTGAGCTCAGAATCTGGGACTATGAGATAATTTTAGGGGTACTTTTCTGTCGCTAAAAATCAGCACTAAATGTGGGCAGTATAAAAGACCAAATAAGTCACCAAAAAACAAAAATCGACCAAAAAACTCTGCTCCACATAATTAGGGTGTTGTGAGTCCCTTACACTCCTGTGCACGAATGCAACTGTACCTGCTGCACTAATGATAGCTGCAGCCCTGAGGAACAGGCTGTCTGCCTGTCTCTACATTTCCCACCATACCTGGACATAACTCCAGTCCTGAAACAGACTCTCTGTCCCTTTCAGTAAGAAATGACCCCCCACATGTTGCCCTCACTTTGCAGCATGGGTTTCCTCAGCTCTGATGCTAGGAAGGCCCCATGGCTGTTTTGGAAAGTAAGATAGTCATGATTCTGATGCAGTGGGCTACTCAACCCCATGGGATTCAGTGGCACTTTACTTATGTCACCAATGAGAGCTACCACCTTGAGAAACAGGCAGTCTCCTTTACTAGGGGGCGGAAGTATGGGTCCGATCCTGTGCCATACCCCTTCTGTCATCTCTCTGAGGCCCAAGCTAAGCTGCCTCTTGTGCTTCAATATTCACCTTCCGTGGGCCATTGGTATGAGGCCACAAATACAGGCACAGTAAGGGTGCACTGGGACCTAATGAAAACAAGGAAGTATAGTAAAATTGGGCCCTTCCAAAAAAGAAACAGCCTTTGTATGCTGCCCATATGTCTCTCCATTTGTAGATGGAAAAATTATCCCCCAGACGGCACCCCTCCTATGGGCCATGTCTTTGATGTTATCCATGGATCACTTTTCCTCTTTCTCCTGGGAATTACACTGAAGCCCTAGGGGTCTGGATGATCAGGGCTCTGCTTTTGAATGGGACCCTGTACATGTACCTGTACGGAACATCTGCATGTCGAAGCGAGCAGGATTTGTGGGAACTGACGTGCCTGTGTTTTTTCCATTTCACAAAACCAGTTCCCATCATTGTTGTTAAACAAAAAAGAAACAGCCTTTCCTGAATGGTTAAAATGGACCTCTAGGCAAAAGTGAAACGGGATGGGTGGGGCTCTCATGTATTCTGAAGCCGAGGGCGGGACAGAGAAGCAAAGAAGAAATAGGCCTTTTCACGAAGGTGCCTCTCACCTGAAAGACATGTAAATGTGTGCAACTGGTAAATCACCAAATGTAAGGGCTGCTTGTGACCCATTATAAACCTTAATTGGTGGAGTCACTGGAAGTTTTATCACGACAAGTGACATAGGGGTGTTGAGTTATGGAAAGTGTCCTTTTAATGGATGCTTGCACTAGGTACAGTCTGATTACCTATCATTAAATATATGCTTTTAAACCCCTTTGTTTTTGTCAAACACTAAACCCAGAGCCACTGGAATCATGCAATTTTGTAGCTTTTTCTCATAATCAAGGACTGCCATATTTTCTACATAATCCATTATCTGGTGGATAAGCTACAGATTTTTAGAAAAAAAACATAATTTCTAGCTCGAAAGTTGCCAAAATGTGCCAATGTGTTCCCACGCAGTAGAAGGCCCTTTACAAAGGTTAACTGGTCACCTTTCATTTGCTTATATCTGTATTTGGTTGTTAAACTGGTACTAATGAGGTACAACCTTTGCCCAAACAGTATTACCATGTGTAAAGAGAACAAATAATGAAGTAATACTGTACATAATATGCCACATTCTTCCACATAATTTGCCTTCTGTTCTTGCATAATTTCGTCAACTCCAATGTATAATTTGGCTCTCCCCTGCCACATAATTCCAGCGGCTCTGACTAAACCATTCTGCAGCAGCCTATCTTATACTAAGTGTAATACCATTTTAAAATAATGATTTATATATTCACATTCACAGTGAGGTCTGTTACAGGCTGGGATCTCGTAGCACTATATATACACAAGCCCCTTTTTCCCACTGCACCCGCGCAGATTTAATTCTGTAGCTCTTTGGCTTCACACACAGACATCTGCAGTGATTGCATTAACCAGTTGAGGATTCATAACTATTAATTTGAAATTATTTTTCATTTAAGGTATGCATTATTTTATCTGCAGGTGAAACATAGAACAAAATAGTTACAGAATATTTTGTTCTTTTTAATCATGTTCTTTGACTCTACATGCACTTCATCTACTGCTTGTCTCTGAAGACAGCCTGGAAATGGGGTAAATAAACAAATCCGTGCTTCCAAGCCATTTTTAGGTCTCGCCTGAGCCAGTCCGCATGCGATGCTCTGCGAGGCATTTAGTAAGGGCTTTTCAACCCTGAACACATGCTCGTGCGTGTGTTTATGTTTTTTATCACCCGCAATTGGCCTTTGCGTGCGTTTTTCTAAGAAAGACAGCACGCAATTGGTCCAAGGCGGGTGCATGTCCCGCCTTCTCTGTACCATGGCCTAGGGTGCGCGGGAGATAGCAGCAGCGCCATCTGTTTCCAATTATCTAATTGGAAACACATGGCGGTCAGCGCTGGTCATCTTGTTTAAAAAGCAGTAAGGCTTGGGGGCAACCGTTTAGCTGTATGTTGGTCGATGTCACTATTTCTGTTTCGAGTGACCACGGAGTCCTGCGAGACTAGTGGGGGGAGGAGGCAGCTGGCAGTGGATGCCATGTCTAACGCAGAGCTGTACCTGGGCGCGCTACGTCTAGAGGACTAACTCGTGTCTGGGCGCTAGACCAGACCTTGCGGTACTGTGCTCTGCTCCTTACCGACTTCGTTGCGGCTTTAACATGCCAGTTGTGTCGGCTTAAGCATCCTCGGGTTTAGAGCTTGTCACACCCTTTCTTTGCAGCTCTGCAAAGACACAGGCTTACATAACAGACACTATATAAAACATGTCACTGTTGCACCCCTTATCGTTAAGTAATACACTGCGCAGCCTAGGGCAGATTTGCCGCAGACCGGACTCCTCCCCTTCTCCTCCCATTGGCTGGTACAGAGGCCGCAGGTGTCAGGGGTGATATGCGACCACATGCCATATGTCGCACCTTTAGCAACCAGCACATTGCATGCTGGGGCTTATAACTACCGTCACTCTGCCCGTTGGGACTTGTAGCCCAGGACTCAAAGGAGAAAAGCGAGACTGCAAATTCCAGAAGGCACTTTCCCATACATAGATCTTTAGTTCTCCAGGTTCTCTATGCCTTGACTCTTATCTTCCTTGTCTCTCCTCTTCCTTCTCTCTTCTCTTCCTTCTCTCTTCTCTTCCTTCTCTCTTCTCTCCCGTCTCTCCCTTCTTCCTTCTCTCCACTCTCCCTTCTCTCTTTTCTCTCTCTTCCTTCTCTCCCTTCTCTTCCTTCTCTCTTCCTTCTCTCCCTTCTCTATTCTCTCCCTTCTTCCTTCTCTCCACTCCCCCTTCTCTTGTCTGTCTCTCTCACCTCCTCCTTCTCTCTTCTCTTCCTTCTCTCTCTTTTCCCTGTATCAGTCTCAAGAACGAGCTGGCACCTCGCCCGCAGTGCTGCCTGCCACACTAAGCCCGGGCATGGCATGTCGGATTTTTGAGCCTCATTAGACCACCAGCATTAGAGGCCCAGGGGTACACAGGTCTAGGCAGGAGAGCATCGGGATCTGCGGGCCTAAAGGCTAGGTTTGGCAGCATGGAAGAATTGAGTCTCGACATATAAAGGCCCCGGAAACAAGAGGCCGTCCCCCAAGTCTGCCCCACCGTGTATCCGAGATTCAAAAACCTTCTTGTGAAATGAAATGAAATGAAAAAAATATTTAATAAAGCGCACTGCTACCAAGCGGCTTCCTGGCGCTGGGGACCTGGTCAAAGCTCACAGAGGGGATCCGGGAGACCTATGAGGAAAAGGCCTGGGTGAAAAGAAAAGTTTTGAGGGCTTTTCGAAAGTGGGTGTAAATGGGGATGGAACGGATATGGAGTGGAAGGCTGTTCCAGAACTGGGGGGCCAAAACAGAGAGACGAGTGCCACCAGTTCTGGATTTGCGGAAACGGGGGACGCGCAAAAGAGAAAGAGAAGAAGAACGGAGGGTTCGACTAGGGACGTGGGATGAAATAAGGGAGGTGATGTAGGCTGGGGCAGAGCGGGAATAAGCTCGAAAGGCAAAACAGGCTAATTTGAAAAGAGATCTGAAGCGGATAGGAAGCCAGTGAAGAGATTTAAGAACAGGAGTAATGTGAGAAGATTTGGGAAGGGTGAAAATGAGGCGGGCAGCTTGATTTTGAATGGCCTGCAAGCGACGAGACTCGTAGGCAGGAATGCCCACGTACAGGCCATTCCCATAGTCGAGGCAAGAGATGACTAAAGCCAGGACTATGGTTTTGAGTGCATCAGTGGTGAAAAAGCGTGAGATTTTCCGGATGAGACGGAGGAAAAGAAAGCAGGAAGACACAACAGAGCTAATCTGACTATGCATTGTTAAGTCAGAACTAACTTTGATGCCGAGAGTGCGAACAGAGGAGGAAGGCGTAGGAGGGGGACCAAAAGAGAGGGGCCAGTGTGCTGGGGACCAAGGGTTAGATAAACCACCCGTGAGGACAAGTTCCGTCTTATCAGGGTTGAGCTTAAGATGGTTAGCGCTCATCCACTCGGAGATGAAGATTAAGGTGGAACTGAACTTAGGAAGAGAGTCAGGAGAGGAGGAAAGATCAAAGACGAGCTGGAGGTCATCTGCGTAATTATACACAGAGACCCCCAGCTCAAGAAGAGAGGTGACAAGGGGACAGATGTAAAGATTGAAAAGAAGGGGGGAAAGAGAAGAACCCTGAGGAACACCGCAGGTGACCGGACGGGGGGGGGGGCAGAAAAGCCGGAGAGATGAACCGCCTGGGACCTATCCCGAAGGAAGGATGCCAGCCAGGAAAAGGCCGCACCCCGAATGCCCGCTGCGCTGACACGGGCGAGAAGAATGGAATGGTCAACCGTGTCAAACGCAGCGGACAGATCCAGAAGGACCAAGGCTGAGGCTGGGGGAGATTGGAGTCTGCCTTCCCCTTAAGTTCATCCAGAACTGCGAGAACCACTGCCTCCGTGGAGTGACCTGAGCGAAAGCCCGCCTGGTGGGAGGCGAGAAGGCCATTGTCCTCGATATACGAGGAGAGGCAAGAGGTGACATGGGTCTCGAGGATCTTGGCTAAATAGGGGAGAAGGGAGATGGGTCGGAAATGGGCAGGGAGGGAAGGATCCAGGCCGGGTTTTTTTAGAATGGGGAGAACAACGGTGGATTTAAATGATAAAGGAACAGAACCAGAGGCCAAAGAAGAATTAAGTAAAGTGAGCGGGGGAACAGGAGAGTCGGTGAAAAGAGTTTTTAGAATGCGCGGCGGGGCACAGTCTGCAGGGGAACCCGATTTAACTTTGAGCAGGTAGTTGTAGAATAGATCAAGGGGGGAAAGTGGCAAGGGAAGAAAGCGGGGAAGTGACAAAGCACCTAGAAGTAGGTTGGGGCAGAGTCGGAATGTTAGCTTTAATCCTCACGATCTTGTCTATAAAAAAGTCATTGAGTGACAAACAGAGGGACTGAGAGGGAACGAAACCAAGGGAAGAGCGATCAGAGGTGGCAAGATTGTGAACCAGGGAAAAAATTTCACGGGATTTATTTGCAGAGAGAGCTACTCTCTCGGTGAAATAGGAGGTTTTAGCCACTAGGATAGCTTGTTTATAATCGGTGAGGAGTGATTTATATTTAGTGCGCAAGGAGGGAGAGTACTGTCGTCTCCAGAGACGTTCCGACCGCCTGAGGTCGAGTTTTAAAGCTTTAAGCTCTGGAGAGAACCATTTGTGCGCATCGTAAGGGCGAACCGCCTTGATCTTTTTTAGCGGGGCCACTCGATCACACGAAGAGGAAAGCCATGTACTGGTGGCATTGGCCTGGGACTCAAGGGGAAGGTTGGTAAGATCAGGAGCGGAGGAAGCCAAGGAACATGAAAGGGAGTCAAGGTCGGTCTGATTCCAATTACGGACGAGAAGATTTTTGGGAAAAGAGGGCTTGTCAACCACACCCAAGTGAATGGAAAAAGAAATAATATGGTGATCCGACCAAACACAGGGGGAGATAGAGGGAGGTGAGGCAAGGGGGCGAGAAGACCAGATTTGATCAAGGATGTGACCTTGAACATGGGTAGAGGCTGTGACATAGGAAGTGAGATTCAGGCAGTGGAGAGTGGCAGAAAAATCTTTGGAAGGGAAATCCTCCTTTGGATCTCCTGGCCAGAAGTTGAAATCTCCGAGAAATAGAACGGAGGAGTTATTAACCACCAAGGTGGCTAGAAGATCCTGAATGGAGGCTACGAAAGAAGGCATCGATTGGGGGGGACGGTAAACAAGGACAACAGTAAGAGGAGAGGGAAGATTAAGGGAACGGGCCACAAGGTAGGTCACATTGGATATGTGGGAGTGAGGGAGGAGTTGAAATTTGAGTGCCGACCGAACGATCATCGCCACCCCACCACCGGCCCTACTATCCGAGCGATCAGCTCGGAGGGCATAGTAGGTGTCGGGGAGGATGGCTAAAAGATCAGGGAGGGAGTCGGCAGAGAACCAAGTTTCAGTCAGAAATAAAAAGTCAGGAGAGTCAGTGATCAGAAGGTTAAAGAGTGCTGTCTGGTGTTTGACTGCAGACCGGGTATTAAGTAAGTAAGCTGAAGCCACAGTAGGGACAGGGGGGGGACGAGAAACCGGAGATGATATAGTAGGACAAAAGGAAGAATTGACAGAGGTTAGTGTCGGGTAAGGCAAGGGAGAGGAAAGAATACCAAGTGAGTGTAAATGATGTAAGGGAATAAGGGGGGAAGAAGGAAAAGCAGATAATGCTATCAATTGTGCGGGGGAATAGACCAAGTGAGGAGCAGGGTGTGTGGCCCCTGGTCCCGGCCCGTCGCGGACGGGCGCAGACGGGCTTAACTTAGGCGCAACTTCGGCGCGCCTTCGTCGCGCCCGCTGCGCTCGTCCGCTGCGCTGCCGGAAGACAGGAGCCGTTATATAGGGACGACACATGAGAAAGGAGGGTCAAGGGGGCGTGGCAGGGGGTGGAGGAGCCAAAGAGCTGCAGCGCCGAGGCCAGACCCGCCTAAGATGGAGGAGCCGCCCGTCCCCCTCCGAGAGTCAGGCGAGGAGGGGGCGATCAGCGGAGGCGGTCTGGTCGCGTGCAGGAGAGAGGGCAGCCAGGGAGGATCAGGGCGCCGGATCCGAGGCGCTTTAAGGCAGTGCAGGTAGGCGGCAGGTTAAAAGTCACAAGAGCTTAATAAAAGTAACGTTGCTCCCGGAGAAGCCTCGGGAGATCTGACAACAGGTCAGGAAGTGTGGGCAGGTGTGCGCCTTAAGTGATAGCCAGGGGGGGAGGAGCCAAAGAGCTGCAGCGCCGAGGCCAGACCCGCCCAAGATGGAGGAGCCGCCCGTCCCCCTCCGAGAGTCAGGCGAGGAGGGGGCGATCAGCGGAGGCGGTCTGGTCGCGTGCAGGAGAGAGGGCAGCCAGGGAGGATCAGGGCGCCGGATCCGAGGCGCTTTAAGGCAGTGCAGGTAGGCGGCAGGTTAAAAGTCACAAGAGCTTAATAAAAGTAACGTTGCTCCCGGAGAAGCCTCGGGAGATCTGACAACAGGTCAGGAAGTGTGGGCAGGTGTGCGCCTTAAGTGATAGCCAGGGGGGGAGGAGCCAAAGAGCTGCAGCGCCGAGGCCAGACCCGCCCAAGATGGAGGAGCCGCCCGTCCCCCTCCGAGAGTCAGGCGAGGAGGGGGCGATCAGCGGAGGCGGTCTGGTCGCGTGCAGGAGAGAGGGCAGCCAGGGAGGATCAGGGCGCCGGATCCGCGGCGCTTTAAGGCAGTGCAGGTAGGCGGCAGGTTAAAAGTCACAAGAGCTTAATAAAAGTAACGTTGCTCCCGGAGAAGCCTCGGGAGATCTGACAACAGGGGTCTGGGGCATTGGGGCGCACGTCCCAGCTTCGCTTTGACGCACTGTGTGATGCTCGATGTATAACCTACTGCGACCTTAATCAGGTTGTATTCTGTAATTTGGTGTCATTTTTTAACTATTTGATCTTTTTTATGTTCCTGTACTTGACGACCATCCACATCTAACCAAGCTTAACCAGACTCGCACAACTATCTAACCCCTTTTATTTTCAGATTTTAAATCATTGTTTACATTTTCTCTTTCGCCCTTGCCATTGCATTTCATATTTTTAACTTTAACAAAACAGCTGTTCGGATCTGTACGACCGAAACCCTATCACCGTGGGGCAGGAACGGGGGAGTGTGTGGTGAGGGGGGTCAGGTATTCCCTTTTCATCTGACTGAAATGACAGAAAATAATGCAAAACATCAAACAAGACTTAAATTTCTAAACATTGATAATTTCGATATCCCGGGCTTATTCGGCGCTGTCTCTCGCCAGTTATGTTTCTGCTGCACAAATCCCATCACGTACATGTATTCATACATACATTCATTTATACATAGATACATTCATACACACATACATACACGCACATACATTCGTACATACACACATGCATGCAGACATACATTATACGTAAAACAAGCATTGGCATAGCCACTAGGTCTCGCCTTCGGGAACTTATAAGTATTTAATTATGCAGCACAATATCCTTGGTGCAACATCAACTATTGCATAGCTAAACACTTATAAGGTCCCAAAGGCGAGACCTATTGGCTATGCCAATGCTTGTTATTTACAAGTTCTTACTGAGATATTTGCGCTCCCCTGGGAACACAACCACGCCCCCGTCCCATACACACTATTTGAAGAACTCTGTCAGAGACATGACAAATATTTTCTTGGCATTAGTAAGAATGAGACATGAGACAAAAACTGCAATTTTACTACTGATAATAACCCACACTCACTTGAAAATACTTCACTCAACAGCCAATCTTTACCATAATCTGGACTCTACCCTTATTTTCACATCAAAAATGAAAACATAAGTCCATATCTATACACTTTTGATTCTGTGTACATAGGTTGGCTGATGGTCCTCTGCATTGAGGGGTACCTCCCATACTGAACTGTTCATAAAGACCACAGCGGAAATCCCCACTAGGCAGGAGAAGAGTGGGCTGATTACAGGTCTGGATGAATTCGGGATCCTTAGCCCACCAACTCAAGAAAGAAGTGCCAGTCCGTGAAGTTTGCAATATTGTATGATTATTGTTTGCAAAGCTGCGACTCTAATCTGTTTTTAAATCATTCTATTGTGAAAAGAATGGTGAAAAATTAAAACGTTGTTTTTTAAAATAACAATTGTGGGGAAGAACCATCATAGCACTCCCTGGAGAAGGACATGCTTGCTTTTATCTTTCAACCAGAATACTAGGATTACAGAGTAGCCTATTTATTCGGACCAATGTGTTGCTGCTCATCTGATGATAGCTGGCAGTGCAGTCTTTTCACCTTCTGGAGCTTCACAGTGTTATTCATTCCTCTTTCTATTTCCTGTCCTTGAAATAGAAACCAGACTTACTTAACACTGCTCGGGCCAGCATATATTACAATATGGGGCTGATATTACAGCAGAAGTAGCTAATGCACGTGAATCCACCTGTCCTTTCTGTGGACTTCTATAGCATCGACAATCTGCCCTGACACACAATATGGAAACATGCATGTGATTCTCGGATCAGCACAACAGAGGTTGCTTCCTATCTATTGATGCATTATCAATTGATACAGCTTTATACATCAAGACCCCAGAATCTACCATTGCGACAGGAGTCCTGAGGAATTGGACAGAGCTGTCAGTTGATAAATTGTTATATGACTATGTTCCTTGCATGTGCGATGTATAATGCTATTGCCACAAAGAGTTCCGACTACGGAATGCATATGCCAGTGAGCTGTAAGTTTGTAACTATGTTTAAGAAATCAATAAAAACAGATTTAAAAAAAAGACCCCAGAATCTACCATCCAATAAACAGAACAGCCCAGGGATCAATCTCTCTCGACATCTTCAACATCTGTCTGGGCCACCAGCGATTCAAACTCACAAACACTATCAAGCTTCATTTAGACACTGAGCGCCCACCTCTGTACCTAAAAGTCTCCTCTTTCATTGATAGCACATTCCTGAAATATACCTTGCCCTCAGAAAGAACTTATTGCCAATCAATCACCTATCTGAAAATAAAACTAGCCTAAACCAAAGTCTCCTCTTTACAAATGGCATCAGAAAAGCCTAGATCAAAGGCTGGCTATCTGATGTAAAGCTATATTGATTCTCATCTATTCAGCGGCGACTAGCCTTTGTTCACATTAACCCTTGTCCTCTTCTTCAAAACACTTGAAACTATTTGTCCCACTTTATCTCCAAATAGGACTTCAGAATGGCAGTCCAAGCCCTCATCTCTCCCTACCTGGATGGGTTAATGCCATGCTCACCATCAACCCTGCCACTTCAGTGGCCACAATAAAGGGTGTCTAACATGCTGCCATTAAAGGACTGAAGATATATGTCCCGGTATCTCCCAACCAGAGGGATCTCCATTGCCATACCCTCCTTATCTTCATAACCTGGTGTATGGGCTATAAAACAGCAAATCAGTGCACCAGAATACCAGAGAGAAAACTTAACCACCTCTGGTAGCCAACACCCATAAGTGCTAAAAGCGCTGACAAGCTAAAATTCAAGAGCTGCAAAAAGAAGCTTGCATGCCCAGCTTTTGGGATGGAAAAGTCCTTTGCACGGTAAAGACATGCACCCTCATCCTCAGTTCCCAACTATACTGTTATCTGGATCCCTAATACTGATCTTTGTTGTAATAGGTGAACATGGATCATGTTGGTGCACCATGACAGGCCTTTTTCACGGATTCCAGTCTTGTTGGAGAGGGAGGGTCACCCAAAGTGCTACCCTTGTAGTGGTGGAAGGCTACCGCCTTTAACAAGAGTTAAGCAGCACAAGCGCAGTGGTGGTAGCATACTGTGTAGTGATCAGCAGTATTGAATTGGACCTTTTTACCCTGTGTCACTGGAGTGAGGCCTACAGGCTCACTCACCATTTTAAAAGTTCCACTCCTGTGTGCTTAACTCACCCCTGGCCTACACCAGGTAAGTGGTGGAGTGCTGTGTAGGGAAGAATTTGTGACTGTGCGTTAGTTGTATATGTCTGGGAAGGGTGGAGCAGTACTGTGGAGTGCACGTGTGGTTAGTACATATACTGAGTGTATGTATGGCGAGAGGAATACATTACATGAAGATGTAGTGCTGTGCAGTGCATGCGTGGATAAAGCATGTGCTGAGTGGGTGTGTGCCTGCATTGAGTACAATATGAAGGGGGAAGAATTGTGCAGTGCGCACACAGTGAGTGTGTGTGCTGGCAGTGTGTGCTTGTAAAGAGCACATCCTAGTTAAATATAGAAAAGCTTCAGTGCTGAACAGTGCCCACAGACTGAGTATGTGTGCTGGATGCATGAGTACATGTAAGGGGTACAATGCATGGAGGAAAAGTGATGGACTGAAAGTGTGGTATGAAGGTACATTGAGTGGGTGTGCTTGAAATGATAGATTGAATGGATAATCCTGAGTTCCATTTTGGGAAGCCCAGGCTTGCCTAGAAAAAACATAAGGAGGCGAGAACACCCCTCCCCCCCCGACAGATTTGTGTATTGCTGCACTCCTGTGGCCTAGCTGTGGACACACTGGAGGGAAAAGAAAGAGGCTCCCTTTACATTTCAAAGGACCGCTCTTTGATTGCTGAGACAGACATATTTCATGAAGGAAGATGAAATGGAGACTGGGCACAAAGAGGCATAACCCCAAATTAAAAAGAAGGGGAGTCTGTCTCCAAACATGTGTCATCTGCCAAGCATCCAGATGGGCTGTGTGAGAAGGGGAAACTCTGCAAGACATGTGCCTCTGACCAGGACTAGCCCAGGCCTACAAGTCTCCCTCTTAGGTGAGGGTTCGTCACCCAGGGAAACAAAGACCACCTGCCCTAGAGCCTGGAGCACCAGGGCCTGCCTGCTTGCAAAACCAGTGTGCCCCGCGAAGAAGAGGAGAGTGATGGAGGAAGCAAGGTCCAGTGGTGATTCCTACCATGAGGGCTCCCTGTGCGAGGTGTGAGGATTGTGCTGAGCACAGATCGGGCCATCACCCATGTGCCAGATTGTTTTCAGCGACTCACTTATTTCAGGAGAGGGCCACAGTAGACTTTGCAGTGTGTTGAGCACCATGTGTGTCTTGCTATTGCCGTATGACAAATATTTGTGACTGTCTGTGTTAGACTCACCTGCCAACATGCAGACAACCGCAGGAGCGATGCAAATCCTCCAACCTCTCTCAGCACTACCCTCAACATGGGAAGTAACGTCTTGCTGGCAATAGTCTCAAAAGGGAAACAAGGCAGGGCAGGAGAGAGAAACAAAGAACAACCCATCATGCATCTTCTTCCTCAGCGGGCTTACTCAACTAAGGGTGCAATGCTTGAATCAGGATGTTGTTAAGGATAATATACGCACCTTTTGATATATGTGGTATCTTGTATCTATAAGAAACAAGGTAGAGATCAGTATGATCAGATAACAATCATCCTGCTTGTAATACATATGTATATATCATTTTATAGACAAATTACTCACATTACAGGATTATCCCAATACCTTTAAATGTAATCTCTCTGGGGCATATTTAACTAGGGTTTCTCTGAAATATGGAGTGGAAATGACTCAGCATCAAATAGCAACAATGTGTCAATAACGAGAAGTCTCTTGTGGGAAAGGTTCGCCGCTCAATGGTTACAATGTTTGAATAGTAGGAACACAACATCTCTGGTCAAAGGGGACTGTCGCTAAATAATATTCCATATTAATGTCACAATGTCTCCAGTCTCACGGGCCACTGTTTCACCATAGACAATATTTGCAACAGTGTTTTTTTCAAGTTCAATTATGTAACTGAATTATCAAGGGTTGATTAGTTCATCAATCTGCTTTAAGTGCACTGCCCTGATTATCCAAAATGTTAGTTGTAACCTTTCATCCACACAATACCTAACTTTTGACTGTCACAATTGTGGGGAAAGAAAACCTTGATTTGAACCCTTTGATGAGCGTATACTGACGAGATATGCCGTCACCATTTTCCGACTTGTTATGTAGTAAAATCACTGACCAATTGTTGTTGCTTCTTATGAATCAAATACAATACCAATTTCTGTCTTTTTTTATTTTTCTGCAGGATTTGAGGAGCCGAAACTGTCAAGCCGAAGAAGAGGATCGGGCATGGCACAGGAACTGGGAGCCGCTGATCAGGATCAGACGTGTTGACTCAGGAAAGTAGAAGTCTTCTCAGGCTGAGAGGTAAAGTCAAGCATGTGTAGGTAGGCAGGCCAGGTATTTATACTCGCTTGTCCACAAAATGGCTGCCAGTCAAGTGACCAGTTTAAAATCACAGTGGATCTCGCAAGATCATGCAGGAGTTCCGAAAATCAACTGTGAGGGTGAGCTAGTGTTCTAGGATCCCGGGGCCTGTTAACTGGAGGTCAACGAGATTGTGAAATAAAAGGCTGGTAAGCCCTAAAACCACACAAATGCACAGGGACTAAATATACCAGTAACATGTGCATGCTGGGAACGCCAGGTTTTGGGCAACAAGGAGCAAATGAGACAGGGAAAGAAGGTGGTGGTCTGGGTAACAACAGTTCCTTCCTTAAAGGGCATTCAACTGGGTGAGGTTTAGTAGGGTGTCGTAGGTGAAATTGTTGCAGTAATCTTGGGGCATGTACTGTTCTAATTCAGTAAGACTCTGCGTTTGGGCATCATAAGCATCAAAACTATGGGAACTGAGTCCTCTAATACCATCAGAATACTCTGACCTAATTCCTGGTTAGGTCACAGTGCCCCATCTGCACCCATAACCCATACAGGGTATCTGATGGTATCTGCAACCTCAGAACATGACAACCAGTGGCGGCTGGTGAGATTTTAAAGTGGTGGGCTGAAAATTTTTGGTGTCGAATGGCGCGCGAGCGAGCGCAGCGAGCGAGCCCGAACCACCTACGGAGGGTTCGGGGGGGTTCCCCCCCCGAGAAAATTTTGAAAAATTAGCAGCCAAATGGTGGATTTTCAAGACTTTCGGAAGCCATTGTGCTTAACAGAAACAGGCCACTGCCTCCCCTAAAACTATCATCAGTTCCAAGGCCTAATGAATAAACCATTCTAAATTGCAATAAACCACAATTAATTTTAACAACCTTTAATCAATGTTATCGAGAGCGGTTTTTCCACCCAATACAATATTGTCAAAACATTGGCACGTTCAATTGGCGCTTAAAAACCTGCATATTAACTCACAGCGTAGTACTAGCCACTGTGGGCGATTCTTCACGCCAGCCCACGTTTTTTATTTGAAAGAAAATAAAAGCCGACCAGCTGTGTTGACCCGCTGGCTCGCTTTGTTTTGCTTGACATGTTTCTGTGTAAGCTACGGTACATTACGCTCAACCGCGCACATAAAACTATAATTATGGACCAGGGAGCAGTGAGGGGAGGGATGGGTCCGGGCAGCCGATAGGGAGTAATGCTGCGAAAACATTCGAGTATTTGTAAGGCTAAATACCTGTGGGATTGAGTGAGCTACGGTTCAGATGACTGCCCAGGCGAGGTACTCCCAGCCTTCGCTCCAGGGCTCGGGCCCTGCGAATCCTCTTGTTTATTCACCCCCGCCCCCCACACGCTATCCCCCCCTGCACATTTATCCTTGGCTTGTCACACTAACCATCTCAGGCCTATGGCGTTGAACATAAGCTTTCCCATAAGGCAACCATTGGCATTCAGTCACAAAAGTATAAACTTGTACAAGATTAGAGTTAACAAGCTAAAACACACCCCACCTAAATGGATCTAGGCTATTCACAGTACAAATCTTCTACCCACGAGTTTTGGTGGAGAGTGTAGCCAACACTAAAATCATTGTCTATTGCGCTAATCTGTGAAATTCTGTGTAAAACTACCCATTTACAGACTTTACCACTGTACAATAACTATTCACCGTTAAAGGGATATTGCTTTTAAAATTTGTTATCCCTATAAATAAGGCAGTCCTACTACAGCCTCTGTTGTAACTTTTCATAATAAACAGACCATGGCATCTGACTTACATTTTCCCCAATGAACCATTCAAGCTTATAGCCTTTAATGTTAGCTTGTCCACATAACCAACTCAGGTGCACTTATTTTGAATTTATGCTTTCCCACAAGCCTACAGTCATAGCATTACACATTCGATCAAATTTACAGGTGGCAAATTAACATACAACCCCTCCGAAATGGGAGTTCCATGGTACAGTCTTTTATCTCAAGGGAAAGTCAGAGAGTGTGACCGACACCAAAATCCTTGTGCACTTATGATATCTGTGAGATTATCTGTAACAAAATACCTGTGTATGGATTAAATAACAATACACCCATACAGCCCTGTTGAATTTAGAATGTGCTTTTCAAGATAAATAAGTCAGTCCTTCTGCTTTTGTCATAACTTTTCATAGTAACAGATCAGACCTATGGCATCATTGGTTTGGAAATTCCAAGATTACAAAACTTTCCATGATTGCCCTACTGAATGCCATGCAGAGATTCTCTCTTTTACAGCCACTGTGGCCCTATCTAGGAGAGATAAAACAAAGTATATGGTGCATTCAGGGCTGGACGGTCCATTCTGCCTCTAGCATTTACCCAATGGGCTACATACAGGGTAGATGGCTGCTTGCAAAGACTGATACTAGGAAAGAACAATGGTTCTGTTGGGTCAGTCCGAGTGAATACCTTAAATGTTTTGGCAGACACAAACTATGAATTCACCTGCAGTGATAATTAACTAAACACCACAGGTTCCCTTTATGTCCAGTGTAACCTATGTTTTGGTTTTTCATCGAACACACACAAGTACAACTGGTGTACCATCTAAAACTGAACAGCGCATTGCTCGGGAGCAGTGAAACAAGTGGAAATACACAAATTCACAGTATGTGCAATATAACGTCGAAACGCCAATGCCCTTTATTTCAATTCTTGTTATGCAAAACCTGCATGATACGCTGTATTCTAATCTGGACTAATGTTTAAAGTAATTAATGTCCATTGCAGTGAAGCGTTTCTAAAGGAACATCTTCGATTTTATACTGGGACCTGGTACATTTTCAACCCTGCATGCTTGTTTCTATATTGAAGAGCAGTCGATGGCTCCTCCTTTGATGCAGTGGCAAGAACGGTTTCCTCATGAGAATCTGCTAAGTATATGGCAAGTACCTATTTGTTTGCTGCATTGTACTTTTCAGTCTGCCAAGGTAAAGAAAAAAGCACACCAATACCTTCCACAGGCTATATTGAACTTCAACAAAAAGTAATAAGATGAACCTGGACATTGTCTGCTGCGCATGTTTACAACTTAAAGCTTTCTATAGCAGATGGTCGACCTATGTTCCTTGAGTGCCCTCACTGCAGTGACGCGTTTCTAAAGGATGCAATGTATACTTCTACTTGGACGACTGACACACGTTATAAAAATATGAACATCCGTAGATGAAATCAATACACCTGCACAACCTAGTTTAAGCCTCATTACTAAAATGACTCTTTTTGTAACTAGTCCTTTACCTGCCTATCTCGCGAGCATGTGGCCTTTGCAGCATACGGAGATGGAATTAATAATCATGCATTATGAATAGGGCTCCCGGTTTAATGGTATTTATTTTTTTGCCATTTCCGTCTGTATTTATCCATATTTATTTATTGGGCATTTTATCTGTATTTATCCACATTTATTTTTCCCACATGTAAAAAACGAGGCTACATCTAGTATTTTTCCACATTTATTTAAACCCTGGCCACTACACTGACCACTTGAAATACTGACCCCTTGAATTAAGGTGCTCTTTCACACAGACTCCTTTCTCAGACCTAAAATACATATTTGCCATCACTGCAAGTCAGTGAATTTAATATGAAAGTCTTCAAAAGACACACATGAAGTAACCACCTTTTCAGACACACCGGGCGCAGTTGAAAAGCGACAGACTTGTTATAAATGTAAATTTGCTGCAGAAGAAACAGATCTTGCAGGCTTTGTGTTTGAGGATGAGATCAGTGGAATCAGACCAGCAGGAAGAGCAATAAGGTGCAGCTTATAGGTAAATGTACTCCAGAGCTAAGAAACAGCCTTCAGTGAGCAATAAACAGGTTATTGGCATGCGAGTGACGCATTTTTAGGAAGTACCTCCTATCCATCAAATCTATGATTATCCCTTCTGTGCTGATATGCATAGCTCAACTAATGCAAGCACCCTCACTTAACACTTGGTGTCTCTGGTAACAGAGATGTGGTCTCACGGCTAGAATGTCGACTTTGGAGCTGGGAAACCAAGGTTCGAGTTTCGGGCTCGACTCCACATCCTGTGATTCTGGGCAAATCACTTAATCTCCTAGTGCCTAACAAAATGAATGTGTCCTTGTGTAACGAAACAGTTGCTCATGTGAAGCGCTCTGATTGATGCACGATGTCTCGGGTCTAGTTCACGCTACATAAAACTAAAAAAAAATATATATATACTACTTTCTCCCAGTTTGAACGTTATACTACGGAATGAGCGGTCCTGATCCTTCCTACGGAGCCGCACTGATACATGTACATTCCACAAGCATTGCACTTAAATTCTTTGCTGAACCATGCTGAAAATAATAAAAACTGAGGGGCAGTTTCAGGGTCACTGCAGAAGACACCGCCCCGCTCTTACTGCCCTCACTTTTCTCAGAATTTTAGTTGCCCTTTATAACGATCAGAATCACTCAGGCAGCAGGCTCAGCTGTAACGCGGTGGGCCTATAAGTTAAAAACTGCCAGCCTGGGCCTCACCTGGTGTGAACTGTTTGAGTTCACAAGTCCTTCCTCCTACTACTGCCCTACTCCGGACAGCAACAGGACACACTGCCTCGCCTCCGACCTCGACCTTGGTTCTCCGCTCTGCAGTCCATCCATCTGGAGTGGAGAGTAAAATGGCTGATACTCCAACTGCCGACTCACGCACGCGGGAAGCAGTCAGATCGACGTCATCGAGCGATTCGAGCCTGCGCAGACGGTCAGGGGTGGGGTGACACCTTGACAAGCTCTCCTCCACTCTCTGATTGACGTGGAGAGTTAGCGATCCCGGGCTTGTATTTAAAACGCCCGGGGCTAACTTAACTTCCACGTCATCAGGGGGTGGAGACTGGGCCTTCCAGCTAGGTCTTTGCCGAGCTGATGACATCACAGCCTTCAGGGCTGTGATGTTGTCGGCCCGGCAAACACATAGCAGGCTTCTTTGGGTCCGGGAGCAAATCAGTCACGTGACGTGACAGCAGAGCTGCGCCAGTATTGGTGAGACTGCAGACTCTGC
Source organism: Triturus cristatus (assembly GCF_964204655.1). Classification (NCBI taxonomy): domain Eukaryota; kingdom Metazoa; phylum Chordata; class Amphibia; order Caudata; family Salamandridae; genus Triturus; species Triturus cristatus. Next base: position 387,259,452 of record NC_140579.1, on the reverse strand, counting down.
AGTGAGACAGTGCCCCGTGTTCTACTTTGGGATTTTTTTTTTATAAAATAAAATGTGATCTAAGCAGTCCCTGTGTTCTACTTTGGGGATTTAAAAAAAAAAAAATGTGATCTAATCTCTCCTCTTGAGAAATGTACCTGGGGCGGAGCCCCGACGCCCTCAAAGAGAAACCGCCACTGATGACAACCCTAATCCTCCCAAGGAAATCGTGGAAAGGGATCTAACCTTTCATTGATGACCCAAGTGAGACACAAGAAATACACAAACTGGCATTTCAAAAATGTATTGAAGCAATTGGATTCTTGTGTAAAATATGTGTACTGCAATTATTAGCAGAAGAAAATAAAGCATAGTAACCAGCATTACAAGAATGGTGAAGAATATGATTTATGAATTGTGGTATTGATTATGAGTACATATAATTGTATTCCTACCTAGAACTGCCTATCAAAGAGAGCATAGGGTGGATGCCATTCTGCCAGATACCTTAGAGTGGTCTAACTCCCCATATACCTACATGTGTGTGTCATTTGGTAGCCCGTCTTGGTATAGGCCGGCGTCCCTCTCAGGATATTGATGGGATTCAGCTGAACTAGAATTCAGGCATGGGGCGACTGTGACAATCCATCGAAATGCTCTTTTGCTAAACAGAGGCTTGGTGCGGTTTATATTTAAAAACTGGACCCCTTCGTTCTCTGTCGGAGCTCTGGTCTGGCTTTCATTGTTGATTCCACCCACCCAGAGGTTTTGCTGAACAGACAAGAACAAACAAGGCCACGTTGCGCAGTGTACCCAGAATGTTCTATGGTATGATAATCTGCCTACAAAGAAATGTATTTGTAAGCAAACCTTTTCTGAGTAATCCATCTCATGCGAACGCACAAGCAAATGTGCGCTAAAAGTCACCATTTAAAAAGAAGGCAACTTTAAACGTGAACATGTAAAATGGAAGTGTTTGTGTCCAGGGCCTATTAACCTCACAACATTGTATTCACAATGTATTTGCATCTTAGCTGGTGGGGAAGCTGGTCTGTTTGTGTGAGAGCATGGTGTGGACATAATAAGGAAACATGCAATTCTGGATGTATCTTTTAATCTTCTGGTAGGTCTAATTTTACTGATACTTGGTTCAATAATTGCATCACCTGGAAGAGATCAGTGAAGCGAGGCTGGAATTTACGAGCATTTTCTTTTGGCAGATTTTATGTGCACAGTCAAACCCAATCACCTATTTGGGATGATGGGGTTGGACTACAATGGCTATGTGTCTGCTGTTTCATTTGGGCTTGATAGTGTGAAAGGTTAGCAGTGCTTTCTTTCATGGTACATGATAGGAGGTAATGATGTTTGCGAACAGAAAGGATGTGGGCCGTGGTGGGGGAAATCTCTATTGAAAGCATTCTGGGATGATGTCTTATGATGCAAAAGAATGGAGTGTACCTTGTCCCTGAATGAACATTGTTATTGTACACAAATTCAGCAAGGGGAAGAGCCTTGATCCATTCATTAGTTAAGGTGGTCAATAAACAGCTTTTCAATGGACTGGTTGGCTCTCTCCATCTGTCCATCTGTTTGTAGAAGGTAAGCCAACTACAGACCAAGTTCCATATCCATGGAGGCACAAAGACCTTGAGAAAACCTGGAAATTAATTGACTGAAGTGATTGGATATTATGGTGGTGGGCAAGCCATGTAATCTCAGGACATTATTGATTAACAAATCTGCTAATTCTTTGGTTGTTGGGATTTTCTTGAAAGGCACAAAATATGTTATCTCGCTAAACTAATCCACTACCACCCAGACTCCAGTGAAGCCATTGGAAGGTGGGAGGTCCCTCACAAAGTCCATACTTATTGTATGCCAGGATGTTGGGGGAATGGGAAGGGGAAGTAACAGACATGCTGGAGCTTGTCTTTTGGCTTCTGTTTGTACACACATGGTTTACCTTTGGGTATAGCTTTTCACTTCTTTGGATAAAGTTGGCTACCAGAACCATTTTTTTGTCATGCCTCCATTTTAGTACTTCTTGAATCAATTCAGGAGTTGGGACAAATATCTTATGATCATGGTACAGAATATCGGTAACAATGGAATTGCCAGCTTGTGTTAACCACTCCTGGGGTTTGATATGTTTGTAAGCCATGCATAGTTTTTGCTGAAAGGCATCTAAAGAACAAACGGCTACGATTTTCATCTCTGGGATTGTGTTCTCTATTATGGGTGTTTTCCTGTTCTTTGGATAGGGTAGTATCATTCAACCGAAAAAGTATGTCAGCCTTTACTTGCTGTGTCCCTGGTCTATAGATTATGACAAAATCATACTCACTAAATAAAAGGAGCCATCTCATTTGTCTGTGAGTGAGCACCATGGATGACCGAAAAAAGTGTACGTTTTTGTAAATTGACACTGTGTGCCAAGCCCCAAGAAGATGCTGTCTCCATTCTTGGAATGCTGCCTTGATTGCAAACAATTCCCATTCTGCGATAGTATAATTTTTTCCCACAAAGGAAGCTATTGGATGGAGGTTTCCAGTGACAGAGTCTCTGTTAGAAAGGACACTCCTACATCTACCTGAGATGCATCGAATTCTACAAAGAAAGGTTGAGTGGGATCCTGTTGATGGAGGACTGCAGCAGACGTAAAACGTCTCACGGACCGATTTTTCAACAAAGACAATATATGCAACAGTGCTCACTTATACAACTTAATCATCATGGGTTAAATAGTTCATCAATCCACTTTAAGCGCACTGTTCTGATTATCCAAAATGTTATTTGTAACATTTGAACCCCACAATACCTAAATTGTTACTGTCACAATTGTGGGGAAAGAAAACCTTGATTGGAACCCTTTGATGAGAGTATGCTGACGAGAACAGTCTTCATACTTTTCTGACTTGTTATCTAGTAATATCACTGACCTTTTGTTGTTCGTTCTTACGAATCAAATACAATACCAATCTCTGTCTTTCTTCGTTTCTTTTCAGGATTTAAGGAGTCACAGCTGTCAAGCCATCGACGAGGAACACAGGATTGGGCGTGGAATAGGAGCAGGGAACTGTGAATCAAGATCGGAAGCTTTGACTCAGGTGAGTAGAAGTCTTCTCCGATCAAGAGATGAAGTCAAGAACATATATATGTGTGTCTTGTTTTCGTCTGTCAGATGCCTTCTGACAGTGGTGAGTTTTTGGATACCGAGGCGATAGCCTCATTACTCCACATTCATTTTGAGTTTTTTAGTCGCTGTTTAGGTTGTCTTTTTGATCTGTGACGCTCTGTCACAGTTGAGGTTGGATCACAAGGTCAGCGCTGTGATAGGCCGTGGGTTGCGGTCAATTGGATTTGCAGAAGTGTCAGCAAGTTTTATCGCACATATATGCGGGCGTACGTGGAATTTATACCCGCTCGTCCACAAAATGGCTTCCGGTCATGTGACCGGGTTGAACTCTTGTGGAATCTTGCAAGTTTACTTCGGAGTTCTGAAAATCAACTGGAAGGGTGGGCCAGTGTTCGAGGGTCCCATGCCTTTTTAACTGGGGTCAAAGAGATTGTGAAACTTAATCTGTGACCATCGCTGATGTGATTGAGGTACTATTTCATTTTTTTAAACTTTTAGTGCCCTACCAACAAAAGGCGTGTGATAAGCAAAAACGTGCCAAACAGGACAAACATAATTGAAAACATATATTTTCTATAGTTCACTTTCTTTGATTTTGGCAAGTGTTCTTTTCTCACTTTGCACTCATGTTTCCTTTTGTTTTTGATCGTGGGCACTGTTCTTAAATGATGAGGATTATTTTATTGCAAAGTGAAATTGTTTCTTTCTTATGTGCAATTTCTGAAATGATGCTTTAACACATAATTGTGCAGTAGACCCCACTCCAGCTCAATGCAATTCATCCCACGCCAATCCACGCCGCCATCCCACCCCATCTCACCATACACCATTCCACTCCACTCAATCCAATCCACCCCAGACCAATCCAATCCAACCCACTCACCCCAATCCAATCCACTCCAATCCACCACACTCCAATCTTCCCAACCCACCCCACTCCAATCTAAAACAACATGCCCCACTCCATTCTTCTGCATTCCAATCTGCCCCACTCCAATCCAAAACATTCTGCCCCACTCGAATTCAAAATAATCTGCCTCACTCCAATGTTCACCACTCCAATCCATAACAGTCTGCTCCACTCCAATCCAAAACAATCTGCCCCACTCCAAACTGCCCCACTCTAATCCAAAACAGTCTGCCTCACTCAATCCAAAACAATCTGCCCCATTCCAGTTCAAAATAATCTGATCCACTCCAATCCAAAACAATCTGCCACACACAAATCTTCTACAATACAATCTGCCCTACTCCAATCCAAAACATTATGCCCCACTTGAATTCAAAATAATCTGCCTCACTCCAATGTTCACCACTCCAATCCATAACAGTCTGCCCCACTCCAATCCAAAACAATCTGCCCCACTCCAAACTGCCCCACTCTAATCCAAAACAGTCTGCCTCACTCAATCCAAAACAATCTGCCCCATTCCAGTTCAAAATAATATGATCCACTCCAATCCAAAACAATCTGCCACACACTAATCTTCTACAATACAATCTGCCCCACTCCAATCCAAAACAATCTGCCACATTCCGATCCAAAACAATCTGCCCCACTCAAATCTAAAACAATCTGTCCCCCTCCAATCCAAAACAATCTGCCCCAATCCAATCCAAAACAATTTGCCCCACTCCAATCTAAAACAATCTGCCCCACTCCAATCTAAAACAATCTGCCCCACTCCAATCCAAAACAATCTGCCCCACTCCACTCCAATCTGCCCCACTCCACTCCAATCTGCCCCACTCTAAAACAATCTGCACCACTCCAATCCAAAACAATTTGATTTGTCCCACTCCAACCCATTCTGCCTCACTCCACTCCAATCTGCCCCACTTCAATCCACTCCAATCTGCCCCACTCCAATCCAAAACACTCTGCCCCACTCCAATTTGCCCCACTCCAACCTAAACAATCTGCCCCACTCCATTTTTCTACACTCCAATCTACCTGACTCCAGTCCAAAGCAATCTGCCCCACTCTAATCTAAAACAATTTGCCCCACTCCAATCCAAAACAATCTGCCCCACTCCATTTCAAAACATTCTGCCCCACTTTAATCCAAAACAATTTGCCTCACTCCAATCTGGCCCACTCTAATTGTCCCCACTCCAATCTGCCGCTCTTCAATCCAAAATAATCTGCCCACTCCAATCCACCCACTCTAATCTACCCCACTCCAATCCAAAACAATCTGCCCCACTCCAATCCAAAACAATCTGCCCCACTCCAATCCAAAACAATCTTCCCCACTCCAATCCAAAACAACCTGCCCGACTCCAATCCAATGCAATCTGCCCCACTCCAATCTAAAACAATCTGCGCCACTCCAATCTAAAATAATCTGTCCCACTCAAATCCGCCTCACTTCAATGTGCACCACTCCAATCCAAAACAGTCTGCCCCACTTCAATCCAAAACAATCTGCCCCACTCCAATCCAAACAAACCTGCACACCACCAATCCAAAGCAATCTGCCTCACTCCAATCTAAAACAATCTGCCCCACTCCATTCCACCCCACTTCAATGTGCACCACTCCAATTCAAAACAGTCTGCCCCTCTAAATACAAAACAATCTGCCCCACACCAATCCAAACCTATCTGCCACTCTACAATCCAAAGCAATCTGACCCACTCCAATCCAAAACAATCTGCCCAACTACAATCTAAAACAATCTGCCCCACACCAATCCAAAACCATGTGGCCCACTCTTATCTTCCTCACTCCAAAACAATCTGCCCCACTCCAATCCAAAACAATTTGCTCCACTCCAAAATGATCTGCCCCGCTCCATTCCCATCTGCCTCACTTCAAAACAATCTGCCCCACTTCAACCGAAAACAATCTGCCCCACCCAACTCAAATCTGCCCCACTCCACTCCAAAACACTCTACCCAACTCCAATCTGCTCCACTCCAATCTAAAACATTCTGCCCCACTTCAATGAGCACTGTTCCAATCCAAAACAGTCTGCCCCACTCCAATCCAAAGCAATCTGACCCACTCCAATTCAAAACAATCTGTCTCACTCCAATCTAAAACGGTCTGCTTCACTCCAATCCAAAACAATCGGCCCCACTCCAATCCAAAACAATCTGCCCCACTTCAATTCAAAACAATCTGCCCCACTTCAATTCAAAACAATCTACCCCACTCCAATCTAAAACAATCTGCCAAACTCCAATATGCCACACTCTCTAAAAGAGCCCCACTCCAATCTGCCCCACTCCAACCCAGAAGAATGTGTCCCACTTCAATCCAAAACATTCCGCCCCACTCCAATCTACCCCACTCCAATCCAATGCACCTCACCCTATTCCAATCCATACATTTCCACTCCAATCCAGTCCACCCTCTCCAATGCAATGCACCCCACACCAATCCCCACCAATACACCCCAATTCAGCCAAATTCAATCTAACCCACTCCAAGCCACTCCAACTCACTCCAGTCCACCTCACCTCACCCCAATCCAAACCACCCCATCCCAATCCAGTTCACTCCACCCCAATCTAATCCACATCAATCCACTACAATACAATCCACCCCACTGCAATCCAATCTACTCCACTCCAATCCAGCCCACCTCACCCCACCCCTCGCCAATCCACTTAATTAAACCCCACTTCAGTCCACCCCACTCCAGTTCACCACACTCCCCTCCAATCCAGCCCACTTCAGTCCACCTCACCCCAATCCAATCCAGTCCACTCCACTACTCCAATCTAATCCAGTCCAGTCCACTCCAATCGAATCCACCCCATCTAGTCCACCCGTGCCACTGCAGTACAATCCACCGCACTCTACTCCTGTAGTGTAGTTCTTATATTCCTGATAGGCTCTGCGCATTGGAATAATATACACTATAGTTTTGACATAGGACTGAGGTCAGTATGTCTCTATCGAGTACATTAAACTTAATTACTTGTGTGTGCCAGCTAACTCAGAGGTCACTAGAACTTCTCGAATAAACAAGAAGGAATTCGTTTCTGACAACCGCATAAACATGACAGATTTGTTTCCCTTAGAATCGGAACAATCTCAGAATCGTGGAAACAATAGATAATAGTTTCACTCAGTCAATCGTGCATGCTTCGTTTCTACAGCGTTACACAGAAATGGGTAGAAGGGCGTTTCAATAAAAAGGGTTTATTGAACAGTCTTATTTCTCGTACAAGAGATATGAACTGCTACAATCGTAAGACAGAATGCAAAGTATAATACGTACAACGTTAGCAGTAAGATAAAATAATACTGCAATAGCATGGTTTGTAGCTACAACCTAAGTGTAGTACGAGGTAAGAAGTAGGTGCTGTTTGTCTATAGTCTAGTTTAGCTATAGTTGCCAAGCTTTGCCAAAAGTCCCTCTAGGTTCTAGTCCGCTCCATACCTTAGAATGAGTGAGGTTGGAATCTCTTTCCGAGTCTCGATCTCTAACACCCCGCAAGGGGAGTCAGAAACACTGGAGCTGGATTCTCTGTGAGGAGGATGACAGCGTCTGGTCAGTGTGTCAGGTTGGGACTTGACTTCCTTCCGACTTGCCATGGCGAGCCGCGTCGTGCAAGTAGGCAGCGAACTGTGGTTATACCTTGAAAGTGTTTAGGAATGCCAGTATTGACGTAAAAGTTGGGCAGAAGAACGTCATGAATGAACCCCTAAGGAATAGATGTTCATGCATAATAAATTAGTTCTTGGAGAAATCAATATCCAAGCAAGGGGAAGTCCTAAAGGCCTAAGAGTCTGGTTTTCCAAGAACTCGCTGTGACGTAGATGGACAGATGTAGGTGGCCATGCCTGTATTTGGTTAGCATGGATAATGCCTAAATAAGGGTAGGATTTCTATGCCTAAATATAGGCAATACTAATTGTGCCTATATAAGGACATAAATCGGGAAACCTATATACGGTATCTAAATCGACACACAACACCCACCCCACTTTTGTATGAACGACATTACTAAATTCTAAACATGCTAAACATATCTAAATTATAGCTACATATGGATGGCTAAGAACATGTCTAAAAACACATTGTAAAATGCATAAAAACTGTTGCCATGCATAAAAACGCATTGGTGCTGTACATATTAAAGCAATGTTTCATTCTAAGCATACATTTACATTGAATGCTAAATGAATGAACATACATATATATATACATATTATGAAATGGCTCGTAAATACAGAAGAAAAAAAGCCGAAACCATTTCATGTCAAGTTACAGAAATCAATTGTTATTGACAAGGTGACATATTGTCTCTGAAAGTGTATCAAAGAAATCTGTTCTCTATGAATAGTTCCACTATAAGCAGATTACTGTGCCATAAAAAGAAAAATTCAAATTTGGAGAACAAAAAATTAATCAGAGGAAAAAGTTAAAAGTTTAGTCTTTGTTTTGAAAAAGGAAGGCCAAATTCAGAGTCCTTCCGGTACACTGTGTGCTGAATCAAAAGTCAGTGTATGAGGACGGAGAAAACATGAAATCTTCTAACCCTGTAGACAAAAAGTTGTCTACCATTGTAGGAGAAAGTTGGATTACCTCATTTAGAAGATTCACCGCATATAGATGAGAAGCATCGCCTTCAGCATTGGTCGCATCAGCAATGTTCATATCGGATGTTACCTGCGTGCCTGTTGTTTTCTCTTGTACCTCAGCAGTAGCAATTTGCGCCTGTGAGATCTCAATGAATGCCGTCATCAGGATTGGTAGCCGCTGGGGACAACACACAGCATGGGCCGTTACCGGGTCCAGCAGAGTATCGATATACGTAGGCATGACTGATGGGAGTGTTAGACAGATGTCTAGCATGCATTTTTCACCGCAAAGCAGGCAGCGTAGAACAGGTAAGATGCAATCTTGCCAGATTGGTCTGAATGACAGAAACCATGTGGTATTTAATTCTCGTAGACGAGGTAAACCCAAAATTTGGACGATGCGCTTACGACACCATATCTCCAATAGAGCTCTCTCTATGGTGCTTGGAGTGACGTCGGTGATTTGGCTTGCCATATCGGAGCAGTAGGAGCAAAAATAGGATCCCTGCAACACGTCCAAAAAGTAGTGGCAGTCCGCCAAACACAGAGTGCACGAAGTTGGGAACTATTCCGAGGACTGCTTGAAAAGGTGCTAATAGTCCTGAACACACTGTCTTAAATACATGTACAATACCGCTCGTATCAGACATGTTTAAGATACGTTCAAACATTTCTGAGAAATGTATAGGGCAGTTTGTATTCAAAAGGGCATGTATCTTGGCAGAAGTCCTTGCGACTTGTAGATCATAGGTTTCTTTGGCCGAGGTCAGTGGCACAGTTTGTTGTAAAAGAATGGCTTTCATTCTGCTTAGAGTATCAATTCATATTGAAGAGATGTTCAGTGAAGGCCATAGAGGCGACTCCCTGACTGTCTGTATTTGTGGAAACAAGGCTTGCATACAGCAAGTGACCCTTGATGTAACCGTTACTAGATATGGGATACCTGGCAACAATGCCACAGCAGCTGTGATCATTCAACATGAGGTAACTTCCATTTGAAAGTAGTCCAAAAATTGGATTAATCACTGCAACTGGTGAGCCTTGCAGGTGACAGGATAAGTTTGTAGTGGAACCATCGCAGGCCCCGTGTAAATTAATACCCTGACAAAGGAGAGAAACGCTTAGTGCGTTTTCACAGTTTGTACCGCTATGAAACACTTCACGCCCCCCACTCCAACATCTATGTGTGTAAGGTAAATCCCAAGATGTCTTGATGTATTCTTTACCCAACCTTTCATATTTGTCTGCTGGTATATATTTTAGGCAATACTGAAAATGGAAAGTTGTAACAGGCAGAGTAATTTTACCATGAATGATCCACTCAGTAGCTGTTTTTTCTGCACCGTGAATGGTAATTTCTCTAGTTTTTCAATGCTCAGCACCGTGTAGTCTGCTCCCCTTTGTGCCAGTTTGATCTTTTTATCAGTGAGATTGAATTCTGAAAACAGTGACGTAGTGTTGATTAAATGCCAAGGCACATAGCATGATAGAACGCAGTTGAGACTGACCATGTTGCAACATGACCAAGTCCTGCTCCATAATGTCTATGGCAGAAGACACAATGCTGTCCAATGAATATATTTTGGACGGCAGAGTCGTTAACCCATTGTCTACTACAGAGAGAGATTTCTCTAAATTAATACGATCAATTTCTCGTATTGGTTCTGCAGTCTCTGCTTGGGTAATCTTCCATATTTCATTATAAGCAGCGTGGATACCGGCATATAACGTTTTTGACGCGGTTTTCTTGGCCATAGCAAGAATTCCCTAAGGTCTGCGCCTTCTTTAAGTAAAGATAAGTGTTGTTTTACATCCTGCAGTGTAGCTTTCTGTAGCTAATCAAGGCAGAGTTTCCCTACACTGTATGTTGTTACTACCCCTGGATGCTGTCTTTGAACATAGCGTGGGTCTGGCCTATTGATAGTGAAACCCCGTGTTTTGTTCAGGAATCTATCTTGACAGTTGTTTGTGTCTGTGGGCCAAAACAACCATTTTTTCCATTCTGGATCTGATCTGTTGTGATGCAAAATATTATGTACGTCGACCTCCCCCGTGTAGTGCTATTTCTTGCAGGTATGGTCGGTGTGTTCATGTCTTTGATCTTGGCTAACCCAAGGCAAGACGCTGGTTGGACAGTGTCATTCAAAATCATAATTTGCTCAGGGATGATACAGGCTCTAAACAAAGCTTCTACCCCCTGCACTTGCCAATCTTTTGTACCCCAGACAGATTTTGTCTCAATGTTGTCTTCCCAAAAGTCGAAACCCTGTCTAGACAGTTGGGCAAAAAAGGCTGCAGAATAAATCTGTTTCTTATTGGTTAACATATCTTTCGTTCCTGCCTTATTCATATTCTTAAAATAAAACGATTCTGGATTTGATAGGTTGAACGCTGAAAATTATAGAAATTTCATTGCAAACGTTTTTGAGCTACCCTTTGCAGGTGTAGGACAATGTTCCCATTGGTTATACATAAATACATTTCTAGGTGATGCAGTTTTATGCAAGAAATGATGACCATAGTGGTTATAACAATACATTTGTTCATAGTCTGATGAACCCTCTAAATATTCATGATTTGTGAATACTGCAGACATTTCTAGATCAGACATCATGTTATTAACAGACTCGAAGTCCCAATCATCAGAAAAGGTACTAGATGCAATAAAGTCACTTAATGACATTTTCAATAAGTGTGGAATCTTCAAATGTTCCGACGGGCCAAACATGTCATATTCAGCTCTGTCCCAAACTATACCATCTGGTATAGGAACGGCTGTGATGTTCACTGCTGACAAGTCTCTTGCTTCACGATGGGATGATTTGTGTGGCTGGAGAAGTAAGTTAACTCTTTTACTTGCTGTGTCCATTTGAATATATCTTCCATTTATCAGCATACCCAGATTTATTACCAGAGCTAACCAAAGTAGAAAGAAGAATATTCCCAAAACAATCCATAGCTCAATCCATGGTGAAACCAGATAAGTCTTTTTCAGGAGATGAAAAAAGTCTGTTGCTTGTTCTTTGAAAGTTCTCTGTGCTGGCGTCGTTTCAGGTTCGCTGGGATCCTCAGAAAACGTATCAAAGTTAATGAAATAGCCAGAGGCAGTTCTGTCAATGGTTTCAATTGCATCAGTATTCGTTGAATTTGCTGGAACCAGTTGATCACTTTTCACTTCGTTGTAGACAGGTGTATCAGGACGAACTGTTATTTGGGTCTCAAGAGGGACGAGTTCCATAGCTTTGTTGCTTAGTCCTTCATTTCTCACTGCAGAATCTTCAAGGGTAATGAGTCTCTCAGTTTGAACCTCTTGGATTGTAGCTAGCGGAGTGCGCCTGCTACATTCTCAGAGTCCACTTGGCCTACTGCTTAGTATCGACCAAATAGTGTGGTTTGATCAGGTCGATGGACACAAATCTTTTCTCCTTTTTACCAGCAAGGGGCAGCAGTAGTACTGTTCTCAATCCGTGGATTGCTAGGACAGGTACTGGTTGTCTGTAAGAAGGCCCAAATTGAAACTTTCATCTTTTGGCATATTTCACAGTCTAAAACATAATTCCTGGTCTGTTTTTAATGCCTGGCCACCAGTATCTCTGTTTTAGTAACGATACTGTGGCTGAAACACCTGCATGGGCAGAGGCGATCCCTTCATGTGCTGCTAGGATTAGTCCTAATCTATGTTCCATGTTTGGTATTACCCTATCCCCTACTCCAGGAATTCGAGCAAACGGAACATTGTTCGCATCAATTATATATGAGTATTTGAGTGGAAACCTTTCAGGTAACGCTGCACCACTGCCTTTGCCTGAAGCATTGACAGTCAGTATTATTTCACAGTCTATTTTTGTTTTTGAACGAGTGATTGCAGCTACGTAAGCCGTTTGCACAGCCCCTTTCGCGGCTTTATCAGCCAATGAATTCCCTTCAACGTGAACGCCATCACGTTGATGACTCAGCGTGTGTATCACGTGAGTGTTTTGTATTCCGTTTCGCAACTGAACTACTTGCTCCCAAAGCGTTTTATGCTTGATTGTGCCACCTTTTGCATCTTTGAAACCATTTTGAAGCCAATTCTGTAAATATTCATTGTATGATTGAACACAATAAAAAGAATCGCACACTATGAGTGTGGGGAATTCGCGATCCGTATTTTCAAGTGCCATTTTTAATGCTTGTAGTTCAGCTCGCTGAGCTGTACAATCTCCTAGAGATTGCGTTTTTGTGACCATTGGTCTAAATTTGCCATCGAGCATAAGACCTTTAACGATCGCGCATGCTGCACTGTTAGAAATGGGGGTCTCTAGTTGGCAATAGCTGGCCACTGTCCAAGTAGGGACCCTTCTTCCTAAGTCAGAGTAAGCAGACTACACCCTTTGAAAACCCCTGCTCAACCCTGTGGTAACGTAGCACGAGCAGCTAGGCTTATCTCAGAGGCAGTGTGTGAAGCATTTATGACCATACACAGTAACACAGTGAAGAACACTACAAAGGGACACCACTCAAGTAGTTATAAAAATAAGTATCTTTATATATAGACTTAACACAAGACCAATAACAGTAAAAATGCACAATACTAGAAAAATAGGGTTACTCTTAAAATTCTGCAAAAATAGTTGAAGGTGTGCAAAGAGGAGTTCAGTTCAAGGCAGTGGTCTCTGCGACCCTTTTACTCACAAGATACCTGGATTCTGTAGCAAAGCAACAAAAATGTCGCTAAGGATTTGTAGCGATGATTTTCCTCACGCTAACCAGTGATGCGTTGAATCCTTGCCGCAAGGGAGGATGATTCGCTGATTTGTGTGCAGGACAAAGCAACAAACTTCTGCACGCTAATCCGGCGATGCGATAAAATCCTTGCCGCAAAGGGAGGATGATGCGCCGAGCCTGTTGCATGTGTGATCTTGTTGCGATAAAAGAAAATGGCGCTCCGCGAGGGAGCGACGATCCTGGTGAGATGCGATGAAAATGGCGAACGCTCGGCGTCCGCTCTGCGATGTCGTGAAGCGATGAACTCGATGCGATGATCTTTGGTTAGCGAGCGCTTTCAGGCCCGCAAACATGCAATGTGATAATCTTCGGGTTAGCAAGCATTTGACAGCCCGCAGACAGGCGATGCGATGATCTTTGGTTAGCGAGCACTTTCAGACTCACAAACATGCAATGCGATAATCTTCGGGTTAGCGAGCATTTGACAGCCCGCAGACAGGCGATGCGATGAGCTTTGGTTAGCGAGCGCTTTCAGGCCCGCAAACATACAATGCGATAATCTTCGGGTTAGCGAGCATTTGGCAGCCCGCAGACAGGTGATGCGATGATCTCCGGTAGCGAGCACTCGGCGGCAGCAGCGCGGCGATTTTCCTTACGTGCTTCAGCTGCAGCGGCTCGCTAACGCGCGTTAGCGACGATTTTCAGCACTCTCTTCTCCACAGTAGAACTAGAGGCCCTGGAACTCACAGGAGCCTCACCTGCAGATAGAAATCCTCGCTGGGAGGAAACAGGAGGCTGGTGGTGGAGTCTGATGTGCCTGAGACTCCAGCAGGAGGCTAGCTCTCTTCTAGCCCTTGGGTGATTGCTGTAGCAAAAATAAAAGTTCCTTCAAAGTCCTTTTCCTCTTCTTCCAAGTCCAGTAGTAACCACTGCAGGCCAGTCCAAGAAACAGCACAAGGACAGTCTTCCCCTGCAGATTCCTTCAGTTACACGGACAGAGGTTCTTCTTGTTGTCCAGGAGCAATACAAATTGTAGGGGTTTCAGTACAGATATTTATACCCCAAAAGTCTTTGTTCTCAGAAGCTACAAGTCACTGAACCCAGCCAGAACCAGTTCTGGCCAGTCCTGGAGCACTTTGTTTACCAGGCTGCTTCTTTCCTTTCAGAGTGCAGGGCAGAGACATCAGACGCACCACAGGAGGTGGAGCCAGCATTGTGGAGGGAAGGCACTGCCCTATTCAGGTCTTAGGTGCAACTCCGCCCACCCATCTAGATGCAGATCTCTCTATTCACCACTAGGACACCTCACCCTGTCTCCTGGAATTCCCCAGCCCTGTCACTCCAAAACCAGACAGCCAATACACATAACAGCAGAGCACACTGAAAGGCTTAAGCAAGAAAATACCTACTTTCTAAAAGTGGTATTTTCAAACACAGAATATAAAAATAAACTTCACTAAAAGATGTATTTTAATATTCTGAGCTCAGGCATACTAAATTTGTCTTTCTACCATGTTCTTTGGGTAAGTTAGGACTATAGAATGTAATAGTCAAACCTCCCATTCTGGCCTATGGAAAACAGGTAGCCTTACAGTAGTGGAAAACAAAATTGGGTGTAATTCACTACCAGGACATGCTAAACACATCAGAGCATGTCCTACCTTACACATACAATGCATCCTACCATAGGGGTGGCTTACATGATGCCAAGGGAAGGTTCAGGGGCTGGGATGTGGGTGCACTTCACAGCCAAGATGGCAGTTCTAGACTGCACACAGACACTGCAGTGGCAGGTCTGAGACGCACTTTACAAGCTGCTTCTGTGGCTGGCGCAAACCAGTGCTGCAGGCCCACCAGCAGCATTTGCTTTACCAGCGCTGGGCACACACAGGCAACGCTACTAGGGACTAACAGGTAAACCAAATAAGCCAATCATGGATATACCAATTCACATGTCATATTTACACAGGGAGAGCATATGCACTTTACCACTGATCAGCAGTGGTAAAGTGCCCAGAGTCATAAAGCCAACAAAAACAGGTTAGGAAAAATCCAGGAGGAAGGCAAAAAGCTTACGGATGACCCTGCAAAAAGGGCCATTTCCAACATGACCCCCTTCCAGCCAAAACGCAGGGGAGACCAATCACCACCTCGATGGGATTGCCTGCTTTGGGCGATAGAACACGGACCTGGCCCACGACTGCAGGTGCATATTCCAGTTCTACGCCAATCTGAACCCTGGTGGATCCCTCTGTCCACACTCTCAGGGCCCATTAAGACAGCCAATGGGGAACTCTTCCCCTCACCTGTGGACACCACCTGTGCAGCACGCCACCCTAGCTTGCTCACAGGTGTGTCCCAACAGAGAGACAGCAAGCCATAGTTTCCACGGACAGTAGTCGGCAATGAGACCCAGGCCCTTTGCCTCGCAGGGCTCTCCAACCTCTGAGGCATCAGAGAGTGGGGGCCAGTAGCCCCAGGTGCCCAGCACCTTTTGTCCACTTTCCCTTCTGTCAGGTCAGGCACGCCACCCTGACTGACCCGCCAGCCCTGGGCCTGTTTCCAGCGGCTGGACCGGAGACTCGGGTGGGCTTTCCCACACCCGGTCCTCCTCCTCACCTGTGGACACCACCTGTGCAGCACCTAACCTTAACTGGCTCACAGGTGTGTCCCAACAGTCAGACAACAAGCCACAGTGGCCACTGACAGTAGTCAGTGATGAGACCCAGGCCTTATGCCTCTCAGGGTTCTCAAACCTCTGCGACATCAGAGAGAGGGGGGCAGTAACCCCAGGTGCCTGGCACCTTTTGTCCACTCTCCCTCTCACCAGGTCAGGCAAGTCACCCTCACATTGACCCACCAGCCCTGGGCCTGTACCCAGCGGCTGGGTGAGAGACTGGGGTGGGCTTTCCCACACCTGGTCCTCCTCCTTGGGGCTCAGTACCCTCCCACCTGGAGCGGTACCCCCTTCCAGAATTGTCAGGGCACCTGTGGCAGGTGTCCTGCACAATTCGCCCACCAGTTCAGGGGTTCTATCCTGCAACTTGCATCCCAGCCTAGGGTCTGTACCCTTAGACTGGGCGGAGGTCAGGGGTGAGGCTGCCCTCTCCCCGCCCCCCTTACTGGGGCCCTGCACCCTCCCACCTGGAGAGGTGCCCCCATAACACAAACCGGTAGGGGCACTTTTAGCATTAGCCCCTTCCTCTAGGTCAGGGGGGACACCCTGAACCTGGCCCTCCAACCCAGGGTCTGTACCCTTAGGCTGGGCGGAGGTCAGGGGTGAGGCTGCCCTCTCCCCGCCCCCTTGCTGGGGCCCTGTACCCTCCCACCTGGAGAGGTGCCCCCATAACACAAACCGGGAGGGGCACTGTAAGCAGTGGCCCCTTCCTCCAGGTCAGGGGGGACACTCTGAACCTGGTCCTCCAACCCAGGGTCTGTACCCTTAGGCTGGGCGGAGGTCAGGGGTGAGGCTGCCCTCTCCCCGCCCCCCTTGCTGGGGCCCTGCACCCTCCCACTGGAAGAGGTGCCCCCATAACACAAACCGGTAGGAGCACTGCTTACAGTTGTCCCCCCTCCAGGTCAGACAACACCCGGACCTGATTTCCCAACTCAGGGACCAACACCTGCAGCTGAACAACTGCCTGGTGAACCAGGACTTCCTGGGGAGTACAAACACCCTCCCCGAGGGCAACACAGAACTCCTGTCCCTGTCCACCTGACAAGACGCGAAGATCTCCCAGGACAGAAGTGGTGTCACCATGGTCATTCCTCTGGGGCTCTGCCCTCCTGACTGGCCCCTGACCCACTGGTTCTCCCACTGGGGGCTCCTTCCCCCTCTCACCCCCTCAAGCTGGACTTCTGCACCCTCCCCCTAGGATTGGCACTGCCAGACACAAGAACTGATGGAGGCTTGACTACGGGCACTCCCAGCTCACTTAACACGGGGAGACTCCCCACAACTGACGGTCCATCCGGACAGACTAGATTCCCTACCTGGTGTTCCCTCATGGAACCATCCAGTACTGGAGACTGAGGTGGGGGCACTTCGGGACCTATCAAAGTCTCACTCCTGCTCCCACGAGACAGGATCTGAGGCCCTACAACCTCCTCACAACAAGGGGACCTATCTGCATCACTCCGGACCTCTCCCACCACTCTGGGTTGGAAGACCTCTGAACCACTCCTATTAGGGTAGTTCCCTAATGCCCCTATAGAGCCTCTGGTACTCACCCAGAGGTCTGCCTCCTGTGCAAGCTCCCTATGATCAGAGAACTTGAGTTCTAACAGGTGTTGGTTTAGCTCTGGAAAACAGGAACTCACAATATGCTCTACCACAATTGGATTACACAGTTCCACGCAGGTGCTAACCTTCACCTCACAATCCAGTGCCTCACATATGTACCCCACACCACTCTCCTGAAATGGGCGAGACATTACATGACTGTCTCTATCACTCAACCCACACTCTTCTGGGCGGTCCTCACACTCATACACCAAGACTTCAGCCACAGGGGAACCCCTCTCCCCACACCTCACATCTAGAGTCGGTAGAGGGTCCCTCCCCTCACTAGGACTATGGGCCCCTGCGCTAGTTCCCCAATCCACCTCAGGGACATTGCACACCAATGAAGCTACCTCATATCCTTGAATCCCCTGGTGTAGATCAACCCCCTCCTTCAAGTCAGGTGCCACATCTCTGGGTGGGTGTACTACACTGTCATCATTACATAACTCGATTTTGCTGCCACCACTGGACCTCACCCTCACTGGTGGGTCCAGACAATTACAACAGCGCTCAGGGGACAATCTACCTTCCCAAGCTAATTTCTCATTTACTGCTATCTGCGCTAGGTGTGCCTCCAGCTGGGCAATCTCTATTTGGAGCCTCTCTAATTCTAGCTGGTTCTCCCTCTCCCTCTGTCTGTCCAACTCCTCTGGGGACCATGAAGGGGTTTGGGCACTATCCTGGGCACTAGACCCAGCAAGGGACTCCCTTCCTATGGGACCCTCCCACCTGTCCACCAACTCCTCTGGGGACCATGAAGGGAAGCGGTCACTACTATAGGCACTAGACTCAGCAAGGGACTCCCTACCTATGAGATATTCCATAACACTATCTTCCTCCTCTTCTGACTCTCCAGATCCACCTTCAGACCAACTACCCTCTTGGTAGGTGTACTGGGACTCCAAGAATCTCCATCTGTCTTGTTGCCAAAGCCTCAGGGATGTCTGCAAGGATAGCTGAGTCTCCTTCCTACTCACTGCCAAACCTCTCTCCTCACAGAACCCCCTTAGCTCCTCTATACTGTAGGTCAACAGGTCATCTATGTAAAAGGTAGGTCTCATTTCAGCAAGACCCGTTGTAGCAATCACTGGCAATAACAATCAAAACTAGAATCAAAACCGCAAAAAACGTACGTTGTTATGTTATGGTCTGCACTCACTAGTAGTGTACACTATAATTACTGTATGCGATCATAAATGCAAGTCCAGATCCTCACCGCTGACCACCAATGTAAGAAATGGGGGTCTCTAGTTGGCAATGGCTGGCCACTGTCCAAGGAGGGACCCTTCTTCCTAAGTCAGAGTAAGCAGACTACACCCTTTGAAAACCCCTGCTCAACCCTGTGGTAATGTAGCACGAGCAGCTAGGCTTATATCAGAGGCAGTGTGTGAAGCATTTATGACCATACACAGTAACACAGTGAAGAACACTACAAAGGGACACCACTCAAGTAGTTATAAAAATAAGTATCTTTATATATAGACTTAACACAAGACCAATAACAGTAAAAATCCACAATACTAGGAAAATAGGGTTACTCTTAAAATGCTGCAAAAATAGTTCAAGGTGTGCAAAGAGGAGTTCAATTCAAGGCAGTGGTCTCTGCGACCCTTTTACTCACAAGATACCTGGATTCTGTAGCAAAGCAACAAAAATGTCGCTAAGGAGTTGTAGCGATGATTTTCCTCACGCTAACCAGCGATGCGTTGAATCCTTGCCGCAAGGGAGGATGATGCGCTGATTTGTGTGCAGGACAAAGCGACAAACTTCTGCACGGCGATGCGATAAAATCCTTGCCGCGAAGCGAGGATTATGCGCCGAGCCTGTTGCGTGTACGATCTTGTTGCGATGAAAGCAAATGGCGGTCCGCGAGGGAGCGATGATGCTGGTGCGATGCGATGAAAATGGCGAACGCTCGGCGTCCGCTCTGCGATGTCGTGAAGCGATGAACTCGATGCGATGATCTTTGGTTAGCGAGCGCTTTCAGGCCCGCAAACATGCCATGCGATAATCGTCGGGTTAGCGAGCATTTGACAGCCCGCAGTCAGGCGATGCGATGATCTTTGGCTTGCGAGCGCTTTCAGGCCCGCAAACATACAATGCGATAATCTTCGGGTCAGCAAGCATTTGACAGCCCGCAGACAGGCGATGCGATGATCTTTGGTTAGCGAGCGCTTTCAGGCCCGCAAACATGCAATGCGATAATCTTTGGGTTAGCGAGCATTTGGCAGCACGCAACCAGGTGATGCGATGATCTCCGGTAGCGAGCACTTGGCGGCAGCAGCGCGACGATTTTCCTTACGCTCTTCAGCTGCAGCGGCTCGCGAACGGGCGTTAGCGACGATTTTCAGCACTCTCTTCTCCACAGTAGAATTAGAGGCCCTGGAACTCACATGAGCCTCACCTGCAGATAGAAATCCTCGCTGGGAGAAAACAGGAGGCTGGTGGTGGAGTCTGATGTGCCTGAGACTCCAGCAGGAGGCTAGATCTCTTCTAGCCCTTGGGTGATTGCTGTAGCAAAAATAAAAGTTCCTTCAAAGTCCTTTTCCTCTTCTTCCAAGTCCAGTAGTAACCACTGCAGACCAGCCCAAGAAACAGCACAAAAGCACAAGGACAGTCCTCTCCTACAGATTCCTTCAGTTACACAGACAGAGGTTCTTCTTGTTGTCCAGGAGCAATACAAATTGTAGGGGTTTCAGTACAGATATTTATACCCCAAAAGTCTTTGTTCTCAGAAGCTACAAGTCACTGAACTAAGCCAGAACCAGTTCTGGCCAGTCCTGGAGCACTTTGTTTACCAGGCTGATTCTTTCCTTTCAGAGTGCAGGGCAGAGACATCAGACGCACCACAGGAGGTGGAGCCAGCATTGTGGAGGGAAGGCACAGCCCTATTCAGGTCCCAGGTGCAACTCCGCCCACCCATCTAGATGCAAATCTCCCTTTTCACCACTGGGACACCTCACCCTGTCTCCTGGAATTCCCCAGCCCTGTCACTCCAAAACCAGACAGCCAATACACATAACAGCAGAGCACACTGGAAGGCTTAGGCAAGAAAATACCTACTTTCTAAAAGTGGTATTTTCAAACACAGAATATAAAAATAAACTTCACTAAAAGATGTATTTTAATATTCTGAGCTCAGGCATACTAAATTCGTCTTTCTACCATGTTCTTTGGGTAAGTTAGGACTATAGAATGTAATAGTCAAACCTCCCATTCTGGCCTATGGAGAACAGTTAGCCTTACAGTAGTGAAAAACGAAATTGGGTGTAATTTACTACCAGGACATGCTACACACATCAGAGCATGTCCTACCTTACACATACAATGCACCCTACCATAGGGGTGGCTTACATGATGCCAATGGAAGGTTCAGGGGCTGGGAAGTGGGTGCACTTCACAGCCAAGATGGCAGTTCTAGACTGCACACAGACACTGCAGTGGCAGGTCTGAGACACACTTTACAAGCTGCTTCTGTGGGTGGCGCAAACCAGCGCTGCATGCCCACCAGCAGCATTTGGTTTACCAGCCCTGGGCACACACAGGCCACGCTACTAGGGACTAACAGGTAAACCAAATAAGCCAATCATGGATATACCAATTCACAAGTCATATTTACACAGGGAGAGCATATGCACTTTAGCACTGATCAGCAGTGGTAAAGTGCCCAGAGTCATAAAGCCAACAAAAACAGGTTAGGAAAAATCCAGGAGGAAGGCAAAAAGCTTACGGATGACCCTGCAAAAAGGGCCATTTCCAACATGCACTATAAGCTTGCTTACCCCCCGTAACGGGTTGTGAAGATCCGTCAGTATAAATTATAAATTCGTACTGGTCAAGAGGGAGAATTTCAGTAGGCAGAGGAAATTTGTGTTCGTATTGCAGGAATGCTTGTGTTTTTAAATAAGGATCAAAAACATATTCAACATCAGTTGCAGCAAGAGAATTAACCCACTGTATCCATCTTGGATGTAAAGCTTTTGCATTCGGAATACTCGCTTTTGTAACTGCCTCTAAGGCTCATACGGGGTTACGACCATAATGCGTTTCCCCTGTGCTAAGGCTCTTTCTTTTGCTACAGCGGTTTGAACTGTTGTCAGAATTTTTTCTGTTGATGTAAACTTAATTTCTGCTTGCGTATACAAATGTGATTTGTATGCAATTGGTACTTTTTCACCTTCATTAAAAGTTAAGTAGGTGAATCCGCATTGACCCGGAATGATTCGGATCACTAAGTTGCGTACATTTACGCGTGTTCGTAAGTGTTTTGTTGCTAACATGTCAGCTTGAAGTGAACGCAGATATCTGTGTGTTCCTGTGTCTAATGTGTGATTTTAAAATCAGGTTTGATTAATTCGTAGAGAGGTTTAACCCTTTCTGCGTAGTTTAGAATGTATGTTCTTCCAAAATTTAGGAAACCTAGAATCGACTGTAAGTTTTTCATTGTCTTTGGAGGTTGGAGCAGCGCACACTTTTTTAAAAAGTTGGCTACCAGGCTTTTTCCTTCACTTGATAGTTCATGTCCTAGGTTAAGGACATTGAGATGGGCAATTCTTGATTTTTTTAAATTGAATTTATAACCCTCAGAGGTGAAGTCCAGTATAATGGTATTCACCCGGTTCAAGTGCCTGTTCGGGTCATCGACTGTCAGATAGATATCATCGACATATGACAATGCCTCGTCATCTTAAATTTGTAGTAACTCTGTTACCCTTACTGAGAATAACCCTGGACTATTCTTGAATCCCTGAGGGAGATGACAGAATTGACGCTGGGTCCCCATAATTGAGAAAGCTGTCAAATACCTACTTTCAGGTGCTATGTTTTGACAAAAGAAACCGTTAGAAATATCTAATGTGGTTTTATATTTTTTCCACACAACATTATTCATTAATGCTGTACTATATGCATTTTGCACTGCAAATGTTTTACAACAAAAGTTTAGGTGTCTCTAATCCAAAACTAGACGATATGTATTGTCTGGTTTGGAAACAGGAAACAAAGGATTGTTCATTGATGAGGTGCATGTTTCAATCACCCCTTGGTATTCAAGTTGATCTAAGATCTCCCTGACCTGTCTTTTAGCTTCTTGCTTAATTGGATACTGCCTTTATGCAGTTGGTTGATTTTTTAACTGGATCTTATGGTAAGGTGAGTCCTCATCCCATCCTACATGATTTTTGTATAATGCTGGGGCTTGGACCACTGCCCATTTCCTGGCATATGTGTATTTAAAATGTACTGGAACATAGTTAGAGAAGGCTGACATAATGATGTCTTCGCCATGTGGGCACTCTCTGACAAATTCTGGTGGCCAGTCCGTTCTGCTAAAAGTATTTCATAACCCCTTGAAAGATGCTCCCAAAAGAGTGCTTTCACTTTTCTTGGTATGTCTCCCTCCATCCGGAGTGTTATTTCATATAACCTATGTGGAGAGATAACCCTGGTGTCTACAGTTTCAACTTGAATGCCCTCATTCAAGTCCACTGTCTCCAGAAGTCCCTTCAGGTTCTGGCGAGCTATTGATACTTCTGCTGCACTGTCCAACATTGTCTGAGCCCATTCTCCGTTCTTGAGTTGTGTTCTCAGAATCCTCGGCATGTCTGATCTTCAGACCTGCTACTTTCTTCTTGGAGAATTGAGGTTTTGGTTTATTTTTCTGAACGTGTTGATCGTCTTTGGACTTCACGCGTTCTTCTTTTTGATCTGACCGTCCTTTTCTTTCGGATGTCTGTGACAATATCTGAAAGATATGAGAGGAACGTGTATCAGTATCTTGATACCTGTCAGGTTTTCTCAAATTACACCTCTTCCTGAGGTTATACCTCCTTTCAGAGGGCTCCTTTTGAGGAGACCTACCTCGGGATTGAGAATCTTTCTCTTTTGAATGTTGTTTGTTATTTTCCCAAATCTTTTTAAAAGAGGTAGGATTGTTTTTAGTAAAGGCCTTTTCAGGACTTTCAGACAGTTGTGGTTTAACTGTGTAATTCTATTTAATTTTGTATCTGATTAAGTAATTCTTCGTCAGACATTGCTTCAATGTCAGGATGAGGTGTGTAGCCGGCTAAAATCGGCCATGTTGCTCCTGGTCTACCTAGTGGACCAAGCCTGGTAATGTGATTGTAATGTTTTAGGGCGCCTTTAAACCAGAGAACATGCTCCTGGTATGTGAGTGGAATTTCAATATCCTTGAAAGGAATATATTCCTCAGGTGGTTCATCTTCTTTGTAGAAGTGAAACGTTTTAGTTACTGGATTTGATTTTGGGAATACTATCCATGAATGGAATACCTCTGTCTGGTGAGATCCATGTGCCTCTATCACAAAAACTGCTCTACCACCTCTTCGTGTTAGGCCATGTTTTATAAGTTTTAGAGTGATGGCTCTCCTTAAATTTGGAGCAATGATTTTCGCATTTTCATCGGTTTCATTAAAACCTGTATAATCAAAAGCTGCTGCAATTTCGTCGGGTACAGCTCCACCGGTTCCGGTGTTATTATCCTCCTTTAGGGACATTGTTTAATGAAAATTGCAGAGCAAGCTTCAAGGGAACAAAGATAAGGTGCACAATATTTTGGAACACTGTATCCTTCAACGTTGAACAAACCAAACAGCTAATACATAGGATTTTTGTCCTACTCAGCTATGGCGGATAATATCCCTACCCACTCCAGACGTCTTATGGATTATTATGAGTAGGGGTCTCTGAGAAAAGCACGACTGAGTTACTTCAGTATCTAGCGTTAAATTAGTGCCTTATCAAGCCGTTGGGTGCCATGTAGTGTAGTTCCTATATTCCTGATAGGCTCTGCGCATTGGAATAATATACACTATAGTTTTGACATAGGACTGAGGTCAGTATGTCTCTATCGAGTACATTAAACTTAATTACTTGTGTGTGCCAGCTAACTCAGAGGTCACTAGAACTTCTCAAATAAACAAGAAGGAATTCGTTTCTGACAACCGCATAAACATGACAACTTTGTTTCCCTTAGAATCGGAACAATCTCAGAATCGTGGAAACAACAGATAATAGTTTCACTCAGTCAATCGTGCATGCTTCGTTTCTACAGAGTTACACAGAAATGGGTAGACAGGCGTTTCAATAAAAAGGGTTTATTGAACAGTCTTATTTCTCGTGCAAGAGATATGAACTGCTACAATCGTTAGACAGAATTCGAAGTATAATACGCACAGCGTTAGCAGTAAGATAAAATAATACTGCAATAGCATGGTTTGTAGCTATGACAGATATTCATAAAAATACATACATAAATAACACAGGCTAAAAGTTAATACTCATTTGATGCTTCTAGCTAGTTCTACCCCAGTGTACCTAACCTAAGTGTAGTACGAGGTAAGAAGTAGGTGCTGTTTGTCTATAGTCTAGTTTAGCTATAGTAGCCAAGATTTGCCAAAAGTCCCTCTAGGTTCTAGTCCGCTCCATACCTTAGAATGAGTGAGGTTGGAATCTCTTTCCAAGTCTCGATCTCTAACACCCCGCATGGAGTTAGAAACACTGGAGCTGGATTCTTTGCGAGGAAGATGACAGCGTCTGGTCAGTGCGTCAGGCGGGGACTTGACTTCCTTCCAAAGTTGCCATGGCGAGCCGCGTTGTGCAAGTAGGCAGCCAAATCGTGGTTTGCCATGGTAAGTGGAGGTATATTTATACCTTGAAGGTGTTTAGGAATGCCAGTATTGACGTAAAAGTCGGGCAGAAGAACGTCATGAATGAACCCCTAAGGAATAATAAATGAGTTCTTGGAGAAATCAATATCCAAGCAAGGGGAAGTCCTAAAGGCTTAAGAGTCTGGTTTTCAAAGAACTCATTGTGATGTAGATGAACGGATGTAGGTGGCCATGCCTGTATTTGGTTAGCATGGATAATGCTTAAATAAGGGCAGGATTTCTATGCCTAAATATGGGCAATGCGAATTGTGCCTATATAAGGACATAAATCGGGAAACCTATATACGGTATCGAAATCGACACACAACACTCCAATCCAATCCACCCCACCCCAGTTCAGTACACCCCACTCAGTCCAGTCAATCAAGCCCACTACACTACAATCCAATCCAACCTCCCCCTCTCCACTCTAATTTATGCACTCCAAACCATCCTACTGTAATCCACCCCACCCCAAACCAATCTATTTCACCCCACTTCAATTCTCTCCAATTAAATCCATCTCATCCCATTGCAATCCACCTCATCCAGTACACCCACTCCAATCCACCCCACTCCACTTAATGCAACCCACTGTACCCCAATCCAATCCACCCCAATCTACACTCCTACCTCAATCAACTCCAAGCCACTCCACACTATTCAACCCCACTCAATGCCACTCCACTCTTCGCCAATCCACTCTACTCCACTCCACTCTACGCCCCTAGACTTTGACACTGCACTCTAAGACACTCTCTCCAACTGAAGCACTGAACTCTATGTCCCTCTATGACTCTCCACTCCCCTACTCAACTCTATGGCACTCTACTCCACTCTACTCCAACAAATCCAGTGTGCGACATTCTACTCTTCACACTCCACTCTAGGACACTCCACACCACTAACTTTTAGCCATGCTGAACAGCAGCCACACTGGTGTACATAACAAAACCACATTGCCAAAGCCAACAGCTCTTGTATAGGTGAGACCTATTGGCTTTGCCAATGTTTGTCTTGTAAAAGCAAGTATTTGGTTGGACATTGATTTATTGTTCATACTGTTTGCAATTTGAGTTATGAGTCATGTTCACTGACATGTATCCACATCCCCCCTTGATAGAGCCTTGACTGCTCAAAACCACAGCTACCACTGAGAGTTAAGTGCAGAAGAGGTACATTGTCCAGTTGAGTGGACTCCATAGTTGGTCGGGCCCCGGGAGAAGTGGAGAAAAAGGCCTCGAACACCACAGTTGGGCACAGTAGCCCTAGCATGACCCGTAAACCTCTGAAAGGGTTCTGACAGAAGCGTTTTACTTAGTGAATTAAACCTGCACCTTGCGATGAAAAAAGAAAGTGAAATGAGAACGCTCAAACAAGTGCCCACTCGATCCTAGGTCGTATAATTAGGTAATTTCTGAATTATGCACAGCACACCCTGAAGTATTCACATTGCGCTCCCATTCGCTTTCGCCACTCTCATTCACGGGTGGCCACATTCTGATCTCACTAGGATCATCTTCCACGCACACCTGCCTCTGTCCTTCCAATATGTTGAGAGATATTGTAGGAGAGTAAGATCTGCACTTATGTTGCCACCACTTTTTTTCTGATGGTAACACTGGTTTCTGGCTATAGTCAGGCTGGGTCCCTGCTAATCAGGGCCCCAGTCTCTCTGTTCTCGCTAAACAACTTGGAGTGCATATTAGATGCACTAGTGATTGGTTACTGTGGTGCCTTATGAGCCCCTAGTATATGGTACCTTAGGTACCATGGGCATAGGTACTTTACAGGCCTACCAGGGGCTGAAGCATGTATTATGCCACCCCTGGGAAGCAGACTAAATCTGACACCTCAGGCCTGCTACTGCAGCCTGGGTGAGGTAGTGTTAGCACTCCTCACAGAGGTATAGGTTCCTATATCTCGCCATACACACACATATAAACCTATCAGTCACCCCTATGGTAGGCCCTATCAATCCTGAGGGCAGGGTGCTTGGTTTACAATGTGAGGGGGTGCCTCTGCCTGAGCAGGGCCCCTCTGCAGCTGGCAGGGTCTATTCCCTGTGGCTGTTTGTGGATGCGGTTAAACCATATACTCTTAAGTGCATTATAACCTCCCGGTTAATGCTAACTTTGGAATGACTGCATCAAAACATGTCGTGTTTGGTGTCAAACATCTTGGAATCATACCCCCACACCAGTACCTGGTGTGGGAGTATGATCCCACCCTTCTAGAGGGGATGACATGTACCCACTGTGGAGACACGGTAGAAATCTAAAAGAGCCCTGGCATCACAAAATGGATGCCACCAGCACAGACACTGGGCTGCCCTCCTGCTGCTGACTGAAACTCGCAGTGGAGGAAGCCCAACAATATGCATCCTGTCACCACCTTCCAGACAGGATTTAGTGTATTGGAGCTGGGTGGGTGCACTCTTAGAGTGCTTCGAAGTCCTGCACTGGGGGAGCAGTAGGCTCCTCTGTGCATATGCCAGCTCAAACCGGTTCAGGGGCTACCAGCCCCTGCTCTGGCGCGAAACTGGACAAAGGGAAGTGGGTGTAACCACCCACCCCCCTGACCCTCCTAGAGGAGTGGTCATAGAGCTAGTCCCTCCCTTTCTTTTACTATAAGATAGGAACACCTTGCCATTGCAAGTTAGATAACCCTGGACGACGCTTTACAAGAAGAATCCTGGCCGTTCGATGTTCCACTACCTTTGGAAGATGGAAGAATCTCCCTTGGAGTCAAGGAGTGACTCCCCTGCTTGGCAGGCACCAAAACTTGAATCAACAGTCACAAACTTTCCCGCTCCCGCCGGAGTCCGAAGTCTCTGCAGCCCCGGAATTGAATTTCCTGACTTCTCGATGGCCATTGTGAGTCCCCAGCAGAGCTGAGGGCAGTGGACCCCACGAGTGACGAGGAACCGCAATACCTGGGAACCGTGCACTATTGTAGAGTGCAACCCCTTCACGACGTTCTACGAACTTGTGCTTTGGACCACATGTGGCCCAAGCCTCCAGCAGGTTTTGCAGTGAAACTCAGAGGCCTACCTTATCCCAAGTGACCGTGGGCTCCTGTGAAGCATTTCCTCAAGAGGCGTCTTTGCAATCCCTTGCCCGGTGGCTTGTGGGTTCCTCGAAGACTTTCTTATTGACTCAAAGGGCTCCCCTGGTTGCTCCAGGCCTGCTCTCACTCACCCTCACTGGGTGAGTCCCTCAGACCTTGCTGGTCTGCACCATTGACTAAATTCACTTTCCACAAGACTTGCTGTTGCCAAGGCTTGTTGGCTCCAATCCAGTTGCCGACACCGCAGTCAGCTGCAGACGTTGTGAGACACTCCGAAACCAGCTGCTGGTCATCATCGATCTCTCCTGGACCTCGTGGGCGAAGAGTCAAAACACCCTTGATCACCTGAAAACACCCGACATCCGTGGGCATCCATCTTCCTGGCCCCGGGTCACTGGCAAGTGACTGTGAACACTGTCCCTTCAATGTTCAGGTCTTCTACATCTCGAATCCAGCCTTGGATTCCACCGGACACTTCTTCAGTCACCGCAAGCAGCAAATCTTCTTTGGTCTCCATAGAAAACAGCGACGTGACCCGACACCAAAAGACACCTATGCACCCAGCTTCCCTGGGTGAGGTAACTCGTGCACTCCGGTGCCCTAGTGTGTGTTGGCCCTCGAATTACTTACCTTGTAAGTGGCTTGCTTGTAGACTTCCTTGAAGTACCCTAAAACTTTAAAAATCTAACCGCGACTTGCTCCATTGTAATCAATAGGGAACCCGCGGCTGTGTTCTCACACTGCACACGTCTCCCGTGGGTCTTTTACTTACCTGCTTTTGCTGCATTAGTGAAGCCCCAGCGATTCTACAGGCCTTAGGCCTTGTCATTCTGCAAGTCGACTTTCCTTAACCTCTTTTTTAGTATATGGTCTGGTACGCCCCTAGGGCCCCAGCCATAATTGTGCTTAACTTATTGTGAAACGTTGATATTTGAATGTGTTCCTGGCTTCTAATCTCATAAAGAGATTAGTAGAGTGTGTCTAGAAATAAATACATATATATTTGATATATATATACCTGTGTGCTGTCATTTGGTAATTCAAGAGATTATAAGGTCAAACAAGCTGCTTTACATTCCTCTGAGACTTAGCCTGAAGGCTGCTCTCCACAGCTACCACTAGGATAGCTTTCTTTGAAAGGTTGTCTTAAACCTATCTACCATAAGAGTCGAATTGGACTGGTGCAAGGTGGCCACTATAACTAGTGACCAGCATATTCCAGGCCAACTTCTCACAGATATGAACACTGGGATACTGGAAAAGCAGGGGCAGAAGACATACACCACATGTCTTTGGGGCTGTCATGATGCATTTTGGGTTTCTAAACTTGGCACCTTTTTGCCCTCCCACTTTTTTATGCATAACGCAAATTTGACGAGACAGGTTGCAATAACTTCAAGGCTAAATTGTCATGGTCCGTGAAGAGCGACCTGCAGAAGGTGCCATAGTCAACCCTCTTACATGACCAATGTACTGAAGTGGAATGCAAGTCTAGGAGTCAAATGCACAGGGAGGAAGGGAAGGGGATCAGGCTTAAGCTGTGCTTAGCAGTCACAAGGATGAAACAAGCATTGGCAAAGCTAAGAGGTCTCACATGGCTACCAGCCTTTTGCCTATTCTTGTTTTGTCATGGTGTTTGCAAACCTCTATTGCTTGGGAAGCTTGTGGGCCATCTACAATCTAAACATAAACATCGGCTAAATGCAAAAATGTTGCCTTGGTCTCAAAAACGCACACACTATCATAGTACTCCCTGGCACTGAGGGGAACTACTTTGCGTGTTGATGTGCTCTTTAACAAAGGGCAGCATGCCGTGATGCATAGTGAAGTCAGCCAATAGCTGAAGTGGGCTGACACTTTGCCAGTTGATGCATGCTGGAGTAGGCGGACAAAAAATGTGAACCACAAGCCCACAGACTAATGGACACATTCTAGCTGAAAACTCCTGCAGATAATTATGTTATACACATACCTTTAGTAAAACTAAAAGGTCTGGGCTAACACAGACTTAAAAATGTCAATCAGTCTGGCATTGGCCGCCAGCCTCTTGACTTTAGAAAAAGAAAGAAAGAAACAAACAAACAACCAAAACAAAGGAAGAAATAAATAGCAAATAAAAAAGGTAGAAAAGGAAAGAAAGAAGAACTGAAAGAAAGAGGAAAGAGAAAGAAAGAAGGAAGGAAGGAAAAAAGAAACAAGCAAACAAAGGAATGACAGACAGACAGGGTTGCAAAGATAGAGAGCATGCTCATGAGCTTATATTCAGAGTTCATATGAGCTGCTCGTATGGTGTACAAAAGAGCAGCCATATAAACTGGGACCATTTCAAACGGAATGCACAATAGCATTGGTAGGAGACAAGAATGAATAAATCAGGAATGTGCCTGTGCTTTCATCTGGTAGAAAGTGTCCTGCTATCACACCAGCCTATACAAACAAAGGCAAATCAAAATCACTGTCACTAAAGGCAACTACACTGTGAGTGGATGTGCTCCTTGTGAAAAGGCATAATTGCAGTCACTCAAAGTTAGCCAGTGGCTGAAGTAGGCTGACCCATTGCCCCATGATGTATGTTGTGGTGGGTGGAAGTAAAATGTGAATGACACACGAACATAGCAATGGAGAGGTGGCTGCAAACCCCTTTATGCAAGTACATTATACATATAATTTTAGTGAAATCAAAAGGTCTTGGTTAACACCAGACCTAACAAGCATTGAAAATGCAATAGTTCTCGCCTTTGATTAAGTTAAAGCCATTTGCTTTGCTAATGGTATTGTATAGCAACGCAAATGGCTTTAACTTGATGAAAGGCGAGACCTAATGTTAGTCAGTGTCAGTCAGTGTCAGTCAGTGTGAGTCAGTCAGTGTCAGTTATGTCAGTCAGTGTCAGTCAGTCAGTTTCAGTCGGTCAGTGTCAGTCATGTCAGTCAGTGTCAGTCATGTCAGTCAGTGTCAGTCAGTGTCAGTCAGTCAGTGTCAGTCATGTCAGTCAGTGTCAGTCAGTCAATTTCAGTCAGTCAGTTTCAGTCAGTGTCAGTCAGTCAGTCAGTGTGTAAGTCAGTCAGCCAGTCAGCCATTGTCAGTCAGCCATTGTCAGTCAGTCAGTGTCAGTCAGTGTCATTCAGTCGGTTTCAGTCAGTGGCAGTCAGTGTCATTCAGTCAGTGTCAGTTAGTCAGTGTCAGTCAGTCAGTGTCAGTCAGTCAGTGTCAGTCAGTCAGTGTCAGTCAGTCAGTGTCAGTCAGTCATTGTCAGTCAGTGTCAGTCAGTCAGTGTCAGTCAGTCAGTGTCAGTCAGTCAGTGTCAGTCAGTCATTGTCAGTAAGTTTCAGTCAGTTTCAGTCAGTGTCAGTAAGTTTCAGTCAGTGTCAGTCAGTCAGTGTCAGTCAGTCGGTCAGTGCCAGTCAGTCAGTGTCAGTCAGTCAGTGTCAGTCAGCCAGTGTCAGTCAGCCAGTGTCAGTCAGTGTCAGTCAGTCAGTCAGTCAGTGTCAGTCAGTCAGTCAATTTCAGTCAGTGTCAGTCAGTCAGTGTCAGCCAGTGTCTGTCAGTCAGTGTCAGTCAGCGTCAGTCAGTCAGTCAGTGTCAGTCAGTCAGTGTCAGTCAGTCAGTTTCAGTCAGACTCAGTCAGTCAATTTCAGTCAGTCAGTGTCAGTCAGTGTCAGTCAGTCAGTTTCAGTCAGTGTCAGTCAGTCAGTGTCAGAGTGTCAGTCAGTCAGTGTCAGTCAGTTTCAGTCAGTGTCAGTCAGTCAGTGTCAGTCAGTGAGTGAGTGTCAGTCAGTGAGTGTCAGTCAGTGAGTGTCAGTCAGTGTCAGTCAGTGAGTGAGTGTCAGTCAGTGTCAGTCAGTCAGTGTCAGTCAGTCATTGTCAATCAGTCAGTTAATGTTAGTCAGTCAATGTTAGTCAGTGTCAGTCAGTGTCAGTCAGTGTCAGTCAGTCAGTTTCAGTCAGTCGGAGTCAGTCAGTGTCAGTCAGTGTCAGTCAGTCAGTGTCAGTCAGTGTCAGTCAGCCAGTCAGTGTCAGTCAGTCAGTGTCAGTCAATCAGTGTCAGTCAATCAGTGTCAGTCAATCAGTGTCAGCCAATCA
The DNA here is from genome assembly GCF_964204655.1 of Triturus cristatus. NCBI lineage: Eukaryota > Metazoa > Chordata > Amphibia > Caudata > Salamandridae > Triturus > Triturus cristatus. The sequence goes on along the minus strand of NC_140579.1, from coordinate 387,226,983 downwards.
GTGTCAGTCAGTGTCTGTCAGTCATTGTCAATCAGTCAGTTAATGTTAGTCAGTCAATGTTAGTCAGTGTCAGTCAGTCAGTGTCAGTCAGTGTCAGTCAGTGTCAGTCAGTGTCAGTTAGTCAGTGTCAGCCAGTCAGTGTCGGTCAGTGTCAGTCAGTCAGTGTCAGTCAGTGTCAGTCAGTCAGTGTCAGTCAGTGAGTCAGTCAGTCAGTCAGTGTCAGCTAGAGCAGCTCTGCTGACCTGGTCCTCTGGCTCTAAAGCAGCTCTGCTGACCTGGTTATCTGGCTCTAAAGCAGCTCTGCTGACCTGATTCTCTCCCTCTAAAGCAGCTCTGCTGATCTGGTTTCTCTGGCTTTACAGCGGCTCTGCTGACCTGGTTCTCTGGCTCTAGAGCAGCTCTGCTGACCTAGTTCTTAGGCTCTAGAGCAGCTCTGCTGACCTGGTTCTCTGGCTCTACAACGGCTCTGCTGACCTGGTTCTCTGGCTCTAAAGCAGCTCTGCTGACCCGGTTCTATGGCTCTAAAGCAGTTCTGCTGACCTGGTTTTCTGGCTCCAGAGCAGCTCTGCTGACCTGGTTCTCTGGCTTTAAAGCAGCTCTGCTGACCCGGTTCTATGGCTCTAAAGCAGTTCTGCTGACCTGGTTCTCTGGCTCTAGAGCAGCTCTGCTAACCTGGTTCTCTGGCTCTAAAGCAGCTCTGCTGACGTGGTTCTCTGGCTCTAGAGCAGCTCTGCTGCCCTGGTTCTCTGGCTCTAAAGCAGCTCTGCTGACCTGGTTCTCTGCCTCTAGGGCAGCTCTGCTGACCTGGTTCTCAGGCTCTAGAGCAGCTCTGCTGGCCTGGTTCTCTGGCTCTAAAGCAGCTGTGCTGACCTAGTTCTCTGGCTCTAAAGCAGCTCTGCTGACCTGGTTCTCTGGCTCTAGAGCAGCTCTGCTGACCTGGTTCTTAGGCTCTAGAGCTGCTCTGCTGACCTGGTTCTCTGGCTCTAAAGCAGCTCTGCTGACCTGGTTCTCTGGCTCTAGAGCAGCTGTGCTGACCTGGTTCTTAGGCTCTAGAGCAGCTCTGCTGACCTGGTTCTCTCCCTCTAAAGCAGCTCTGCTGACCTGGTTTATCTGGCTCTACAGCAGCTCTGCTGACCTGGTTCTCTGGCTCTAAAGCAGCTCTGCTGACCTGGTTCTCTGGCTCTAAAGCAGCTCTGCTGACCTAGTTCTCTGGCTCTAAAGCAGTTCTGCTGACCTGGTTCTCTGGCTCTAGAGCAGCTGTGCTTACCTGGTTCTTAGGCTCTAGAGCAGCTCTGCTGACCTGGTTCTCTCCCTCTAAAGCAGCTCTGCTAATCTGATTTCTCTGGCTCTACAGCAGCACCGCTGACCTGGTTCTCTGGCTCTAGAGCAGCTCTGCTGACCTGGTTCTTAGGCTCTAGAGCAGCTCTGCTGACCTGGCTCTCTGGCTCTAAAGCAGCTCTGCTGACCTGGTTCTCTCCCTCTAAAGCTGCTCTGCTTACCTGGTTTCTCTAGCTCTACAGCAGCTCGGCTGACCTGGTTCTTAGGCTCTAGTGCAGCTCTGCTGAACCGGTTCTCTGGCTCTAAAGCAGCTCTGCTGACCTGGTTCTATGGCTCTAAAGCAGCTCTGCTGACCTGGTTCTCTCCCTCTAAAGCAGCTCTGCTGACCTGGTATCTCTGGCTCTACAGCAGCTCTGCTGACCTGGTTCTCTGCCTCCTGATGCACAGCGAGTGTGTATACATCAGGGGGTCTCATTTCCTCCAATCATTTACAGCACTGAGCTGCTGCCCGACAGAGGGTCACAATAATGTACACAAAGGCAGAGTACCCTCCAGGCGCCTCCGTTCCTGCAGCCCTGCTACCCGCGGCCCTGCTTCCGTGTGCACAGCACCAGGGCACAAGCGCGGAGTCACAACAGACGCACATGTGGGGTGCACAAAAGGCACTTGTGTTCATTCTGTGGTGTGTCTGCATCCCCTCTAAGCGGTGAGTGTCCCACTAGGGCTCATTGCATCCTTGCCGTGCAAGATCTAAGATGACGCTGCACACCCTGTGTGACGAGAGCCCACGTTTCTTCCAAGGCCTGGTTAACTACCCCGAAGACCACTAGGTTCATGTCCGCAAACCAGAACATGTATTACAAATATACATTGTATCCTTAACTAGGACCATTCAAACATACCTCTGTAGTCCAACCCCGCCTCACACGAAATATACTCGTCAACTCGTCATAATGAGCAAATGAATGCATGAATAGATTGCTTTAAAAAGATAAACACCAGAGAGATAAGGTGCGTTGATGATGCAGCAGAATTCCACATTTTGCTAGGGTTGGGGGCTGAAGCAGGAGAGGCTGTCAGCGGCGATTACAAGCGTGTGGACGGCGCTGCAAATGAGAAACAAATAGTGCTTTGAGTCCTTTAAAGGAAAGAGTGTAAATCCACCCGTAAATAAATCCAATCCCGGTGGGCGTGCCTAAAAGGAGACAGGGTGGCAACAAGGAATGATTGGCATGCCTTCAGTTCAATCATTGCACTGCCTTTGGCATAATTCGTGACGCCAAACGACACGCATGAATGAAAGCTGAACGCAGAGCTGGGACGAGGCTTCTGGAATCGTATCGATTCCAAGAAGTCTTGTATGACGAGGGCAGCGCATGCACTGCTGACGTCAGGCCGAGACTTAAAAATGGAGAGTAAACCTATTTCCTTAAAACCATGGCCCATTGGAAGTTTGAGGTCATAAGTTGCTCTCTATATCTTCCCTGGACAAAAGAAAACACATTACCTATTATTCTGCAGAGGCTGGTGAGTAAATATAAGCTCCGGCCTGAATCTGACATGTCAGCACCTTCAGAATGGTTTGTTGTGGGTGTGTGGCGGGTCAAACTTTCACCTTTTTTTAATTTTAAAAACAAAATCTAAAAGGGGGATTTTGTTTAAAAAAAGGAAAAACAATGATCTACTCGCCATGGAAGTTTTCTTCCATCGCTTGGGGTTCCAATTTGCAGTTTTAACTGTCCCTTACCACCAGGTTCACCTGGAGGTGACGGACAGTGAAAACTTGCTGTGTATCTGTCTACTCAAAATAAGGCAGTTAGACAAATGGCAAAACCTCCGACAGCCATTATTCTGTTGCCCGTTGGAGGTGCACGTCAGCGGTGGAGCCACAGTAGTCCCCGTCTGCAGCATACTGAAGGCCCGTCCGACTCTAAATGAGGTGGGTGGATATTCAGTTTGTCGGTGGGGCTCTGCTGAAAGTTCGGTGTTGCGTAGGGAAGAGTACCGTAGGCTCCGCAAATGGCCCATAGCTATGTTGTAGGACACCTTTGTTGGAACAATTTAAGGCACAAATTGAGGATGCCGAATGAGGCCAGAGACGTTGTAGATTTTTCACCCCTTAAGCTTTGGCAATGAACTTTCCCCTTTATATCAGGAGTGTAGATTTGGCATTACCTACGCTGTACAGTTCTATGTTATGGTGGGGTACTTCACACTTCTCTGACGGCAAATTACCTGCCTTAATTTTGAGGTCGCAACAATCTTGGTGATGGATTTGGGTGGGTTGAAGGATGGGAGGAAATGTTTATTGTCTTTTTGCCATTCCTTGTCGTACTTTGCAATTTGGGACCGCGTAGGAGGCAGGGCCCTACCCCTATCTATTCCGGTATTAGAGAACCGCGAATGGTCAATGCGTTATGTACAAGTGCTTTATATAACGTTTCATTGATAAATGCACTATGTATACGTTATTATACATTGACTCCGTGGGTTCCATCTTAGAGTGGTGGCCATTTTATGGTTGCCCTCACATAGGCTACATATCATGAAGCAAATACGGGCCTTTTAGAGCACATGTGCCTTCCTTTGACTTCTCTGTGACCTGGGCAGCTTGGCTCCGCTGCCCCAGGTCAGTCCGGTCCCACGAGCTCCCCGTCCTACGGCCACCTGTGATTAGCATCAGGGCTTGACACACCATAAAGCCTTTTCATCCCACACGAGCCTCCAGCTAATCTCTTTCACACCTGACTGTTCCTGCTTTATGGCTTGTTTTCCAAACAGGAGATGCTCGTGTTTATTGATATGAGTGTTTATTGCCTGTTGATATCTGATGTGGGATCTGAGCCTTGCTGGGTAAATAATTGTGGGCTGGCTTAACTGGAATGTGGGATGGTCATCATGACTCTGCCTTTTCGTTTGTAATGTATACATTTATATGGCCATATCATAAAACAAGGAATGTATGCCTAAAGCAGGATATTTTGTATTTAAGGAGAAGCCCGTTTCTGTAATTTTTAGCAGTCTCCTGAGAACATACACGCTGTTGTACTTCTAGGATACCTGTAATTGGTCTGCAGCCAATAAACTGATCTTTGACTTCACCTAGAAGACTCTGTGTTTCTGTAGGTCTGGAACAGGAAGAACCCGAAGTCATAGGGTGTGTTCCCCTGCACCGCTGGGCTTAAAATTCCCAGTACTGCAGTTGGCGCCCAACTCGGGACGATTTCAGCGGTACCGGTCCAAGCCAGAGGTTCGTGAGGAGCTTCGTGTGGAAATTCTGGAGGAAGGCCGCCACTTCATCGACCCCTGCATGTCGACGTGGTCCGAAAGTCTTTTCTGCGAGGTTCTCCGCGTCCCGACGGCTACGAAGGACTGCTGCCCTGATTAATCGCCCTGTTTTGGACCCTTGACGATTTTGGTAGAGCGAAACAATCGAGAGAGTCTTCTGGTGACGCCATTGATCATCGAGTATAAGTGGAGCGTCTCCCAGTTTGAATTTGGTATCCTTCGGGATCATTTAGATTTGGAGCTTGCAAGCGCCAAAGCCAGAGGACTCGTGTATTCACAAGACTATCGTAATCGATAACCCTTTGAAGTTTTGAAACTAGACTAGTGAGCGAGGATGCCTGGTTCTAGTGTATTTGGTAATTGGTTTTGTTTGAGTTGTAGAAGGGATTTCCAGTTAGAGGATTCATGTCCGGCTCCTCCAATTGGAACTCCAACTTATGAGCTTTATGTAAAACATGGCGTGGGCCCCATTGTATATAATGAAGTATGGATCCGATACACCAGAAAGGACGGTGTTTTAAAATGGCCCCAAAATGGTAGTTTTGATACAGATATCTTAGATAATTTGGAAGTTAAATTGTTTAAAAAGAAAGCCCGGCCGGCGATGTTTGATTCTTTCCGCCTATGGCGAAAGGAAGCCAAACAGAAGGAAATTAAGCTAGCGAAAAGGAATAAGAGAGAAAGAGGTATGTCAGTGATGCAAGCAGCTGTGCAATTTAAAGATAATGAGGAGAAACAAATGAATGAGCAATTGCACAGACAGCGCAAACTAGGGATTGATAAGTGTTACCCTGTTTTGTCACCCCTTGTGCAACATGAAGCAAACGAGAATGAGAAAGATTCCCTAATGTCCCATTTGCTAAGTTCGCCACCCCCGTATGCGCAAAATGCCACAGCACCTCCACAGCTTGTAAATGTGCAGCCTCCAGTAAATATACCGCAAGTCTTCCCACAACCGCCAGCTCCTCCTCAGCTGGCTCCTATCCCTGCAGTGCAGCCCTCTCAAGGGCCGCCAGTTTTGCTACCTGTTGCCCCCGCGCTTCCTGCGACTTTGCCTAGCACGCCAGCGGCCTCCTCTGGCGCTCCTTCTTGCACTACCCCGGTACCTGTATCTGAATCCGTTTTTCTTCCCTCTGTCTATCCCCCCGTTTTCGCTTCAACTTCTCCTTCAGCACGGCAACGACTAGCTAATGTAGTTACTAGTTTAATGTCGCCTCTCTTTGGGTCATCCAGTGCGACTCCTGGTTTACAGCGTAAGCAATTGCGTAGTCAGCTGCCTGGTCCCGACGAGAAAGAGGTGTTAGATCATCTGGCGCGTAGGTGGATTGGTTTCCCTTCACTCTATAATGTGGAATCAGTTGTTAACGTTTTTCACCAATGAGAGGCCCCAAAACAGAGGTATGTCTTTGATAAAATGTGTGAATTCCTCTGTGAGGAATTGGAGGATAATGGTTCAAACCCAAACCCACAGGAATTGTGTCGAGTGCGATTTGATTTTGAAACAGGTATAATTGTGGGTCCCAATGAAGATAAAGCAGTTGCGACTTTACTGTCCCTCAGAAATGGTGATTGTCAGCAATCATTGTTCGAACAGGAATTCCCTGTGGGGAAAAAGGGAAAAGCGCGACAATACCCTATGAGAGAAGTCCCTCCGGTATGGAAGGAAGCTGTTGCGGCTGATGCCGCTAATGGTATTGCTGCTATGCCAGCTCATTTTCAGCGTGTTTGGGTGCATGTCCCTTGGAAACAATCTGAAGTAGTAGCGCTTAAACAGACATTGCCTGACCCCCGTAAAAACCCTACAGGATATTACAAGGAGTTATCACAAACTGCAAAATCATGTGTCATGAATCTGGCTGACATAGATATGCTGTTTGGGAATGTGGTTCCACAGCCTTTATGGGGATCCATTCGTAATGTAGATCACGCTGCAGAATTGGGTAACACATGGGCTAATATCGTTGCTGCAGACGCTAGACAAGTTGGTGGCGCAAAGCCTGACCCTTTGGTAGCAGAACTCCCTGGTAGAATTATTACACACATGAAAACTATAATGCCTGCGATGCGCGTAAATTGGGATAAACTATCCGCATGCAAGCAGAAGAAAGATGAGACAGTGTCCGATTTCTTTACAAGGTTTGAAGAAACGTTCATCGACCACAGTGGTCAAGACATGAGCACTGAAGGTGGCCAACGGTTATTTGTTGATAAATTTGTGCAGAATCTACTTCCCGAGTTGTGTAAAAAATTAAAAGACTCAGAAAGTTCCTGGGCTGTTTCCTCTTCAGCGCAAATACTGGCTACTGCACAGTATTATGAAAATAGAGATAAAGATGAGAAAGATAGAACAGATAAGAAAACGAAAGAACTGAAAACAAAGGTCCTTTTACAGCAGGCTTATCCGCCACATGGAGGACAGAATAATTATAGGCAAACCCAAGGTATTTATCAGCAGCCCCAACAGTTTCAGAATAATCAGCAAATGAATGGGTATTATCAACCACGAATCCCTGTAGGTCCCAACCAATGTTCATATTGCAAAGAGGAAGGTCATTTTAAATATAGTTGCCCTAAATTAATGCAGCGTAACAGTAATGCGTATGGCGCAAGAGGTAGAGGTGGTCAGCAAGCTCCTAGAGGCAGAGGGCGTGGAAATGCTCCCCAGAACGCGCGTCCTCTTCCGCCTCAAAATACCATAAATAGCTTTGATCAGCAAGCCAACGCGACTGGTAATACAGCTCAGTACTACAATAATGATTATTATGCAGAAGACGACAATGTAGAAGATAATGATTACTAGGACAGCCGTAGACAGAGAGAGGGAGTTGTTTCAGTGCCAGTGGATCAGAGCGGACCTTATGTTAAAGTAACTACAGCAAATGTAACGGAGCCCTTTCTGCTGGATACTGGTGCTGCAAAGAGTTCAATCATGCATTCAAAACTCCCTGGCGCGCCTTTGTCTGGCGAAATGAATGTTTCAGTAGGTTTTTGTGGCGCCCCAGTTAGGAACCCGATTTCTAGTCCTATGTCACTTTCTGTTGGACCTTGCGAGTTAAAAGCACCCCTCATTCTAACGACAGGTTGTGGTGAAAATTTGCTAGGATTGGATTTGCTAAAAAGATTGCATGCGACGCTATATTGTTCTCCCTCAGGAGTAAAACTCACATTAGGTAAGAAAGTGATTTCCCCAATGTATTTGTCTAAGAATGCAATGCCACCTGAATTGTCATCCCTTCCGGATGTCCTTTGGGCTACTGGTCCCAATGATGTTGGTCTTTTGGAAATACCGCCATACGTGGTCACTTTAAAAGCCAATGTCAGATTGCCACGCATTCCCCAGTATAAGATCTCCAATGAAGGTCAGAAAGCATTGTTAGCAATTGTCAGTGATTTGGTTAAAAAGGGTGTAATTGAAGAGACAAGAGGCAACGTTTGCAATAGTCCCGTTTTACCTGTCTTAAAACGAACGGACCCTTCACAGCCACCTGTTTACAGATTTGTGATTGATCTTAGAGAGGTTAATAAGATTGTTGTGCCACAGTTTCCAGTTGTCCCTGATATAACTGCCTTGTTAACTATGATTCCAGCCTCCGCTGCATGGTTCTCAGTGATCGATTTAAAGAATGCTTTCTTTAGCATCCCAATTGCAGAGGAGAGCAGAGACATTTTTGGCTTTAGTTTAGGAGGTCGAAGCTTCCGCTTTAAACGCGCTCCCCAGGGCTACTGTGAAAGTCCATCAATATACAGTCAGGCTTTAAAAGCGCAGCTTGATGCACTGGTTTTACCCAGTGGCGCTATCCTTATTCAGTATGTTGACGATTTGCTAATCGCCGCGGATACTGAAAAGATTTGCAAAGAAGCTACATTGTCATTGTTGCGTCATTTGTCTGCCTTCCATCACAAAGTGTCTCTCTCAAAGCTGCAATATTGTCGACAAGAAGTGACCTACTTAGGTCATCTCTTATCGAAGGAGGGAAGGAAACTGACCCCAGAAAGAATTCAGGCCATTGCACAGTTGAGTGTGCCTAGAACACAGAGAGAAGTACGTGCTTTCTTGGGCATTACTTCATACTGTAGGCATTGGATTCCCAATTTTTCCTTGTTGGCAAAACCTTTGTTAGCATTAACATGCAAAGACACACCGAATCCTATCCAATGGTCTGAAGAGTGTCAGAAAAGTTTTTGGGAATTGCGTAATGCATTATGTTCAGCTCCTGTGTTGGGTACCCCTGACTACAGCAAGCCTTTTACATTGTATGTTCATGAGAAAGATGGTTGCGCATTATCAGTGTTAACACAGCCTTTTGGCGACAGACCGCGTCCATGCGCATATTTTTCGTCAACCTTTGACCCGGTAGCGAGGGCATTGACAAGTTGTTTGAGAGCTACAGCCGCCGCAGCTATGTCTATTCGACAGTCTGCTGGACTAGTAATGGATAATACATTGATTGTTATGGTTCCACATGCTGTGGACACATTGTTAAACAGGACCAAGACACAACACTTAACTAGTGCGCGATTATCCGGATATGAGCTGACACTGTTAGCAAATCATATACACATAAAGAGATGCAACACGTTGAATCCAGCTACACTATTACCAATTCCAGCAGACCTAGATGAGATTGAGCAACATGATTGTCTGTTCAGAACAGAAGAAGAGACGAAAGGGAGAGTAGATCTTAAAGATACTCCCCTGACTGAGTGTGATGGTACTTTATGGGTGGATGGTTCGTGTTTCAAGCTTCCGAATGGTGATACGACTGCTGCATATGCTATCACGACTTTGCACACGATTGTTGAAACTGCACGTGTGCCACAAAATTCGGCTCAAGCAGCAGAATTGATTGCCCTTACGAGAGCATGCGTGTTGTCTGAAGGAATGAAAGTGAACATATATACGGATAGCCAGTACGCCTTTGGCGTGGCGCACAGTTTTAGGCGATTGTGGAAAGAACGTGGGTTCCTGACTTCGCATGGAGCTAAGATTCAGAATGGCAAGTTGGTGAATGATCTCCTTGAGTCGCTGACCCTACCGTTACAAGTTGCGATTATGAAATGCAGTGCGCACAAGAAAATCACTGATGATGTTGGTCGTGGTAATGCGTTTGCGGATGAAGTTGCGAAAGAAACAGCAAAAGATGTGAAGACTCGAATGTATGTTGCAGGCCCTGCAAGATTTGATTTGATTTGATTTGATTGATTTGGTAGAGCGCAACAGCTACCCCGGCAAAGGGGTGTCCCGGCGCTAAGAACAGACAAACTAATCTGAGGTGGAGGGGGAGGGGTAACTAGGCAGCAGGGAAGAGATGAGTCTTAATTGCTTTGCGAAAAGCAGGGAGGGAGTCAATAGTGCGAATGCTGAGGGGGAGATCGTTCCACAGTTTGGGGCCAAGGACCCCAAAGGAGCGGCCTCCAGTTCGGCAAAGTCGAAACCTAGGGATTGACAGGAGGAGTTGGTTGGTAGAGCGAAGAGCACGGCCAGGGGCGTAGGGTTGGACAAGGCTTCGGAGCAGAGGGGGGCTTCCCAGTTTCACGATCTTAAAGATCATGACTAAGGCCTTGAATTGGATTCTGTGGTCCACGGGTAGCCAGTGGAGCTTGCGGATGGTGGCTCTGGCTGAGCACCTCCGTGGGAGGCCAACCAGCGTTCTAGCTGCCGCATTTTGAATGCGTTGGAATCTGGCTGTTTCCGCTTTATTAGCTCCCAACAGGAGGACATTAGCGTAGTCCAGGCGTGATAGAATGGTGGCCTGGATAATGAGCTGGCGGGCCTTGGCATCGAAGAGCCCAAGTATGGGCCTGAGGTTCCTTAAAAGGCCTATGCAGGTGGCTGCCACCTTTTTTGTGTGGGATTGGAAACTAAGGTTGGCATCAACCCAGACTCCCAGATTTTTCACACAGCTTTTGGGGAGTGGGGTGTTGCCTAAGGATGACGGCCACCAGTGCTCGTTCCAAAGGCTGATGTTACGGCCCAGGAGGAGCACCTCGGTTTTTCCGGCGTTGAGTTGGAGGTAGTTGTCCGTCATCCAGCGAGCCACAGCAGACATACCCTCTTTGAAGTTGGATGCCATGGCGGACGGGCTTTCCGAGAGGGTGACAACCAACTGGGTGTCGTCCGCGTATGATACAAGCGTGAGCCCCCATTCTCTAGCTACGTCCGTGAGTGGCTGGACGTATAGGTTGAAGAGGGAGGGGCTCAGCGCTGAACCCTGTGGAACCCCCTGAGCGATGGGGTGAGGTTTAGAGAGGTAAGGAGGGGCAGACACCTTGAATGATCTATCCTTGAAAAAGGATCGGAACCATGCAAGTGCCGGGCCAGTCACACCGGTAGTCTCCAGACGTTCTAGCAGGATGTTATGAGATACCGTGTCAAAGGCTGCGCTGAGATCGAGGAGGATCAGCGCAGCACTATGACCGGCATCTAGAATCATCCGGAGACGCTCCGAGGTAGCTAGTAGGGCAGACTCCGTACTGTGGCCTGCACGGAAGCCATTTTGGGAAGGGTCCAGGATTCCATGATTGTCCAGGTGTTTCGACAGAGACTCATTTACATGGGTTTCGGCAATTTTGGACATCCATGGGAGAAGGGAAATGGGCCGAAAGTTTTCTGGCTTGGTGGGGTCCAGGGTGGGTTTTTTAATTATCGGTGATACCCATGCTTGTTTCCAAGCGATGGGTACGAGTCCTGTGGCGAAGGAGATGTTGAGGATGTTCAGCATGGGGGATGAAAAGAAGTCCATTGAAGACATGAAATGGGAAGGGCTCATGGGATCCGCTGGAGAGCCAGACTCCACTTTCTTGCCTAGTTTGGTCAGGTCTGCAGCGGTGATGGCAGGGATTAGGGACAGAGGTAAGATGTTAGGGGTCGTGGTCATGGGAACTTCCTTGAGAGGAGCAGTCTGCGGAAAGGTTGCGTAAATTTTCTGAATTTTTTCGATGAAATAGGTTGCAAGCTGTTCACATTGCTCGTGGGAGGAAATTTTTGGGGGGGGCGTCCTAGGGCTTTGGAGCTCTTTCACAAGTTTAAAAATGATTTTGGATGGGTTCGCATTGGAATTAATTTTGTTAGAGTAAAAAGAAGCACGGGAGGATCTACTAGCCTTGTGATAGGTCTTGAGCTTGGATAGATACACCGCCTTATCCTGGTTAGCATATTGTTTCCTCCAGATGCGCTCAGCCTTTTTACACTCCTTGCGCATAGTCCTAAGGGTGTCGTCGAACCATGGGTTGGAGGGTGTATTGCGTCCTTTCGACGGCCTGGCCGGGATGAGAGTGTCGAGGCCGTTGCTAATCCAGGTGGTGAACGAGGAGTAGATCGCGTCTATATTCTGGTTACCTTCATGTTGGAATTCACCAAGGGTTTTATGTAGGTCGGGTGGGGAAAGTTTGTGCCAAGGTCTTTTTAGACTCTGAAGGGATTCGGTTTTGCGTTGACGTTGGGGTGCCGGGACACTCATTTTAACTAGGTGGTGATCCGTCCATCCCATAGGGATGGGGGTTTCTGCTGCTGCCTCTTGTACGTTAGAGAAGATCGGATCTAGGGTGTGTCCAGCTATATGGGTAGAGGTGTGGACAAGGGAATTCAATTGCAGAGCCGAGAGGTCGGCAAGAAGATTAATGATGGTATTATCACCCGTCGCATCGAAGTGTAAATTCAGGTCACCTAGGATGGTGAAGTTGGCGAACTTAGTGGTGAGCGTTGTCGCCGTTTCGAGAAGGGCGTTAATGAATTTAGTGGCCTGGCCTGGAGGGCGATAGATATATAGACCAGATAACATGAATTGGGGGGTCACACTAATTTTAAATTGGGCGCATTCACAATCTTGAAGAGGTTCCTTAACAAAGGAGCAGGTCAGTTGTTTTTTATAGATGATGGCAATGCCGCCGCCGCGTGAATCACGATTGACGGTGACCAGATTAAACTCCTCTGGCAGTGATAGGTTGGGGATGGTGGTCAAGCTATCTTGGAGCCATGTTTCACATAGAAATAAAACGTCGGGGTTTTCTTCCTGAAGAAGCGTGTTCACCTCCGGGTGGTGTTTAACGAGGGATCTGCAATTTAGTTGGAGTATCCTTAGTGGCGGTATTGTAGTATTAGGGGGGTCACACCGTACCCTGGTGGGTGCGTTGGTGGAGAAGTGGCAGTGGGTGCATTGTAAATGCGTAAGACCTAGGATGCCAGTGGTGTTAGGGCATTTTTGGTAGGGGTTCAGAAGTAGAAGTTCCTTACCGTCATAGCGTATGCGATGACAAGGTCTGGGCGAACCAGGGGGGGTGGCGAGAGGCGATGACTTGGCGAGGACGGGCGAAGACGGGCTTGCCTTAGGCGCGCCTTCGGCGCGCAAACGGCGCGCCCGCTGCGCCCGTCCGCTGCGCGTCCGATGAATGCACATCCTTAAGGGAGGTAGAGAGGGAGGATGGGCGTGGCCTGCAAGTGGGCGTGGCCTCTGATCCTCGCCGGTAATGGCGGCAGAATTGACTTTTTCTGGCGGCCTCGTTGCAGCGAAAGGTTCGCTGTTCCAGCGTGCTACTAGCCCAGGAGGAGAAGCCTGAAGGGTGAGTGCGCAGGTTTAAAATACAGTTTTTATATCAAACAGTGACACAAGAAATAAGTTTTAAAAAGTGCGTTTGTTGTCTCCCGGCTTCCGCCTCAGGAGTAGCTTAGTTCTAGCTAGGTCGCGCTGTCGGCAGCGTTTATATACTCGGGCGGGTGGGCGTGGCCTGCAAGTGGGCGTGGCCTCTGATCCTCGCCGGTAATGGCGGCAGAATTGACTTTTTCTGGCGGCCTCGTTGCAGCGAAAGGTTCGCTGTTCCAGCGTGCTACTAGCCCAGGAGGAGAAGCCTGAAGGGTGAGTGCGCAGGTTTAAAATACAGTTTTTATATCAAACAGTGACACAAGAAATAAGTTTTAAAAAGTGCGTTTGTTGTCTCCCGGCTTCCGCCTCAGGAGTAGCTTAGTTCTAGCTAGGTCGCGCTGTCGGCAGCGTTTATATACTCGGGCGGGTGGGCGTGGCCTGCAAGTGGGCGTGGCCTCTGATCCTCGCCGGTAATGGCGGCAGAATTGACTTTTTCTGACGGCCTCGTTGCAGCGAAAGGTTCGCTGTTCCAGCGTGCTACTAGCCCAGGAGGAGAAGCCTGAAGGGTGAGTGCGCAGGTTTAAAATACAGTTTTTATATCAAACAGTGACACAAGAAATAAGTTTTAAAAAGTGCGTTTGTTGTCTCCCGGCTTCCGCCTCAGGAGTAGCTTAGTTCTAGCTAGGTCGCGCTGTCGGCAGCGTTTATATACTCGGGCGGGTGGGCGTGGCCTGCAAGTGGGCGTGGCCTCTGATCCTCGCCGGTAATGGCGGCAGAATTGACTTTTTCTGGCGGCCTCGTTGCAGCGAAAGGTTCGCTGTTCCAGCGTGCTACTAGCCCAGGAGGAGAAGCCTGAAGGGTGAGTGCGCAGGTTTAAAATACAGTTTTTATATCAAACAGTGACACAAGAAATAAGTTTTAAAAAGTGCGTATGTTGTCTCCCGGCTTCCGCCTCAGGAGTAGCTTAGTTCTAGCTAGGTCGCGCTGTCGGCAGCGTTTATATACTCGGGCGGGTGGGCGTGGCCTGCAAGTGGGCGTGGCCTCTGATCCTCGCCGGTAATGGCGGCAGAATTGACTTTTTCTGGCGGCCTCGTTGCAGCGAAAGGTTCGCTGTTCCAGCGTGCTACTAGCCCAGGAGGAGAAGCCTGAAGGGTGAGTGCGCAGGTTTAAAATACAGTTTTTATATCAAACAGTGACACAAGAAATAAGTTTTAAAAAGTGCGTTTGTTGTCTCCCGGCTTCCGCCTCAGGAGTAGCTTAGTTCTAGGATGGGTTGGTGATGTTGGAATGTGTGAAAACACAATAGAGAGTGTGAAGTCCCTTCAAGCTGAAGCCACAGAGAAAGAGTTGAGCAAGTGGAGAGAAAGTACAGGTAAGTTGGATGAGAATGGTTGTTGGATTGATTTGTCAGAACATAGGCGATGGTTGTTACCTGATGCATATGTGCTTCCAGTGGTTACTATGGCACATGGAATGGCACATATCAGTATGAAAGGAATCTGTAAGTTGTTGGCTCCAGTATGGCAGAATGCTGGGATTCCCAAGTGTGCAGAGAATGTGGTCAAGAATTGTATGGTATGCTTGAAATACAACCCTGGTAGGGGAACCCCAACTCCAGCTGGTCATTTTGCGCCTCCATCATATCCATTTGAAGTTTTGCAGCTAGATTTTATCCACATGGAAAGGTGCAACAACCTGAAATATGTATTGGTGGTTGTTTGCGCTTTTTCAAAATGGATAGAAGCCTATCCCCTAAAGGACAACACTGCTCTATCCACAGCCAAAGCCCTTGTGAAGGAATTTTTTCCTAGGTTTGGAATGCCAAGAATGGTGTGGAGTGATAATGGGAGTGAGTTTGTGGGCCAAGTAATGAAGAATGTGTGTGAGGGATTAGGGGTTAAGCAGAAGTTTCATGCTGCAAATCACCCCCAATCAGCTGGATTAGTAGAGCGCTACAATGGCGCTCTAAAACTCAAGCTGGCCAAAATCCAGGCGAGCTCCGGTCTTAAATGGCCTGACGCTCTGCATCTAGCACTCCTGTCCACCAGAATGACCGTACACTCACGAGTGGGACTTAGCCCATACGAGGTTATTTTTGGCCGCCCAGCCAATGTATGGGGTGTGCCAAGACCGGCGAAATTCAGCGAAATCGAACATCCAGTACTGCTTGATTATTTGTACGAATTGACGGCTAAATTGCGTGTTTTACACCAACAGGTGCATGATACTCTCCCCCAGGCCTCTGAGGCTCCAGGACACCCTATCGACCCTGGCACATGGGTGCTCATCAAGAATTTCCAGCGCAAAAGCAACGATGAGCCCCGTTGGATTGGCCCTCATCTCGTACTTCTGTCTACAAGATCAGCTGTTCGAGTAAAGGGGAAAAAGAACTGGATCCACGGCGCCCACATCAAAAGGATCCCTTTGCCTCTGCCGTATGACCAGTGGGTCCAGGAGGGTATCGCTGACTCTGAAACAGACACTGTACCTCGTTTTGTGCCGTTCAGTGATGCACGCGTAAGAGGCACAACTTCAGCACAACAGAGTGACGATATTTCACAAGAAGCTGTGCCACCGTCAATTCGATTGGACACTACAGAGCCTGAACTCCTGTTTCAAGATCAGACAGTACCTGGCCGTCTCCACTATAACTTAAGACCAAGGCCTATGGACAAATAAATATTCTTTTCCTTACCTTTTTGGTTTTTGATAACCATAGCTCTCCCATCTGAAGGACTTTCTTGATTTTTGTTTTTCGAACCACCATCTGGGTTCAGCCGCAGGGTCGCGGTGCCAAGACTTTGGGGTACAGGCCGAAGACGTTAGGTCAACGGTTCTGGTTGGTCTAGGGCGTTCCCTGGATTGACAGGCGTACTCCTTAGCAGAAGATACTCACCCGCAGCGAGCGGCACGATTAGAGGATGGAGTTTTTTAAGATGGAGAGACTCGCTGAGGAAATGAACTTTAAAGTAAGAATGTGTAAAATAATGAAGAGCAAACGTTTTGTATTTTTATGTCTGCTTATATTATGTAGTATGGTAGTGTTTACTGTAGGATTTGTATTCTTCTCCTCTCAAGAGCCCATTGCACCCACTGTACAGCCTATACCTCTTCCTACTGTCTCCTCACACTCTTTTCACCCTCTGCCTGAACATGAACAAGCTAGACGATCAGAGTTTGTAAACAACTCGTTTATTCAGCTCCTGCACCAGCACCAACTAGTCATGAATACGACCAATTGCTGGGTGTGTGGTTTAATGCCACATACCATTAATAAGGGTATTCCTTATCTAGTGCTGCCGTTTAGTTACAATGGATCGTCATGGGCATTCCAGACCATGTTCCTCTTTGCTCTAGATGCGTACTCCCCGCGACAGCCGCGTTCCATCAGACCTAGCACAAATAATAAAGCTTTAATGAAAGGAGTTGCCGATATGAGCAGAGATATCGACGCATACTCATCTATTCCCAAGGAGGAATTGAGAGCTTATGTAGGGTGGAACGCGACGGGGTATAGTATTAGTCTGGGTGAAAGACAGCGAAAAATCTCATCCCCAATTTGGGTCGTACCCCACATAGGTCGGTTCTGTTTACAAGGTAATGGTCAGAATCCTAGAGCTCAACTGGGAAAAAGTGACTGTACTGAAACGTACACTTTTCCGTCACAGTTTTCCCCTGCGTTTTTGGCTGCCAAGGGTACATATTTTGTCTGCAATGACCGAGCATATACATGGTTGCCCCCTGATTTCTCGGGCACATGTTATATTGCAAATTTGCTACCGCCAACATTTACTGCTGCCTCCGACTATCACAAGACCAGAGTTGTGAGAGGCGTGATTAGTAAGGAGGATACTGCCGGTCAGGAGGCGGGAGATTTCTTTTTGGGTTTCCTGCCGTTTTGGGGACCTATGGTCAATAGTAGGAACCTGAGACAGCTGACTCGTGTGGTTGAATCCACTGTTAATGTTACGGCTGGTGCCCTTGGTAATTTAACAGCTGAGCTCCAAGCGGATCGCCTCATGACTTTGCAGAACCGCATGGTTCTAGACGTCATACTTGCAGACCGCGGTGGGGTATGTAAGGTCATCCAACCTAGTTGTTGCATTTTCATACCAGATAACGCTCCAACAGTTTATCAAGCCATCTCCAAACTGCATAGAATATCTGAATCCATACACGTGGATAAGGGAGATTGGTCACTGGTGGGGTGGTTCTGGGAACTGATATCTGCCTGGGGTTGGAAGATTCTGATGGTCATTGGAATGATCTTAGCCATCCTTTTTCTGTTCTGTCTGTGCATACAGTGTGCTCCTGCGATATGTGGCCTCTGTGCTACATTATGTGTAAGGAAACCTGTATCGAGGGACGAGCTAAGTAATAGGATGATGCTACAGCAACATCTCCATGACTTCGTGAATATTGACCTAGACTCGGATTGATGTGAGCATAGTTATTGCCTATGTAAGGGCAAAAGGAGGGTCTGTCGTACTTTGCAATTTGGGACCGCGTAGGAGGCAGGGTCCTACCCCTGTCTATTCCGGTATTAGCGAACCACGAATGGACAATGCGGTATGTACAAGTGCTTTATATAACGTTTCATTGATAAATGCACTATGTATACGTTATTATACATTGACTCCGTGGGTTCCATCTTAGAGCGGTGGCCATCTTATGGTTGCCCTCACATAGGCTACATATCATGAAGCAAATACGGGCCTTTTAGAGCACATGTGCCTTCCTTTGACTTCTCTGTGACCTGGGCAGCTTGGCTCCGCTGCCCCAGGTCAGTCCGGTCCCACGAGCTCCCCGTCCTACGGCCACCTGTGATTAGCATCAGGGCTTGACACACCATAAAGCCTTTTCATCCCACACGAGCCTCCAGCTAATCTCTTTCACACCTGACTGTTCCTGCTTTATGGCTTGTTTTCCAAACAGGAGATGCTCGTGTTTATTGGGGCCTGTTGATATCTGATGTGGGATCTGAGCCTTGCTGGGTAAATAATTGTGGGCTGGCTTAACTGGAATGTGGGATGGTCATCATGACTCTGCCTTTTCGTTTGTAATGTATACATTTATATGGCCATATCATAAAACAAGGAATGTATGCCTAAAGCAGGATATTTTGTATTTAAGGAGAAGCCCGTTTCTGTAATTTTTAGCAGTCTCCTGAGAACATACACGCTGTTGTACTTCTAGGATACCTGTAATTGGTCTGCAGCCAATAAACTGATCTTTGACTTCACCCAGAAGACTCTGTGTTTCTGTAGGTCTGAAACAGGAAGAACCCGAAGTCATAGGGTGTGTTCCCCTGCACCGCTGGGCTTAAAATTCCCAGTACTTCATCCTGTCAATGTACGGTAATCCACTTATAGCGTTGTGTTGTATATATTGAAGTAGAACAATTAATGGCACTGGCACATATACATCTTTGCCTGGTTTACCACAATGCAACATATATCCTGTGTTGAAATGCAATATGTATGTTTACAGAAAATAATAAGATATGTTTGTAAAAAGAAATCAAAGACCCCCACTTTGGGAAGAAGAAACTAGGGTATTTACTCTCATGGAAAGGATATGGCCCACAAAATGACTCTTAGGAACTAGCAAGTAATGTGCATGCTTCCCATCTATGTGTTTGAAGGGGACATAGTGAAGGGAGTACTGTCAGGGCCAGTATAGTGCAGCAAGTCACGGTGATAAAAGCTAATCTCGCAGGCCCAACAAGAGTGCAAACCATGAAGGCGATGTGTGCAAAAGCTATTTCTCTAAAAGGAAATGGTGATGTTGTCAAGATCCCATGTAGAGGTCAAGGCAGAAGAATATAGCCAAGGATATTACCAGCGGTCTCGAAATATAGAAAAAAATTATTGTGAGACCACTGGAACTCTAATTGGCCATTTTGTAGCAGAGTGGGATAAAAAAAGGCCACATCCATAACCGCTCTGCTTGTAATTCCAACCTCCTGTGGGAGAAGGAAGCTGAACAGTGGCTATTTTTCAAACCCCCAGGCTTCCAAAGGTTTCTGTCCAGGGGCAGTAGAACCAAACAAGTGATGGTTTGAAGGAAGTCAAGACGCCTTACCCAGTATGGGGAAAAGCTGATTTTAGACTGACATTGAGTAGAGAAAGACTAGGTTTCCATTGGGCACTATGTAGAGCAATAACCCAATCTTGGGTTTGAGATTCATTTATTTTTATTAACATTTCCAGAAAATACAAATAGATTAAACATCAGTCATTACCATATAAATATCCAATGAATACAGTACAATAGAGTGATTATATAGGAAAAAAGAAAGAGCAATTACGTACAGAAAAGAGCGGCTAAGACCCATACAGTACTTAAGAAAATACTAAAAACTACCCCTACTGTTACTATATACCACCATGGTTAGCTTAATCCTAAACCATCCTTGCATCTCTGCTCCAATCGGCAATATATGCCCAAACTTTTCGCCCCCGAATTCTGGCCTATCTACCCCTACAGGCGTAGATAGCCCTCTCTTGATTATAGATTCCAAGGAGCCTAGCAAGCCACATATGAAACGTTGGTGGTTCAGAATCTTTCCATCTTGCTGCCAATAAAATCCTGTATACCGCTGTCCCCAGGAACAAACAATATTCCTGCTCGGTGCTAAGGCCCAAAGTGTTATCGTAACCAAGGATCAGCAGAGTAGGGGAGAATTCTAATCTAAAGCCTAATACTTCCTCCCAGTACCCTTGCAGCCCTGTTTTTAACAGATCAAGTTTGTCACAGTCATACAGCATGTGAATCAGAATGGCAGGACCTAGCCCGCATCTGGGGCACTTATCGTCTGTTCCATTCCCCCATGCATATAGTTTAGCTGGTGTAAAATAACGATTAAAAATAGTTTTATATAATTGGGCTTTGAGATTCGATGATAGAAGTATTTTAGCTGTTAAGGAGAGGCTCATTTAAATATCCACATCGGCATTCCCTAGATTCCTTGCCCAATATGTCTCCGTTTTTTCCAGGTCATCTGGAATCCTATCGAGAAGTAGACTATAAAAATTCCTGATTCTACTGGACCTCGAGGTTATAGTATCCAAAATGTGTATCTTGTCGAGCTTAATCTTAGGACTAAAAACGGTTTGAGATTCAAGTAAGGATGAGACAAGAAGGAGAACAAGATTGAAATACAAAACATGGTTCTAATCTTTAATGATGTGAATGATCTAAGGAGTTCAGAAAAATTAGAATACAGTAGGCATAAAGTGCATCACGATCATTCTTGTGTTAGTGAACCGAGCTTATCTTCCAGTTGTTTCTGTAGGTAAAAGTTGCATCTAAGAGTGTGTGAACCATTTTTTATCCAAAAGTCTATATTCAGTGCTTTTGATTCAAGAGGGGTAACATGTTGAAAACACAGATGTGATTAAAGAGTGATATAAAAACATCTGCATAGAAAACTGATGGTGAATTTGCTCATAGGTATTCTGTTTATGTGTTCCAGATCTCCTTCCACAAAGAGCTCCCCCTACATCCTTCCTGTCATCTGACCACACTGGACCTCTGACTCTTACAGAATCTGTGCTGGCAGATGGTTTGCATAGGAGGTACTGTTCCCGAGGAGCAGTGACAGTTTGATACTTCAAATATTGATCAGCACACTGATTCAATCTTTCGGTCTGTCTTTTTGTTTGAGCATGATAACTAGTAGACATACAAACTTCCCTATTCAACTTTTTAAATAATGCAGACCAGAATTTTTAGATGAATTGAGAACCTCTATCTGTTATCAAAACTTGTGGCCATGTAATTGAATAATACGTGCCAAAATGTGTGCCAACTGTTTAAAATAGCGCAACCTAGGCAATACAACAAAATGTCAGATTTTAATCCAATGATGAAGACTCTGAAGAATGACAGTACAATTTTGCCGCTTGTCTGAACAGATAGTCCTAAGTGTTGTTCTGAAAAACTTCCACTGACAGCAGGATGCCGAAATTTAGCTTCTAAAAATGTTGCAAGTCCACATGCAAAGAGAAATTTATTATTTCTGTCCAGTATTAGTTGTTTGTGAGCTGCATTGAGAGCTAGCTTGGTATTAGTTGTTTGTGAGCTGCATTGAGATCTAGCTTGGAAAACCTTTGGGCTCTTTCCAAATCACTGATTAAATAATGTGAGGTGCCTTTCTCTTCTGGTGGCCATGTTCAGATGTCTTATCTAAAAGCCCCAGATAAGCATCTTAGGTGAAATGGCACCTTTCTGCATCTGAGTGCAGTGGGCCTAACAGTTTTTTTAATGAAGTTTTATATAGCGCAAACTTGACCCAAAGGTATCCGATATCAGAGCGCTTTACATAGCACCAGTTGTGTTACATGAGGACACAATCATTTTTGTTAGGCACGGGGAGATTAAGTGATTTGCCCAGTTCACAGGATGTTCAGCGTCATTGCCGAGACTCGAAACCGGTTCCCCAAATTCGAGGTCGACCGCCCTAGCCGTTAGGCCAACTCCTCTCCCCAACAGTTGACTCTGTGATGCTTTCAGGCATCCCAATCCTTATAATAAGAGACCAAAGTACTTTATCAATTTGTTGGCCCACATTATGAGTGAATGCTATGGACGAACCATGCCAATTCTAGCTCTTCTGCTGTTGAGCAGATGAGGAGGGTTCCTGCATCAGTCTTATATTGAAAGAAAATTGCAAGTCTGTTGATTGTGTCATGACTAATTTCTGCACTGAGCATTCCAACTAATGGGAGGGTCTCTAGGATAAAGTAGTTGAAAATCTTGGTGAATTTGGAGGACAGCATGGGGTAAGGTTTCATTTTGTTGTATTAGTCGTGACTCATAACATTTACAGAGGGCCCACTGTTGATGAGAGCAGTGACGGTTAGCCCCAGGATTCCCAATCTTTTTGGTTGACACCTTTCTATTCTTGGTAGAGTCAGTGGAGGCCCATCATCACTCTGTCACCATAAGCATGATGCAGTTGGGTATGCAGCCTCCACTGGTGTTCCCAGAGCATTGTTTACCCCTATATATCAGGGCACATTTTCTGATTCCACTGCAGTTTGAGCACATTTTCCCCTGTTCATGGCATTTGGCAGGCAGGCGTGGGGAAAGCCCACAATTACCACACTTTTCTTGTCTTCTTTGGTCTCTAGGCAGTCTGTATCATTCTCACAGTATGCACTGTTTTGTCTTGTGTGTCTGTCTTTTAGACCGTGTCAGACAGTAGTATTGTGTGAGAGCATTTGTAATAAATAATGTAAGTGTTTTTTAGTTAGCCTAACCAGGCTTCAGTTGACATGACTAGGCCAAAGTCAGTCTGCATTGACATTTGTTTTGCAGTAATAGAGAAAATGTGGCTTTTAAAATTACATAAATTAATTTCCTACATGCATGTTTGTCTTCTGTGTTTTTCCTTAAAATAAGTGAAATACTTACACAGATAGTCAATATGGTTTTGAAGTGGTCCATGAATTTGGACAGTTTGTGGTTTTATGACAATGGCTGGGATTCTCATTACAAATAGACCACTAATTAAAAATTTTCTCACTGCCTTGCAAATGGCGAAGAAATTGTCGCACCTCAAAGTGGAGATGACATGGTCATTTTGGCCAATAACTTTGCAGATGAAGTTGCAAATTGCTGTGCTCATATGTCTGTCACATTAGAGCTGAATGAAAATTCTGAAACAGAGGAGAGTAAAATAAATAGCTTTTTTTCAATGTCAGTTCAAACAGTGCAAACAGTTAAGAATTTGAAGTGTCAGAAGATGAAAGAAATTGTTGGCAAAAAGCAGGATGTTATCACAACAAAGATGTTTTGTGTAAGTCAACAGATGGGAGGGTTGTGTTGCCATATGTCCAGATGGATGCATGGACCTACACATATGGGGCACATGGTATGATTACGACGTTTAAAAAATATTGATTTAATCCTCATTTTAGGATGATTACTGAGAATCTGTGTCAGAGATGTATCATCTGTCAGCAGGTAAACACTGGCAAACATACAAGAGGAACCATGAGTCATGTGGGAAAATCAGGCTTTTCACACGATTATAAGTAGATTTTGTAGAGATGCCACTCTGTAATGGATTTTGTTAAAATGTTGTGATGGTCTGTATTTTTAGCAAATGGATCGAAGCGTTCCCAACTAGGCATTGAGACACACTCACTGTAGCTAAGCTATTGCTGAGGGAGTGTATCTCTTGATTTGGACAGCTAACGTCTTCTCTTGATTTGGCCTGCAACTTCTTTGGAATCTGATTTAATTTAAAAAAAAAAGACATGAATCTAATTTTAAAAAGAGGTGATGAGAGTCCTGTGCATGGCACTGCACATGAATCAGAAATTCCATTGTAGTCATCATCCCGAAGCATCTGTTGAAAGGGAAAGTGCCAACAGCATAATGAAAAATAAGTTGATAAAGTTTGTCCCTCAACATCACTGAAATGGCCGGACACCTTCCTCTAGTTTTACTAAGTAGGAGAAGCATGCACTGGAATAACTCCTCATGAGGTGCAGATGGGAAGGACCATTAGGATTCCTGGTATTTCTTCCTCTGATCTTCTGAACATTACTGAAGATCTGGTTCTGGATTACTTCAAAGTATTGGCTGATTTGGTACTTTCTATCTCTCATCTGGTGGCATATGTGACACCTTCAACAAGTGACGAGCCCTGCCACAACTTACAGCCTGAAGACTGGAACGTGGTGAAGAAGCATGTTAGGAAGCTGTGTTTGTAGCCTCTGTGGAAAGGCCCATACCAAGTAATATTGTGGTGAACACTGCTGTAAGGAATGGAGGCTTGCACATTGGATCCTCACATCGAGAGTCAAGACTGCAGATAAAGAAGTAGTGACACAAAACACTAATTGATAGGGCCAAACTTGAGTTTGTTATGTGGATACAGAGGGGGAAGAACATAGAGTACAAGAAGAACAAAAACAAAGAGAAGAATAACAAGATCAACAATAAAATCAAAAACAAGAAAAGCAGATCTCAAACATTTGAGTTCTGAAAACTCCAAGAACAATTCAAAGTATTCTATTTGCAAGTTCTATAAATGAAGAAACAAGTAAACATAAAAATGAGGCAAATGTCAGGTGAAAGGTGAAAACTTTATACAAGCTAATTGGTCTGAAGTTGTGAGTGAAAGAAGAAGAGAGCTAAAAAGACTGGACAGTCATAAGGGGATTGGAGCAAAATCAGTTGAAGCAGTGACAAATCTAAATGACAAAGATCTTGAAAAGTCTAATCAGCAAGAGTGCAAAATAAAAAAGCTCCTGAATTGGCATATCTGGCCAATACTGACCTAGGAGATAGAAAGATTGATCTGAGAGGCTATCGATTTCTGTTGAAAGAATCTCCTTGAATTGACAATAGCTAAGAATACAGGTGATCAACAATGAATACATTCCTGATGGAATGATGGAACTGAATTTTTGAGTTTTAAGAAGAGAAATATTAGATTTTTCAGTTTTTTTCATACGTGTGCCTGCATAACTCTTAAAACTTAGAATCACAATTTTTGTTTTTATATATGCCTGCAGTTGCAAAATATGCCCATAACTTAATGCCTGCATCTGAAGAAGATTGATTTTGTACTATTTAGGTATCTAGTTCAAAATAGAGTTGTCTGTATATTTTTGGTGGACATTTGAATTGAACTTAGTGTTATCTGAGCCACTATGCCCTCATGAACATTTGAACTGTTTTTGTCTGTTATGAAACTGATGCTCCTTTTTTCTACCAACAGAAAACAAAGCACATGCTACATTTTATAACACCTCCAGCGGAAAAGCTGCCAAAAAGTGAGACACATCCAAGAAGAAAATACATGTTATACATAAATAAGAAAACTAGTTGCAGCATTTTCTCTTTAAATAACAAACAAATAAACATTTGAAATTGTACTTTTTTATACAATTAGACTATTTTCAGACATAACAACAAAAAAGACCAAGATATAGAACATCACAGAAAGGAAAGCAATTATTAAGTCACATGGGTACCACCTACATCCACCCTGAGTGGTGGCTATGATAATGGGCAACCCTCATTTGTGGTCACTCAAAACTGGTTCTGGGGGCAGCCTCTCTCCCACTGGGATTGGAACCTGGCTGGCTAGCAGAACAATGAAGGGGCAGGCCTAGGTATGAGTTACATCTGCTCGTGACTGGGTAGGCACATTTTGAAGTATAATTAATTTCCTAGCACAACCCAAATGGCCATCCTGTCAGGGGGAATGCATCTCCTAACACTTAAGCCCTTTGTCCACTGTCTGGGAGAAATACACATCTCCCCGCAGGAGAGCCATTAACAGTACTGTGACACTGAACACAATCAGAAAGGCACATTTGGCTTAGGCAGGAAAATGTCAACTTTGTAAAAGTGCCATTTTCAAAATAGTAGTTTAAAATCCGACTTGACGATCAGATTGGATTTTAAATTACTATTAGTTTGCGTCCTTCAATCATTGTTTAGCTATTTCTGAGCTGAACTGAGCATACACATTATACAGTGTTATAATGTAACCAAGTGCATTTCTATGGGAGAACCAGCCTTGCCACAGTGAAAAACAACTTGGTAGAATGTTCATTGCCAGGATATGTAAAACCTAAGTACACATGTCCTCCTTTTTAAATAACATGTCCCTGCCCTATGGGCATTTAGGGCCCACAATAGGGGTGACTTAAAAGTAGTGAAAAGGAAGATTTAGTCTTGGAAAAAAGGTTTATTCTGCCAGGTCGAAATGGCTGTTTAAAATTGCCAACCCAAGCTGTAGAATGTAGAAACAATGGACTCAGGTAAGCTGTGTAAATACTTGTTTATTGAGCAACCTTGCAGGACACAGGTGACCTAGTACACACACAGTACATCACAGCTCCCCACTGTTCCAACATTCCAAAAACCCTACCTATTATACATAGAACATGCCAACCATTCTACAATCCAAATTCTGCATGACATATATACATTCTATTACATGCCACATCTATTGTATGTCAAGACAGGAGGCTAGCATTATGCGTTTAACTTGTATTTGCCAATTCTGAGCAGTACCATTAAAAGCTCATGGAAGCCTTAAACATCACAATCAAAAAGAATCTTCAAGTCCATAAATATCATGTGACTACCATCTTCTTCCTCTTTTGTTTGCTGCTTCTGAGCAGATAAGCATTGGCTATTTAGTTGGTTTTATTATAATTGTATTTTGTAGTTTGACTGTTTTTTAACTGAATGAGTTGATACCCAATTTATGGGTGTATGTTTGAGTGCTGATTGTGTTTGTTTTAGAGTATCCGTTCTATATTTTAAGATTAACATAAAGTTATTGAACTATAAGTATGATTAGGCTTCTTGTTGTTAGAGATTGACTTTTTATCTTAAGTATTCCATTTTGAGCCAAGCGGTAAGTATGTCTAGTAAAAAAAAAAAAAAAAGAAGAAGAAAGGGTCCATTTTAAACGCGAGCGCACGTTTAGGTCTTAAGCGATCGAGTTTGGATTTGAAATCCCACTTGTGCTTACCGTGTCATGTCGGAAAGGCACATGCGAGCGGTCTCAAGGCTCCCCAGTACTGAATGCATGGGAGAGCGAGCTTTGTGACGCGCGCGTGAAGTGGGCTCTCCAATTGGCTAACGCTGGGGCAGTTTTTCAAAGGATTGGAGCTTGCTTTTAAGCAGGCAGCTTTGTTTCTAGAGCTTGTTGCTCTATGAGGCTGTTGTCTTGGCAACAAAGCATCGTTAGTGCTTCATGTCAAGGAGACGGCAGTTAAACAGCTGAGAGGAGCGTTTTTGATCTTTTAGAGAGGAGAATTAGCATAGGCTTTTGAACGAGTGTAAAAGGGTATAGAAAAGGTATATTGGAGTGCTTAGGAATATTAAAATATATATTTTGAATTAAAAATGGAAGGTAGTAACGAAGGGCAAGAGAAAATAATAAGATATATTATCAATAAGGAGCTAAAGGAGGCAATTCAGGAGTCTGTAAAGCAGGCTCTAGGGAAAAGAAGATTAAATGAGGAAGAGGAATATTTCTCTGTTTCTGAGGAAGAGAATGAAATAGGGCCAGGAGGTAGATGGTTAACAAAGAGGAAACATTTAAATGAGGAACAGGGTCAGAGTGGAGTCCCAAGCAGCTCAAATGGAAAAGGTATCCGTCGCAATACAAAAGGAAGCCAGTTTAACACTGGGAAGCAAGGGAGAGCATCAGGTGATGCATTTAACATCAGTGATGATGAGTTGGATGAGTACGTATTAGATCAAGATTATAAGGATGGCTTAGGAGGAGAGATTGAGGATAGTGGAAGAGAGAAAAATAAGGATTCGGTTGTGGATTCTTTCGGGACAGATTTTGTTCAGTCCCAAAGACATTAGACACCTTAGGGGTAAGGACTGGTGGCCATTTGATCATGTGGCAGATTACATCAAGGCTAGGATTAGGAAGCCTTTAGAGAAGGAGGAAAAAAACATTATACGGGCAGAATGTTCAAGGACTGTCATTGAGGAGAAAGTTACTATGACTCCTAATATTGACCCGGAGCTCATTACTTACCTATTTAAAATGGGGAAGGATCCAAGGAAGGGCTTGGACAGGTCATTAAAGCAATGTCAGGACAAAGTGCTTGACATTTTGGGACATTTGGCTAAGATTTTTCATGCCATTGAGGAGGCTTACCTTAAAGATTTGGAACTGGATCTTTCTCTATTGCGTGGTTGGTGCCAGAGGACAATCTGCTTTTTAGGTAATGCTAATGCTGGCATCCTTTCTGACAGGAGGAAGACTATCTTAATGAGGATTAATCCAAAGTTGGGTGACTTAGCCAATTAATAGTCCAGCAATAAGGCATGCGGACTACTATTTGGCAAAGGGATGGTTAAGTCTTTAACAAAGTATGTGCGTACATTCACCAGTATGAATAAGACACATTATTCAATGCACAGGGTCTTCAACAGCAGTAGTTTTTATAGTCGGGCAGGTAGAAGAGGGCAAGCTACCAGCCGGGCAAATTTCAGAGCCCTATACCAGAACGAAGGAAGTGGCTATGGGAGAGGACAAACAAATTTTAATTTCTTCCCACAAAGGGGTAGAAGTCGGACTCGGAGCTTACAAGGAAGAGGACAAAGTCAGGGACAAAGTCAGAACCAGGGTGAGAATGAGGACTGGTATTTTTTCTATCCCGAAAAGTGTAGGAGGAAAATGTAAATCTGTCAAGGAAAAATGGAGGGAGATTACACAAGATGCATGGGTTCTAGAAACTATAGAAGGGTTCCAAATAGATTTCGATTCAGTCCCATTTCAGGTAAAGGAACCACACAGACTGGTATTTAAGAGGAGTTATTATTAATAGTAGAAAACGAGGTCTGTATGATGTTAGTGAAGGATGCAATTATGCGAGTGAGGGAGGAAGAAAAAGGTTTTGTAAGTACTCTGTTCCTTGTAGAAAAGAAGGACAAAGGATGGAGACTGGTGATAAATCTAAGGAACTTGGATCAGTTTGTATCTTATCGTTATTTCAAAATGGAGGGTATTCACCTTTTGAGAGATGTACTGCAAGAAGGAGACTGGGTGGTGAAAATGGATCTGCAGGATGCGTATTTCGCTATTCCTATAGCAAAAGAAAGTCAAAAATACCTACAGTTCAGGCGGAAGGGTCAATTGTTTCAGTTTCAGAGTCTTCCATTTGGTCTTTCCTCTGCCCCTTGGTATTTCACCAAGGTAATGAGGTCTGTGGTAGGTTTTTTCAGGGAGAGAGGTATCAGGATAATAATTTACCTGGTCGATATTTTGATTATGAATCAGCATATTGGGATTCTAAACTAAGATTTGAATTTTGTTATGAGCATGTTGGAAAGTTTAGGCTTTGTGATAAATTTAGGGAAGTCAGTTCTGGAACATGTAAAAAAGGTGGAATTTCTGGGGTTTGTGGTGGACACAGTTGTGTCTCCATTGTATCTACAGGAAAAGAAGGTGAAGAAGATAAAGCAAGAAATTCAGAAAGTAATAAACATGGAGAGAGTATCTTTGAGAGATTTGGCAAGAGTGATTGGTTTACTGTCTTCGTCAATTCAGGCAATTTTTCCGGGCCCACTACATTACAGGGCATTACAGCGTTTGAAAAAACTCAGGGCTGTCGAAAGGGTTGTTGTATAGAGACATGGTGGATGTAACTGTAGAAGCGAAGGAAGAATTGATTTGGTGCAGAGAGAGCATGGATGCGTGGAACGGACAAGCAATTTTTGGAGTTTCCCCAGAATATGTTTTAGAGACGGATGCGAGCAGACTTGGTTGGGGCGCATCAGGTCTAAGGGAAGAAACTGGGGGTGTGTGGTCCCCGTGGGAAAAAGAGTCATTTAAATTGTCTAGTGATGAGAGCAGGTTTGTTTCCTTTGAAGAGTTTCAAGAGAGGTTTGGGAGGCAAGACGGTGTTGCTCAGGATGGAGAATGTGTCTGCAGTGGCTTATATAAACAGACTGGGGGAAACTCGGTCAAAGGGTCTAGCGGAGTTAGCGAAGGAAATTTGGGAATTTTGCCTAGAGCACAAGTTTGGAGTGAAGGCAGAGTATTTACCGGGTGTCAAGAATGTGCTGGCAGATTGGAACTCAAGGAATATGATAGATTACAGTGATTGGAAGCTGAAAGAAGAGGTTTTCAAGCGGGTGATGGAGAGTATGTGTCCGCTGGAAGTGGATCTCTTTGCATCAAGGTTATCCTACCAGTTGGAGAGATATGTGAGTTAGAGGCTGGATCCTGGAGCGACTGCAGTGGATGCATTCATTCAGGATTGGAGAGGGGAAAAATGTGACTTTTGGAAAACAAATGGAAAATTGGAACTCTATCAAAAGTGACATTCTTTTTCAGCATGCATGGCTTTCAAATGCTTGTAGTAGTTCAAACTATATCTACGGACATATTAGAGATATAGCTTGAGTGTCAATATCCATTTCTTACCTCTTTTTAGAATTCTTTTTTTTTAGAACGTTTTTAGAACGTTTTAGAACGTTTTTAAACGTTTTAAACATTGTTTAAAGGCATAAAAAGAAACTAATGTTTTTTTTACTATTTGCATACCAGTATTTAGTCAGCCTAGTAGTACGTTCAGAATTTAATTATGTCGTCCATTCGGAACAGGAGTGGGTGTTATATTTCATATAGCTATCATAATATAGGCCCCGGTAATGTCATTACCCTTCACCTATATTCTCTCCCTGCATTACACTTGTCACGGTGTACAGGGACTGAACTTTTACCTAGATATTCCACTGCATTCAGAACACAGCTTTTCCCTAGTTCGAAACCATGACTACTGGTATATACGAGGATAGACGGTGAGATAATGGTCACGATTATTGCTACACGTAATAGCACAGCAGTACCGAAACGTTTTCCACTCAAGTAGTCCTACAAGTTAGATGCAAACAATGTTCCAGTTGCTCAAATTCCTGGATTGGGGGATAGATTAATAACAAATATGGATCGCAGGTTAGGATTAATCCTAGCAGCACACGAGGGTATAGGTTCTGCACTTGCAGGAGTTGCAGCAACAGTTTCTCTATTGAAACAGCGCAATTGGTGGCCTGGACTAAGAAAGCAGACTAAGGACTACGTCTTGAAATGAGACATCTGCCAGCAGATGAAAAGCTCCACAGTAACACGTCCAGCGCAGATACCATTACTAATATCAGACAAACCTCTGGAGTGTGTTTATTTGGACCACTGCAGCCCCTTACAATCTGATGGGTTTACAAGTATATCATGGTTACAGTGGATTCCTGCTCTAGGTTCCTATTGGTGTAGGCCTGAGTGCTCAGCTAACGCTCGAACTGTTATAAAAGATTTGCGAGTCTTTATAGGGACATACGCAATTGGCACATTACATTCTGATTGTGGCCCCGCATTTAGCTCTAGGGCTTACAAGGAAGCTATGGGAAGTCTGGGTGTAGCATTGCAGTACTCCTCTCCGCACCATCCAGAGGGAAATTCGGTTGTGGAGAGGAAAAACTGGGACTTAAAGCAATCTTTGACAAGGTGTTAGGTTTGGGTGGAAATTGGGTAAAACATATGTATGGAGTCCAGAGGGCGTTAAACAATCAGCCAAGAAGCTCTCTAGGGGGGTCACTCCTTATGAGGTCCTATTTGGGACGAGAATGTGAGTACCTGATCTTGATTGTGAAGGCACAGTGGCGGATGAAAAACCTTTTGACATCAGTAAACGTTTGGCTGTTTTACAGGACCTGAACAAAAGCAGGGCACTACAGAGTAATGTCCAGACGAAAAGAACCGCCACTGGGGAAGTAAAACGTGTCAAAGCAAGACCTGTCTGGATCCCTAAAGTCGGGGATCTGGTCAAAGAAAAAATAGCGGACAAAAAAGAATTTGGGCCATCATACAGAAAGCCTGTACCTGTCCTGGCAGTTGAAGGAATAAGAACAGTACTGTTGCCACCTCCTGCCGGTAAAAAGGAGAAAAGATTTGTCTCAATTGACCTAATCAAACCACACTATGTGGCCGATACTGAATAGTAGGCAGCGTGGACTCCGAAGTAACAGACACCCTACTCTCACAACTATACAAGAAGTTCGAACAGAAAGACTCATCACGTTTGAAGGGTCACCTGCACGGAATGAAGGACTAAG
Organism: Triturus cristatus; assembly: GCF_964204655.1. Lineage (NCBI taxonomy): Eukaryota > Metazoa > Chordata > Amphibia > Caudata > Salamandridae > Triturus > Triturus cristatus. The sequence continues at coordinate 387,195,217 of NC_140579.1, read as the reverse complement.
CAACAATGCAATGGAACCTGCTCCTCTTGAAACTGAAGTTTGAAATGAGAACTCCACTGTAAGACAAATTTCAATTCGAACAAACACGGATATCTGCGTCAACATGCCCCAAAAAGAGCAAGCTACAGTTTCTACAAAACCTGTGGGACTAAAGAAAATTGATCGAACTGCTTCTATTTTTTGTCCTCATTTCACCATGGCTACTAAACTCTGGGCCGTTTGTGAACACCTCCGTCTGTGGTCCAAGCAGTTTCAGACTCATAACCTCCATGGCACTGGTCTTTATATAAGTGGGGGCGGAAACCACCACCACCAAATCCATGACCTGGTGTAGTCATTGGACCAAATATCGATGTTTATGACCATCCTGGAGCATTGTCTTAGAGCCCTAACCTGACCACTTCAAAAAATCCCCCCAAATTTCTTATGACCGCCGTGGGTTGCTTTTGATATCTATATTACAAGACCATTTTACTACACTTAACCAGGCTGTAGGATGTGGAGGAAGGGGGCCCAACCAATATTTACAAATCTCTCACCTGGCCAGGATCAGCAAATAAAATACTAAACCCCTTTGCTTACTATTTAAGGCATGCTGAGAGGCGCTGTCCACCCCAAGAAGCACCAATGTTTCAGTCAAGACTATATTCTCTGCTAAAATGGCCCTTATGGTGACTTCTACAGTCTTCCAAAATTCTTTAATCACTGGACATGTAAAAAAAACATGAACATCATTAGCCCTTAAAAGATTGCACCTCTTACAACAGGGGACCGGCTGTAGCACGAACTTGGCCAATCTTTGTGGGGTCCAATACAACCTGTGAATAACAAAGAAATGATGACGTTTAAAGTTAGCAGGTGTTACTGTAGCATAAAGTAGTTTCAAAAAGTCTATCCACAGAGATTGTATGTTGCCTTCCTGCAGTGTGTCTGTCCAGATCTCAGAAGGGCCCTTCAGTTTCTCTTCCTGTGCCTCCAAGAATTATCCGTACCATTTTGCCACTTCTTTGGCTCTTGGACTGGTGTCCTGGAGTGAGGCCTCAAAGTCCCATGTATCCCCTACTTCCTCTACAACAGTCGAAGACCATGAAGTGAGCTGCAAGTACTTAAACCTGGAGAGCTTGTTTCCTGTCCTGATGTTTAATACCTCCCAGGGAATCATTCCTCCTGTTGTTATCAAGTCTCCCCATTTTGTTTTCCCTGCATGCTTTAAAGGCAGACTTAAAGCGTCTTTCAGGCACTCCGGCGTCCCCAGGGATTCCTAGATTGGGGCAAATTCTGAGAAATAACTGATCTTAAGTGACCATCTCACTGCAAGCCACAGTCTTAGTGCAGATTTTAAAACCTTTAGCCTTACTTTTTAAAAACAAATTGGAGCTCCAAATGTATTTTAAAAAGCTTCTGAGCCCACGTTTTTGGTCATTTCTTTCAGTATTAGACCCCAGGTAGTACTAATGGGCTCCCCTACCAACATACGAATATTTTTAAATTGGAAGGCCATACAGTAGAGTCTGAGGTCTGGCAATGCTAACCCGCCCTTCTTAAGGCTGCTTCGTAGTTTTTTCCATGAAAGATGAACCCCCGGGAAGCCCAGATGAAACTCGATATTTTCCCCTGTATATTGTTAATTTCACCCTAAGGGAAGCTAAGTTGTATGCAGTTAAAGAGGTATGTTAGCTTCGGGAGAACAGACATTTTTACCAAGTTAACCCTCCCATAGATGGACAGGGGTACGTTCTTCCACACAGCTAGTTGCCTATCTACCTCCTTCATCAATCTCTTCAAGCTACGGAAAGGAATCTCATCAATTTTATCTGCAATAACTATCCCCAAGTATTTCATCTCTGTGCACACTCTACCACCCCACTCTTCCATATTCCAACACATTACTTCTGTCTTTGATAAATTTACTGAATACCCAGAAAACACCCCGTATTCAGTTGTCAGTTGTTCCATCCTAATTAATGTTTGAGCCGGGTCAGAAGTGTAAATTATCAGATCGTCAGCCTATAGTGCAATTTTACTACATGAAGGAAACTAGTGTATGGGGATAATCTGATCATCTGTTCTTAGAATGTGCGCCAGAGGTTCAATGTATATATCGAAAAGGAAGGGAGACTGTCTCGTCCCTCTATGAATATTAAAACTCCTTGTCAAGGAGCCGTTTAGGAGGATTTTGGCCATAGGGTGCTCGTATAGTTTTTGCATTGCCCTGATAAAGTCAGTACTAAAACCCATTGTGCCTAAGACGGCCCAAAGAAATGCCCAGCAGACACGATCAAAAGCCTTGGCGGCGTCTATGGTGATCACCGCCAACGGGATCGAGCACCTGCTAGGTCTATTGTTCCTATTAATGACAGCGTAAGTTCTTGTATTTGTCTCTTCGGGACAAAACCTTTCTGGTCTATATGTATCAGCTGGGGGGCCACCTTGGCCAATCTACCGGCCAAAATACCAGTATAAATGTTATAATCTACATTCTGTAGGGAGATTGGCTGATATGAATCAGCCCTCCTCAGCTCCTTGGCCGGTTTTAAAATCAAGGTAATTATGGCCTCTCTCCAAGAAATCGGAATCAGCCTAATAAACTGAATTAAAAAGGGCCTTCATTTCCGGCACTATCTCGTCAGCTATCAACTTGGAGACCTCAGCCGGTACGGAGTCGGGCCTGCCGCCTTTCCGTTCTTCATATGTTGAAGCTGCTCTCTTATTTCCCCCTCTGTAATAGGGGTGTCAACCTTATTTCTACCCTCTATCGTTAGGGCCATTGAGAAATGGATAAATCAATTAATAAAATAGGAGGAATACCATTGTGCTATTACAATCAATTGCAGAAATGAAGCACATCAAATTCCTCTGATATCCTGTCAATCGAATTCCTTAAGTCCAGTGGGGACCAAGTGGGGAACCCACTTTGGTAAATGTTGTCTCTCATTTATTGGTGGAAGCCAGTTTGCCAAAAACAACTCTACTGAAGGGCTGGGCGATTAGACTTAACAAAATCATGGTGAAAGGATACTCAGACATGCTCAATCACCAGCTCAAACCTCCAACACACTCAGTTCTAAAAAATGCTCAAGGAGTACACAGTCTCAAAGACATCGCACCTGACCTGGTCAGCAAACATAAGGACTGGAATTGGGTGCAAGCCGCCCTACAGTCTAAAAACTCCCCTGACCACCTGAATAGAGCATTGGTAAGCATCACATTCATGATCCACAGCTGAAAATCTGATCATGAAATATTCAAAGACTTATGCAAAAACTTGAAGATCAAGACATAATGAAATATTGGAGCAACTTTGATATTTTAAGTCTTCAGGAAACCTGGGCCCAAACAACAGCCCCATTGAAGGGCCATATCGAACATTAAAAGCCAGAAAAGTCAGAAGCTATGATCACCCAATGAGCTGCCTAACAATTTTCATTTCATCACCTTTACAGCTCACAATGGAGGAGATCTCCCTGAAGGAACAGTGGGTTCTTGCATCGAAATTCATCTCACGATATTGTGCTGAGAAGCATAACCGCTTGGTCATAAAAGTAAACATAAATCCCAGCACAACAGAGAAGAGGGACAAAAAGCTAAAAAGGCTAACAAACATCTTAACAGATCTAAAAATAAAATACCTGCAAAATCAATAGCCTTCCAACAGGAGATTTCAACACAAACCTGTTTGGTGGTATTAAGGGTAGGGAAACTAACGATGACGCAAAGAGTGTCAGTAAAAACTCATTGGAGTAAAATAGCTGACACCTTCTTGTCAGATTGTTAAACCTTGGGCCTCAGAATGCTAAATGGTCGATTCAAGGGGTACTCTCCCCCAGGCTGGATTTGCGCAACGGAGAAGTCCATTTCATATATTGACTTCACCATGTGCTCAGCTGTATTTTTCAGGAACATAATCCGGTTTACTCTCAGAGACTGCCTTGAAATTGACCACAGACCACAACAAATCCAACTGTCCATTTGCGCCAATAAACTGGAGGCTGCAGCCGCAACCAGTATCGAACGAAAGGATAAGCACTGAGGTGATAACCTGGAATCAAACTCAACACAGAGTAATTGCATCAACAACCAGCTTGTCCATCGTGCATTGGGATCTCCTTACAGACGGAATATTGCAGAAAGTTCAATCCATGCACCACGGATGCATGAACACCTCACAACCCAATGCGAAACTCAAACTAACCAGAAGCCAGAAAGCCCTGAAAAGTGATGTGAACTGCAACATGTGCAACTTTAAAGAAAAACCTCTTTCTCCCTACAACTAAATTAAAATTATAAACATCACGGGAAAAATTCAGATCAATCTAACTGTCATAGTCTAAAAAGAATGACGACTTTTGGGCTTGTCTCCTATACGTGAGCAAGAGAAGGAACACCAAACTGTTTTGGTTGACGGCCAATCAAATATCAATTGGAGGCAAGAGAGGCACCACTGCAAATATATCCAAATCAGCCTGCATCTCCTATCTGATGCTACACTTCTCAACAATCAACTCTTAGGTACCCATTAAACCCGATTCACCACCATCACAATCACCCCAAGGGCACCCTTCAGGTACAAAAGAAATTTCAAACTATCCTGAAAAAGATCTGATACTCATAGAAAAACTCTCCAGACTCAAATTGGAGAGAACAAGGAAGGATGGGGAACCTGACCCGAATGGCCTCCCATCCGCTCTCTTTACAGCAGATCCCTTTTTCTGGTACACCGCACTATCCCCGCTGTTTGGATACTGTTTGCCATCAAATATAATTCCAGAATCCTGGAGATCGTCGATCATCCAACTGATCTTCAAGGGCAAATCAGAATCGGACCCCAACTATTACCGCCTTATAGCGCTCATAGATAATTATGCCAAACTCTACACAAGCCTTCTGTTCGACAATCTAAAAGCATGGGCAAATGATGGGCAGATTGTCCCTAGAAACCAGTGTGGTTTTAGAGGCAACTGCAGCACCTCTGCATACCTAATGGCGCTGGCCCTGATGTGCGATAAAGCAATCAGGAGCGGTTCTGTGCTTTACTCATGTTTCATAGATTTTAAAGCTGCTTTTGAATGCATTCCCAGAGACTCCTTGTGGTGCAAATTGTGGGCCTGGGTATCCCAACAAAATTATTGAGAGCTATTGAGCAGCTGTAGTCAAACACATGGGTGCAGGTAAAGCTGGGGGACAGCGTGCACAACATATGGAAGATCCCCAGAAGCACTTAGTTGAAGCAAGGATGCGTGTCAGCGCCTTTTCTATTCAATCTGTAAATTGTTGATTTGATGAAAGCCCTAGACGAAGTCAATTGTCATCCCCCTAAAATGGGAGGCCAATGTATGACAGATCTATTCTATGCAGACGGTCTTGTGCTGTTAAGTCAAACCAAAATCGGACTACAGCGAAAACTATGAACTATGCATCTCTGCATTGCCAAAAACAGCCTTGAAATAAATCACACCGAAACCAAGATGGTTATCTTTGGGGGGAAAAATCACAGAACGAAGAAAGTGGCATCTAAGTGGGGAGTGGCTTTTGCAAAGCGCATAGTATAAATACTCTGGCATTTATATTGATAGCAGAGGCAATTTTAACGCCCACAAGAATTACTTGAAAACCAAAGGCAGTAGGATCATGTTTGGCTTTACGACTCTATCTCAAAAACTACGGGATGTGACCCTAGAGTCTCTATTTAAGTTGATGAAACACAAGGTAACATCAACATTAACTTATGGGATCAAAATCACCCTGGGAAAGGAGGCTAACTTGCTAGACAAGATTATCATTAGAATCAATAAAGCAGCATCCCATCTGCCAAAGAGAGCGTTGACTGCACAAATAAGGCTTGAATTCAATTTCACAAAGCAGACCTGTGCCAGAAGAAGTTTTTTTAGGTCTCGCCAGGCGTTAGCAGTGCGCATGCGCTGCTCTCGCCATGCGAGGGCGTTTTGGAATCGATACAGTTTCCGATGTGCACGCGGACCGACAGAAGATGTGCACGCGTAGACTGGGGGCTTTACTGGCGGCTTGAAACTAGGCATTTTTTGGGGAGAAAGCGCGATGTAAAGGCGCCGCTCAACAAACTCTGTTGGGCATTCTGCAAGCCCCGCCGAGACCTAGATGTACCTTATTTCCTATTTCCCCCACTGGGATAATATTTTACAAGTCCTGCTATACAAGAAGCTAACGCTACATCATGGTTTTTGCCCTCTTTTCAGCTATTGTCCCATCTTTCTCTCCTTATGCACTAAAGCGCTTAAAGCAGCTTCAGGAGAGTGCACGCACTATACAAACAAGAAGCATGTCAACGACATGAGATCACGATCAGCCTTCCTTTTGTTCCATCCTTTTCTCTGTTTCACACGCTCTCGTTATTTCTTTTCTCCTGATCTTGTTTGAAGTGACTATAGGACTGCATGAACGCTAGACAAGCAATTAAATAATATATTTGTCCCTCATTTCCGCCATTTTCCACTTCTATCTTTGCTGCTCCCTCATTTTCTCTCTCCTGTCGTTCCTTAGTGCTGTGAAATGGGTCACGGCAGCAAAAGCGCTACACGGACAGATAACAGAAACAGGCTGCAAACGCCTTTGACTACATGCAGACGCACTAAAAATATTACTGTTCATCGTGTTGTTTTAAGGAAAAGCCCGTGTCCCATAAAAGTTTAATGCATAAAAGAAAACTGGCTGGCACATGTTCTCAGCATGGCGACACGGCCACTGCTTTTCTAAGTGTGTGGAAGGCTGGAGATGCGCAGCGCCACACAGCGTGCTGCTGGATTGCACATCTCGCGCTCCCCCACTTTCCTCACTTAAACATCCCTGTATTTTGCTTTTCTCTGATATTATTGTTTCCATGAGCACCGCCTCTGGCACAGGCACCGGTAGCCCAACCTTCCCATAAATCATTTCAAGATAAAAGGGGTTTAAAGAGATTGAGGGGCTTTATTCCAGGAAGGTCATGAGGGTGCCGGTGTGAGGAGCTGATCTGGGATGAATCAGCCGGGGATCACACGGTGAGCTCAGTTACACTCCATGGCTGGGATGCAGGGGGCTTACGGTGGACGAGGACAGGCAAGGGTGAATTCCTGCTCGGTTTAAAGCGGTTGTGCCCCTAGAGATGCCGGCTGCAGCTCCCGAGCACCGACGCCTTCTGGGGCACACGGCAGGGACCCAACGCTGAGTCCCTTCCACAGGTGCCCGGATGCCTCTGGCGCACCGCGCCAGCTGCGGCACCTTTCATGCTATGGAATCACTCTGCTCGAAAGGCAACGGGAACTGTTTTCCAGCCTGCCAGAAACTCTTGCAAACTCCGTACAACCTTTATCAGTTACAGTACTGTTTCTGGTTATTTATAGAACTATATTATAATTACAGACGTTTAAATGCATGGCGTGGTTTCGTATGTCAGGATATGGCTGACAAAATTATCATCTCATATAATGGTGTGTCCTAAATATTGCTTACAAAAAAATGGTATCCTTTGGTTTCGATTTTGTCTATAGAATTTGATGGGTGACATGTTTTTTAAACGACATTTAGGACACAACATTTTTGTCAGATGATATGTAGTCCATGATCCTCTGTTACTATACCTAGAGTGTATTATAAGGAAATTGCGAGCCACATCGCTCTCCATAGCTCTATTAAACATCTTTATCCATGGCCTCCAGCCCGCTACAATCCTTAGTGACTTGCAATATTCATGTACCTCATGACAGAGGGCACTATATTCCATATACCACCCCTTCATTAGGATTAAATGGATGTATGGGCTATTCTTGCACTCTTTTACTCTTGGTAGAGGTCAACTGGTGGGACTTTCAAGACGAGGATGTGACATTACGGCCAGAGCTGCCAGATTTGGAACTGGGGAACCAGGTTCTAGTCTAAGCATTTTGTGATTCTGAACAAATCACTTAGTCTCCCTATGCCTAAAGAAAATAAATAAGCATTAAAAATGCAAATGGTCTCGCGTTTCATTAAGTTAAAGCCATTTGCGTTGCTATACAATACCTTTAGCAAAGCAAATGGCTTTACCTTAATCAAAGGTGAGACCTATTGTATTTTCAATGCTTGTTTTTTATTTCTGCCTAGGACTCACCCCACAAGACAACATGACTGGTTTAGTCTGGCGATACCAAAGCAGCTTGGGACCTCTTTCCACCTATAATCACCACATTCAAGACAAGCTAAGCCAATTTTTGCTTAAAGCATGGGGAAAAAAATCTCCTGCAGTCAGCATTAAACAAGCATTTGCAATGCAATAGGTCTCGCAGTTACGAGAGTTTCAGCTATTGACATTGTAAATAACAATGCCTTTTATTTATGCTAAAAAAAAAAAGGCATTATCATTTGTAATGTCAATAGCTCAAACTCGCGTAAATGCGAGACCTATTGCATTGCAAATGCTTGTTAGGGTTTAGCAATGTTATTCTGTGAAACATACAAAGGTGAGCGCAAAGAAGGATAGTTTATTGTCGCTGGAAACTACCACTTCAGCCATAAGCAGGCTTGTGTTTCTGCTCTTGCCTGTTTATTTCTGTTTTGTAGAATGTTCTCTTCCACCGGTGAAGCCATATGGGTGTCGTGATGTCCTTGGATGGCGACGAGTGAGGAGGTGTAGCGCTGCCGGCAGGCCCTGCTGCCTCAGCTCACTGAGTCATCCGCCAGGGGTGCAGGTTTTGCGTGGTGTCCCCAGTATCCTCCCACTGGTGCGGTGACACACACAGCCAGCTAATGCCTGGCCGGGGGCCTGGGAACACGACAGTTCCCAACATAAGCTGTCGCGTTGATGCAAACATAATATTTTCCAATTTTTGTGCTTGTTTTGCGTTTTGAAATGCTGAAGACCTGTGGGTTGGAGGCGGCACCGTTTTACCGAGCTCTAAGGGCACCCTGCCCTGCATGAAGAGATGTCCCTCTCGAGCACGGGGTGCCTCGCTCCCACACTGCATACACCAGATAGCTAAGGAATGAAGCCCCTTTCATAAGGAGATGCCTGCTGGGGCCAGTTATTACTTCTCACTGTGTTCATTTATCGTGTCTGGAAAGCTTCTCAGAAACAGGAACCCACGGAGTTACACCCATAACCCGGATCTGTTTTGCCTGAAGGGAACACTTGGCAGCTGTGTTTTTATTGGATGGTGAAGGTTATTCTATATTGTGGCACCGAGGGTCTTGCTTCTCCTCCCAGGTGTGTGGTATTCATTCTGAAGCATCATAGTATTGACATGACCCTGCCACCGCAACGCGGACGACGTGTGAGGAATCCAACTGCCCGAGAGAAAACATCAATAAATAGCAGGGAGTGACGTTGCAGTGAATGAAGAAGAAACGAGATTGAGAGAAAGAAACAAGAGTTCCTGTACGAACACGGCACAATGTATGGTTATTTCAAGACTGGTTACATGTTACCTTTGATGTGCGCAAGCAAACCTCAACCGTCTGAGAATCAATGCGACTACGAAGCGCGCCACTGGCCGCAGGGTACCGATAAATGCCCCTTTTGCAGTGTATGGGTGACGTTGTATTGTTTGTACTGAAACCTACAGCGTAGGTGCTGAGCGCGTGCACAAGGTCTGGAGAATTCACTGAACGTGGCGCTGCGAGACGGTACCGGTGCTCAAGCGTGAGGTGTTGGGAGCCAATGCGAGGCTAGACAAAAGCCTCGCTCCCTTTGAAAATATTTAGTTCGAGTTTAAAAAGCTCATGCTCAGATTTCTGTGGCACAAAGTTAAACAACACTGGCAAAATTGCAAGCCGAAAGTGGGAAAGGGGGTGGGTGGCAAATGGTGTGCACTTTCGCAGACGCTTTGATGTTCGCAGTGGCCGCGCGGCTCACTGAGAACATCAAAGCGCCCGCAAAATGTACACGCAGGCTGACAAAGGGTGCGCGCGCCCGGCGCACACGAACTGTGTGAAAGTGATCGCGATCACATCAAAGCGGCCGTGCGGCCCGAAAAAGTGAAAGCAAACGAGTGCTTTCAGGCCTCCAAATGGTGTGCGCACCCGGCCGGCGCACATGCACTGTATTTGGAGGCCTGAAAGCACTCGTTTGCACTTCCAGATCTCCCATTTACAAAAGCTCTCACGAGAGCAGCGCTAAAGCGCTGTCTCAGGCGAGACCTAAAAATGAATGTGTCCTTGTGTAACGTAACTGTTGCTCATGTAAAGCGCTCCAAAACCGTCGGGTCGAGTTCGCGCTATATAAAACTGCATAAAAAACACACACACACACAAACGTGATTCTTCACAGATCAAATCACTTTCCTCCATACCGGTCTCAAGCATTGATTATGGGATCTAGTGTTCCATCTTAAAAGAATATGAAAATCAGTTTTACTGTTCTGATTGGTGCTACACAGTGCAGTGGCGAAACGAAATGTGCGCCCACCCCACCACCCCTTTCCCCTGCAAAGTACGCACCGGACCCAGTCAGGAACTGTCAGGATAAGGGCCCGCCGCCTGTGCAAAGAGCCGGGGGTGGGCCCCCGAAGCTCTGCCCTCCTCCCGCACTTTGGGGGCTTCGGGGGCTATTGTTATGCCACTGCAGTGACACACTGGCAAACTATTCTATACACAAACGCCTGACATAGTTGCCATCTTCTGAAGGGCGTTCCATCTCCGTAACTCTGCTGAGACGCTGTGTCTGTCGCCCACCCACATGCACTGTTTGTGCCCTACAAATGTTCTGCTAAAGCGAGCGTGAATAAGTGGTCACAGGTACTTTGCTTCTCTTCCCATTGACCCAGGGCCACTTCACAAAGAGTTGATGCTGGTGTGTGATAGAGAAAACAAGCATTTGCAATGCAATAGGTCTCGCGTTTATAAGAGTTTGAGCTATTAGCATTGTAAAATTACAATGCCTTTTATTTATGTTTTGGTTTTAAAACAAATAAAAGGCATTGTCATTTACAATGTCAGTAGCATAAACTCGCATAAAAGCAGTGTGTGGAGTGCAGCAGTGTGCCGCGTGCAGCAGTGTGCGGCATGCAGCAGTGTGCGGCGTGCAGCAGTGTGCGGCGTGCGGCAGTGTGCGGCGTGCAGCAGTGTGAGGCATGCAGCACTGTGACATGCAGCGGCGTGCAGCAGTGTGCTGCGTGCAGCAGTGTTTCGTGTAGCAGTGTGAGGCATGCAGCACTGTGGCGTGCAGCGGCGTGCAGCAGTGTGCTGCGTGCAGCAGTGTGCTGCGTGCAGCAGAGTCGTGCAGCATGCAGCAGTGAGTAATGCAGCAGTGTGCAGCAGTGTGTGGCGTGCAGCAGTGTGCGGCGTGCAGCAGTGTGCGGCGTGCAGCAGTGTGTGGCGTGCAGCAGTGTGTCGCGTGCAGCAGTGTGTGGCGTGCAGCAGTGTGAGGCGTGCAGCAGTGTGAAGCTGTGAGGCGTGCAGCAGTGTGAGGCGTGCAGCAGTGTGAGGCGTGCAGCAGTGTGCAGCAGTGTGAGGCGTGCAGCAGTGTTAGGCGTGCAGCAGAGACACGTGGAGGGTGAAGACAGACACGTGGAGGGTGGGGAGAGACACGTGGAGGGTGAGGAGAGACACGTGTGGAGCGTGAGGAGGAGACACATGTGGAGGGTGAGGAGGAGACACATGTGGAGGGTGAGGAGGAGACACATGTGGAGGGTGAGGAGGAGACATGTGGAGGGTGAGGCGGAGGGTGAGGAGACACGTGTGGAGGGTGAGGAGAGACACGTGTGAAGGGAGAGGGGAGAGACGTGGAGGGTGAGGAGAGACACGTGTGGAGGGTGAGGAGAGATGTGTGGAGGGTGAGGAGAGACACGTGTGAAGGGAGAGGGGAGAGACGTGGAGGGTGAGGAGAGACACGTGTGGAGGGTGAGGAGAGATGTGTGGAGGGTGAGGAGAGACACGTGTGGAGGGTGAGGCGAGACACGTGTGGAGGGTGAGGAGAGACACGTGGAGGGTGAGGAGAGACACGTGGAGTGTGAGGAGAGACACATGGAGGGTGAGGAGAGACGTGGAGGGTGAGGAGAGACGTGGAGGGTGAGGAGAGACCCGAAGGGTGAGGAGAGACCCGGAGGGTAAGGAGAGAGACGTGTGGAGGGTGAGTAGAGACGTGTGGAGGGTGAGGAGAGACATGTGGAGGGTGAGGAGAGACACGTGGAGGGTGAGCAGAGACACGTGTGGAGGGTGAGCAGAGACACATGTGGAGGGTGAGCAGAGACACGTGTGGAGGGTGAGCAGAGACACGTGTGGAGGGTGAGGAGAGACACGTGTGGAGGGTAAGGAGAGACGTGTGGAGGGTGAGGAGAGACACGTGTGGAGGGTGAGGAGAGACACATGGAGGGTGAGGAGAGACACGTGGAGGGTGAGGAGAGACACGTGTGGAGCGTGAGGAGGAGACACATGTGGAGGGTGAGGAGGAGACACATGTGGAGGGTGAGGAGGAGACACATGTGGAGGGTGAGGAGGAGACACATGTGGAGGGTGAGGAGGAGACATGTGGAGGGTGAGGCGGAGGGTGAGGAGACACGTGTGGAGGGTGAGGAGAGACACGTGTGAAGGGAGAGGGGAGAGACGTGGAGGGTGAGGAGAGACACGTGTGGAGGGTGAGGAGAGATGTGTGGAGGATGAGGAGAGACAAGTGTGGAGGGTGAGGCGAGACACGTGTGGAGGGTGAGGAGAGACACGTGGAGGGTGAGGAGAGACACGTGGAGTGTGAGGAGAGACACGTGGAGTGTGAGGAGAGACACGTGGAGGGTGAGGAGAGACGTGGAGGGTGAGGAGAGACGTGGAGGGTGAGGAGAGACCCGGAGGGTGAGGAGAGACCCGGAGGGTGAGGAGAGAGACGTGTGGAGGGTGAGTAGAGACGTGTGGAGGGTGAGGAGAGACATGTGGAGGGTGAGGAGAGACGTGTGGAGGGTGAGGAGAGACACGTGGAGGGTGAGCAGAGACACGTGTGGAGGGTGAGCAGAGACACATGTGGAGGGTGAGCAGAGACACGTGGGGAGGGTGAGCAGAGACACGTGTGGAGGGTGAGGAGAGACACGTGTGGAGGGTGAGGAGAGACACGTGTGGAGGGTGAGGAGAGACACGTGTGGAGGGTGAGGAGAGACGTGTGGAGGGTGAGGAGAGACACGTGTGGAGGGTGAGGAGAGACACATGGAGGGTGAGGAGAGACACGTGGAGGGTGAGGAGAGACACGTGTGGAGGGTGAGGAGGGTGAGGTGGAGGGTGAGGAGAGACACGTGGAGGGTGAGGTGGAGGGTGAGGAGAAACAGAGTTGGAGGGTGAGGAGAGACGGAGGTGGAGGGTGAGGAGAGACGGAGGTGGAGGGTGAGGAGAGACCGAGGTGGAGGGTGAGGAGAGACTGAGGTGGAGGGTGAGGAGAGACCAAGGTGGAGGGTGAGGAGAGACGTGTGGAGGGTGAGGAGAGACACGTGTGGAGGGTGAGGAGAGACACATGGAGGGTGAGGAGAGACACGTGGAGGGTGAGGAGAGACACGTGTGGAGCGTGAGGAGGAGACACATGTGGAGGGTGAGGAGGAGACACATGTGGAGGGTGAGGAGGAGACACATGTGGAGGGTGAGGAGGAGACATGTGGAGGGTGAGGCGGAGGGTGAGGAGACACGTGTGGAGGGTGAGGAGAGACACGTGTGAAGGGAGAGGGGAGAGACGTGGAGGGTGAGGAGAGACACGTGTGGAGGGTGAGGAGAGATGTGTGGAGGATGAGGAGAGACAAGTGTGGAGGGTGAGGTGAGACACGTGTGGAGGGTGAGGAGAGACACGTGGAGGGTGAGGAGAGACACGTGGAGTGTGAGGAGAGACACGTGGAGTGTGAGGAGAGACACGTGGAGGGTGAGGAGAGACGTGGAGGGTGAGGAGAGACGTGGAGGGTGAGGAGAGACCCGGAGGGTGAGGAGAGACCCGGAGGGTGAGGAGAGAGACGTGTGGAGGGTGAGTAGAGACGTGTGGAGGGTGAGGAGAGACATGTGGAGGGTGAGGAGAGACGTGTGGAGGGTGAGGAGAGACACATGGAGGGTGAGCAGAGACACGTGTGGAGGGTGAGCAGAGACACATGTGGAGGGTGAGCAGAGACACGTGGGGAGGGTGAGCAGAGACACGTGTGGAGGGTGAGGAGAGACACGTGTGGAGGGTGAGGAGAGACACGTGTGGAGGGTGAGGAGAGACACGTGTGGAGGGTGAGGAGAGACGTGTGGAGGGTGAGGAGAGACACGTGTGGAGGGTGAGGAGAGACACATGGAGGGTGAGGAGAGACACGTGGAGGGTGAGGAGAGACACGTGTGGAGGGTGAGGAGGGTGAGGTGGAGGGTGAGGAGAGATACGTGGAGGGTGAGGTGGAGGGTGAGGAGAAACAGAGTTGGAGGGTGAGGAGAGACGGAGGTGGAGGGTGAGGAGAGACGGAGGTGGAGGGTGAGGAGAGACCGAGGTGGAGGGTGAGGAGAGACTGAGGTGGAGGGTGAGGAGAGACCAAGGTGGAGGGTGAGGAGAGACCAAGGTGGAGGGTGAGGAGAGACCAAGGTGGAGGGTGAGGAGAGACCAAGGTGGAGAGTGAGGAGAGACCAATGTGGAGAGTGAGGAGAGACCGTGGTGGAGGGTAAGGAGAGACCGAGGTGGAGGGTAAGGAGAGACCGAGGTGGAGGGTAAGGAGAGACCTAGGTGGAAGGGATTCAGAAGTGGAGGAGAGAGAGAGGGGTGGAGGATGAGGAGAGACAGTGGTGGACTGGGGGGGAGGGGAGGATATCACTTTTACTTCCTCTCCTAGTGTAAGGTAACGCCCCCACCCCACAGGCCCTGCCGGGGCAGAGAGCAGATCACTGTTCGCATCAGCCGTCACCCGAGACCGCTCCGTACTTGTTGGTAAATAGAGGTTCACTATCTGTTGATAATGGGATTCACTTGGGGGGCTGACTTACCTCCTCCACCCCCAGGGCCAACACTGAGAAGGCATCAGAGACCTGGTGCTGCCTATGCTGCAGTACTGCGAGAGAGAGGGATGGGGGGGCGGGCAGAGGAAGAGGAGTGGGGTTAGAGAAGGGACAGGTGGGGAGAGAAAGAGGAGAGAAGGGACAGAGACAGAAAAGGAGCAAAAAAAGAATTAGAGAGAGTAAAGAGGAGAGTTGGGGAAAATGAAAACATTACGAGAGAACATGTAGCAAAGAGGTGGAGAGAGAAGATGGGAGAGAGTAAGGACGCAGCCAATAGATAGGGCAGAGACAAAAAGAATCGAAACAATACAAAAGTATTTTCCAAACTCGTAAATAACCACGGGCCAAACAACTGATCTGCAATGAAGCATCCGAATCCGGTATATCATGACGTTAACCATGTTATAAAAAAAAAAGAAAAAAAAAAAAAAAAAAAAAAACACGTATACACCATGTTGACCCTTTTCCATGCAATGTATTCTAAAACGCCATTCTCATTCATACATTCACAGCAAACCTGTTCACAAGAGTGACAGAAAATGTGGTATTAGTGTTACATTTTTGTTTACATCCATTCCCGCTCACTTATGCAATTAAAGGATTCATGACCACACGGTTAAACAAAATGTACTGATTGGCCTTGCCGTGAAGGAGAAACACGTGTTGACACACACTCCCGATCTGTGAAACGTTCACCCCACTTTCTCGAAATTGAAACCAGTGCATGTGTCCGACGAACTTCCTGCCGCTTATCTGAATGCACCAGTGGCAGAAGATAGTCCCCATCTTGCAACAACACAATGAAAGGGAGGCATGTCTGTCTCTCCCCACCGCCACATGTCTCTGAGTCTTACTGTCTCATGCGAGATCTCCCTCTAGGAGACAGCTGACACCGACTCTTCCCCTGAGACAGTATGGGAGATGCGTGTGTGTGCATAGTGTGTGTGTCTATATGTATATATCTGTGTGTATGCATGTGTGTGTGTTTGTATGTGTATATGTTTGTGTATACATGTGTGTGTTGGTGTGCAAGTATGGGTGTGTCATTGTGTTCATTTGTCTTCATGGATGTGTACACATGTTTGTGTGTATACCTATGTCTGTGTATGCATGTTTGTGTGTATGTATATGTGTTTGAGTATGTTGGTGTGCGTGCTTGTTTATATGTGTATGTGGGGTTGGTGTGTTGGTGTGCATGTATATGCATATGTTTATGCATGTCTGTGTGTGTCTGTATATGTTCATATGTGTGTGTAAATGCATGTGTGTGTTTGTATGTGTGCATAGTTGTGTATGCATGTGATCAGAGGGAAGAGTGCACTTGAGGGCAAAGAGGAAAACATACAGGGAAGAGTATGTGAGGGCAGAGAGAAAAATACAGAGGAAAAAGCATGTGAGGGCAGAGAGAAAAATACAGAGGGAAGAGTCCATGTGAGGGAGGCGAGAAAAATAGAGAGGGAAGAGCGCATGTGAGAGCAAAGCGAAAAAAATACAGAGGGTAGGGCGCATGTTAGACCGGAGATAAAAACATAGAGGGAAGAGAGCATGTGAGAGCATAGAGAAAAATATAGAGAGAAGAACACATACAAGGGCAGAGAAAAAAATACAGAGCGAAGAGCACATGTGAGAGCATAGAGAAAAAATGCAGAGGGAAGAGTACATGTGAGGGAAGAGAGACAAATACAGAGGGAATAGCATGTGTGAGGAAAGAGAGAAAAATAGAGAGGGAAAAGCACATGTGATGGCAGAGTGAAAATACAGAGGGAATAGCACATGTGAGACCAGAGAGAAAAACAGAGGGAAGAGCATATGTGAGGTCTAGACGCCTTACACAATTGGCGCCCTGAGCAGCATTTCCTTTTCATGCCCTGGCACAATCAATCTTACATTCTATGTCACGTCACTCAGGAGTACAACCTCGAATGCTAAACACTGACCAATGAAATTACGTGGCGAAACACCAGCCTATTCAGTGTCATGGACCCCAGGGCAAGTAAGTAAATGACCCCCCAACCTCCTCAATATGCTACAGTTATATTAAATACATGAATTATCAGCGTTCGTGGGCCCTGGTGCCACTGCACCTGCTGCACCAATTGAAGAAACGCCCCTGGGCAAAGGTACACAAACAAGGAATCAATGACTGCCGACCTACCGGAACCACTGCAAAATGATAAAATAAAAATACTTTCCACAGAACATTTACGATGGAATGCATAGAAGCGCTGCCATTATAGCATTATTAATAGAAGATCGTTGCTACACGTTTGTTTTTGAAGTGTCGAATTCTAACCTGGAGAGTGAGGATGGTATATTTTAGGAGGGCTGAAGAGGCGCATGCCGTGGGATCGCGCTAGCATGCATCACAGCTCACAAACCTCGGACACATTAGGGGCAGCGGAATGTACACCATACAGAAAGTATGTGCATCACCACGTCGTTACAAAATTGCAGAAACCTGATGCTTTGGTTAAAACATGGCCACAATGTTATCAACTACTGCTGAAGAAAAGATGGCCGAATGGGAAACGTGTGGAAGGAGAGGAGTTTTCTTGTTTAAGAACAAGGCTGTAAGATTACAACGACATTTAAAAGTCAATTGCTTCACTTAAGGCGAGAGTTTATTATTAAAGTAAATTAAAGGGAGTGGACAAAAATAACCGGTTCCTAGTCGGGAAAGATGGGTCTAATGAAGCAAAGGTGACCCAAACAAGATGGACTTACAAAGGGATTTAAGGACAGTGAAAAGGAATCGAGCAGAGCATCAAAGGGCTGGGTGAGAAGGGAGGGGGGAATGCAAGGGTCAAAGCGCCGAAAGTGAAAGTAATCGAGCAGAGCATCAAAGGGCTGGGTGAGAAGGGAGGGGGGAATGCAAGGAGCAGCTGTGCACGTACACGCCATCGTGCACTCAAGCCCTAGGCCAGCAAAACCATGTGGGTAGCACTTTTGAAAGCCCACTTACAAAATGTCTCAAAGAGACAGCTTTCGCTGTCTCAGCGAGACCTAAAAATGGACATTGTAACAGGTGCCTGTAGTCATGTTCTTAACTTTTCTGGCAAAAACACTGATTCTGAATAATAAGTGTAAAAGCGTTAAGGCAACTATGTTGTTCCTGCTTACACTTCGCTTTACTCAATCTTGAACTGCCTAGGAGTGTTTGCTATTTCCAGGACGTTAGTAATTATATATATATTTTTTAAGCCAGCATATTACTATTGTCTCCCCTCCCTCATAACCAATTTTCTATTTTCGGGTTCTCCAGCGCTGCAAGGTCATACGAATGGCAATAGCACTATGCAAATAACATCACCCCACGGCATACATAAAAACAAAAGTAAACAAGGATATTGTGCTGCATAACTAAATACTTATAAGGTCCCAAAAGCGAGACCTATTGGCTATGCCAATGCTTGTTCCTGTATGCCTCAGCTTCTGTTTTCCTCCTGTTTACCAGGCCCTGTCTATTATTAAACAAGGTGTTTTTTTGGGTTGGGCCCACAGTTTGACAATGCTCACAAGATCTCTCTCCATTTGTTCTTGATTCATTTTGTGTCTATCATTTCATAACCCACTTATGATTTGAAGTCATGGTCTTGCCTTGAGTGCGCGATGAATTAGTTGTGCCTGGCTGTCGAATTATCAGCTAGTAGCTGCGATAAAAATTTATACCAATTGGGTTTCATGATGGTTCAGTTCCTCTTACAGCATGATACAAAGCTCCAGCGTTCAACAATGATTAGACCAGGTTCAGACACCGCGATAAATTATTCATTTTGCTTCACTGCAGTTATCAGCTTTCCGATTACGTGGACCAATCCAAAGTTCATACAACAAAATACCTACAAAAAAAAGTTTATCAGGCTGGGACCTGTACTTGAAATATGAAAAGATGCAGTGAGGGTGCCTGAAAACGGAAACGATTCTTGAAAAACCTTTTTGTGTGCATCAGTAGTATTGCCTTATTAGCATTCCCCGGGGCAGCCCTCTTTGCCCTCCCATGCCTGACGGATTTATGATTAAACTGCTGGCTTATTCCTCATTAGAAACTCGGGCTCAGCATTAATGGAGACAAAAAGTGGATTGTTGCTAGAAATTACGAAGAACTCGCGCGCAATAAATCACTCCAAGTAATTAATGCATGCACGTGTGTGGCAAATTGATATGTCACAGAAAGACTTGAAGATTGTGTGATCGTTTTCAACAGAGACGGACAGCCGAAGAAAAGAGCAGCTGTGCAGAGCAAAGCCTGTATCAGAAACAATTCCGTTATTTGAAGTCATTGGGCTCACCTCAGCGATGAAAACTCAAGCTCTGCAGAAATCCCGAGGAGTAATGAAGTGTGAAATAGCAAATTAATGGAAGTCGGGCTCCCTGACCTTACTTTCGATGGAAGAGTGAAGTTATTCTGTAGCTCTGCCATTTATGTCCTGGTGACTTGCCGAGAAATGCTCCAAGATAAGGAAAACAAGCTTTGGAAACGCGGCCGCGAAAGTGAAAGTGATCGTGATTACGATCGCTACGGAGGAAAGACACATGGCGCTGCGCGCGTGCACGTTCACGTGCACTGTAGCTTTAGGCCACGGCAGCACTTTGAAAAGCCCAGATATAAAATGTCTCTTCGAGCATTTGGCTCACGAGACCTAAAAAACTCAATAATTACAGCAAAAAAGCTGTCAAGGATAGACAACTTGGCTGCTCCGAGCAGTCGCTCTCATGGCTGGGCAGTAATCAGTTCCTTCGAACTCACATGGTCAGTGACTGGCTACCACCCTCCCCCTGTAACCGCACCACCCCCGGACACAGCACATAGACGTGGTATCTTTGGAAGGCGGGAGGTCGCGAGACCCCCCGGCCGTATTTATTAAGTACAAAAACAATAAATTTTTAAATTTGCATGATAAACAGTTATACAAAAATTCAGCAGGACATTAGATACATCATTGTCAACAGGTGTAAGTGACTATCCTTAACAGAGACTCTAATACAGATTGTTTCCTAACCGAGTCTAACATCCTCCTCTGCATTTTTGTATACTAACATTTCTGGCCATATGGCAAGGTCGCTAACCGGTGTCAGGTCCTACTAGCTGCGCCTCCCCTACAAGGTGTGCGCATGCGCAGCCGGGCCCGGTAATTACCCGGTCCACGCCGTGAACTTCATTTACCCACTAAAGGAGGGCCCTTACTATGCGCCATTCGGTGACGTCATGAGTATGCGCGCGCGGGGTGGCTACCAGCCTAAGGAAAGCGTGACTCCCCAACCCGCGCCCCTTTGAAGCACCAGTTACCTTGCCCCTGAAGTTCTAGGAGGGGCAAATAGCCCCTCCCCCTGGGCGGGCACCTCCGTAGGATGATGCCCGCCCCCTCAGACCTTCAAATAGTTGCTCACCGGTCATGACCTTACCGCATGCCCCATACCTAATAAATACGACGACCTATGGGAGAAAATTCTAAAGAACAACTACACTGACTAAAATCACACGTCATGTATAACACCATAAAGCTACAAGGGAAAGAAACGGCCTAAACACGACTGCACCAGTTACACATAATACAGTATCCTTCACTACCTTGGGAGAAAAAGGCCTATGAGAAAGCATATTCAAGAACATAACTTCATAATACAATATTGATCACTACAATGGGAGAAAAAGTCCTAAAAGAAAACCTCATCAGAAACTGACATTACTTAACATTTTTCTGCGCCCTGTGTCCGCTAGTCGGCTAGCAATGCGTCAACCACGTACTCCAGGGATGGTGGGTGGGGAAAATTAAGCGCCCTGAGCGCCGGGGCACGTCCGGTGTGTGTGGGAGCGTCCAGGCAACAAGGGGGTCACCTGAACGCTCCCCACCTCTTTATCCCACCCCAGTGGCCCGCCCCCCTCCCCTCCGACCCGGATGTCGATTAGCGACATCCGGGTCATGTAAACAGCCAATCGGTGGTGGGGCGCGCCCCAGTGGACACGCCCCCACCACCGAGAGGTCCGGGGGAGGTCGCCGCACCGCCATGCAGGCGGGGGGGCCAAGAGCCCCCCCTTTCCACATGGTCAGTGACTGGCTACCACCCTCCCCCTGTAACCGCACCACCCCCGGACACAGCACATAGACGTGGTATCTTTGGAAGGCGGGAGGTCGCGAGACCCCCCGGCCGTATTTATTAAGTACAAAAACAATACATTTTTAAATTTGCATGATAAACAGTTATACAAAAATTCAGCAGGACATTAGATACATCATTGTCAACAGGTGTAAGTGACTATCCTTAACAGAGACTCTAATACAGATTGTTTCCTAACCGAGTCTAACATCCTCCTCTGCATTTTTGTATACTAACATTTCTGGCCATATGGCAAGGTCGCTAACCGGTGTCAGGTCCTACTAGCTGCGCCTCCCCTACAAGGTGTGCGCATGCGCAGCCGGGCCCGGTAATTACCCGGTCCACGCCGTGAACTTCATTTACCCACTAAAGGAGGGCCCTTACTCTGCGCCATCCGGTGACGTCATGAGTATGCGCGCGCGGGGTGGCTACCAGCCTAAGGAAAGCGTGACTCCCCAACCCGCGCCCCTTTGAAGCACCAGTTACCTTGCCCCTGAAGTTCTAGGAGGGGCAAATAGCCCCTCCCCCTGGGCGGGCACCTCCGTAGGATGATGCCCGCCCCCTCAGACCTTCAAATAGTTGCTCACCGGTCATGACCTTACCGCCACAGGCCAGCATTGTCCACCGACGATCTGGCCTCCCCCTTTACCTAGACCTAAACCAAGAGCGCGCTTATTTGCAAATCCCTCCAACCAAGCCCAGACGTTATTAGACCACAAGACGTTCGCTGCCTCCGTCAAGTGCACCCCGTCCCTCAAGTAGAATTGCTCGCCCCAGATACACCCATGTGGAATTGTCTGCAACTGGGGGGTCCGAAATAATTTGTCCAACTGTGTGTTGACCCTCCGTACCGAGTGGTTCAACGCCCTGACCGAGACCCCCCCTCGCCACTGCCATCGAGGGATAAGTTGAGACCAAACTACTGTGGAACCCGGGCAAGCCCTGGCCACCCAACCCGCAGTGGAAATGATCTCCTCAATAAGCACGCGCCTCCCCAATTTTGCCAAATCATTCTCCCCCAGGTGAAGTATCACCACTGACGGGGGGGCCGCTGCTGAGCTAAGAGTCCCTGGAAAAAATCCCGAAACTGGCTGAGGCATAAACCCCCCCTCCCAAAAAATGATATAACAAACCCCTGTTTGAGTGCACGCGTCCTACGGTCTCCTGAAAGAAAAACATGTTCCGCCCGCCTAACATAAGAGTGGCCCACAATCCAAATCACCAATTTCTTGTGTCCTCCGTGTTGTGCCGATGTCGGTCGTTGGCGCCCGGTGACGAGTTCCTCCCCTGCGTGACAGGTTTGAGAAACTGCAAAAAACCAGAAACATAACCGGCGTGAGCACCATTCTGTCACAACATGTCAATTCGTACATAACTTTTGTAACGTTCCGACGACCATCTCCCCAATGTCTTCACATTCTCCACTGAGAGACCCCTCGCTATTGCCTCAGTTGCTGCCCCAATCCTAAATGAATGGGTGCCGAATTCCCTTGGATCGAACCCTGCCAAACTGACCGTTAACTCCAAGACTCGCCTAAACTGGTACCTAGTCAGTGGTGTACCATCGGCGTGACATAGCAGCGTGTCCCCTGCTGTGTGCTCCCGTTGCCTGCAAAAAGCCTCCACGTGAGAAACCGGGCAGCATGGGTTGGCCCGCGCCCGGTGGAGCACTATGGTGTGACCCCGAGAGTCCTGATCAGTTTTCGACCTCTGAATTGTTATTCTCATAACGTCGTCCCTGATCTCCACCCCGGCCCACCGTAGACCGCCCACTCTGTCTGCTTTTGACCCAGCAACTAATTCCCCAACCCTCAAAGCCCCGTAAAAGGCCAGGGAAAATGCCGCCTTGAACAAGATAACCTCCCACTGGGAGCTACAAACACTGTGCAGTGCCCCCAATAAGGCCGTCAGCCGTGCCAATCCGATGGGCCTTCTCCTATCGCTCCGATAACCCTGTAAACGGCGCCAACCCCTCAAGGCCTTGCGCACCAGAAAGGTGTTAGTGGGATCACGCATACCCTTACCCTGCGCAAAGAAGGAGACCGCTGCCCTATGTCTGTTCGCAGTTGCTACTGTGCGCCCTTCCCTGTGCATTGATTCTAGGTAAGCTGCAAAGCTGTCCTCCTGGGCCCACCTAGCCTCCCATTCCTGCCCCAAAAAAGCCCGGTAAGACAAAAACGCCCCTTCGTAAGCTGTCTTGGTCCTGGGGGCTAAGCTAGCGACCACGAGGTCCTGTAATCTGGGGCACCAATCTGCCAAAGTACTGCCGGGAATTGCGCCGGCTGGGGATCTGCCGCCGGAAGATGTTCCCTGAAAACCTGCATTTTAAAGCGAGAAAGGGCATCAGCTGCATTATTGAGGACGCCAGGGACATGCTTAGCTCTGAAAACCACATTCCATTTTAAGCATTGCAAGACAATCTCCTTCAGTAAACGGAGTATGAATGGACAGCGTGCCCTCTGCTGATTTATGCATTCCACAACCGTCATGTTATCCGACCAGAACACCACGGATTGGTCGCGTAAGTGTTCTGGCCAGACCATCAATGCTACCCAGATCGGAAAGAGCTCCAGAAAGCCAATATTTGTAGTCAGTCCCTGTGTTCTCCATTCCGCTGGCCACCGCTGGGCGACCCACCTGGTACCCAGAATGGCGCCAAAGCCGATACCCCCAGCAGCGTCTGTCCATAAGCCCAATTCCGCCGATGTGGAGGGAGGACCCGGCCACACTACTCTGCCATTAAAATCCTCCAGAAATGCCATCCAAATAAGCATATCCTGGCGAACCTCAGATGACAACCTCGTGCGGTGATGTTTCTCCCGTAGCCCTTTCATAGCTTGGGCAATAGAGCGTGAAAAAGTGCGTGCCATTGGGATGACCCGAAGCGCAAAATTCAATTGCCCCACCACCTCCTGTAGCTGTTGCAATGTAACCTTGTCTTTGCGTAAGCACTGTCGTAGGGCTGCTCTAAAGCTAGATACCTTAGCCATGGGTAACCTGAAGCATCCTTCCACTGAATCAATTTCGATACCAAGAAATTCCAAACAGGTGGACGGGCCAACCGTCTTCCCCGGCGCTAGCGGGACCCCAAAAGCCCGCATGAGCACACAAAATTCCTGCAACGCCCAGGCACACTCCTGAGATCCCGCCGCGCCTAGGAATAGGAAATCGTCCAAATAATGCATCACCTGCCGGTGGCCCGTGACCTCTCTCATGACCCATTCCAAAAATGAGCTAAACGCCTCGAAGTAAGCACATGAGATGGAACAGCCCATGGGCATACATTTATCCATATAGAACTTGCCATCGAACGTAAAACCTAAGAGATGGTGGTCCAGAGGATGGACTGGGAGGAGGCGGAAGGCAGATTCTATGTCTGATTTTGCCATCAACGCCCCTGGCCCCAGTGCCCGCAACAAGTCCACTGCCTGATCAAACGAAGCATACTTTACACTACAAATCCCCTCATCAATCGCATCATTCAGTGACGCACCTCTAGGTGCCGATAGGTTGTGGATCAATCTGAACTCCCCTTTCTCTTTTTTGGGCACTACCCCTAGTGGAGAACACACACAGGCACCTGCTGGAAAGGGCCAGCGATCCTACCCAGGGACAGTTCCTTGGTAATTTTAGCAGCCACCACTGCGGGGTTATGTTGCACCGACAGTTGGTTCCTGCAATGTGCGCTACCTGTGTAGCCCCCCGCCGGGATCCTAAAACCTTGAGAAAAACCTTCCTGCAGTAGAGTGGCCGCTGTGTGATTCGGGTACCTGTTCAACCAAGGGATCATTGCCAAAACATCTATAGGGGTTGGGATATCCCGAATATCTGCACTACACTGGCTTCCCCCTCCCCCTCTGACTGTGGTTGCCCTGCTTGGACCTGCAAGATGACTCGGGGTGGGAGGGATGACCGCAGATCGAACATGCATGCCTGAATTTACAGGTGCCCGTGGCCCTCGTGCAAGTGCGCTTATTAAAGTCCCAACACACCCCTTTCCTCTCAAACCCTCCCCCCCCCTACCCCTACCCGGGACCTCACTCCCCTGAGCCGCCCGAAAGGGGTGTTGAGGTCTGGTGGAGTACCCCCTGACCGCAGTGGTGGACTGAAGTGGGGCAGAGTTCCCTGAAAACTGCCTATGCCATGACACAGAGTCCACCTTATCCCATGCCAATGATGCGTCAAATTCCTTAGCTTTCCTGAAATTGACATCATATTCCTTCCAGGCATCCCCCGGGTACTGCTCGCTCCACCCCACAATTCTACTCTGGTAGCAAGCCAATGGCGCCTGCACATTAGGAGGCCGTTCGGCCATTATGGTCGTGAACACTGCAAAAGCCCTAACCCAATTGAGCAAAGATTCCTCTACCCTAAATCTAGCACACTGTGCCCTCCACTCACTTGGATGCATCCACTCTTTCAGTGTCTTTGCCTGTTCCATCTCCCTGTGATCCAGTAGCAATGAAAAAATGTAAACATATTTTCCCGCCCAAATCAATTCCTTCGTTGCCTGGGACACGTGTTGTGCCAAATTCTCACTCCTAGAGGGCAATGACCCATCGCCCAAGAGGGGCAGTGCCACCTCCTTACCATTTTCCTGCGCCGCGGCCGGTTGACCACCATCTGCCTTCGGTAGGGCGGGGCTGGAACCTGCAAGTGAAGAAGAGGGGGGAACCGCAGCTCTATCCGCTGCCGCTGCTGATTTAATCTTTTCTACCAACTGTGCTGCTTCTGCTGCATGATCTGACGTTGCTGGTAACACCCCCCCCTTTTTTAGCCAAGGTAATAAAGCCGCTATCTGAGATACCAATTCAGGCGGGACCGAGTCCGGGCTATCTGCTGGGACTACGGGCGCCCCGGGGGGCATGGCCGGTGGCACTGGCATGGTAGGCAACGGAGAGACCGGTGGCGGCAGACCCGGCACTGGGATCGGTAGCACGGGCGGGGAAGTAGGCCCCACAGGAGGTAGCGCCAGCGGCATGGCAGGAGCCGATGTAACGGGTTCCGGGACCGGTACAAGGGGTACCGAATCAGGTACAAGGGGTACCGAAACCGCGGGTGGGATCGAAACCGGTACCACTGGGGCTGGGGCACTGCGCCTTCGCTTCTTAGCCTTGGACGTCTTGGGCGGGCTAACAAAATCCCCTCTGGACAAGGGTGCCTTCCGCTGCCGCGCGGGCCTGCCAGAGGAAACTGGGGTGTCAGTAAACCTTTCATTCATGTGGGCCTCCAATTCATCCACCTTACTCAATCTCCTATTGATGCTGTTCATCTCCTGCATCATGGCCTGCAACATTGCCTCCATCCTGGACCCCCCTTCACCACCCATTGGCCCCGCCATGACTGGGGTGCACCGCCCTGCACTGATACCCTAAATACAGGCGTAAGTACGCTTATTACCTTCACCAGATGGAGGATATACAGGGGGCTGTAAGCACCATGCAACCGTAACCGCAACGCCCCGGCTTATCCGGTTTGTCAGGGGTGAGTAAACTCTAACGTAGACCCACCCGGCGGCTACCAGAAGCAATGCAATGCGAGCCCCCCGCTCTCCTCTTACCGTTCAGGATCCGGCGCACTTCCAGGCGGAATTTCGCCCGCGACCACACTGACGTCCGCCACTCCGCTCGCTACGTGAGATATAGGATACCGCGTCAATGAGCCTAAAATAGAAAATGCATTAATACATGCTAGTATTAAATACAACCAGCCGGTGAAAACGGACTGCCCCACGTTCAAACAAAGGTATGTAGCCTAGACTTTAATTACCTCCCACAGCAACCCCACAGGCAATTGGCTACAGCTAGCTTGGACCTTCCTTAGCCACCCCTCCCGTGGCCTTAGCTGTGCCCCCCACCGTGGTTATAGCACAACTTTGGTGGCACAAGGTTAACCAAAGGAAATTCACAGGCTGTTGTGAGGCACTGCTGGGAAAAGAACCTTTGCCTCCTGGGGACCTGCAATATCACAAGCTAAAACACTCAGCAGGCAGTGACTCACGCTTCCAAAATTGTCCTGAACACCACAGTCAAAAACAAGCCCCAGGTGCACACAACCCGTATTCACAACACGCCCCTGTGCTTTGATGCCTGCTTTCAAAAATGCCTGCCTTCACTATTTAGTTAAAATGCCCGCGCTTCCCTCGTTCCCTTAATTGCCCCTCGTTCTACCGTCCAAAGCGCTGCACATGCGCGCGCTCGACCACGAGGCCACCTACTGTACTGAACACACCCCCTGTTCAGTGTAAACGCTCCGGTGGCGCTGGCAGCCTGTCCTGCACCGCGACGCGTACTTACAGGAATAAGCCAGCACGCGTCCTGCTACCTTAGTGTAAACCCGGCGCCGCTTCTAACCAATGGACTCCAGAAGCCGTCTCTCCGCGACGTCCGCGTTCGCGCTCCGCAATCCGGTGAATGAAATGCAGGAGCCGGATCAGCTGCCTTCCTCAAACGCGGGAAATCAGAAAGCCTCACCGGAATCGCCGCACCTACAAGGGGGGGAAACAAAAGAGAGAAAATTAAGCGCCCTGAGCGCCGGGGCACGTCCGGTGTGTGTGGGAGCGTCCAGGCAACAAGGGGGTCACCTGGGCGCTCCCCACCTCTTTATCCCACCCCAGTGGCCCGCCCCCCCTCCCCTCCGACCCGGATGTCGATTAGCGACATCCGGGTCATGTAAACAGCCAATCGGTGGTGGGGCGCGCCCCAGTGGACACGCCCCCACCACCGAGAGGTCCGGGGGAGGTCGCCGCACCGCCATGCAGGCGGGGGGGCCAAGAGCCCCCCCTTTCCAGAAACAGCAGCAATACATTACATGCACCTATCCAATGTGGCTAAAGAACAGGTTTGTAGCGCTCAGGCTGGTGGAGTGTAATTGGCGGGGTCATACCCCTGCATGGTGGAACACTACAATAAAAGGAGAAATGTGTTGACTCTGTAACCAGAGCAAGGAAACCATCACCCACATTCTGTGCATCGGACCTTCTTAGCCACAGGTAAGGGAAGACCTACTTTGCAGAGACTTAAAGCTGTCAGGCGGTCGGAACCTGCTGCCAGGCTATAATTGTAGGCCTGAACCAAGAGAACACCATGTTAAATGTTAAAATCGTCAAGTTCTTACAAGCCACTGCAGCGAAACTAGGAACTGCCAACAATAACAATCCCTTTTTGGAAGTTGGACTTTAAAACTGACTTACTGCTCAATACAGTGCCCTGTGAGGCTGTTCTACCCTTACCCTATTTCATTTACTGCACTTTAACATTGTAATTTTTTCTGTCCCTTGGCACTAAGCACTTTTTTTTATCAAGTATGCCTAACTTTGGGGCCCTGTTCCACTTACCTTGTCCTCCACTCTGCACTCTTGCACTTTCTCCTCTGCAATTCCACAGCCTGGCTGCATTCATTCAGATGCAATTTTGCTGTTATCCTGCACTCTGCACCTTACATTAAGCACTTTATTCACTACTCAGGGAAATATAATCTCAAAGCGCACTAACCTATTACAATGCTGACTGCTGCACCAAATCTGGTCTGAGGTCATCTGACTTGCTTTTTCCAAGTTTCGGAGTCGGCCTTGCTGATACCCTGTTGCTATCCCACACATGAACTAAACTAAGGCATTATCTTTCCATGCTCCTTGCACCTAGCACTTTCTCTAGTTCTTTAATTAAAATCCTCACTCACTGGAGCTTAGGGTTTTTAACTTACATTATGCTTGTAATTGTTGGCCATGCTCCTGCAGACATCATGTTTTAATCGTTTGATTCTGCATTTTACTGACTGGCTGTACCTCTATTAAGGTTTTAATTAACTGAAAAATAAATGATTAATGTTTTAATTAACGGAACAATAAATTGATTGAGTGATTGAAATAAAGGAACTTGGCTGTGGCAGGGGTACTCTTTGTCTTTCTATACTTTCTATAAAGTTTACATTATGTCATGATTGGAATATTCTGTAAAAGAATCTTTACTATGTCAATGGTGATGTGATTTAGAATGTGAAGAGGAAGTGGTTGGATTTGGTGGTGGCTGGACGTATTTCTCCTTCGCACCAGTGGGTCCTTTTATTGGCACTAAAAAAAACATTGTTTATTTTAATTTACTGACTCCATCGCTTCATTGCAATGACGACGAGTTGCTAGTGCTGACCCACTGTGCAGGAGTTGTGTTTTAACTTTGGTGTTACTGCGGAGAGATCGTCAGGTGATTTACAAGCAAGATTTGTGTCGAGGCACCAGCTGGCGAAGATTGAGGGAAGTGAACAGTGGTCCCTGAAAGCTGTTTTATTTAAAATTGCGGCTGGAGGTCGATTGCCGGCTGGAAAGTCGTGTAAGGTACAGTAAGATTTACAGTAGTCTTACCGTTGAAGCGGTTGAGGTTTGCACGCGACCGTGCCTCTTCAGATTGCATGCTGAGTGGATGTCTGCATGAGCACCCTGTCAGGAGCTTGCCTCTTGTGGCTGTCACAGAATTGATGATGCAGTGTGGTGACAAGGAGTGATGCATCACGTGGTGTTGTGGAATTCTATGTCAGGACCGGAGGCTCCGATTATGCTTCTCATTTCTTTACTAGGAAATGCTCAGCAGCCAATCACATTACAGTAATGGAAAATAAGACTACAATACCCATGAACACACTTGGTATCACCTAATAACCATAGAGAGTCCCCTATAAAAGGTCCACAAGAGAATACCACATCCTCTTTCTTTGCTGCTCCGCAGCCAGTTAAGTGCTTTACCTTTCTTTTACCATATTGCATTGTTCTTTTGCCTTGCATTTAATTAATTTGCTTTATTTCGCTGTATTATATTCATGCTGCTGCCTGTACCTGTATGTGCGCTTCATACGCGCTCTGTTTATTTGCATTGGTGCTGGTTTTTTTTTTCCTCGTTTCGCCGTGTAATCCATGCAGCGTCCATCGCGTCTAACGATCGCTTTCATTGCCGGTAGTCTGTTTTTTCCGGGTTTGTTGCAGGGAGCGCGTGTTCGTCTCCCCGGTTCGGGCGCGTTGCGCCTGCGCTTGTCATTGTGGAGCGGGAGTGCGGGGCTCACGGACTACACGAGTGTCTCGCGTAGTCCGTTTTCCCTTGTGGTTCAGGCGGCCGTTACCGCGCATGGGCGGTGGCCATTTTATTTGTTTATTTTGCCTACGCACATCGCAAAATTTAGCGCTGGAGCAGCGCTTTATTTGCTCAATGCCCACAGCCTGTTCCAAGCCCCATTTTTCGCCCATCTGCATGAATTATTGAGTTTGGGCTGTATAATCAAGCATAGGCTTTGCCTAGAATGGTGACATTGTTGGCAAGCCCTCCCTCCACGTTTAATTAGCTAACTATTCAGGTTGCTGTGTACTTGTCTTTGTTGTTGGCTTGCCTTAGGGGTTTTGCCACTCCCCCTTGTCTTTGCCTTTGGCTTTATTGTATTGCAGTATTTTGTTACTTCCTCTTGTGGGCATTAATTTACACTTTAGTGTGTAGCTATGGCTGAATATTTCGATGAGGAAGAGTATTATTATGATGACGAGGCCTCTGGCTCCATGGAGCAGGATTTGGTGGAAGCTCTTGACGTGGGTGTTCAACACTCCGTGAATAAAGCGCTGGTCCGTGCTATTGAGCCCTTAAAACGTCACCTCTCTAATTATGCTTTACAGCAGGGCTGGATACCTACGTCTTCTGGGCGTTCTTCTTCTTCAAAGTCTACCAAAGTTGCCAATCCTCACAAATCAGACTTTGTTAAGTTAGCCAAGGCTCTCTCTAATGACCATTCCTATGGTCAGACTTCTACAGAAGCCAGGGCCTCTCAGTCTCATCGGACAGACGATGATGACTCTTCTTCTCCCAAGTCTTCGGACCATGACGCCTCTCCTCCTCCTGCTAAGATGGCTCGTAAAGAGCATTTCGTAGACGCCCTTACGCATCCCCAAATCCTTACTTTTGAACCTTCTGACATTGTGCACCCTAATTCTTCTTCTTGGCTTCCGTCTGCGGAGGTGGCGGACTATGTCCAACACATATTCGTCAACCGTTCGCAAAGAGGTGAGGACACGTCTTCGGTCTGAATGTCCTCGGACGGATTTACCTGATAAATTGGCTGATACTCCTGACGTTGATCCGACCATGGTCACTTACCTTAAAAAATACGCTAAAGATCCCAAAAAGGGCATTGACAGGGCATGGCGCTCTTGTCAAGATAAGTTATTAGATTTACTGGGTCCCTCACAAAAATTTTGGATTTGGGTTTTCGGGCTAAGGAATCTTCCAATGCCATTGATCCAGATGAGTTAATTGGTTGGTCTCAGAGGGCCATTTGTCAATTGGGCAATGCTAATTGTGCCATGTCATGTGAGCGTCGACGCTCTATTCTTTTGAAGTTGGATCCCAAACTAGCGGAATTGTCCACTTCTGAGTCTGGCCCCTTGGCTCAGGGTTTGTTGTTCGGTCATCCTTTTTTTGAAAGAGTTGACTAAATTTGTTGCCACGTTTAGTGGACTTGATAAAGCTCAGTCCTCTCTTAGACGTGCTTTTCGCCCGTTTTTTGGGCGGGCCGGACGATATAGGGGACGTTAGTTCGGCCGTGGTTCTACACAAACCACCCAACGTGGCTATCAGTCCCATTGTGGAGGTCATCAGGACTCCGGTTATAACAATCGATCCGCCTTCTATCCTTCTCGCAAAGGCCGAAGCCAATACCGGAAGGGACGCTATGCTGGCAACCAAGGAGGACCTCACGATTCCTCAGCTTCCGGTAAGTCTGATCTCAGATTCAGAAGTTTTGTTGGGGGGCAGAATTCAGTTTTTTCTCCCCAGTTGGCAATTGATCTCGATCGATGCATGGTTGTTGGACACTATCAAGGGTTACAAGATAGAGTTCTTAAGCTGTCCAGTTCAGTCTCATCCTCCTTCGCCCCTGAGTTTATCCCTTCACGATCAAGCTGTCATTTCCACGGAAATAGACTCTCTTCTACGAAAAGGGGCCATAGTTCAGACCACCCGTCATCCTCAAGGTTTCTCCAGCAACGTTTTTCTGGTTCAGAAAAAAGGGGGTGGTTCCAGACTAGTTCTCAACCTGGGTTGTTTATCGCCATTTCAAGATGGAGGGTATCCATCTTCTTCGGGACCTTCTTCAGGAGGGGGACAGGATGGTCCGCCTCGATCTGAAGGATGCGTATTTGTCGATTCCCATTTACGGTCCCCATCGTCGGTTTCTGCAGTTCCAGTGGCAGGGGGTCTGGTACAAAGTTCTCCCTTTCGGTCTCTCGTCAGCACCCTGGTGCTTCACGAAACTTCTGAGGCCTGTTGTGGAATCTCTGCGAGCCCAGGGTGTTCGTCTGATTATCTATCTGGACGATGTTCTCATCATGGCTCATTGCCCTAGTCTGTTGATTACTCATTTGGAGTGGTCCATCGATCTTTTACAGTCTCTCGGATTTCTGGTGAATCCTCAGAAGTCGGTTTTCATTCCGTCTCAATCAATGGAATCCTGGGATTTCTTGTCAATTCCCTCACTTGCCAACTCCTCTTGCCCAATCAGAAGATCAGATCTATCAAGAGGGAGTTGAGTTTGGTTTTACACAAACAGGTTGTATCATTGAGGTCTGTCGCTCGGATAGTCGGTCTGTTAGCTTCCTCGATACAAGCCATATTTCCTGGTCCTCTTCATTACCGTGCTCTTCAACGGCTCAAGATCCGCCATCTCCAGAAAGGCCTCAGGTATTCCGATCAGATTCCTCTTTCGGAGGAGGTGAGGTGGGAGATGTTGTGGTGGTTAGAACACATGGAGTCTTGGAATGGTCGAGCCCTGTTCGGATTGTCTCCGGAGGTGGTGATAGAGTCCGACGCTAGTCGGTGGGGATGGGGAGCCCGTTGCGGTCAGATAACCACGGGAGGCCGGTGGTCTCAGGACGAGTTGTCTCTACATATCAATTGTCTGGAGCTCCTGGCAGGGTCGTTTGCGATTCGTTGTCTGTCTTCATGCATGACAAACTGTTGCATACTTCTCCTCATGCAAACAACAGGGCTATACCCAATTGACCCTTTATATACCTGGGTATGGGACGTAGTTATATACAGAAAAAGAGTGGAATAAAGGAATTAATACATACATTATTTTTGAAAAGAGCACATTTAATTACTCTCTCTCTAGTTTATCAATCTAGCTAGAGTATATCAAAGCATTTTTAGCAGTCTACATAAATAATGGCATCTAGTCAAGAGGAAAAATAACACTACATATATACATACGAATATTTTTTGTACATACACAAAGAAATAACATAACACAAAACAACTCATACACATACGCTAACCCCAAGAGTACTTTCCACTAGTGTCCTCCCATTAATTCAAGAAGGACAACTAGGAGGTAGTCCAAACAGTACACTGAAAATCTTTCCGTTAGTGTAGACCTTCTCAGAGTACTGTTGTGCCGTGTCCAATCATTATTTTATATCTGCGACTCCTCCTTCTGAAAATGTCGAAGTGTAGAGAAGGTCTACACTAACGGAAAGATTTTCAGTGTACTGTTTGGACTACCTCCTAGTGGTCCTTCTTGAATTAATGGGAGGACACTAGTGGAAAGTACTCTTGGGGTTAGCGTATGTGTATGAGTTGTTTTGTGTTATGTTATTTCTTTGTGTATGTACAAAAAATATTTGTATGTATGTATGTAGTGTTATTTTTCCTCTTGACTAGATGCCATTATTTATGTAGACTGCTAAAAATGCTTTGATATACTCTAGCTAGATTGATAAACTAGAGAGAGAGTAATTAACCCCTTCGGTGCCACGCCCTTTCCCCCTCCTGTACCGGGCGTTTCCCACGCGGGTGGGTTTCATGACGAGATAGTCTCGTCATGGGCACAGCGCGACCGTGCTCCATGACGAGACTATCTCGTCATGGGCACAGAAGAGGTTAAATGTGCTCTTTTAAAAAATAATGCATGTATTAATTCCTTTATACCACTCTTTTTCTGTATATATACTTCTCCTCATGGACAATGTGTCAGCGGTTTGGTATGTCAACAAATTGGGGGGGACGAGGTCCAAGATTCTGGCAGAAATCGCCAAGGATTTCTGGCACTTTTGTCTTCAAAGGAACCTCACCGTGATTGCGGAGTACCTTCCGGGGTGCAACAATATGATTGCAGAATGGAATTCTCGTCACCTCCGAGATTTCAGCGATTGGAGGCTTCATCCTCGTGTTTTCCAGTCATTGACTCGCTTATGGGGTCCATGCCAGATCGATCTGTTTGCCTCTCGCCTCAACAGGCAACTTCCAATGTTTTTCAGTTGGCGCCGGATCCGGAAGCTCTGGCCACGGATGCGTTTCTGCAGGACTGGCTGTCTCATCTGTGTTATGCATTTCCCCCGTTTGTAATGATTCCCAGGGTCTTGGCACGCACAAAGCATTATCAGTCGGAATTGATTCTGATCACTCCTCTTTGGAGGGCTCAGGCTTGGTTCCCGGTTCTTCTGGAGATGATTTGTGCTGTGCCTCTCCTTCTTCCAGGGCGTTGGAATCTGTTGCTGGACCCTCTCAACAACCCGCATCCATTGATAGTGTCAGGTCATCTCCTTCTGGTGGCATGGCGGGTTTCGGGGATCGCTGGCACATCCCAGGCCTTTCGCGAGACGCTACCAGATTTATCTGCGAGGCTTGGTCTCCCAACACACACAACGTTATGCCGCAGCTTGGAAACGATGGTGTAGTTGGTGCGATCAACGGGAGGTGGATCCCGCTTCAGCAGATGTATCTTTGATTTTGAATTTTCTTGCATCTATTGCTTCTTCCAGTCTCGCTTATAGAACGGTTAATAATTTTTCGATCTGCCATTTTGGCGGGCCATGTCACTATCAATGGCAAACCTGCTGGTGAGCACCCATTGGTCTGTAAATTACTCAGGGGTATCCGGTTTGTAAAACCGCCTTGTCCAAAGTATGTGGCTTTATGGGATGTTTCTACTGTTTTGCGATTCTTAGAAGCTTGGCCTTCCAATGATTCTCTCTCTCTCGTAAACAGGTTTCGGCAAAACTGACTATGTTATTATGCTTGGTTTCTTGTAAACGCGTTTCTGATATTCGTGCTCTAGATCTCGCAGGTCGCAGGTTTTCACCTGAGGGTGTCACTTTTGCTATATCCCGACGCACTAAGTGTAATACTACCTCGGTTACTTACCCGAGTTTTCCCAATAATCCAAAACTTTGTGTAGTGCAATGTATTAAGGATTATGAGGTAAGTACTGCTCAATTTCGACAAGATATGCATGGTCAATTGTTGATTGCTCTGCAAAAACCTTTTCGCCCTGTGACCCCTGCTACATTAGCAAGATGGGTGAGATGGCTCATGGGTGAGGCAGGTATTGATGTTACGAAATTTGGTGCACATTCAGCTTGTGGAGCAATGGCTTCCAAGGCTTTTTCTATGGGAGTGAGTTCAATAGACATTATGAAAGCAGCTGATTGGTCAACTGATTCTATGTTTAAAACTTTTTATTATAAACCAATTGTGTATATTGCATCTGTTGTGGTGGCGCAGCTTTGAACAAGCATAATCGGAGCCTCCGGTCCTGACATAGAATTCAAAATTTGCGAACATACGTGACAAGAATTTTCAATTCTATTAAGGACACGGAGGCGAGGATTATCCCACCCATTTTTCCTGTATTTTCATGTGGTTGTTTACATTCTCTGTTTTTATTGCATATTTATATGATGTACTATGGATATATTCCTTGTTTTTTCTTCCCTCCCTGTTACTATATATATTTTTTTTCTGCCATGTAGGGATGGTATATTACGACTCTATGTCTCTTTTCAGGTTCTGATCCTAAGTGAGTCGCGTTGCTCTGCCTCCATGGACTATCTTTTGGATACCTGCAGGTTCCGGTTTTTGCTTCCGATCCAAGCATCAAGTCTGCTGTTCCGACCCGTTGGTCTCTTGTCTCAGTGATCGAACTATATTGTTTTATCCACGTTCTTCCCAGATGTTGGACTGTGTTTTTCTTCAATTACCTGTTCTACTTACCAAAGAAAGAGGATGTGGTATTCTCTTGTGGACCTTTTATAAGGGACTCTCTATGGTTATTAGGTGATACCCAGTGTGTTCATGGGTATTGTAGTCTTATTTTCTTTTACTGTAATGTGATTGGCTGCTGAGCATTTCCTAGTAAAGAAATGAGAAGCATAATCCTCGTCTCCGTGTCCTTAATAGAATTGAAAATTCTTGTCACGTATGTTCGCAAATTTTGAACTCGCCTTCAAAATCCACTGCCCATAAAAACATGCACGTAAACCACGCTACGTGGCGGCCATCTTGAATTTCTACAGGAAGTCTACAGGCGCTCCAGAGCTTCATTGTCAGATAAGTTGATATATTAATGAGTGTCAGGGCGTATCTGCGCATATCAGTGATACGCATGGCTCGTTGTGTGTCATTGGCATGCACACTGCAGATTATTTTGTCTTTATTCGGCCCACACTTTTGTTGTGAAATATTCAAGCAGTGATGTGCACACTAACTTGGTGCATGGACTGCAAACTGATTACGCAGTGATCTGCACACTTATATGAGGCATTTTTGTGAATTGCTTATACAGTGATGTGCACACTGAAGATGTGTACATTGTGAATTTACTTACACAAGTTTTTTCTCTTGTCATATTTTGATTGTTTTGGGATTTTAGGGTAACTTTACATATTTTAGCTTACACTTTTGTTGTGTTTAGTATTGTATAAAAAAGGTCATGGCTAGCTCCCAGTTATGTAATCAACCTGCAATTTTTTTACAGG
Source organism: Triturus cristatus (assembly GCF_964204655.1). NCBI lineage: Eukaryota > Metazoa > Chordata > Amphibia > Caudata > Salamandridae > Triturus > Triturus cristatus. Next base: position 387,158,436 of record NC_140579.1, on the reverse strand, counting down.
TCCCAGGTAAACCAAAGTTAATATGGAAGAAACAGTATAAAACTTTCGAGAACTAGTTATTAGGAATTGATGGAAATTGGTTTTCTGTGGAAAGGAAAAAAGCTATTTTATTTAGTTTTCTGGGCACGGCGGCCATTGAAATTTTTGAAAAGGTACCTCCTATGACCCCACCAAGGGGCCAAGGTGATGGTTGGAATGTGTTTAAGGAAGCAGTAGCAAGATTGGAAAAGCAGTTTGTGGTTGAGCCCAAAGTGATGATTGAAAGACACAGTTTTCATAAAAGAAAACAATATACTGAAGAGTCAGTTGAGGCGTATGTAGGGGCACTTAAAGTTTTGGCTGTTAATTGTGAATTTGGAGCCAATGTTGATAATTGCATCAGAGATCAATTTGTCTTCAATTGTGAGTCAAAGAAAGTTCAAGAAATACTGTTAGTATGTCGTAATCCAACTTTGGCCGAAGTATTGGATTTGTCGAAAGGCATATAGAGATCTATTCAGTCACCTAAAGCAATAACATCAGATAAACCTAAAATCTCTTCCCCTATATGGTACAATCGGTTAAGAAGCTGGTTAAAACTGGAGTTTGGAAAGGGAATAAACCTAGCTGCTACAGATGTGGTTCTAAAATGCATTTGGCTAATAGTGTGGATTGTCGAGCATTGAGAAGGAAATGTATAAAGTGTAATAAGTATGGTTAATTTCAAAATGTTTGTAGAGTACCACGAGCATCTTTGAATGCCACTGTGAATTCAGTTACTAATGTCCAGGAAGATTTTAAAATGTTAGTTCTTAATTTGTGTGATCCTTTGGTGCAATTTGGGGTCAACAATATTGGGGTGGTGTTCCAAGCACCTTTGGGGGAGGTACATATTGGTAAGGTGGGTCTAGAAGTTATGGTGGATTCAGGATCGCCTATCACTATTTTGTCAGATTTTTCTTCAAAGAAAATTGGTGTGATGACAAATTGAAGAACACAGATGTTCATCCCAAAGCATTTGGTAACTTTGACATTGATATGATGGGGTATTTTGAGGAGAACCTAGAATTTAAGGGACGCAGTGTAGTCACAAAAATATACATGGCTGTGGATGGAAAAACCATTGTGGGGTGGTATGACCTGGGTAAGTTAAGGATTATTTTGTGTCCATGGACGGATTCTCCCATCAGATTGAGGGAGATTTCGGTAAATAATGTGGATGTGAAAAGGTAAAATGTTGAGAGTATTGTTGCTAAACACAGTGCAGTATTCAAGAACAAGGTGGGACAAGTAAAAGGTTTTACCCATAAAATCAAGCTTAAGAAAGGTGCTACATCAGTGCAGCATAACAAACGTACTCAGAGAGACAGATGTTGGCATTTTTCTTGCTCTATAAACTTAAACAGAAGTGCTTCTGAACCCATCCAGCATTACGTGGGTTTAGTTTCTCGAGGCAGAGCAGCATCGAAGGAAATCGCGCTCTGGTGCCGTTCGAGAGATTGGAGCTCCGTACTGTGGAGAGGCAGGATGCAAATGGTGACGCATTAGAATCCTGCAGTAGGATTCAGTAAACAACGCGCGTCATCGATCACGTGTCAGCACAGCCAAAGGCGAACGAGTCTTTGTTTGAAAGACAGTCTACAAGGGATTCAGTGATTAACGCGCGTCCTTGATCACATAGCATCACAGTAAAACACGAACGAGTCTTTGTTTGAAAGACAGCCTACACAGTTGAAGGATTTACTTTGGAAGAAAGGGAAATTAATACACGGATATATATATATATATATATATATATATATATATATATATATATATATATATATATATATATATATATATATATATAAATATATATATATATATTTGTTTTTCTCTTTACCTTCACTAATGGAAGTTTAAACGTTGAGTGAACATTTAAAGAAGAATTTTAATATACATATATATATATATATATATATATATATATGAAGCAGTCTCGTCTCACCAAGTTTTTCCAAACAACAAACGAGAGTGGACCCAAGATAAGTGCTGGTTTTCTATTTTATTTCTTTAGAATGTCGCCATGACGCGTTTCGACAGCTCCCTGCCTTGATCACATGACAGCATTACTTCGTGTGCTCAGTCTATTTAAAGTGACGGTGTCCAATCAATTAATTCATAGACATGGAAAACATCAGACTTTGAATGATTTGCATGATGATTTCGAAAACTTGAACAATAATGGCATAAATGCTTAAAAAAGTCATGAAGCTAACAATCATAGAGTATAAATATATAAATACAGATAAAACTCAGTTAGCAGCACATTATTGTAAAATACATGTATATACAAAAACATAATCAGAATTAAATAATTTGCATAAATGCTTAGTTCCTGAATTATGTCTTGTAAGGCATTACCGGTTCTATTACAAATGTTTAATAATTCTTAGAAATTGTTTGCTTAAATGCAAAAGAGAACCGGTATAGCCTAATGTTTATTGCATTGAATGGACCCCATTTACAAGTGCCTAAAATGTGAGAAAATTAATAAATTAATAAAAATCTCCCATATTACATACAGCTATATTTTACCCTTCTTTTTCCCATTGTTATAAAGTGCCTGTGCTAAATTTAATAAAATGTTGTCATATTGCCTTTGCCTCATTAATTTCTAATTAATTTCGTTTCAAAATTAAATTTTTACATTTTTAGAGGCAGTAAGGGGTGTTTGAAGTATAAGTGTTAGTTAAGTCAAGGGTACAAAAGGAGTTTATGGTAGTGTTTTAAAGTAATTGATTCCCACTATTGTATTTTAAAATTAATATAAATATGTATATAAATATTAAATACATAAAATGTTAATAAATACAATCCAATTACTAAAATCTACTCCATAAAATTACCTAACCATTACAGTATAAAAGCAGCATGAAAAGAAGAAAATACATAGAGGATAAAAGATCACGAAACTCAGCATATGTTTGATTAAAATAAATTGGGTTACAGTGTGTATACTTATTATGTTTGTTATAGATTATACTAATGATATCATTTTTAGTCAAGATAGGTATACAAATCCTCACTGGTGTTTAGGCCTCCCGGCTGCTTTGTGTCCATCTCTAAAATATATTTTGTTTCCAGGCGCCTTAGTTTATGTTCACGATCACCTCCTCTTTTTAGGGGAGGGATAGCATCAATGACAAAATATTTCAGATATTTCAAATTACTGTCATGATGCAATTTGAAGTGCCTAGCTACCGGGTAACTCGGATCATTATTAACGATGGCCCTTGTATGTTGCAGAATGCGTTTGTGGAAAGATAACTTAGTGCTGCCTACATCTGATAGGTTGCAACTACATTGTAGAACATAAATGGCAAATTCTGTCCGACATGTCAGATGTTGCTTTATATCAAAAGCTTTGCTACTAAACGCAGTGTGATATGAGGTTTTATTTATACCATACTGACATGCTTTGCAGCTAGAGCATTTAAAGAAACCATTTCTGGCCACTAACCATCCTATTTGCTGTTGTTCTTCAGGGTTTTTTCGAACTAGAGCATTGGCCATTGAGAATGATTTTATTTAAGTTATGGCCGGATGCTTAGGGAGCATTGCTCCAATCACTGGGTCATCTTGGACTATAGGCCAATTTCGTCTAATAATGGTTCGCAACTGTTGTTCCTGCCTGGAGTAAGTTAGTATCAATCTAGTTGGTTCCTTACCCACCTCCCCTTTATTTCTGCTGTCTATCTGTGATTTGCTGTTGACTTGTAATAAATCTTGCCTGGAGCGTTTGACTATAGCATTATCAATAGATACACTATTGTATCCTCTTTCTAGGAATCGCTTTTTACTTTCCAGTTGTTTCTCTTTTAAATCATAGTCCTCACTGCAGACCCTACGAATACGCAGCATTTCTCCGTATGGGATGCTCTGTATTAGGTTGGAGGGTGTGCACTAGATGCATGCAACATAGTGTTCCCTGCCGTGTCCTTACGGTATAGAGATGTAGTCATATTGTCGTTTACTATGTTGATTTGTACATCCAAAAAAGTTATATCGGTTTTGCTAACATTGGAGGTAAATTGCAAATTCACATCGTTGTTATTTAAAGATGCCACAAATTCGTGTGCCTCATTCTCTGATCCACTCCATATAACAAACAAATCATCTATGAATCTAAGCCAACAGACGACATTATTCATAAACACATGTTCGTGTTTCCTCATGAGGACCAGCTCTTCCCACCAACCCATGAACAAACAGGCGTAGCTGGGGGAAAAGCTGGCCCCCATTGCTACACCCTGTATTTGTTGAAACATTTGATTTTTAAACATGAATAGGTTATTTTCCAAACAAAATGCCAGCATGTCCATCAACATTGTATTATGTCGTGCAAATCTATTGGCTAAAAAATATTCCACAGCTTTAAGACCATCTGCGTTTTTTATGCACGTATATAAGGAGGAAACGTCAAGAGCTATTAAGAACCATCCTTTTTGCCATTTTATATCAGCAACTTTTCTAATAAAGTCACTGGTGTCTTGTACAAATGATTTTAAATTTTTAACGTGATCCTGTAAGAAGTAATCAATATACCGAGACACATTTTCCAAAAGTCCATCGCAGGCCGATATTATGGGCCTTCCTGGTGGTTTGTTGATGTCCTTATGTATTTTTGGAATAAAATACAATGATGGCGTTATGGGATACTCTTTCTTCAAATACTTATACTCCTCCATGTTCAATAGACCCATGCTCTTCCATGCCAGTAATTTAGAAAAAAGAAGATTCTGCACAGATTTATATTTGGTTGGAGTGCTCCTTCGGTAACAGTTAGTATCATTTAACTGAGAATAGGCTTCCTCCAGATATTGCTTTAATGGCCATAACACAATGTTCCCTCCTTTGTCAGAATTCCTAATAACTACCTGGCTCTCCTTTTTCAATTTCTCGATAAGTTGATTATACTTTCTTTCATGATTTGTTATTTTTCTTTTGGTCTTGTTGATATTCAAATAAAGTTTTTTCACCTGTGCCACAACCTGCTCGTTAAAAACATCCACAGAATCCCTTGGCATAATAGGAGTGAATTTTGATTGACTTTTGAAGGGTGTGTTTGGTTTAGACCCAATGTCCATTCCTGGTGATTGCCTGGTTTCATTGTGCATTTCAATACGACTATCATCAAATCCATTCATGTCACTATTAGCCTCTTGTGCCAATTCGTGTATAGTTTTTAACGTGTCAAGGTCAGCAACCATTAAATCAGACATGTTATTGTTGTCATTATTGGGGAGAACCCCAATCTCTGTTCCGGATGTTTGGGGGCGTAAAGCATGGAACTTTTTTAGTTTTAATTTACGGATGAATTTGTAAATGTCAGCCCGAGTCTGAGGATAATCAAAATTGGACTCAGGACAGTATGAGAGACCCAAAGAGAGCAGTTGTTCCTCTGCCCGTGTCAGATCTACCTGGGCCAAGTTAATTATAGTCATGGTTTGAGGTTCCCCAGGTGGGGTCTTCGTTGAACTTTTTATTTTTATTTCTTCCTCCATCCACCCCGACCTCGTCCTCGAGTTTGGCGCCTGTTGGCGGCGTTCTCGGGCTGCTTTCCTCCGTTGTTTACGGCTCTCTGTTCTTCGTTTTTTGCCGGTTGATTTCGGGGGCGCAACGTTTCCCTTCTGCTTCTCCTTAAATAATATATATATGGTTGTATAATAATAATAATAGTAAAATGGTAATATAAATATATATATATATTGTAAAATATCCATAGATGGAAGTATTAACATCAGAATTGCATAAGTTGAAACAGTAACGTGTGAGAAAAGTATAACATTGAAGATCACCGTATTGTTTATTTAATTATTTTGAAAGTATAGAAGGTTTAGTAGTGTGTTTAGATATACATTTAAAATGCAAAATGTAACTCCTCCAGCGTTCTTTCTACCCAGTCCAGGTGAACCTTTAGTGAAATGGAGTAAATGGAAGAAAATATTTGTACACTACGCAAGAGTTTGTGGAACTAATCTAAGTGCTGAAAGGAAACACTCCTTACTTTTACATTGTCTAGGTGGAGAAGGACAGGAAGAGAACTTACCGGAACTAACGAATGAGGAACAGAGGGGTTTAAATGAATATGAAATTTGCATTTTACAATTAGACAAACACTATTTGCCTAGAACTAGCACCATCATGGAGAGATATCATTTTGGTTTAAGGGCTCAAGGTAAAGATTAATCTGTTGAAGATTTTGTAACGGCCCTAAGAAAGCTTGCTTCAAGCTGTAAGTTTGGGGGGCTGAATGAAGAACGAATAAGAGATCAATTTGTTCTAAAATGCAGAGAAGAAAAAATAAGGGAAGAATTGTGGCTTAAGGATGAGCCAGCATTAGAAGAGGTAATTTCAATTGCTAAAAGAGTAGAGCATATGTTAAAATGTGTTACAGAATTGAAAACTGAGAAAAGTAAAGTAGAAAACTCTACAGAGGAAGTGCAAAAAGATGTTTGCGTAGTAAAAGAAGGTAAAACTTCCTCCTCTCAAGGTGAAGAAAAAGAAGAAGATAGTGCAGATACTTCTTTTATTTGTATTCGATGTGGTATGACTGGTCATAAAGCAAATTACCAAAAATGTCCAGCGATAAATGTTAATTGTCATGGTTGTGGCAAAAAAGGTCATTTTTTTAAATTTTGCAAAACTAAATAAAAAAGGTTTCTAAATAAAGTGGTAAAAGAGATAATATGTCAAATCAACAAAGATGTTTCAAATCATCATCCTGTTGGTAAAGGAAAAATTGATGAAGTTGATTTAGAAATGAAATTCGATTCGTGTTCACATTTGACCATTGTTGATAAAAAAAATTTCTATAGGTGGTTTCAAGGGAAAAATCGTCTACACAAAATGGATGTAAGTCCAGGAGGATATGGGGTCAACCCATAAATATGTTAGGTTATTTCAATGCTACTATGGAGATGGAAAACAAATTGATTTTAGGTAAGGTTTATGTATCAAATAAAGGAGACGATTTATTAGGTTGGCCACATCAACGTCTATTAGGTGTCACACTTAATCCAAATGCTGAACCACAGGTTCAGATTCAAGAAATAGATGTAAAGAATAAAATAGATTTTGTGGAAAGGTTTCCAAATCTGTTTAAGAATGAGTTAGGTTGCTTGAGAGGTTATACACATGACATTAAGCTTAAGACTGGAGCACAACCTTCCATAGCTAAGGTGAGAAGAATACCTGTGGCATTACAAGGAAAAGTGGAGCAAGAGTTGGATAGGCTATTAAACCAAGGAATAATCACCCAAGTAGAAGCGTCTGAGTGGTTGGCACCAGTTGTGGTTGGCAACAAACCCAATGGCGAGATTAGACTTTGCATTGATCTTCGCTCGCTAAACAAAGAGGTGGTTGTAGATAAATTTCCTCTACCCAATATAGATGAAATTATGTCTACTTTGGGTGGTGCGCAATTGTTTACGACGTTGGATCTTACACAAGCTTATCATCAAATTGAGCTTACTGAAAAATCACAGGATCAAACATCTTTTATCACTGCAATGGGTGCATTCAAATATAAAAGAATGCCATTTGGTTTGGTGAGTGCAGCCTCAGTTTTCCAGAGAATAATGTCATCAATCTTAAAAGGCATCAAAGGAGTAAAATGTTACCAAGATGATTTGTTAATTTTTGGTGCAAATCAGAGAGAACATGATATTAGACTGGAACTTGTTTTGAAGAAACTGGAAAATGCAGGTCTCACTTTAAAATATGAGAAATGTAAATTTTCCGTAAAAGAAGTAAACTATCTGGGTCATTGTATAACTTCCATGGGTGTGGTCCCTAAAAAAGAGTTGGTTGATACCATTGTAAACTTGGGTGCTCCGATAAACAAAGAAGAATTGGTTTCTTTTCTAGGGATGGTGGAGTTTTATGGAAAATACATCAATAATTTGTCAAGTAAGTCATTTGCAATGAGGGAATTACTTGTAAAAAATAGAGAATTTAATTGGTCAGAAGAATGTCAAAAAGAATTTGAAGGACTAAAATTGAATTTGAAGGCTGCACCAAAGTTACAGACATTTCTTCCTGGCGAAGAAACAACTGTAGTAACAGATGCTAGTTCGAAAGGATTGGGAGCAATTCTTAAACAGTATAGAGATGGAAAAGAACAGTTAATTGCGTGTGCATCTAGGAGTTTGAGAAGGCAGAAATAAACTATTCAGTAATAGAAAAAGAAGCATTAGCTATCTACTGGGCTCTGAATAAATTTAGGAACTTTATTTGGGGAACTAGTTTCAAAGTATGTACAGATCATAAACCTCTTAAAGAAGTGTTTAAGAAGAAAGGTCTTGATTTTCTCTCTTCAAGAATAAGACGTTGGGTAATTGGTGTGCAGGAATTTGACTTTGTGGTTGAACATCTTCCAGGAGGGGAGAACATAACAGCAGATTGTTTGTCTCGTTTAGTTAGTATTGTTGATGATGATCAAAATTGTGAAGAACTGGCGTATGGTTGCAAATGAATTGTCAGTAGACAATGGTGTTCTCTTAAGAGGTGAAAAGTTAATTTCTCCTAAGACTTTGAGAAAGAAATTTATAGAGGAAGCTCATCAAGGTCATTTTGGGATAGTAAAAACTAAGGAGAGGTTAAGAAATAGTTTTTGATGGCCTGGCATGGATTTGGAGGCCGAACGTGAAGTGAGAGAATGTCTTTTATGTAAAGTTAGCGATAAAGTTCTCTCTCCGAGAACTTTGCCCATGGTTTGTCGAACTCTACCTAATGCCCCTTGGGAGGATGTTGCCATGGACATTGTGGGTCCACTTACTGGAGAACACACCACACCCTATTTGTTAGTCCTTATTGACTTGTATTCGAGATGGGTAGAAGTGTTAAGTGTGTCTGAGGTGACTTCCAGCAGTGTAATTTCGTTTTTAAAAGAAATTTTTAGAAGGGAAGGCTTTCCAAAAAGTTTTTTGACGAACAATGGTCCTCAATTTTGTTCAAAACAGATGGAAATGTTCTTGGAGTCATGTGGGATTAGACATAAGAAATGCTCAATTTACCATCCAGAAACGAATGGCACAGTAGAAAGGTTCAACAGAGTGATAAAGGAAAATATTCAATTATCAAGAAAACTCTTTGTGTTGGAAAGATGAATTGCAGAAATGTATTCTAGCTCATTGTTTCTCTCCTCACTCTTCTACTGGTAAATCACCTTTTGAACTATTTAAAGGGAGGACTCCAAATACGAAATTAAGCCCGGGTTGGATGATTTGGGGTAAAGGTATCAAAGACAACAGTGTTGGTAGTTGGCGAGAGAAAGAGAAAAAATTACAAGTAAAAAACAAGATAAATTATGACAAAAGGAAGAATGTTAAGATGTTTCATGCTAAGGTGGGGGACATTGTTAGAGTTAAGGCACCGGTGGGAACAATGTCTTGGTCTAAATTTACTAAGCCTTCCTGTGTTGTTAAATGTTTTTAAAATGCTGTGAAAATTACAAGATGGGAGAATTTGGAATATTAATCGTGTTGTAATTCTCAAGTCATTTCCAGTTAAATCTTATGGTAGTGTTATTAAATCTAATGTCAATCATTCTAATGTGTGTGCTGAACCAAGGAGGAGTGGACGAAAGTCTATCTTTCCTTCACATTTAAAAGACTTTGTCAGTTAAATCATTCTTTGTTTGTTTCATGCTAAAGATGGTCTCTTGGATTTGTAATATGAGATTGAATATTTATTTCTTGTTTATTAGAAGGGAGGTGTGTGATATCTTCCTCCTTCCTGTTACATCGTGTACATTCTTTAGAACATAGAACACTGTTTGTGTAAAGCGAATTCCGAGGCTTCAGTTTGGACTTGGGACTGATGGCTGAGGTGTTTGTGTAATAAACTTCTACACTGAGTTTTACCCTGTGTACCTCGTTCATCATAACTTTACACATCCCACAGCTGGAACTTTGATGCCAGCCCCTCAGCCATTGCCCGACTGCCCTCCTTACCAATCCGACCCTGCACTTTACAATTAACAGGTCATGCAGCAATTTTAAGATTTTTTAAAGCTTCTTATTGGCCAACAGGGCCCAATTTCTGTTATTTATCCTTTACCATACACTTAAATGCTTGGTTTATTCGTGAGAAAGTGTCACTCATGCTGAATGTCGCTCATAAGTACACCGAAACAATGGAAATGTCACACATAAGTATTCTGCAAACTTAGTAGCTATGTATTTGAAACAAAAAAAACGTTGACGCGCTTGATTGCAATTCTATGGCAGGACAGGAGGCTCCGATTATGCTGTCTCATTTCTTTAATAGAAATGCTCAGCAGCCAATCACAATACAGAAAAAAGAAGAAAAAAATAAATTTCCCATGAATACATTGAGCAACCATAGAGTATGTACACTATATAAGGCACCATAGAGAACAGGACATCCTCTTTCTTTGCTGCTCCGCAGCCAGTTAAGTGTACTTTTCCTCTTTACTTGTTAGTTAATGCTACTGTTTTGGTACCTTATTATGCCTATTGCACTTGTGCTTGTTAACGCTTCTGTTGCGCACCATGTTGGCGTGTCGCCGCGGTGCTTCTGCCCGGTTTGCTTGGTTCTCTAGCGTTTGTTGTCTTTAGCTTCCGCTCGCCGCTTTTGCCCATCTCGGCGTTGCGGGGAGCGTAAGGTCACCTCCCTGAGTCCGGGCGCTTCGCGCCCACGTCTCTGTTGCCTTGTGGAGTGGGAGATAGGGGCTCGGAGGCTCGCGCATTGCATGCGAGCGCTCCTCAATGCAAATACCGGGCGACCGCTACCGCGCATGCGCGGTGGCCATGTTTCTGTGACAACACGGACATTTTTTGACAGGAGAAGGTCGCGTTTCGGCGCCCATTGCCCACAGCCTGCGTATTTCACCCCAATTACGCCCTTTTTGTAGAACAATAACACAATTGGGCTGTATAATCCTTCATCGGCTTTGCCTAGAGTGACAGTTTTCTCTACCAGCAAGCCCTCCCTCCACGTTTGATAATTGCAGTGTGTTCAGGTTTTTCTACCTGTGTTATTGGCTTGCTGTGGGGTTTGTTCACTCCCCCTGCATGGTGCCTTTGGCCATTATTGATTATTGTCATCTCTCTGTGGGCATTATAATTGTTGCACTTGTGTGTCACTATGGCTGATTATTATGCTGAAGATGACTATTACTACGATGAAGATGCCTCTGGCTCTCTGGAGCACGATTTGGTTGAGGCTTTGGATCAGGGAGTACAACATTTGGTTAATAAGGCGCTTGTTCGTGCCATTAACCCCTTGAAACGTCATTTGTCTCACTATGCTCAACAGCAGGGCTGGTTGCCGTCTGCTCGTGCATCCTCTAAATCTCCTGTAAATCCTCACAAATCTGATTTCCAGAAATTGGCCAAAAGTTTGCCTTCTGACAGGTCTACCCCTATACTCACTTTTGATCCCTCTGATATCGTTCATCCAAATTCTTCTTCTTGGTTGCCATCCCCTACTGTGGCGGAATATGTACAGGCACATATTCGCCAACCATTTGCAAAGGATGTCAGGGCCCGCCTGAGATCCGAATGTCCACGTCCAGATTTAGCTGACCATTTGGCCGATACTCCAGAAGTGGATCCTACGATGGTCACATATCTCAAGAAGTACGCCAAAGACCCGAAGAAGGGTCTTGACAGGTCTTGGCGTTCCTGCCAGGACAAATTGTTGGACTTGTTGGGCCCGCTTACTAAAATCCTGGATCTTGGTGTTCAAGCTAAGGAGTCTTCAGCCCTTGTTGATCCCGATGAGCTCATTGAATGGTCCCAGAGGGCTATTTGCCAGTTGGGCAATACCAACTGCGCAATTTCTTGTGAGCGGCGCCTTTCCATTCTTCTCAAGCTAGATCCTAAACTGGCGGAGCTCTCATCTTCCGAGTCCGGCCCCTTGGCTCAAGGACAGTTATTTGGTCAACCGTTCCTGAAGGAGCTTACACACTTTGTGGCCACTTTTAGTGGCCTTGACAAGGCTTAGGCCTCGCTGCGGCAAGCGTTTCGGCCGGTTTTTGCAAGGGCCGGACGACACAGGGGGTGCTCGTTCGGCTGTGGCTCTCAACAGAATTCAAAGAGAGGATTCCAGTCCCACAGAGGAGGTGGTCAGGACTCCGGATACACCAATCGTTCCAATTTCTATCCCTCTCGCAAAGGGAGAGGACAGTATAGGAAAGGTCGATTCGGCGGAACTCAAGGAGGTCTCCATGACTCCAACACTTCAGGTGAGGTTAATTCCAGCTTCCGAGGTGGTATTGGGGGGCAGGATCCAATTTTTTCTCCACAATTGGCTTCTAATCTCCAACGATGCTTGGGTGCTGGAAACAGTTCAGGGTTACAAGATAGAGTTTTACCAGCCCCAGCCTCAAACCCTCCCTCCAACCCCGTTGTTTTTCTCCCTTCAAGATCAGGAGTTCATTTCAGCAGAAATAGACTCCCTTCTGGCAAAAGGGGCGATCCTTTGGATTACCCGTCATCCAAGAGAGTTTGTGAGCACGGTTTTTCTGGTTCATAAACGAGGGGGCGGATCCCGTTTGGTTCTAAATCTGAAGGAGTTCAACGGAGGGGTAGTTTACCGCCATTTCAAAATGAAAGGGATCCATCTGTTGCGAGATCTTCTACGGGAAGGGGATTGGATGGTTCGCCTAGATCTCAAAGATGCGTATTTGTCGATTCCAATCTTCAGCCCCCATCGTCGGTTTCTACAGTTCCAATGGCAGGGGAACTGGTTCGAATACAAAGTTCTCCCGTACGGCTTCTCGTCAGCTCCTTGGTGCTTCACGAAGCTTCTGAGGCCAGTCGTGGAATGCTTGCATGCTCGGGGTGTTCGCTTGATTATATACTTGGACGACATTCTTATCATGGCAGATTGTCCCCTCAAGTTGATGTCACATCTGGAATGGTCGATCGACCTGTTACAATCTCTGGGATTTCTGGTGAATCCTCAGAAATCTGTTTTCACCCCATCACAAGTGATAGATTTTCTGGGTTTCCAGGTCAATTCTCTTGCCTGTCAGCTTCTCTTACCCAATCAGAAGATTTGTTACATCAAGAGGGAGTTGACTTCGGTTATCTCCAGACAGACTGTATTGTTGAGATCTATAGCACAAGTCGTCGGACTGTTGGCGTCTTTGATTCAGGCGATTTTCCCGGGCCCTCTGCATTACAGGGCGCTTCAACGTTTGAAGATCCGTCATCTCCAGAACGGCCTTCGCTATTCCGATCAAATTCCTCTTTCAGAGGAAGCGAGGTGGGCGATGCAATGGTGGTTGGACCACATGGAAGCCTGGAATGGGCGAGCCCTGTTCAGATCATCTCCAGAGATGGTGATAGAATCCGATGCCAGCATGTGGGGTTGGGGAGCGCGGTGCGGTCCAATATCGACGGGGGGTCGGTGGTCTCCTCACGATTGACTCTCCACATAAATTGCCTGGAACTCCTGGCAGGGTCCTTCGCGATCCGTTGTTTCACTCCCCTTCGCTCCAATTGTTGCATTCTTCTCCGCATGGACAATGTGTCAGCGGTTCGTTATGTCAACAAGTTGGGCGGCACGAAGTCCAGGATCTTAGCGGAGATCACCAAAGACTTTTGGAATTTTTATCTACAAAAGAAGATCACTATTATTGCCGAATATCTTCCCGGTCGCAACAATCAGATTGCGGACTGGAATTCGCGTCATCTTAGGGATTTCAGCGATTGGAGGCTTCATCCTCGAGTATTCCGTTCTCTTCTCCGGTTTTGGGGCCAGTGTCACATCGACCTGTTCGCTTCTCGCATCAACACTCAGCTTCCTCTGTTCTTCAGCTGGAGGCCGGATCCGGAAGCCCTGGCCACGGACGCATTTCTACAGATCTGGCCGTCACTTCTGTGCTACGCCTTTCCCCCGTTCATGATGATTCCCAGAGTCCTGGCTTGCACAAAACGTTATCAGTCGGAACTGATTCTGATTGCTCCTCTGTGGAGGGCTCAAGCTTGGTTCCCAGTTCTCCTGGAAATGTGTTGTGCAGTGCCGCTCCTTCTTCCCCAGAAGTGGAATCTCTTGCTGGACCCTCTCGACAATCCGCATCCCCTGATCCAGTCAGGCTCTCTCCTTCTTCTGGCATGGCGACTTTCGGGGACCGCTGGGCGGTCCCAGGCCTTTCACGAGACGCTTCCAAGTTTATCAGTGGATCTTGGGCACCCAACACTCATAAACACTACTCAGGCTCCTGGAAACAATGGTGTGCTTGGTGTGTTCAACGGGAGACTGATCCCGCTGCAGCGGATGTATCTCTGATCATTAATTTTCTAGCGTCTCTTGCTTCCTCCGGTTTGGCTTATTGGACGGTTAATAATTTCCGTTCCGCCATTTCGGCAGGCCACGTTCCTATTGATGGTAAACCTGCGGGTGAGCACCCTTTGATTTCCAAGTTGCTTAAAGGCATCCGTCTGGCGAAGCCTCCTTGTCCCAAATACGTGTCCTTGTGAGATGTTTCGGTTGTTTTGAGATTTTTGGAAGCCTGGCCTTCCAATTCTTTGTTGTCTCGTCAGCAACTATCGGCTAAACTGACTATGTTATTGTGTCTTGTGTCTTGTAAACGTGTGTCTGATATTCGAGCTCTCGACTTGGCAGGTCACAGTTTCACACCTGATGGTGTTGATCCAGCGGTAATTACCTGGTAATTTCCCTATTCAAAACGACATCACCTATGGTTTACCGCTGTAAAGGGTGAAATAATGATGGATCTTTTGATAACCGTGTTTCACCAAACAGGAGACTTTACATATATATATATATAAATTAAATGCAAACAATATTAGAGGCAATAATGAGAATGGTGAGTTCTTTTAAAGGGTTTTATTTTAAGTCAAAAGTTAAGGTTCTCTGACTCTTTATTCATTAGTCAAATATCAATCAGGTTACAGAATTGAAAAATAGGAAAAATAGCATTAATACAGAACATATTACAGTCTGCATATAAGCATCACATATAGGAAGGGAAATGTGGCGCAAATTGTCAGTCAAAACTCTTAAAGAGTTTCTAAGAAAAAAAGAGTAAGTCTTTTACAAGGTTAATCAATAATTAATAATGGCAAAAATATCCCATAAAGAGAAATAAATGCAATTTAGCACCTAAAATCTAAATCTGTTCTGATCATTTCAGCTTTTTCCCTCTGCTTCGCTGTGCTAGTCTGTGTCTCTGTCTCAAGCTGCACCATAGCCCCCACAGAATGCAGCCCCTCCCTTTCTCTGTGTCCAGCACAGAAACTGGGCCTGGAGAGAGACGAAAAGCAAGGCAAAAAGGAGGCACTCCTCCCACTTGTAAGCCATATTTCAAGGAAAAGTTCACGTGCTCAGTCCTCATAGCTGGTCCAATCAGAAAACTTCAAGACACATCATCCCCCCATGGGCTGACTGGATACGTCATTAATCAGGCTTGTTCCTGTTCAAATTTCAGTCTTGTGATTTATGAAAAAAAAGTGTGTTCTTCTCTCCACGTTTAAACAGGCTACAAAAATATGCAACATTTTGAAGGTCGGAGGAAGTTCATTGAAAGTTGCTAGGGAAAAAGTAGCACATTCCAAACTGTTTCAGTTTAGTCCACTAAGGCAAACTAAAATC
The DNA here is from genome assembly GCF_964204655.1 of Triturus cristatus. Taxonomy (NCBI): domain Eukaryota; kingdom Metazoa; phylum Chordata; class Amphibia; order Caudata; family Salamandridae; genus Triturus; species Triturus cristatus. Next base: position 387,142,824 of record NC_140579.1, on the reverse strand, counting down.
ACGTGGTTTTCTACACTGTGAAACACAATTCAGCACATTTGTACTCTTGCAAAAATACATGATGCCATTTTAAAAGTACAAATACATTTTCTAAATTAATGTGCATTCTATAGTGAGATTACATATGGATTAATCACATATAAGCATGGCTGTTCAACTAATTAAGCATGTTTTTACATGAAAGCACCTCCAAACTGAAGCATTATGTTTTGATATTGCTTGCAGCCACAATCTGCGTGCCATTATAAAACTCATGTCTGCAGCTTTTTGTCATATAATAATGCATACATTTTATAGGTGAAATCTAAGCTCCATCAGTGTTACTTTTGTTCTTTCAAAACGCACCAAAACGAATACCACTTCGATTACCTATCCTTCTTTTCCCTCTTATCCCAACCTTTGCGTTGTGCAGTGTGTCAAAGTTTACGAGGTAAGTACTGCTCCTTTACGTTCAGATGTGCAGGGTCAGTTGTTAATTGCTTTGCGGAAGCCATTTCGCCCAGTCACCCCAGCTACATTGGCCCGCTGGGTCAGATGGCTCATGTCAGAGGCCGGCATTGATGTTTCAGTTTTTGGTGCACATTCTGCACGAGGGGCTATGGCTTCCAAAGCTTTCTCAATGGGTGTCACTTTGTTGGACATTATGAAGGCTGCAGATTGGTCTTCTGATTCGGTATTTAAATCCTTTTATTACAAGCCCATTGATCATATTGCTTCTGTAGTGGTGGATCAGCTTTGAACAAGCATAATCGGAGCCTCCTGTCCTGCCATAGAATTAAAAATTTGCAAACATTCGTGACAAGAATTTTCAATTCTATTAAGGACAATGAGGCGAGGATTATCCCACCCAGGTTATCTGCTTACATGTCTACCGTTTGATTTTGCTTTGTATGCACTTGTATTATGCATTGTTTCTGTTACTTCTTGGCATTTTTTACCCCCCCCTTGTTTGGTTCTGATGTTTGATCCATTGTGGGTATGGTATATTACGGCTCTGTTTTACTTTTCGGGTTCAGATCCGAAATGACGTGCTTGCTGTACGTTCTTCCTTCTACCTTTTGGCTGTTAGCTGTTGCTCGTCCTGGAGGCTCTTCGGCTGCTGCAAGCATCGCTTCTGCCTTTCCAGTGGACTGTGGTTTCGTGATGTTGCTCGTTAATCCATGTTTTTTTGTTGAGACTGTGTTTTTCCTTCAATTGAACTGTTTTTACTATGGACAAAGAAAGAGGATGTCACGTTCTCTATGGTGCCTTATATAATGTACATACTCGATGGTTGCCCAATGTATGCATGGGAAATTTAGTTTTTTCTTATTTTTTCTGTATTGTGATTGGCTGCTGAGCATTTCTATTAAAGAAATGTGATAGCATAATCCTCGCCTCCTTGTTCTTAATAGAATTGAAAATTCTTGTCACAAATGTTTGCAAATTTTTTTATTATCCTCATATTGGCATGTTTGTTGTGAACTGTTTGTGACTGTAGTACGCGCTATATGAATGCAATTTTAATACATTTTGGGGACGTGGTCTTCTAAAGAAGCTTCTGCTATCGGAAATTAAAATGACCCCATTTCAAGGTGGCCGCTATTCTTATCGGGAAATTGAAACGACCCCACTGCAAGGTGGCCACTATTCTTGTACAGGACTGCAAACCGCTACTGGAAGTCTTTAACTCCAATCGCGCCCGCGGGGCACTGGCAGCAGCAGACGGGATTGCCCTTGCGAATAGAACTTCGTGAAGAACTCAACTATTTAAGGTTGTTTTATAGTACGAAACATTCTGCCATGTTGCTATGGAAAACATTTGGGGTGAATGGCGTAACGATTGTGAAATGAATTAACTCATCACCCTAATTGCGATTTGTGTTTTGTAGTTCTATAAAATGCCGTTTACTTTAGGGTTTTCTCATGCTATGTTATTTTAAATGCGTTAAACCATGACTGTGTGAAAGATAGCAACTAATAAAGGCCAAATGTGTGTTGCTATACGAGATGAAATCATCCCTTTTTTTCTTACCATTTCTGAGTTTTTTTAGGACAATCTTTTTAAGTGCCACATTGTTTAAAACCTAGAACTTCTTTCAAAATGGCCGCATATTCGCGTTTACATTTGCCTTTCTGTTATAGCAGGATTGTATTTTCCTTTCGAGGAACTGCGGAATCTGGGAACTCGGTGAAAAGCGGAGTTTCGAACGTTATAAAAATTAAGAGAGGCAGAATGGAAAAATGGTAAACTGTTCTCTCATGTATCACATCACCCTTATTTAAGACACAAGCCTCCGTAAAAAAAGGCGAGGCCCTTCCTAAGCGGCATCCATGTTTAGGTCAGGCTAAATGTCCGATTTCAAATATAATGCAGACTTCAATAACTTAAGTTTTGCTTGAGCAAATGCTAGCGTTCGTCTTGGAAGCCAGGCAAAACTTTATGTCCTAGGAATGCCACTGATAAAAGCATACCGCCCTGCCTGGCTGTAAGATGGTGGACTTCTGTCAACTCGGCTCCGCCCCTGCTGAGCAGTACATGCGCTGTGTTCAATGTTCGTTCCTGTGAGTTTTGCTCTGTAAGGCGGGGCGGCGGCAGTGTGAGGCCCAGGCGGAAAGGAAAGGCAGTGGTCGGCGGAACATGGCGACGATGCGGTGGCAGTAAAGAGTGCTTCCTTTTTCTCTGTCAGTGAATCTGGGATCATCGCGAAACGTGAAGGCTACAAGAGGGAAAGGAGCGACGCTGGTTGAGTCTGGCGGGCAGCTCACCACCCACTGGAGAGGATTACTGAGAAGGGAACAAACACCCAGAAGCGGCAGGAGGAGGATCAGGAGGGGCCTTCGCTGGACTGGGTATGGCACCTCGGACATTGCCTCTTCTGGGCAGGAAAAAGGGAGCGGGGGTTAGTGTGTACTGTTGTGACGACCCCCTTTGGTTTAGCAATTCCTCCATACACTATTCTGTTTTTCAATGCTTTAGCTCCAGTATTCACAATGTTTAGACATTTAAACGGTTCTTTATACCATGTTTTAATACTTGGGAGCCGCCTTCAGTTTCCACTCTTATTACACTATTAACAGTGTTTTAATACACTCCCCCATAGCGCACCGCTTGTTTCAACATTCCTTCCTATTTTTTTTTTAACCCAGCGCACAACCTGCCCTTTTCAGCGCGCTCCATCCTTGTACTTAAGCCCACAACCCTAGGGTGACCAGATTCTCAAAACAACAAGCATTTACAATGCAACGGTCTCGGCATTGTTAAAGTTAGAGCTATTTGTAGTATATTACATATATGTAAAATGAAACAACAGATTAGTAAATAAATTGTATTTAATTAATTTACCAATATCAAGGCCCACAACGGCAGTAGGAAGGCGTGTGCCGATACACCGACAGCTGGCGAAGGAATGCCAGTAATTGCGTGACGTCAGTTAAATACCAAATGGGGATTCCATTGTCACGTCACAGGGAAAAGCTAGGTTGCTTGCATTGTGTAACCAAACTTGGCATAAACTACAGTAACCAAAGAAGGACTACAACATCTTCCTTTGCCAATAAAAAAGAACAATGAATAAGTTAATATAAAACATAGTCCTTATACTTGTTGGGAATGCATGACATTCTACCGGAGGTGGTACATGTACCTTCAAATACATTTTGACTAGAACTTGCAACATCTGATGGCACATTAGCTTCTGCAGTAACCTCATCAGTATTCTGTAGATCTTGCCTACCTATTCCGCACCCAGATTTAAGCTGTTTCTCAGCTGAATGGTGAACAGGTAAGGAAGGACCACTGCTATCCAACTCGTTTGCATCAGATGAATTATTAACACATGTTGCATTTGTAGTAACATTACGATTATCTATACATGACTCAGAAGGTAACCATAGAAAATCGTTCTCTGATTCTACGTTATTTTTGATAGACTCTTCAATGAGTTCTCTTTGACCAGGTTTGAGTTTAACCACATCACTTTTGCTTCTCCATCCAAATTTGTCCAATAGAACAGAACTATGAGTAACTTCAACAACTTCAGATGGAGCTGTGAACTTGGATTCTCCTTTTTGTACCTTGGATGGTTTTTGAAGAATAACCCAATCTCCTTTTGCAAAGCTTTTGTTGATAGCTCTATGTATTTTATCATGGTAAGCTTTAGATTTGATTTGATGATCTTGGATTCTTTCTTTGACTTTTATAAGTCCATCATTGACTTCTTTAAAGCTTGTAGCATTTTTCCTAAGATCAATAAACATAGGTGTCAGCAATGTTTTACCTTTTCTGCCTCTCATTAGAAAAAACGGGGAATAACCAGTAACCGAATTAGTTGTGTTGTTGTACGCATTCACCTTCTCTTGAATGAATTCTTTCACTGGAAATTTGGATGCAATAGCAAGTTGAATGCCTTCTTTCAAGAATCTATTAACTCTTTCAACTTGTCCATTGGATTTTGGTGAATAAAAAGGAGTCTTTTCCTGTTCAATATTATAGTGCTGCAAAAATGACAACATCTTTTCTGAGATGAATTGCTTGCCATTGTCAGACACCAAAATACCAGGTAGTCCTTCAACAGCAAAACATTTTTCAAGAAATGCGATTACCGCATTTGTGTCTATCACTGTAACAAATTCAACATAAATCCACTTGCTGTAGTAGTCAGTAACTACTATCATGAATCTGCAGTCAGGTTCTAAAAGATTAAAAGGACCTGCAAAATCAATTGCTATTTTGATCCAAGATGTGTTGGGAATGGACACCAATTGCATTTCATTTACTCTTGTCTTCCAGTGCTTATCAGATTTCAAGCAAACTACACGTGTCAATCAATAGATCCACATCTGCATCCATTCCTGGCCACCAATAATGCATTTTCAACATTTTCTTAGTTAGTGTTGAGCCAGGATGACTCCTATGTGCTATATCAATTAACCTTTTCCTCAATTTTGTTGGAGGAATCAAAAGATCACCACGGAAAAGTAAATTATTTACAATACTTAATTCATTTTCCACTTGACAATAAGTTTTAAATTCTGAAGTTAAATTTCTCATAGGTGGCCAGTTGCCTTTAACAAATTCCATTACTTTGTTCAAAATATAATCTCTGCTGCTGAGCTCTAACCATTCCGTCTCAGTGCAAGACTGTTCAGAGTTCAAAAGACTATCTACGGAAGCGACTACACATTCAGTGTCTTCTTCCATTTGTGGTTCTGAAGAATCTAAAGGTAACCTGGATAAAAAATCTGCACGGATATTTTCCTTGCCTGGAATATGTTTAATGGTAAAGTTGTATTCTTGTAATCTTGCAATAAGTCTAACTAGTCTGGCAGAGGCCTTACCATTACCCCTGCCATAACCATCAAACATATAAGTTAAAGGTTTGTGGTCAGTGACCAATTCAAACTCTTTGCCCCAAAGATACATTTTCAGTTTTTCTACTGCCCAAACACAGGCTAGAGTTTCTCTTTCAATAGTGCTGTAATGAAGCTCGGAATCAAGCAAACGCCTAGAAATGAAAGCTACAGTGTGAACAGCATTCCTAATTCTTTGAGTAAAAATTGCACCAATGCCTACTGAGCTAGCATCAACGGTTATTATATTTTTACCTTCCGAATCATAAGGATGTAGAGTTGGTGCATTTATAATAGCATGTTTGATTGCCGAAAACGCTGAATCTTGGTTGCTTGACCAAACAAATTTTTCTCCTTTACGAAGAAGGCTACGTAAAGGTTCTACTTTCTCTGCATAGCTTTCTATGAACCGTGAATAATATTCACTGAGGCCCAAGAAGGACCTTAAAGCATCTTTATCTTCCGGTCTAGGTGCCTCAGAAATGGCTTTCACAAGATCCAATTTTGGTCTAATACCCTTACCGCTGATAAAATGGCCCAAATATTCAATTTCTTTTTGGAAAAATTTACACTTTTCTTTAGAGACAGTCATACCTCTCTCTTCAAACTTGTGCAGAACTATGTCGAGAATGCTGTTGTGCTCTTCCGCAGTAGCGGCATGAATCAAAACATCATCTTGGAACTTTTCAACTCCTTTAACATCTTTGAGAATATTTTCCATAAGTTTCTGGAAAACACTTGCAGATGACGCTAAACCAAAAGGAAGTCTAATAAATCTGAATGCTCCTAAAGGGGTAACAAATGTAGTATAATCTTTAGAGTCATCAGCAAGCTTCACTTGATGATAGGCCGATTTGAGATCAATTAATGAAAAATATGTGGATCCAGATGTGGATGCCAATATTTCCTGAATTTTTGGTAAAGGATGGCAATCTACCAAAATATTTTTGTTAAGTGACCTCAAGTCGGCACATAAGCGTAAATCGCCATTCTTTTTCTTAATAATTACAACAGCGGAAATCCACTCAGAGGAATCTGTTGGTTCTATCACTTCCTCTTTGACTAACCTATCAAGTAATTTTTGTAAATCCTTTCTAATGGATAAGGGAACAGCTCTTACCTTGTGTTTGATAGGTATCGCATTCTTCTTTAACTTGATAGAATGCTCGAAACCTTTAACACATCCGATGCGGTCTTCAAACACCGATTTATATTTGCACAGAACAGCATCTAAACTGTTGTGAGATGAAGAAGGGACACAAGAATACTGGACAGAAGCAACCAAAACATCACTAAGAACAATTGGATCATCTGCACCAGGTTTCAACATAATACCTAACCTTGCTAGGTCTTGCCACCCAACAATATTTTTGCCACGTTCTGCAACATAAATTTTTGTCAAAATTGACCTTCCTTTAACATTTAAATTATCTTGAAAATAACCTAACATGTTAATGTCATAATCACCATAAGCTTTTGGATTTACATCCGAAACTAATAATCCTACATGTGACCAGTTGTTTTCATATTTAGTATCTGAAATAATGGTGATTGGAGAACCTGAGTCTGCCATTATGTTTATCTCAACTTCGCCAATATGCGCAACACCTAATGGCCCTTTTATTGTGCCATCATTTGCTTCAATGGTTAAAACAATGTTAGCACACATTTCTTCATTAAACTCATCAACATAACTTACTCTTACTTTTTGCGTTGAATTAGATCTAAAATTTCTGCAGACTCCTGCAAAATGCCCAATTTTACCACAATTTGTACATTTCTTACCCATCGCAGGGCATCCTGGAAAATCTGCAATGTGGTTTTTAGAACCGCATCTGAAACAAACAAATGTTTTAGTATCTACCACATTACTTTGTTTGCTTTTCTGTATATTTTTCACAAAATTTTTCTTTTTATCCTGAATCGAAAAAACGTTTGCATTAGTATTCTTATCTGCTGACAGTTCCTTTGTACTTTCTAAAGAACGTTCTATACCTTTAGCAATATCTATTACTTCCTGTAGAGAAGGATTTCTACACGCTAAAAGTCGTTCTTGAATCTTTTTCTCAAAACAATGGAAAACAAATTGATCACGAATATATACATCTACCATTTCAGTAAATTCACATTTGGTGGCTAACACTCTCAGACTGGCAATGTATTCCTCCACAGTCTCAGTTTCTTGTTGCTTGCGCATCGCAAAACGGTGCCTGCCTACCATAATGTTTGGTTCCTCACCAAATTGCTTTTCTAACCTCTTTACTGCTTCCTGAAATTCATCTAAAGGTATGAATTGTCCAGATTGTACTTCGTATTCAGGCAAGCTATCAAATATTTCTTGACCAGCAGTACCAAGTAACCCAAACATAATAGCTTTTTTTCTTTCAGGCTCGTATTTTTTTCCATCTATTGCAACTAAATAGTTTTCGAATGCACGTAGCCAGTTCTTCCATTTCATAGATGGTTTGCCTGGTTCAGCCAAAAATGCAACAGGTGCATTTATGGTAGAATTTTGAGACATGCTGTCACTTTCACACAAGTCTTCCTCAATTTTTATTTTTAATGCAATTCTTGAAGTAGGCTGATGAAATATAATTAATTTGCTGCTTAAAATAAATTAGTATTCGTCAAAGACGAACTGTTTTTCAAAATACAGTTGCTTACTTTTGAAAAAGTTTTAATTAATTTCTTCAGAATTCCAAAAACGAATGTATAATTAAAAGCACAAATTGTTTTTGTCAAGAAAAAATATTTCCAATACCTTGAATATGTATGAAAATCCACTCGCGTGTAATCTGCTGGTCGTAACAACCGAAATACAGTTAACTTACATGAATTCTGCTAAATCTAAAATGGCATCGCGCACGTTGCGTCAAATCACGTGATGCGCGTCACGAAATACCGTTGACAAACACCAGAATCAGCCGTTGACAGTTACAGCTGAGAGCTTCGTTACGTCGTCAGACTTCAACTGTCAAACTCCAACAGTCTCAAGCTTCTCACGAACACTACGATAAAGAACATTGAATGCAAAATGCATTCTTAGGTTAGAAAACTGGCAAGTGAGAAATAGTAACATGAAAGTAGTAACTTGCCTTGTAGAATTTAGTATTCCGCGTTGAAATTCACCGCATGTAGAATTCTTTGAAGTCCGATGTGGGCCCGCATTCCTTTTTCCGAAAATCACTCATCGCCAAATTGTAGTATATTACATATATGTAAAATGAAACAACAGATTAGTAAATAAATTGTATTTAATTAATTTACCAATATCAAGGCCCACAACGGCAGTAGGAAGGCGTGTGCCGATACACCGACAGCTGGCGAAGGAATGCCAGTAATTGCGTGACGTCAGTTAAATACCAAATGGGGATTCCATTGTCACGTCACAGGGAAAAGCTAGGTTGCTTGCATTGTGTAACCAAACTTGGCATAAACTACAGTAACCAAAGAAGGACTACAACACTATTGGCATTGCTCATGACAATGCCGTTTCTTGAAATGTTTTAAAAACAAAAACATAAACAAAAATAATGTCATGAGCAATGCCAATAGCTCTAACTTTACCAATGCCGAGACCATTGCATTGTAAATGCTTGTTAAAAGTAATTGTCATTGTCTTTCTGGGTTGAGTTGGAATTCACTGCACGTTTTTTCCTAACCCTGAAGATAAGCGTAATTGTATTGTCATTGGGTATGGGGGGTTAAACCGCGTGTACCCCACAGGCCCAGCCAGGGAGTCTCCTTTCTGACCCTCCCCCGTCCCCCTCCCGCTGCATGCTAAACGTGCATGGGGGCTGTTAGCTCAGCAATGCGATGCGTTTGTTCCAGGGGCTCTGCACACACATAAAAGACAACGAGGGGCTCATTAGCCAGTGGGCGCAGATTACCCTGCTGTGCTCACTCTAATCTCCCCTCGGGAGTGCCCCCTCCCCACCCAGTACTCACTAGTGATTTACAAACACCTGACCCGAGCAGTGCCCCTTCTATTCCGAACTTTGCATCTTCTGTCGCACACGCGCTCTCTAACTTAACTTTTTGCAGTGCCCGGACTTTTGCCCCCTGTTAGTCTCCGAGGATGGTCTAAAAAGCGTTGACGAGATAGGAGTCTCTGTAGCCCCTGCGACTTAAACGTTGCTGGAAAGGCCATCGAAGGCATTAAAACGCGGGGCAGCTTTGAACAGGCTGGAAAAGACCTCGTCTTTGAGTCCACATGGACACCAAATGTCAAATCGGAGCAGTGCCAGTTGGGTGAAATACAGGGGAGTAGTTACCAGTGGTGCAGCAGGTGCAGTAGCACAGGGGCCCAGAGTCCTGAGGGCTCACTGAACGCTGCTGTATTTTAATCGCCCAAGTGCAGTCAAGGGGGACATTCTCCTTGCTTGCACCAGGTTTCCATGGCATCCTTGCTACACAATTGGTGACCAGTGTGTATGAACTGGGGCAGCCTTGCAGGCGCTGTGTGCACCGACCACTGTAATGCTGGCTGGCATCAACCGCATTAAATCCAGGAGACATCTAACGGACATCACGCCCTTCTTTACTTTAAAACAAAAAAAAAAAGTTTGCTTTTTATAGACTGTTTACATTCAGCACAGTTCCCAAGAATAGACTGGCCTAAGCAGTGCTTTCACCGCTGCTCCTCTTATTCACCGCTGCTCCTCTTAAGTTCTATTTCTTTCACCCCTCAGAGGCGCTGCCGGCCATTTACATAGGCGATGGGTGTGTAAATATAAGTGATTATCGCAGCATGGGCAGCGCATTTTTCGGGGAGTTCAGACCATCAGCCGCAGAAAGGATTCCTCCAGTGAATGTCGTCCGAGCAGCCAGAGAGTCTGTGCAGGGCCCGGGGAGGCCTATTTAAGGGACGGCCCGGCGCGCCGCGGCCATTTCACCCCTCTGTGCCGCGCCATGTGGGACGCTCTCGCCCTTTGCTGTCTGCTCTCTCTCCTCCAGGAGGGCCGGACCCTGCCACTCTATCCCAGGCACAGGGTGTCCGCCCGGCACTGTGCCGCGGGAAGGTCCGAGGATGTGGGTTTCGGCGTGGACTACAATGACCTCGGCAGGGCGGACCCCCGGCTTCAGTGCCTGCACATGAGCCAGCCCTGGAGCAGCGGGCACCACAAGTTGGCCGCGCTGGAGGACAGCGCCCCCTTTAGGCTTCGGGTGCGCACTGCTGCCTCGGGACCCCCCAGGCCCGTCTTTCCCCACCAGCATCTCTTCCAGTACATCAAGCGGATTTACAGCTGCTGTAAGCTGGGCTTCCCCTGCGAAAACGAAGTGGAGCCCTCGTGGGAGAAGGAAAGGGACAATGGAAAGTGGGGGTATGTAAGGGGGAGCAGCGAGGAGAGCAGAAACAAGAGCAAGCACACACCACCGCCTTTCTCCGAGCAGAGCAGAAATGCCTTGGAGAAAGGCAGCGTCGTTTTCGGATTCGGGGGCGTGTTTTGCTGTTGTCTCCTCCCTGAGACTTTTCGCAAAAACCACGCCCCCGATCCGAAAAGGACTGGGCCTGATCGGAGTGACTGACCTCTTCTCCAGTGGCTGGCCAGCATTTACGAGGCCAGCCAATGGAGAACAGGGGAGAAGAGGGGCTGGATCAAGCCCCTCTTCTCCAAGTCATTAAATCTCCGACTTCCGGTTCTGCCTTTCGGTCCTCGACCTAAAAAACGGGGACAGGTCATAGACATAGAAGTAGGACTACGGTTTGCAGTAACCATCGACATCAAAGTAGGACTATTTGACAGCTGTCATAGACATAGAAAAAGGACTACAATGACAGCTCCCTCCACAGACCGAGATGAAGCATTACAGACAACAAATCCGTGGTCTTTTATTGGCAGCCCTCTCCTTTACACAGCAGCATTAGTACTTTTTATTACATTTACACTTTTAAGGACTATAGCATATATTTGCCAAAAATCAATAAAACATCACAGGCTAGCAAATGCCACATTTACTAGCTTTATCAATGCTCGTTTCTATAGCTGCGTGTCAGCACCGCGTAAAGTACAACTCACCAATGTTGCTTAGTTGCTCATGACAAAAAAGCATGGGAGATAAACTGCAGAATGCTAAATTGCCAAAGGACAGCCATGGATCAATGTAAAAAAACACTTCTCTCCAGGTATTACTGCCTTAGGGTCTTAAGGGTCGCAAAGGCTGGCCGACCACACAGTCCTCCCACATTTGCGTGGTCACTGCTGGGATGTCATGTTACCTTACTTGGGTATGCATAGTGCACTCTAGCCATTGGTATCATCTCATAGTGCAATAGTGTGAAGACCTGAGCAAAAAGCTTGAGCAGCGCTGCTCGCCTCCCCCACAGGCGTTAACCCTGCTCCTTTAAGTCCTTTCCAGCTAATCAGTTTGCCGTGATCTGAAAGGTCAGTCAAAAGGTCAAGTCATAGCTTTGATATGGAGAACACAGAGCATGCATCACTTGGTTAGGAATAAAACATGCAATGAGCAATGCATTAATCCTTGCACGGTATGCCTAAGGGCTACTGAAAAGTTTGTATGGCTATGAATACAAGCTACAGGACGAGGAAGTATTATTTTATCCAAAGTAGAAACTTTGGCTGGCACAATGACGTAGGTGGCGCTGCGTGAAAAATGTCGCTCTTCAAAGAATTTCCCTTCTTGCTACAGCGCTCACCTAAGTGACAACACATGCCGTAAACAGTGCAAAGAGAGCATGCACGCGCATGCTCAACCGGAACAATGAAAAACAGGGACATTTCTGTGTTTAACCTGGACACTGTTTAAAAACAGGGAAATTTGAGTCACTTGGAGAAAAGTGTCGGGACACGGGATCACTTCTCCAAAAACGGGGACCGTCCTGGGAAAACGGGGACGTCTGGTCACCCTACACAACCCCAACATTCACAAATCTATTTATTCCTCGTTGGAGCTCCATTACAGAATACCCAACTCCACCAATGACCCGCCTGCTTTTCATTGTCAATCCTTTACTCCAGCAGCCCCAACTTTGTTTCGCCTGTTAAGCGCCGCTTTCTTCTTAAAAGAAACTGTTGTTTCATCGCTATCCGCAGTTGTTTCAGCTAACACCCGATTTTACATTCTTTTCCACAACATTGTTTCAACACTCATCCTGTTCTGCACCCCTATTCTGGCACTTAACCACTCCCTTAGCTTCCTTCAGCGTCCGCCTCAAGCCAGCACCCTTCCTCCCCAACAAACTGTGCCCCAAGACTAACTTTAAGCAGTTTTACTAAGCACACATCAGACGCTCGCATAGCTACACCGTAGAACTAAGATTCAGTTTCAAACAGATGAATATCCCCACCCCGACAAATATACTAAGGGGCAGATTTACAAGAAAGTGACGCATTTGTAAAGATGCGTCTTTTTCCCTGTGCCAACATGCCAAATCCTTGCGTCACCATGGATGCGCCGTATTTACAATACGGCGCAAGGATTGACAGATGCGTCAGAAATACTGACGCATCTGTTGATGGAAAAGTCACGCATTGCTGGAGTCGTGTCGCAAGCACACGCAACTCCAGCAATGCTCAGGACTGCCCCATGCCTAACATGCTATGTCAGTTCTTACGCCTGCTTCAAGCAGGCGCAGGGTTTTGATGCAGCATGGACGTAAAAGTGACTCAGTGAAATCTTGTAGATTTCACTGCGTCACTTTTATGGGACTTCCTGCGACGGAACACCCACCCTGCATACATTAAACTTGATGCAGGTTTAATGTGGCGCAGGGCTTCACAACGTGACGCATCTCCCTAGATGCGTCACATTGTAAATGGGCCGCAACTTTACGCTGCCGCTGCGTCACAATAGTGACGCAACGACGGTGCAAAAGTGACGCAAAGGGTTTGTAAATCTGCCCCTAAGTCTTCAGTCCCCTCAAAGATCTTACGGCAGGAAGTGCATGACTTTTATTTTCCATTTGACTTGCAGTGAAGCGACGGATATTTTTCAAAAGACGAAGTAAAACTAGGGGATATCCAAACGTTTTTGTCAAAGGTGAGAGAGAATTATATCTAAATGGCCACTTTGTATGTGTGTACTCATTTAGTCCCCGCCGCCACACTTAACCCTATCTCTCTTAAATGCTCTCGACCCGTTTCAACACTCAAAACTCCACCCATCCTTCAGCAGCCTCCTTTCTTAAGGAACGCCTCCATCCTTCAGCAGCCTCCTTTCTTAAGGAACGCCTCAACTCCTGCGCCAGCCCACTCCGAAACTCCTCCGGTGTTACTCCATACATTCTGTGCCTTGATGGAATAGTCATCCCTGCTTGTACCCCTCCTTTTTTTTTTTTCTTACAAAACTGCAGTTCCCAGCTGCAGTATTGGACCAAATGTAAGCGATATTATTTTCCAACTTCCGGTAGACCCTTCTGTCACACCCAGCACTTACCCAACTGTTCTTAACGTATTTCATGGGATCTTTGTTTTTTTTTCGTAAGTTGTCAAACTCTATTCCACAGGTCGTTTCTAGCTGAACAGCTTTGTGGGAATTTTTTTCTTGTTATAGAACTAACTGTACTTAGGTCTTTATTTAATTTGGTTTGAAAGCACATTTTCCACAGGTATAAACGATATATTTTAAATCCAACTCCCCGCTTTTGCATTTAGCAATGCGTATCAAACATTGTAAATTGTTTTACTTGTAATAATATTTTAGTGTGCCCACAAGTTCTTAAACAGTTCCTGTAATTACTTTTGTTGTTGGTGAGTGAAAGTGATGTGTGTAAGTTTATTTTTTGCAAGCTCTCAAAACATTTTTTAAATCGTGTGAAATGTGCCCTGCTGGTTTCCCGTTGTGCGAAATGGTGGTGTTGCACTCCAGAACCAAAACAAAGTACACTTTTTTGCTTGTGAAAGAACTGGTGCTGTGTTTCTGGTCCAGGGAAGGCATGGCTTGGCAGTTCGGGCTGGACTGTTCCCATGAGGCACAGGGTCAGACTTATTTGCATATGGCCATGTCTGAACTGGGGTGGCAGAGTGGGCTAAAGAACGGTGATGGATCAAACCTGGATCTGTTGACTGGGTGTGAGTGTTTGATTGGTTCTGATGCTCCGTCCATCACCACCCCCTTTTGTACGGCTTTTGGATGATGACTGAACCACCACCAAAACCATGGACAGGGCCAAATATATATTCGTGAGTTTGTATCTATCTCGTCCAAGGCGCACATGGGTTGTACTGCATTAGCTGCTGTGCAGTCTCCACACAGCGGGCATTATGCCTACAAGTTTCTTCCGCATTTAGAGCATGTACAGTAGAGCAGAAAGGGCAAGGTACCCTTACACACCACATTTACAGCAGAAATGGAAGCTACTCTCTAGCACAGAGTAAACTGCTGAATGTGAAGTGGTCATGCAGGACGGATAAAGAACAGTTACCACCAGGGCAGTAACCATGCTAATTGCTTCAGGTTACAGAAGTGATTACTCTGATTGCTCTACCATTTATTGCGTTGAATGATATTTAGATTTCTTTGCTTTGCCTTACATTGCATAACGTAATTACGGTGATCTGCATTAGACCTACAGTGAGATGGCACTGGCCACTCTTTCCTTCGTAATATAAATTAGATTTTCCTATTGTGTTTTATACATGGATGATTACTTTATATTTACTCTTAACTACATTACTGAATGTTTCTTTTAATGTTTTACTGAGCTTTAGAATAAATATTGCGCTAAGTACTTTATCTTCAATAGATTGCATATACTAATTATGTTGTAACTGTATAGAGTATAGATTAAGATACTATTTACTAAAGTTCAACCAAAGTAGTAAATTGGTATATGAATGATTCATCTTGCAACAGGTGAAATTGCTCTGATAATGTAATTCTCTCTTATATTACAGAATGATCTCTGTTCACTGTGAACTTGATTACTGACAATTACACTGGCTAATGTAGCTGATCCTAGGTTGTGGACAGTTGCTCAACCTTTATATTTTTGGGGGGCATCACTTTGGGTACTTTTCAATAATGGATCACAGAAAGATTTTCTTATGTTTGCTCAAAAAACATTAAATTAGTGTTTATACGGCATTAGATTACAAGAAAGTACTCTGGTAGTAATACAATAGGTTGGATTACAGAATGACTCCTTTTGTTTTATTCTAAAGATGATAGTAGGTAGACTCATTTTATTATTTTATTTTTTAATGGATACTGCTGTGACTTACTTTGGTTGCTCTAGCATGCTTCACATTAAGTTATTCCTTATATTACTTAACCCAGTAACCTGTAGATGTTTACTGTGATAACCTGCACAGGGTTATGAAGTGACATGACTGATAACATTAATACATAGGTCCGGATTATGAATGGGTCTGTGTTTTCTGACTCCTGTTCAAACCCCTGTTTGAGCTGGGGTTGGAATTCCAAGTTGGGTGTTTATTTATTGCGCCCAATAATGTCTTTGTGTGTTAAATAGCTTACCCTTCATTACATTTTGACAACTAAAACCTCTCGAAATTTAACAGTGGAAAAGTAAATAGTATTTACTCTACCAGGCAGATTTTAGATGTTGTTCTCTCACAACCGTGAGTAGGCACTACACCTTTTTTTATCGCAACAATAAATACCTTACCCTGGGGTATCCTTATTTAAGTGGTGTGAAAACTAGCACCTTGTTGGCAACAAACTATGAATCGGGGCCTTAATATTTAAGGTCATTGCACCTGTACTATTTTACCGCTAGATTTATAATCCGCTAACTCTTGCATCAAGGTTCTTTCAATGCAATCCCAACATGCTCCAGGTTAAGTAATAGGGGTTGAGTGGGAGAATAATTATTTGATGACTCCAGTGATTGTGTTTTTAATAAAATTGAAGTTGACTCTTTATTGGTTAGTTACATTTAATTACAAAGGTCATGGATGATACTTCATTATGTGTGAGGATAGATTTGTTCTATATGTAATTTATCTTTAGTATTTATGGGATGTGTAGAGTGTTTGCAATGGTTTTTATTACCTATGCAATAAAGTTTTTTCATTCATCAAATTACTTTACCATCTACTAGATCATAGAGCCATCTCACGTCCTCACTGATTATTCATCCTGCGTTAGGTAATGGGTTAATCTGATTACTATATTCTGAATTAGATCCCAGAAGCAGAATGTTTCAGTAAAAATTCCACAGTTCAGATAATAAAAACATGTGATTCTCATTACTTTAACTTTGATTAAATTAATTCGACAGAAGTAAGAGATTAATCTGACTACTTTATCGTTCGACATTACAGAAGAAAATTGATATGGTGGTTTTACTCTGTTCTTTTCTGTAGACTTCTGAATCACGAACAGTCACCCAAAATGGTGTCTTGGTTTTAAGGAACTTTAGTATGATGTTAGGCACCAAGAGATTAATTCAGTGAAGATTGAGGAGGGCCATGTTTCAATTGCTTTATGGATGGAAAGGTGATTCTCCAGTCAACCTAGACCCAGAACTAGGGCTTTCCAATGTTTCGATGCCAAGAAAGAAGGCTCACCAGCTTGTCAGTGATAAAGTTTAGGAGGGGTCAGTAAGCTAACTAGCTTATTTAAGAGTATGAGTTGCAAGATTCTTAGGACATTTGGAACACAAAGCAGGCCTTGGTTAATGTTGGTTTGATGGACAAGACAAGGATTTGAACAGGACACACTTAAGAAGGTTAGCCAGTGAAGAACAGTCATGCAAGGTGGTACATGTGCATGGCAAAGGAAATTGTAAATCGAGTGAGTTGCAGTTTATTGAATTCTTTGTAGCTAGATAAGAATGTAGACATGAAGTGCAAGGTATAATGAATTACTATATTCCAGCATAAAATCAAGTCACAGCTTGCACTATTACTTGCCTGGATCAACAGTATGTTTTAAGGAAACTTAGATGTTGAAAGCAGGAATATGCAGTGCTACTGATTTTGTCCGAACACCAACAGATTTTTTTTTTTGTCACCGAAAAATCCTACCTTCCGCATCACTAATGCAGCGCTAAGGGATATCATATTCCCTTGGCCAAAAATTGGACGACCAAATATAAGGCTGTTTTCCGACAACCAAGACCTCCGTTTTCTGTGTTTTGAGGGAAGATTTTTCAATCTGACACAACCTCAGTTGCGAAATTCTGGTAGTTTGCCACATGTCATTTTGATCAATCAGGGGCTTTTAAAGCGATACTCACCTGTGAGGGTCTCAAGGTGCTGGGGGGGCTGTGGAGTAGGGAGGTGTCTGCTTCGGGTCAGCCGAAAAGGCAGGTCTTGAGGCTCTTCCTGAAGGTGGGTAGGGGAGCATCTGATGTTGACTGGGAGCTAGTTCCAGGCTTTGTCTGCGCCAAAGGAGAAGGCTCTTCCACCTGCTCTGGCGATGCGCTGGGTCACTGCTAGGGTGAGGTTGGCGGAGTGGAGGTTTCTTTTAGGAGTGTGGAAAGAGATTTTCGTTGTGGTATTTGGGTCCGATGTTGTGGAGGGATTTGTAGGCGTGGGTGCGTAACTTGAAAGTTACTCTCTTCTCAACGGGGAGCCAGTGGAGGTCTTGCAGGTGTTGGGTCATGTTCTGTTGCCGTGGGGTGCTGAGGACTAGTCTGGCTGAGGTGTTCTGGATGGTCTGGAGTTAGTGTAGCCAGGATTTGTTGATTCCAGCATAGAGGATGTTTCTGTAGTCCAGTCTGCTAGTTATGAGTGCATGGGTGACGGTCTTTCTGGCTTCGGGGGCGGATCCACTTGAAGGTCTTGCGGAGGAAGTTGAAACAGGTGTAGGCGTTGATCTGGCACATCATGGTGAAGGAGGAGTCTAGACTAATGCTGAGGTTCGGGGCGTGGTCCGTCAGGGTAGTGGGGTTTCCGAGGGCGAAGGGCCACCGGGAGTTGTCCCAAGCGGTGGGGGAGGGTCTGAGGATGAGGACCTCTCTCTCGTCCAGGCTGTAAAGTGTTTCATTCCTTCCTGGAGGCTGAGTCTGGAGAGTTCGGGGTTTGTTGTTGGCATTATCCAGCCACAGCAGAAGCTATGTCCTCTGCTTAGGTAATTTAGGGCAGACCAAAAGACCTAATGAGCTGGGCAAGAGAGTAGGCATATACATCAAAAAGTCTTGGATTCCATGATTAGCTTTGAAGTACACCAGGAAAGTTTGCAAAACCTAGATTGAAATGTTGGGGAAGATACTATAGGTAGGCGATCGAAGTCAGTGCATTGCTGTGGACACCCACCTGATGCACTGAGGCAATAGAAGGTCATGAACTATTTTGTCAAAAGGATGTTGAGAAATCAGGTAGGTCCAAGGCCGCCAAGTGACCCTTTTCTGCTGCTATTCTAGGATCGTCCAGCAGTGAAATCAATGTGGTGTGTGAGCTCTGGAAAGGCGAAGCCTTGTTGACCAGGGGTCAAGAAAGGAGCTAGAGTCATCAACTTTAAGAAAGTTGATGATAAATCTCTTTTTGAAAAAGATTTTTTTTAAAAAAGGGGTTGTGGCTTTAAATGGGTAGAATGAAGGTTCGGCCGAAGGCTTCTTTAATAAATAAAGGATCATAGACTGTCAGTTGGAGGAACAGTAAATTTCCTAGTAGACCGGCTGTAGAGGTTGTTGCGTGCAGGGCTAATAGATCGGATGACAGTAAGATCAGAGCCAGAAATCGAGGGAGAACCTGATTTATATGGCGTAGATACGTTTTTTAGTAAGTTCCAAATCAAGAAGATTACGTTGAGTTATCTGTTGAGTATTAGAAGTGTGTAGTGCATTGTGATTGCTTGATCTCTATGAGGAAAATAATTGCAAGTTCTTTTGTGGAAGGAAAATTCAGATTCGGATTAGGTTATATGCATAATAACCACAGGCCGGGTTTAGGAGTGAAGAAACTACTTAGCAGATTTGTTTAAGTAGAATTAACAATGGTATTGCTTCGATTAGCGTAGTTTAGTATTCTAGACTCAGGTTTGTATTTTTAATAAGTGCAAGGTCTTGTATAGTAATGAATGCACTTTTCCAATGAAGTAATCAGACGGCTAATATTTTCAGATTTGTTATGTCTAGCCGATTTGAGTTTCTCCATAAATCGGGAAAGCGGGCCCTGTTCTAGTGGTTGCATACGATCATTAGAGGGGATTGAATGTGTCCATAGCTCACGTGATCCAATTATTATAGTTATTTAATAATTTCTGTAATAAGTCATTGTTTGAAAGATCGAGTGCAGCTGGAAAGTAGGTGACTGTGCGCCAGGGCTGTTTAAGTGAGGATGTGATTTTAAACTGTATTAGAATACAGAGTCGGTATATAGAGTTTATTCACCATGTATGTAATTTCAGAAAGTATTGATTACTTAACCCTGCAATAAATTGCAGATTACTCTAATTTATCCTGAATCAGATTGTAAAACATTCAGAATATCCCTATCCTGCAGGTGAATACACCCGAATACTTCTCTTACTGTACCATTTGCTAGATGACAGATGGAGATTGCTGTTCTACCTTTACCCCACAGTAAATCACCTTAGGTGATTCTTCTGTGTTCTTTACGTTGCATTAGTGTATTTAAACGGCTTACTCCAACAATAGTGCCATTTATCGGATTAAAGAAAGACATTACTTTAATTCTTGATTCAATGTTTGATTCAAAAGATTACTTTGCTCAGACCTATATTATGTAAGGGGGGGTTACACTGATGTAAGAAATCAGATTAAAGAACTTAATTATAATTATTTTTTCCTGCCTTTGATAACGGATGGGACTTACTCCAGTTACTTTACTCTCTATTGGACTACAAAAGGATTTTACATGGACCTGCGTCAGGTTATACAAGATTATAGTAATTACCTCTGCCTGCTTTAGATGACAGAAGATTTGACAAATTCCACACAGGCAGCAGTAGTAGGTTTATCTTTTGACCTCTAGCTTACTGCTAACACTTTTGCGGAGAGGGCACGAAGTTGGAGTTCCACGAGGAGTTTTTGGCAAATAATAATCTCTTGTCCTCCTGTGTTTTCCATGTCTCCTGCTCAGCACTTGATGTCGGTGTATTACTGTGCATGTCTATGGTGGGAAATGGTACTTGGATCAGTGTAGAATGTCGGGTGGTGGGCACTGTTGGGGTGGCACTCCTGGTAGGACTTTCTAATCTGTCTGTAATTAATAAAGAAGCTAAATGTTTTATACCTATTGAGTCATTCTTGATACTTGCGTATAGAGCACTAACCTGTGTAGCATTGGAAAAATTGAATGCTTCACCTTGGCTTACACAGTATATTTGCTCAATGACAGACTGCGCTCAATTCAAGCTTTACAATCTCTTGAGAAGGGTAACTGGATTGATCTACAGGAGGTAGAAGCTGTGCTGACTAAGTGAAGGGACAGAGTGGCTCGCAGCCTTTCAACAGCGGTTTCGGGACAGGCCTACAAAAGACTAGTAGGTGGTAAACACATTGCCACCCAAATATACAGACTCTTCTTTTGCGACTGCTGCGTGTTGAAGAAACCGAAGGAATTGTTCTTTGAGTGCCTCCTTTAAAACAGAATGGAAGTTTTCTACTGTGAGGGCTTGGGGTTTACTGCTGCAGTGGGATTTCAGTTGGTATGGACTAGATGCCATACAGATTGCTTGAAGCAAGAGTGCTCACCCAGCTACGAGTTCAAGCACAATTTGGCTGGTGTGCAGCCTCTTTGCAGGAAGAATGGTTGTGGGATTTAAGTGGTGTGGCTTGGTGTAAACTTAGTAGTCCAGGGCATTGGTTAGTAAATGAAGCCTGAGTGGCAGTTGGATGTTCATGTGGCATGTGCATTGTTTAGCTCTGTTCTGTGACACAAGCTCCTCCAGAGCCATGTGTGTGACTGTGGGGTACATTCGCAAGGTGCGTTGATTTTCAGTGTTTGTTAGAAATGGGGGTTTCTAGTTGGCAGTGGTTTGCACCCTGTCCAAGTAGGGCCCCTTCCTCCTAGTCAGGATAAGGGAGTTACACGCCTAGATGACCCCAGCGTGGTAGCTTGGCACGAGAAGACTTTCACACTCTTACTTAAACCAAACAAGACCAAGACAACAACAACAACAAATCCAACATACACAACTTAACCCCTTCAGTGCCCGCCCCTTTCCCCGCCCAGTGCCGGCCGTTGCATTAGCGGGCGGGGTCTATGACGAGCTGGACTCGTCATGGGCACAGCGCCACCGCGGCCCATGACGAGTCCAGCTCGTCATGGGCACTGAAGGGGTTAAAATATCACTTTTAAAAGGTTAAAGCAATTTGGTCCATATGTGATTTTTTTTTTTTTTTTGTACATAAAGTATCTAGAATGCGTCGCAATTCCACGTGAAAAACAGCCGCAAGAGAAGATGCATCTGAAAACACAAGTGAGGCCTTGATTCCTTAGTCCCAGAGGAGTGGAGGCGTCAGTACATCCTGCGCACAGGTGAAGTGTTGCGTCGAATCCTTACTGCGAAGGGGAAGTGGTGCGTCGAATTTCAGACACTCTGTCTTGCTTCTTATCTGTGGGGCTCCATTGGCGAAGAAATGGCGCACAGGTGAGGTGCGTGAGAAAATGCAGGCGCCATGGGTCGATGCAGTGATAACAGGCACTGCATCGACTTCCGCAGACAAGTGATGCGCCGTTTCCTTCAGGGCTACATTTGAGTTCGGAGCAGGAGTCTCAGACATCAGCGACTCAGTGCTCTGGACTCGGGCTGCGGTGGTTCTTCTAGGTGCAAACAGGCGATCCGTTGACCCCACCTCCGGCGCACTGCGGTACTGTGTTGGTTTTTCAATCGCATAGCAAGCTTGTGGTGGAAAAAAGAGCACTGGAAAGGCGATGCGTGCTTTTTCGATTCTTAAAGCAGCATAACAACCTCCAAGGGCCCAAAACTGGAGTTGGCACCACAAGGCAGGTCAAAACTCCCAGGAGTGGAGTTCAGGGGACCTGCAAATGAAGTCTTTGATGGTCCTCAGACTTCTTACAGGAGGTAAGCGCACACACAAGGCCTTGGGTAACCCTGGAAAAGCAGGATTCAATAAGCAAATTACAGTTCTTTCACTGCCCACAGACAGAAGCAGCAACTGCAGGCCAACTAAGCAAAGCAACACAGTGCCAAGGGGTAGTAGTCCTCCTGACAGCTTTTCTTCTTGGCAGAGTTCTCAGTCAAGAAGTGTTCTAAAACGTTGGGGTTACAGGTCCAATACTTGTACCTCCTTTGGCCTTTGAAGTAGGCATACTTCAAAGAAAAGTCAGTTCACAAGATCCTGCCTTGGCTCAATACAGTGTGGTAGAGATACCATTGTGAGAAGACGGGCACAGTCATATTCAGGTGTTGGTGACCACTCCTCCCACCGCTAGCTCAGGAAAACCCATCAGCCTGTTAATGGGCCACTAGAATATGCAGGGCACACCTTCCCTCCCTTTATGTGACTGTCTATAGTAAATGCACAAACAGCCTGACGTGGATGCTACTGCCAGGCAGAGACATAGAATGACAAAGCAAATGCAAACTTTCTAAAAGTGGCATTTTTAAACACACAATTCATTACCACCTTCGCTAAAAAGATGTATTTTTAAATTCTGAGCCGAGGGAGCCCGGACTCCAAATCTCTTTCCACTTGAAAGTTACACTTATAGGACGTTACAAGGTAGCTCCAATGATGACCTAAAGGAGAGAGAGCCCTTGCAAGAGTAAAGAACGAAACTGGCAGTATTTCGCTATCAGGACATGTAAAACACACAAGTACACGTCTTACCTTTCAGATACACTGCACTTTGCCCGTGAGGTTACCATGGGCCTATTTTAGGGGTGGCTTACATGAAGTAAAAGGGAACGGTTGGGTCTGACAAGTGGGTGCACTTGCCAGGTTAACATAGCAGCTTAAAACTGCACTGGCAGGCCTGAGACATGGTTATAAGGCTATTCATTTGGATGGCGCAATCATTGCTGTATGCCTACCAGTAGCATATGATTTACAGGCCCTAGGCACACACAGTGCACCTTACTAGGGACTTACTACTAAATCAAATATGCCAATACTGGATAAACCAATCACCATTACAATTTTCACATAGAGCATATGCACTTAAGCACGGATCGGCAGTGGTAAAGTGCCCAGAGTTCAACCATCAACAAAAACCGGTCAGAAAAAAAGAGGAGGGGGGAAGCAAAAAGTCTGGGGATAACCCCGCAAAAAGGGCCGGGTCCAACAGGGTGCATTTACATCGTTTGATACTTCTGTTGAGTGTTGTGGTGTTACCTTACAATGTAATCTGGAGTGTGGATGGAGCAGGGCTGTCAGGATGATTTAGTCTTGGATGCCATGGTCTTTATGCACTTTGTGCTTTTTGCGAATGTTACCACAGCGCAGCTTCGGCACGTTTGTACGATTCTCGCCTGATCGCAACTACTTGTGAGATTGTGGCAATGTTTGATAGGTCAAGATGGGCTAATGTACTCTTCAAGGCAAAGCGACAGAAACTGGGTAACACTTGCAACATGTGTAAATATCAAGATTTGCGAGATGGTAGGAGGTTGATGGTGCAGAGCTGTATGTTCTTTGTGGTATTGTTTTCTGTCTCCACATACCTTTACTAACTTTGGGCTGCTCTGAACAACAAGGACGTTTGTGCAGAACGTCACTGACTACATACAGAAATACTTGGCCATCAATTAGAGCAATTAGTAAATTATCAGTAAACCATAAATATTGCAATTCATTTATTAAATAACATCTGCATGTGTAGCCGTGCATCAGCATGACAAATGTAGCACATGCTGTAAATGACTTCAGACACGGTAAAAAAAATCACATGAAGAGATGAAGCATCGAATGATTGACTCTTGATACAGTTTCATACGCCCACGTCTGGTCATCACATGAGCAGGTACGGCAAAAAAGAAAAAACTGCCTCGTTCTAACAAATCAATTTTAAAATGACTGAAATTACTACTTTGGGTAATGTGGAAGAAAATATTTGTATTTAAGACCGTTCAGTTGGAATTCATCCAAGCCAAGACAGATGGACAGCAAAGACTCCTCAACCCGACCTAGATGGCAGGGGCTGAGTTGGACCAAGTCACTCCTCTTTGTTTTCCATCTTGTGTGTTTTAATATGTCCTTATTCACATCGGATATTTTGGTAATCCTGTATTTTTTTTTTTACCTCCTTTTGCTGTTTGAGATAATAAGCTTCAAATGACAATGGAGTGACATTCCAAGAAGCAGTTGTTTGTCCTGGTCCTGTATGGTGCTCTAACTTTATTGGGAGAACAATTGTCTGAAAAGGTTGTTTGTTTCTACGTAGATCAGAATAATATGTACGATTGAACAACTACTTGGTAAGCACAGCAGATGCTCCCTAGGAAGCATACCGGCTCTGCGCTAACCTGGCAGCTAACTTGAACTTTTTGACCCTCAAAAGGAATGTTTGCAGATTGGCCTTAATTGGCCCGTCAGTATCAATCTTACGTAAATAAGTTCCTGGATAAAGCGTTCCACAACCTAGCCTCCTAGACAGAAAAGGATACCACCTGCAACTATTCCTCCCCCCCTCCCCCCCCCACACTCACTTCCCTCCCCTGCTCTAGCTCTCCGAATGAGAGGGATCTCGACATATCTTTGGCTAAAAGAGGGAATTGCCCTGTGGGGTTCATAAGCTCTAGCTTTTTAGGTCTAGCCTGACCCAGCGCATGTGCTGGTCTGGCGAGACTTATTGAGAGGGCTCTAAAAAGTGCTACCAGGCCAGCCTAGAGCTTCAGTGCTTTACCGCGATTACTTTCACGGCCGCACGGCCGCTTTGATGTGTGATCGCGATCACTTTCACTTGCCGCTTTGCATAGCCAATAGGTCTCGCTTTTGGGACCTTATAAGCATTTAGTTATGCAACTGTTGCATGTCTAAACACTTATAAGGTCCCAAAGGCGAGACCTATTGGCTATGCCAATGCTTGTTCCTGTTGATAACGAGGGCCTTTGTCTATGTTTGGCTCTGAGTTGTTAGTGCTTTAAATCTGCTTCTTTGCGAGGGGCGTGGTTTGGACGCCGGGGAAGATGGCGGCTTAGAGCGGCGCTCCTCCCGTAGCATGGAAAGACGGAGCGATTTGGGGGTTGATCCCTGTCACATAGGTGACGAGAATGAAGTTTTCGGCGATCGGAGTCTGAGACCTACCTCTAGGTGGAATTTGAGGCGGTGAGGCGACCCTGGAAGCAGGTCTACGTGCAGTGCTTTGGAGACCGGGCGCGAGCAACCAGCGGCGTGCAGCATGCAGCAGTGGGAGACCGCCGGTCCCGGAGGGACACGGGTGCTGCAGCTGAATCACCGGAGTTCTGGAAGGAGCGGAGGAGGCACGCTGTCACCGTATGCACAGTGAGTGGATTTGGGAGCGCTTGGACTCTTCCCGACGCGCTTCGATTCCGACGATGGGTGAGTGTGCAAGAGGGCGCAAAATGGCAGATGCCGGCACTCGATGAGAGTTTCTGTGCGTCTTGGACTATGAGGAAGATGCGAGGCCAGTCGGGGAGGTGCCAGCCCTGGAGTATTGCTAGGCGCTACGGAGGGGACAGCAGATGGTAATGTTTTAATGACTCCAAACGTGTGGAAGCAAGGCCAATAAGCGATAAGTATGGAGAGTTAAAATGGCGGCCACAAGGTTCTCTGCTGCACCTGTGTGTGATGGGGACACGTGGGCTTCCACTGGAATATAGGCAGGAGGTCATAACACACGATTAAGCGGCATGAATGCATGAATGCAGAGGCAGCTGGGTGCACCAGCATACCACAGGTATAACGTACCACAGGTGTGAGTAGCGATTGCGCCTTGGGGCACACGGTCATTTCCCGGCTCTTGGAACACTGGCGACGGCGATTGTTGAGACTGTTGAGGCTCCTCCCCGAGCGTTTCCCTATCACAGAGCCAACACGTGGTGGGCGCATACTGTGTCTATAATTGGTACCAAGATATACTGCGGAGGGGGTGAATGGAGGCGTGGATGCCATGGCCTTTCCTCAGATCAGTGTGAGCACCACCATTGCCCTCCACTGTTGCTGATCTGAGAGTCCGGTGGGACCTGGGGTTCTGAGCCCAACGACATGCCCAGTAGCATGCTGTCTACAGGTGTCCACAAGTGACGTAAGAGATCACGAGTACAATTCTGAGGGTTCTCTGCAAGTGCCCGAGTGCCATATTGTGTCTGGTGCCCTAGCCAGAGTTATTTGGGCCTGTTTCTACTCTTTAGTCTTAACGACCACATCAAGTGTCTTCCAGCTGTGTGTACAAAATGGGGGACAAAGAGGCGAAGAATCTGAAAAGACTTAAGGCTGAACCTCCGCCTCCAATCTCACATGTCAAAAGTAAAAAAGACGTGACCGATACGATGGATGTAATATTGAACAAACTAGAGGAGGTGAAGGAGATTGCAAGGTCTACAAAGGAAGAAATTGTAGCTATCCGCGAAGACATCAGGGACACTAATGCCAGACTTTCAGAGTCAGAATCAAGAATTTGCCGGCTGGAAGTCTGAGACCAAAACTTGTAGCTCTCTTAGGCGCTTGCACGTCTCCACAGATCAGATGTCAAGGAAGCTGTCGGAGTTGGAGGACAGAAATCGAAGAGGGAATCTACGCATTTTTGGTCTTCCGGAGGGGTCAGAAGAGTCATATGATTCCTGTGTTCAATTCCTGGAGGCTTGGTTTTCACAGGCGACCAACCTTAACTTCCATCACCCACTGGAATTTGACAGAGCTCATAGGGTTCCGGGCAGGATCGTACCAAGCCAGAAGGGACCGTGTCCTATTGTATGTAAGCCTTTACGTTACCAACATGTGGAGCAAATACTGGCATTTGTGCGCAAAAATAACCATGTTCTCTGGAAATGTAGTAAAGTGTACATTTCACAAGATTACAGCAAAGAAACTGTTGACACGAGGAAAGCTTTTCTTGCTTTACGACCACAGCTGAAATCGCTGGGCTACCAATTTGGTTTTCTGGGGCCGGCAAAGTTCTGCGTCTTTATTAAAGGTTCACCGCAGGTCTTCACTGATCCACGGACACTCAGGAAATGTCTGGAAGGAGGCGAGGAACTTCACATGGATACTTCGTCGGTGGCCTCTACTTCCTCCACTAAATAGGATTTTTTTGTTTCCGTAACAGACTGTTATGTCACTATGCCATTGTGGCCATATAATGTTGGGCCCTGCTATATTGCTGTGTTGTTGCAATGTGGGGCTCTGTTGTGTTGTGGAGTAGAGGGGGATGCAAGTCTTGTCTTCTGTGCTTTTAGGAGGCTCGTGCCTTGTTCGAGTGTTTATTACTAGTCACGAATCGTTACTAAATGCTGTGCGTTTTTTGGGCCGCAGTTGTGGTTCCCATCCAGCCACGGAAGAAGGGAGGCGCACTTGCTGCATACATTTAATGCATACATCTAATGCATACATATAAAGGGTTCTTGCCGGGTGGTGTTGATTCGGTTGAGGTGCGATAGATGGGAATGAGGCTACCCGATACGTCTTTTGAGAAAGCAGGCTAAGGTTGGTAAGGGTGGGTAGCTAATACTGCTGATAGCTCCACTGGGATAGCACAACGAAGGTTCTATCTAGATCTGTTTAGGTTGCTCGCTACTTGGATGAGTTCTGCTCCCTTGGGGGCACACTGATTTAGGTTGCCATATGTGTTGGGATAAACTCCCGAGTTCTTATCACGGATACGAGTTGAGACTATGGGAGGGATACGATTTCTCCGTGTCACCATACCTACTAGGTTATCTCGGGTGGCGGGAGGGTGTATGGGAGGGAGAGGGGGAGGGTGGGAGAGGGAGAGAGGGGGGGGTATGTGTTTGATCTGTGTTATTTTTTACTTTTGTCATTGTTTGTCATGTTCCAATGTACGCCAGGTCCATCATCTTGCTGCCAATGCCTTTGCCTATGCCGGTTGCACTGCCACGATTATGCCGGTGTGTGTGTGTCATGTTCCAATGCACAACAGGTCCACGCTTATTCCGTTGTCGATGCCTATGCCGACTGTGTTGCCGAGTTCCTAATAGTGTTTATGTCAAATTCTGGGGTATTCCAGGTCTAGCATCATTAACATCACTCTCTTGCTCACGCCTAGGCCGATTATACCTTTTTCTTCACACCAGTGTTGTGGGAGATGGGGTGCTCTGGGAGAAGCTGTACATTTGAGTGTCGTGTATTAACAATCCACCATGTTAGCTCTTGAATGGCTGCGTCGTTGTCCACAATTCACACCCCTATCGGTGTGACAAAAGTGAATAACTTGAAAATACTCTCTCTCAACGTCAAGGGTCTCAATCAGCCAGTCAAGCGTCAGAAGGTCCTCTAGTATTTGCGTAGACAAAAAGGTGATATGTACTGTTGCAAGAATCTAAACTTGAGACATCACAATTCCATACTCTCCGGAACAAATGTTTTGTTGAGGTCGTAGGGTCAGGGGCGCTGGGGAAGAAAAATGGGGTCCTGACACTGATTGCTAAAAAGTCTAACGTGGATTTGCTCTCCTCCGTTTCTGACTCCAAGGGGCGGTGGGTTACGACCAAACTGACTAAAGATGACACTGAATTCTATGTGACAAACGTCTATGCCCCTAATACATGTGACCTACCATTCTGGTCCGATCTGTCCAGGCAAATAGAGACTATCCCTGAGTCAGCCATACACATTTTGGCAGGCGATTTTAATTTACCATTAGATCCAGTACTGGATAGGGACTCCAGATGCCCTTTTCATAGTAATAGATCCCATAAGGCCTTCACTAATCTATGCACTCGGTTCCATTTGGTGGACACCTGGAGGCTACAGAATCCTGATGGGAGGGATTATACCTTTTACTCCCCTCCACATGATTCATTTTCCAGGATTGACTATTTATTTATAACAAAGAATGGCATCCCTCGCATGGAAGGAACGTCTATAGAACCAAGGGTTTTATCCGATCACTCTTGTATTTCCCTATCCAATGTCAAATCATCTACTCAACAAACAATATGGAGGTTTAATGAAGAGATCCTCGAAAAAGAACATAGGGTAGCGATCGAGACCGCGATTAAAGAGTACTTAGAACACAATGGCAGGGGGGACACTTCTGACTTGATTCGTTGGGAGGCGCTAAAGAGTACTATAAGAGGGGTCGTTATTGAAATAAAATCTGCCATAAACAAGAACCATAATAAAGCTTTGGAGACTTTAGAGGGAGAAATTGCCGCGTTAGAGAAGGAACACTTGTCTGACAGGAAGGAAGAAACACTAAATAAATTAGCAAATAAAAAGTATGAGTATAACAAAATAGTAAGTGAAAGAGTGGGGATTTGGTTAACTAGGAGGAGACCATTCAAACTCTGTACATCCAATAAGGCGGGGCAGAGCCTAGCGGCATACCTCAAATTCAAAATACAGAAGAATACGATCAATTCCATCAAAGATCAGGGGGGAACGACACACTCGGATCCGGTTACGATAGCTGAGGTATTCAAACAGTTTTATGAGCAACTCTATGCCAAGAATACAGAAGTAGTTGTGTCCAAAATTGACGGATATTTGGATGGATGCAATCTTCCCTCCCTCTCCACTGCGGATCGTGATGACCTCAATGGCCCGATCACGCTTCAGGAAGTCGAGATGGTTATTAAGTCATTGAAATGTGGTAAGGCACCCGGACCGGACGGATTCACTGCCCAATTTTACAAGGGCTTTTCGTTGCTCCCATCGCAACCACTCCTGCACCTATTCCAGGAAATCGGTACCATAGGGGAGGTGAAGGGTACGTTGTCGGAGGCCATTATTGCGGTGCTACCAAAAGAAGGGAAAGACCCGGCGTTACCAAAGAATTATAGGCCTATTTCGCTCATTAATCTTGACTGTAAGCTTCTAGCCATGATTTTGGCTAACCGACTCCAAACAGTCCTGCCCAAATTGATACATGCTTCACAGGCGGGTTTCTTAAAGCATAGACTGTCTAGTGACAACACCAGAATCCTGGCGCATGTCCTTGAAAGAGCGAAACTGCTATCTACCCCATCTGTGGCAATCACCCTTGACGCCGAAAAGGCGTTCGACAGAGTTGACTGGAACTATTTGAATGCGGTCTTGCGTAAGTTCAACCTGGGTCACTTTTTCACAAAGTTGGAGATGTCTCTGTATTCATGTCCCTCTGCGAGAGTTAGAGCTGGCGGCTCATTCTCCTCAGCGTTTCAGCTGCACCAGGGTACCAGACAGGGATGTCCTCTCTCCCCCTCTTTGTTTCTACTGGCCATTGAGCCATTTCTTTATCGCTTGAGAACTAACGACGGCATTGCTGGAATCCCATTTGAAGACTGTGTAATAAAGTTGACCGCATATGCGGATGATGTCTTAATAGTATCGGAAAGGGCGGAAGAGGCTATACCGGCTCTCATGTCTACCATTGATGATTTCTCCGGGGTGTCGGGATACAAGTTGAATAAGGATAAAACAGAGGTTAAACTGTTGAACAATTTAGGCACCAGGGAAATTAAAGGGGACTCTGGCTTGACGTGGCAACCAGGCTGCTTTAAGTATTTGGGGCTGCAATTTGATAAAGATCTAATCACTACTCTGGGGGTTAATGAAAGTTTGACTTTGAAGAAAATATCTAAATTACTAGAGGGATGGTCTCCTAAATTCCTTTCATGGTGGGGGAGGGTGGAAACCTTAAAGATGTTGGTAACCCCATTGGTGAATTATTTGGCGAGTATGTTGCCAATGACCTTCTCAGAGGCCTTCTTGAAAAAGGTGGATGGGCTGTTTGGTGGATTCCTGTGGCAGGGGAAGAAGCCCAGGATATCTATGAAGAAGCTACAGCTATCAAAAGGGAAAGGAGGCTTGGGTCTCCCTAGCTTCAGGAACTACCAGACAGCCTTTCTATGTAAACAGGGGGCACAGTGGCTGAATGAGGATTCGGATTATACTCCGCTGTGGAGCGCAATTGAGAAATCACTGATTGGTGGTTCCCCTCTGATGGCATTACTCTCTATGGATCTCTCCCATCTCCCCCACTCCAAATACATATTGCTAAACACTAGAAGAGCTCTTCTGAGACTAGATCAAACTCATAAAGTTGGTTTGTTGTGGAAAAAGTCTACTATGGTGTCTTTATGGTATAATCCATCGCTTAAGCTGGAAGGGAAGCCTCTACAGTGGGCAAGTTGGTCTAAAAGGGGTATTAACCTGGTGAAAGATTTATTTGAAGAAGGTCATCCATTACCGTTCTCCTCGCTCCAAGCCAGCTACAACTTGTCGCCAATGGATTTCTATGACTTAAGGTTATCCTGTCTACTCGCTCCCTTCATTCGGGTGATCCCTGGCTTAAGATCCAGATACCACGGCTTATGAAGTCGGGTCACTTTGTTCCTAAAATTTATAAATTGCTAATCCCTGCCCCACGGAAGGCACACATGAAAAACGAATCCAAGTGGGAATCGGAGCCTAACTCTACCAGGTTAGCATTTGACTGGTGTTAGACCTGTCTGCTTCTGAGAGTCCCCTCACACCATGATTTATTTTGTTCCCCCGTGCCTCCTAAAATTTGTCGCTTTTTATTTGTCTACCAGGACCTTTTTGTGTGTTCTCCCATGGGGCTAGATGCTCCTTGACACTCAGTTGCTCACCAAGTTCCTGGCACCTATGTACAAGGCGCCTGACGGAACCGGTGGCATTACACACTGAGGTTGTCAACCCTAAAATGGTGGACACCATTGTCCCCTATGAGAGTGACTCCCATTGGAGTCCTTCTGACCTCTGACCCTTTGGAGGTTTTGGCGCACTCTGTTTAACCTGCAAACCTGACAGGAATCCCCTCAGAAGTTACAAGTACACAAAATGTCTGCCTTAGGAAGCCCAGTATGGTGGCTCCTAATGACCAAAAAGACACCTTGGAAGGGCCATGTCATTGACACAGCCAGGGAAGGTTCCAGAACCTTCTGGCTCGTGCTGGCACCCCAGGGCACTGGCTATAAAAGGCCCAGTCCCTGGCGGCCATGATGAGAAAAAGTGGAGAAGAGAAGAAACATAGAAGAGGACTTGACACCAGATTGACACCTGCCCTGTTCCCCCCCCCCCCCCCCCCCCTGAGGCAGCTGATAGCGCAGGCAGAAGTACAGCCGAGGTTGTTGGCGTGGACCCTGACTGGCGTTCCAGTCAGAAGCGCGAGCAGTGACCTCTCGCCTTCAGCGCCTGGCCAGCGAGTGCCCAATTGCCCCTCAGAGACTTTGGCCATAGTTAGAGCCTCCCCGCCTCCCCCAGTGGTGAGATCGCGACTGCGACCCTTGACAGGGCCCCTTCAACTTAAGTGCCTCCTGGCTGGCGTTCGGACGTCTCCGAACCCACCGCCGTCGAAGCGCTGATCGTGGACAGAAGGTGAGGTGCTGCGCTGGGGCGGGGAAAGGCTGGCCTTCATTTGGGCGCGAGTACCGTCTCTGCCCTGCCCGAGTGACTTGGGGACTGTTGTTGTGGGCGGGAGCCCCCCCCCGTGAGTGAGATCGGAGGGAGGATCGCGGAGCCCCTGGAACCCCCCTTCGCCCTTGGGAGAAGGGCCATACTGACTGGAGTGCTTACTGGCGCAGCTAAAGTGAGGTGGGACAGTCTCTTCCCCTGAAGTTGCCGCATTGTTCCGGGACTGAGGTGCGGCTCCAATTTTGAACTGTGCGCGCAGGTAGTTTGACCCCTCCGGCAGCCCGTTCGACGGTCTGAGGACTCGTGAACTGAAGCCGCCTTCGGAGACCCCGCCTGCGTTGACAGAAGCGCACAGACTCCTCCGGCCGCAGTAGTATTAAACAGGCTGGCCGCGGAGTGTAATTGCCGTAGCCATTGTATGTCTTTATCTTCCAGATACACGCGTGATATGCTTTAAGTGCAACTAAAGGATTATCACGAGTATCTTGTGCCCAGAGAGCCCGAACCCGTGAACACTTCAAAAACTGTAAGAGCGCGCATTCTGCATTAAATGGCAATCTAAATGTGTTTACCCTGAAAGTGATTAATTGGTGGCAGCGATACCAGTATGACCCTGAGATATTTATTTGAAACGATCGGTATCTAACTTGCTATGCAACTGTGATGTTTTGCTGATATTTATTCCAGTCATTGCTGATATTTATTCCAAATGTATTGAATCCTGATATTTATCCAGTATATTTATTTGAGTCCAACCATTTATTCCTACGCAACCAGTACACAGCTAATCAAACCCATGTAAGAAAGGTGAATGTGATTAACTAATTGAACTTCTTCCAACCCAGAGAACTTTTACATAAACGAAACGTATTTTTCTATAACAGTGGTGTGGTGTCCTTCTTTTTATGTGGTGTGCAGGGAGTTATTATTTGGTCATAGCCGGCTTAACACAACAGCCTTCTACCGCCTTGTCACTCGAGCCAAGCTACCCCCCTTTGTGCTGGGCTTGCCCATCGCAGGTCCAACAACTGGGATCTGATACACGCTGCTGCCCTAACGAATAAGATTTCCCCGATTCTAGCCCAAACCAAATGTATGCTCATTAATAGAACATACTGGACGCCTGAAAAGCTTCATAGACTCCATTTGAGGGATAGCCCCCTATGCTGGAACTGTGCAGTTGAAGTGGGAGACTTCGCTTATATGCTCTTTGGATGTCCTGTGCTGGGAGTATTCTGGGGGAGAGTGTTTGATTGCATAGACCACATTTTCAAGGCCACCTCTAAACGAGAATTTGTCTGTTATACTGGGGGTGCTGGACCAGGAGCTTCATAATGATAATGATTGTCAATTGTTAGATATTTTACTTACTCTAGCTTGCAAGGTGGTACTATGCAAATGGAAAAGCGCCTCTGAGGTCTCATTCAGGGTTTGGCAGGAATGGCTTTAGTTTCTAAGGGGAGCTGACAATCCAGCTCTGCACTCATCCCCCTGGCGTGCTTCCCATAGGAGGCTCTGGAAATCTCTGGATGAATCTTCATTCTCCTTTGACCAGCCCTGAATAGTATTGGTGGAAATATGGCGAGTAGGCTGGAATGTAAAGGGCAAGGCGGGGCCGGACAGGTGACACACGATGAGATAAAGCATTGGCAGCTATGGAGCTCATTCACCATAGCGTAATCGGGCTTGAGGGTTGAACTTGGTTTCATGACATATTTTCTTTCCTTTCATTTAATTTATTTAATGTGTTATAAGTTCATTCATGTCACTTGGAAGTGATGACCAGATTCATAACCCGGACTTACGGATCTTATTATGTAAATGTTTATGACCTCATATATGTTTGTATTGGGGCGATTCCCCTATAGATTCGTCCGCTTTTGGATTCAGTGGGTCTGTTTGTCCAGATTCATAGCCCGGACTTACGGATCTTATTATGTACATGATGTTTATGACTTCATATATGTTTGTATTGGGGGCGATTCCCCTATAGAATTGTCCGCTTTTGGATTCAGTGGGTCTGTTTGTCCAGATTCATAGCCCGGACTTACGGATCTTATTATGTACATGATGTTTATGACTTCATATATGTTTGTATTGGGGGCGATTCCCCTATAGAATTGTCCGCTTTTGGATTTAGTGGGTCTGTTTGTCGGGGATTACACATGTCATTTATTTTCCTTTATTGTTGTGTATTGTATGTTTTTGTCACTTTTCTCTTTCTTTATCAATAAAGATTTGAACACAAAAAAAATCTGCTTCTTTGCTGAATCGGAAGCCGATGCTATTTCTTCAGCTCCTCCCTAACAGATTTGTCCAATGAGACATGCTGCTGCATTCTGTACCAAATGCATCATATTTAAGAGGCCTAGTCGCCCCAAGATATGAAACAATACCGTTGTCACTTATGCTTTATTTGTCTTCTAAAAGTTAGTGTCTGTGGACTTTTTTTCTACTCTTCAAAGTATTACAGAAGAGAATTACTTTCATTGGTGTGACCTGCATTAGAGGAAAGAAGTGGCTTACTCCGGTTACTTAACAGATATTCCTCCGATAACCGAATGATGCTGCTAATTGCGTTACCCTTTATTTGTAAGACATAATTATAATTACTTAACTTTGCAGTAGATATAGAAGAGTACATTAATCCATGCATTCTTCAAACATTATTTTACCTTGCTTTGGATAATAGATTATTCTGATTATTAAACTCTGCATTAATTCACAGAAGATCATACTTTACCTTACATTAGATTACTTTGCCAGAAAGATTATTTGGATTTCTTTGCTTTTTACTGGAGTTGAGGAGACTGAATTAGTTATTGTAATCTGTATTAGGTCAGTAATGGTTATTTGAATGATATTACTCTGATTACTTGGTCTTGCGTTGGGGCATTTTCGGGATCATTCATACTTGTCCTCTGAGTTGTTCTTTAATATTAAGTATATATTACGTTTTTGTTTTAGTGCTTGTGTGCGTCATATCCTGTGACATAGCAACAATCCAAGTCCAGCCAGCAGACACATGCTCAGACACGAATTCATGTGAACGCAACCCTTCATGTGTGAGATCGCATATTTTTTTCCTCCTGAAACTTTTTGAAATTTCAGAAGTTTCACACTTATGTTTCTAAAGTAAAATGCGGTTTGTGAATCTATTGTATGATTTTTTTTAATGGATGAAGATGTCTGACAGGAAACTGTTTTCAGCAATAAATGTCTCTTGGCAAGACATCGTCTGCTTGCACCACCTATCTATATATAAACAAGAAGCATTGTCCTGTTGGAAATCTATTGGCTTTGTCGGTGTTTTTTTCTTTCATGTTGCACAGCAGCGCGAGCTGATGTGCAACATGACTTAAAGTAAAAAAAAAAAAGCACTGACGTGGCCTGCATTGACATCCTATTGCTTTTTCACCTTTAAGCCATGTTGCACAGCAGTCTGTGCTGCTGTGCATAACGTACAAACAAATGGGGTGCATGTTTGAAGGGGTTCAAGTAGCACGAGGGAGGAAGATGCCTTGGAGAGCGGAAGGTGGACTGGGTGGATGAAACAACAAGCGGGAGGATAGTGGGGCGGATGAGAAATGACGAGTGGGGGATGGACGAGAAACCATGGCAAGTGGGAGAAGGGCCGAAGGGTATGTGAGAAGCGGTGGCGAGCGACAGAAGGGCAAGGAGTGGGTTGAAAAACAATGGAGGACGCGGGGTTGTGGGGGAAACACAACAGAGGGCGTGGGGTTGTGGGGGAAACACAACAGAGGGCGTGAGTGAAGGAGAGTGATTTCAGAAACATGCACTCAATAAGAGCGCATGTCGAAAACTAACTAGAGTACCTGCAGTAGTCTGCGGCCAGTGGAAGGACACTGGTCGCAAACAGGAGCAGTAAGTAGGCAGAAGAAGACCCAGGAGGAAGCCAAAGGCGAGGAGGAGGCACTATCAATAGGAAGCATGAAAAGGAGAGCGATGTGGGAACCAACCAGTAGTAAGTAAAGGTAAGTAATAGGTGGGCACCTAGCCTCTTTTAGGATTGGGTTTTCTTTACAAAAGATTATGCGCAGACGAAACCTAAAAAAAAAAAAACGCTAAATTTAGTAAGGTGAAATCTTAAAGAACTTGGAAATGTATACCACTCACGT
The DNA here is from genome assembly GCF_964204655.1 of Triturus cristatus. Lineage (NCBI taxonomy): Eukaryota > Metazoa > Chordata > Amphibia > Caudata > Salamandridae > Triturus > Triturus cristatus. The sequence continues at coordinate 387,105,996 of NC_140579.1, read as the reverse complement.
TCAAAAGTAATGCTGCTTTCTTAACCAATTAGTCGAAAAGGTGCATTTCTTGTCAGAGCTTCCAACAAGAGAAGCACCAGCTTGCTTCATTTAGATATCTCTAATGGTGGTGGTGGCACTGTCAAACTGAACATACTCCTCACTATTCAAGGACTCTAGCAAACATTCTGTTCTGCAGTGCTTTTCGAAACAATTTATTTTCTACAGCGCCACTTGCCAGCGCAATGATTTAAAGTTAGTACAGCAATACAAGGTACTCTATTTTGAATTTGGTGAAGAAATATCTAGTTGCAATTTTTATATACGCATATTCACAAATCTAAATTGTTGTGATCAGACAACAAATGGTGAAAATCCATAGTGGCTGAGGACCACGAATTACTGAAGGCTGCACTCCAAAACTACAGGAAGAACCCCTTTCGTTGGAGGAAAAAAAAAAAAAGGAAATGCTTAACCAAGAGTTTCGTCGGGCTAATAATTAATTGAAGAATTCGTTAATCCTGCCTGTCCCCTTTACCCACTTGTTACTTTAACAGGCCAGGCTTATGACCTCAGTCAAGATCCAAGAGATTTACAAAGCTTTACGAGGGCTAGAATCAGAAAGACCATTCTGAAAGTTATATTTCAAGGTGCTCAAGACTATTGAAATTGAAGCGGTCTCTCAAATCTTCCCTACATACTATGAATGTAGTACAGTCCCGGCAGTTGCTGCTAAGGATAAGACAGTCTTTGATGTAAGTCAGTTTACCTTAGTCACTCAAATCAGTGCACGTCTTTAAAAAACAAACTGTTATGGCTACTGTAGAATTACATTATCTCTGATTTTTAGAATGCATTGTTGCTTAACCACTTGAGCGCTGTGGATATGGCTGCCACAGTGCTCTCATTTGAGCACTATGGACATGGAGGTAACATCCCAGCAGCTGGTACCAGAGTAACAGCTGTTGTGTGCTGCCGTGGTGTCTCCTGTCGCACTTCTTTGTGTCTGACCACAAGAGTACTTGTTGAAAATTAAAAGGACATGGGTAGTCCACCCTGATACAGGGTTAAGCCCCCAACCCACAAGAGTGATTTACTCTTTTTGCCCCAGGCTGACAGATTTGTGTTATCCCCAGCCTCCCCTAGAAAGCCCAACAAAGTAAACAAAGGGGTGGAGTGTACCACCGTTGTATAGGGTTATGCCCCAACCTTAATGTTGGTCAATACAGTCTTTCTGCTCCCTGAGGAGGTAGGAATTTATTTAACTAAAAACAAAAGTATTGAGGGTGGCTGTATATGGCCATGATCCCATCCCAAAAAGGGGGGGGGGGGGAGGCGCATATAACATGATTTCTAACCCTCCCAGGGAGGCAGAATGGGGTTTCCTCACCCCATCCCTAGGGAGACAGAAAGCCCACTACACACCAGGGATTTTATATTAGGGCTAAAACAAATGGGTACTAGAACTCCACCCTGGCATTGGGCCATAACCCAGCCTCAAAGAGGGCGAACCAGTCTTTCTGCCCCCCAAGGGACAGCTAACTTACCAGAAGCGGAGACAGCTGTCCCTCTAGGCAACAGCGTTTTCAAATGGAGTCAAAACAAGCAAAAGAACGTGGACGGCCCACCCTGTCTTCAGGCCTTGCTCCACCCCAGAAAAAGTAGATAGGATGTTTGTCCTGATTGAGGAGGTTACGCTTAATCTGCTTTGGAGGGGGGATAGAAAGCGAACTAGACACTACAGATTTTACATTTGGGCAAACAAGGGGGTACAACACCTTGCACTGGAACCAAACATCCACCCCAAAAGGGGAAACCCATTACCTGCCTCAGCCCCATGTATTTGCCACGTGGGGAAGGGGGGTATTGAATGCTAGAAATAAAATCTATATCTTTGGACAAATGGTAGGGTGGGCTGTTATGATGCCCCATCCCTAAATCCTTGACAGGCGTTCTGCTCCTCTAGGAACTAACGCATCGCTATGGTAAATGCGAGGACATTTTGATTGTTTCTAGGCGTTCCTTTTACATATGGGTTAGCAGAGTGGACTAAATCCCAATATTTCCCACTTACTATTCGGAATGGCTGCACTGTTTGGCCACTGCGTCGGCCGCGCACCAGGGAAAGATACCAAACCTAGACATTTTTGATAATTAGACAGTTGGAGACCAGGTTGGTGGGCCTAGCATGTATCCTACGTTTTCTTAGCCACAATGCCCTGCATCCCTCAAACTTTACCTAAAATCACAGGTTTTCTTTCTCTTAGAAAAATGCAAAGATTGTGCCAATGTATTTTTTTTTATTTTTTTATTTTTATATATATATTTTTTTTTTTAATGCAACTCTGCTTGTTCTTGAAACCTGGGACCATGGTGATCCAAGCAGAGTAAATCTTTTGCCAAATTTAGGGTAAAAAGATGGACTTTATGCTTTCTTGCGCAATATTTTTTCCCTACCACAAATCTAAATTTGTAACCCCATTTTGGATGTATTCGCAGTTTCCTCTAGAGGAATCTACATACCCTGGGTACCGTAAAAAAAAATACAAATTTGGTGCGAAAACCATTGTGGGAAAAAAGTTAGCACAAACCGCATTTTCCAGAGTATTGTAAAGTACTGGAAACTATCATTCAGGATTCCGTCCCCAGCATGGAACCACAAGGGCAGTGGTGTTACTTCTGGATGATATTCTTGTTGTAACCAATCTTAAACTGTTTTTACTTGCTCCTCCTTGTAGGTCTGATGTAGCATTTGATGTAGTAGATTTCTAATACTCCATCTGCTGCAAACAGTACCACATGTTTAGACTATGCACCTACATGGATTCAATCATTTCAGATGATTATAGGGTTTCTGGTTAGGACTGTTCCAGTCCCCCAGGTTGGCCGTTGGATATAGTGCTACCCATAAGTCACATTTATTTTGTCGTATGCTTTTATTAGTCACTCCCTCAGTTCGTTCTATTCCAGTGCAGATGACCGACTACCTTAGCAAACACTTCTATTATCCAAGATACGGTTGACATTCCTACATAGAACCTTAGTGGCAACAAACGAAATTGGGTCATGACCGTAGTTCCCATATCAGGCTCCAGCAACAGAGGCCAATTCATCAATTCTATTGCTCAAGCCCCTCAAATTGTTTGACATGACTGTCTTTTTAGCTGAGCTAAGCAAATAATCTGGAGATGAAGCGTGTCAGTAGATTTAGTTCTGATTTAGTTAAAATATACCTTCAATAATATACACATTTATATGTATGCATGCTTAATATATATTTTCACTGAAAAAAATGTTAGTGATGTTAGTTTGGTGAAATGTCAGTTTAAACATAAAATTCTAAACTTTAAAAAAAAAACACTGAAATTCACCAGTTATGATTAAGTGAAGTAACTAGAACTCTCACCCTCACCATGCACAGTGTTATCAATTATTTGATTTCAGATGTCATCAGTTATATGATTGTCATACAACATGTCAGGAGTGATGTAATATGAGGTATAATTACTTCAGTTAACCATAACTGGTGAATAAGTGGTGAATTCCATTTTTTCTCAAATATTACATGTGAATTGACATTTTCACTCGACACTGACCTAAAAAACAATTTCAGTCTGGCATTGGATGCAAGCCTCTTAACTTTGAGAAGGAAAGGAGGAAAAAAAGAAAAGAGGGTGTGTTGTACATTGTCTCTTCCCTCAACATGGCTCCCTGCCATAAATGAGGGAAAAAGGAAAGGAAGAAGGAACGAAAGGAGGACAGATGGGAGAAATGAGGATAACATAAATACACAACCGTTTCAAATCGATGCAATGTGGTGTGCTGTAAAATTGCAGCGGTCAGAAAAGCAAAACACTGCAAAAAGACTTTATAACAGCATTGACAGGAGATGGGAGTCTGATAAAGATGGAATGTGCCCTGTGTTCACATCAAAAGCTTCCTGCTATTACATCGGGTGTAAACACAAAGATGTAATTCTTAAGTGAAAACAAACACCGTTCCTGCAGGGAACTAGCTTGTCTGCGGATGTGATCCAAGTGAAAGGTAAAAATACCCCAAGTTAACCAGTGGTTTAAGTAGGATGACCTGCTGCCCATGATATATGCTTTAGTAGGCGGGAGCAAAATGTAATTGACCCAACAGAGCAATGGATGAAGAGAGGTGTCTGAAAGGCCCCTATATGTAAGTACATTATGCACAGTTTAGTAAAATCAAAACGTTATGGCTAACACTAGACCTAAAAACCACATTGAACAAGCAAGAAAGGTGAATGATTGCTGGCTTTCCTAAATGATTTCCATTTGTAAGAGATTCATTGCTTAGCAAGTTTGTGAACTAGGGGTTAGCTCAGAGGCAATAACGGAAGAACAAGATACAAGGAAGAACCAGGGTTCAGGTCTCGAAAGCTATTATAGTGGTTTTGTTTTTAATTTGGCTTTTGTTTTTTTTTGGGGTGTTTTTAAAGTGTAGTTTATGATACAAGTGATCATTAGACCGGGGCCATCTAATATTGAACTAATAAGAGAAGTTAATGATTGCATCATAGAGCAGCTTAGATGCAATATTGAAAAAGTATGATACTAAGAAGAACCAGGGTATGAGTCTGGCAACCTATCATAGTGGTTTGTGTGTTTCTAATTTGACTTTTGTGTCTGTTTTTAAAGTGTGATATTGGGTCTAAGAGATTTTAGACCTGGGTGATCTAATATTTAATCAACAAGATCAATGATTGCTGCCTTTTCACAATGTGCTCTATCTGTAATGGGATTATGCGTTGAAACCAAGGATGTATGGGATTAGGTGTGATATTGAACTAATGCATACGGGCTATTGTTTGGATTGTTATGATCGAAGTTAGGAGTTAGGCTAATGATTGCTACTTTTTCACAATTTGCTCTATTTGTAAGTTACCAATTACTCAACAAGTTATGATCAAGTTTAGAATGGTCAAAGTCAATGATTGCTATGTTTTGAAGTAATCTCCATTTAAAAGTGAAGAATTACACAATATGTTTATGAATCACAGAGTGGCTTAAGGTAACAATGGCGACACAATTATTGAAGAACTGGGGTTCGAGTCTGTAGGCCTTTCTCAGTAGAACCTTAACTAACATTTTATAATGTGGCCGGAAGGACTCTTAAGAGCTTGTGTATTAGTTGGAAAGAATGCGTTAAAAAACCTAATCTAATGACTAGAATTTTATAGTTGTAGATTACGAACATAATTGTGTTGCCACAATTGACATTTAATCTAATAACAGATTAAATGTTGGTGAATAGAAAGTGTCTCAAGTCATGGGAATGGTTATTATTTGAAATCGGACCTCCGTGTCCAAAGGCATAAATGTTTGTAAGCGTTACAGATAACTCGAACTATTACTGTTGAATTGCTATGGTTTTGTATGTGTAAAATCGGAACCTTTTAGTTTTTTTGTGAATTTCTGAGGCTTTAAAATTTTGTTTCCCAACTATAACGTCACTGTAATCTGTTTTTTTTCAGTGCATTTCCATGTTTTTTTAGTGGTATTTCTCATCTATAAAATCCTTGTAACCTTTGTTTTTTTTTTCAGTGAATTTCTAGTTTTTTTTAACGCAAAGTGATATTTAATTACTGTACGTTAATCCAAACGCAGCTGCGCACGGCTAGAAGATGACAGCCAACCCCCTGAATGCAGCCAACCCCACGCCACAAACTGCCTTTGGCCGTGTACTGCAGGGCCTGCAGCCATCCCATCCCCAAAGGCAGTCAACCCGGGAGGGGGGGGGGGGTGCACTCAGCTTCTCTCTCCAGGCTAATTTCGGCTCAAGGGACCACATTCCCTGGGGCTGGCACGTATTTTATAGGGAAGGGGGTACGTAGCCCCCCTCCATGGACCGAATTTGACCCTGGGAACCCCATGCCCGGGGCTTATTGCGTAATTTATAGGGAGGGAGGCATGCAGCCCCTCTGGGGATCACATGTCCCAGGGGTCCGGCCATATTGTAAATGGGAAGGGGGGCCAATTTTGGCCCTGGGGACGCCATTTTCTGGGGCCAAGCCATATTATGTATTGGGAGGGGGAATGCAGCTCCCCTTCCTGGCCCAATTTTGTCCCAGGGAACCAATACCCGGCCAAAAAAAAATGGAGGAGCGTGGTCCCCTTCCCGGGCCAATTTTGACTCCAGAGACTCCATTCCTTGAGGCTCGGCCAATAAAGGATGGGTTCCCTGGAGCGCCCCCACTTTTCTGTTGTGGGCCGTGGGGGGGGGGGCAATGCCCTTGTGGCCCCAGCTGGATCCCCACCTCCAGCGTGAGATGGCATTGCTTCTGCCCGTAGGGAGCAGCTAAAATGCTGCTCACTGCCAACGGGAACAATTTGTTTTTTTCTGTTTCTCTGAACAGATGAAAAGTCAGCTCCCAGCGGGTGGGAGCATTTTTCATGCTTCCACTCTCTAAGTAGATTTAGTGTTTACTCTCTTGGTGGGAGGTTGAAAATTACTCCCGCCAAGCGAGAGCAAAGACCGGTGTCTCTACCCGCACCAGTGTAAGCAGTGAAACTGATGTGTCCCAGCGGCGACCACCCCGGGACATAGCTGGAGCTGGCCCTGGGGGATGGGGTCCCCAGGTCCATTAGCTCCGGGAGGTGGGGCCACATGGCCCTCCTCCCTTTTCGCAGGTTGGGGCCCCCAGCGCCAAAAAATGGCCTCTATGGGAGGGGGCACGCAGCCGCCCTCCCCTTTCCGATTACGGCTGGACTACGCCTCCTCACTTTCCATTTATATATGCTGGTGGATGGGGTCCTGGGGCGGTAATCATCCCGAGAAGGGGAGTCACTTGTGCCCTCTTGTCCATAATTAAAAAAAATAACCTCCCCGCCCCCTGGGACGTAGCCCACTCTGGAGGTGGACTAAGCAAGTGTGGATAACCACGCTTGCTTTCTTAAAGCACTTTCCCACACATCTTCGTTGGAAACTGAAAAAACATTTTTGGCCCCCAGTTGAGTTCCTGTGGAACCCCACCACCAGGCCTAGGGTTTGGGAAGTCCTACGCTGCCCTTTATGTTTTTTTGTGTGTCTTTCTTATTCTTGGGACTGAATGAGTCCCAAGATGCTTGCAGACACTTCCTGGTTGAAGTGTTGGCCGCCAATCAGATCTCACAGAGATTTGTTGGATCTGCAGGGGATTGGCGTCCCTAGAAATCTATTTTCTTTAACTCCAAAATTACTGAACGGATTCCTGACAAATTTGGTGTGATAGCTGAAGAACTGGGTGGTCTTAAAGGAAGACCACCCAGCGGTGCAGGGAACACCCAAGTCCACAGCTTCCTCCAATTGCGTTAAAAAATGGGAGACCACACCACTGGGAGTGAAGAAACACTGGTCTATTAGGTCTCGCCTGGCTATCGCATAAGCGATAGCTCAGCGAGACTCTAGTAAGGGGCTCCCAAAAGTGCTCCCAAAAGTGGATTGCATGGTGAGCACGCGCACAATCGCGTGCATTGTGCCGCCATGCAATCCGTTTGGCATCGTACTTCAAAGGGTCCGCTCACCCGCCTGGAATGCGCTCCCCCGCCAAGCGCACGCGCCACGCTCCGCCGGGCTTGTCTTCGTCTTTTTAAACATTCACGTTATGTGCTTACAAAAGCCTGCATGTTCGAAATGGGTTTCTTTATTTTCAGAGCGAAGGGCTTTACGATGTACGTCTTTAACATTATTTAATGCCAACAGAGCGCGGTCTTTTTATATTTTTGTTTGTTTTTAGGTTGCCATGAGCACATAACTGCGCTGCACGGTAAGCTTTATATTTAGGAGCGCACATACTTTTTGTAGGACAAGTTAGTACTTTGCTTTGTTTACTTTGCTATTATTTCAGCGGACATAATACAACTGAGCTGTCTGATGCCTGATGCCTGATGCCTGATGCTTGTGGATGTCTGATGCCTGATGCTTGTGGATGTCTGATGCCTGATGCTTGTGGATGTCTGATGCCTGATGCTTGTGGATGCCTGATGCTTGCGGATGTCTGATGCCTGATGCTTGCGGATGTCTGATGCCTGATGCTTGCGGATGTCTGATGCCTGATGCTTGCGGATGTCTGATGCCTGATGCTTGCGGATGTCTGATGCCTGATGCTTGCGGATGTCTGATGCCTGATGCTTGCGGATGTGTGATGCCTGATGCTTGCGGATGTCTGATGCCTGATGCTTGCGGATGTCTGATGTCTGATGCTTGCGGATGTCTGATGCTTGCGGATGTGTGATGCCTGATGCTTGCGGATGTCTGATGCCTGATGCTTGCGGATGCCTGATGCCTGATGCTTGCGGATGCCTGATGCTTGCGGATGCCTGATGCTTGCGGATGCCTGATGCTTGCGGATGCCTGATGCTTGCGGATGCCTGATGCTTGCGGATGCCTGATGCTTGCGGATGCCTGATGCCTGATGCCTGATGTCTGATGTCTGATGCCTGTGGATGTCTGATGCTTGTGGATGTCTGATGCCTGATGCCTGATGCCTGATGCCTGATGCCTGCGGATGTCTGATGCCTGATGCCTGCGGATGTCTGATGCTTGCGGATGTCTGATGTCTGATGTCTGATGCTTGCGGATGCCTGATGTCTGATGTCTGATGCTTGCGGATGTCTGATGTCTGATGCTTGCGGATGTCTGATGTCTGATGCTTGCGGATGTCTGATGTCTGATGCTTGCGGATGTCTGATGCTTGCGGATGTCTGATGTCTGATGCTTGCGGATGTCTGATGTCTGATGCTTGCGGATGTCTGATGTCTGATGCTTGCGGATGTCTGATGTCTGATGTCTGATGCTTGCGGATGTCTGATGTCTGATGTCTGATGCTTGCAGATGTCTGATGTCTGATGCTTGCGGATGTCTGATGTCTGATGTCTGATGTCTGATGCTTGCGGATGTCTGATGTCTGATGTCTGATGTCTGATGCTTGCGGATGTCTGATGTCTGATGTCTGATGCTTGCGGATGTCTGATGTCTGATGTCTGATGCTTGCGGATGTCTGATGTCTGATGTCTGTCTGATGCTTGCGGATGTCTGATGTCTGATGTCTGATGTCTGATGCTTGCGGATGTCTGATGTCTGATGCTTGCGGATGTCTGATGTCTGATGTCTGATGCTTGCGGATGTCTGATGTCTGATGTCTGATGCTTGTGGATGTCTGATGTCTGATGTCTGATGCTTGCGGATGTCTGATGCCTTATGTCTGATGTCTGATGCTTGCGGATGTCTGATGCCTGATGTCTGATGTCTGATGCTTGCTGATGCCTGATGCCTGATGTCTGATGTCTGATGCTTGCTGATGCCTGATGCCTGATGTCTGATGTCTGATGCTTGCTGATGCCTGATGCCTGATGCTTGCTAATGCCTGATGTCTGATGTCTGATGCTTGCGGATGCCTGATGTCTGATGTCTGATGCTTGCGGATGCCTGATGTCTGATGTCTGATGCTTGCGGATGCCTGATGTCTGATGTCTGATGCTTGCGGATGCCTGATGCCTGATGTCTGATGTCTGATGCTTGCGGATGTCTGATGCCTGATGTCTGATGTCTGATGCTTGCGGATGTCTGATGTCTGATGCCTGATGCTTGCGGATGTCTGATGCCTGATGCTTGCTGATGCCTGATGCCTGATGCCTGATGCTTGCTGATGCCTGATGCTTGCTGATGTCTGATGCCTGATGCTTGCTGATGCCTGATGCCTGATGCTTGCTGATGCCTGATGCCTGATGCCTGCTGATGCCTGATGCTTGCGGATGCCTGATGCTTGCGGATGCCTGATGCTTGCGGATGCCTGATGCTTGCGGATGCCTGATGCTTGCGGATGCCTGATGCTTGCGGATGCCTGATGCTTGCGGATGCCTGATGCTTGCGGATGCCTGATGCTTGCGGATGCCTGATGCTTGCGGATGCCTGATGCTTGCGGATGCCTGATGCTTGCGGATGCCTGATGCTTGCGGATGCCTGATGCTTGCGGATGCCTGATGCTTGCGGATGCCTGATGCTTGCGGATGCCTGATGCTTGCGGATGCCTGATGTCTGATGCTTGCGGATGCCTGATGTCTGATGCTTGCGGATGCCTGATGTCTGATGCTTGCGGATGCCTGATGTCTGATGCTTGCGGATGCCTGATGTCTGATGCTTGATGTCTGATGCTTGCGGATGCTTGATGTCTGATGCTTGCGGATGCCTGATGCCTGATGCTTGCGGATGCCTGATGCCTGATGCTTGCGGATGCCTGATGCCTGATGCTTGCGGATGCCTGATGCCTGATGCTTGCGGATGCCTGATGCCTGATGCTTGCGGATGCCTGATGCTTGCGGATGTGTGATGCCTGATGCTTGCGGATGTGTGATGCCTGATGCTTGCGGATGTGTGATGCCTGATGCTTGCGGATGTGTGATGCCTGATGCTTGCGGATGTGTGATGCCTGATGCTTGCGGATGTGTGATGCCTGATGCTTGTGGATGTCTGATGCTTGTGGATGTCTGATGCTTGTGGATGTCTGATGCTTGTGGATGTCTGATTCTTGTGGATGTCTGATTCTTGTGGATGTCTGATTCTTGTGGATGTCTGATTCCTGATGTCTGATTCCTGATGTCTGATTCCTGATGTCTGATTCCTGATGTCTGATTCCTGATGTCTGATTCCTGATGTCTGATTCCTGATGTCTGATTCCTGATGTCTGATTCCTGATGTCTGATTCCTGATGTCTGATTCCTGATGTCTGATTCCTGATGTCTGATTCCTGATGTCTGATTCCTGATGTCTGATTCCTGATGTCTGATTCCTGATGTCTGATGCCGGATGCTTGTGGATGCCTGATGCCGGATGCTTGTGGATGCCTGATGCCGGATGCTTGTGGATGCCTGATGCCGGATGCTTGTGGATGCCTGATGCCGGATGCTTGTGGATGTCTGATGCCGGATGCTTGTGGATGCCGGATGCTTGTGGATGTCTGATGTCTGATGCCTGATGCCGGATGCTTGTGGATGTCTGATGTCTGATGCCTGATGCCGGATGCTTGTGGATGTCTGATGTCTGATGCCTGATGCCGGATGCTTGTGGATGTCTGATGTCTGATGCCTGATGCCGGATGCTTGTGGATGTCTGATGTCTGATGCCTGATGCCGGATGCTTGTGGATGTCTGATGTCTGATGCCTGATGCCGGATGCTTGTGGATGTCTGATGTCTGATGCCTGATGCCGGATGCTTGTGGATGTCTGATGTCTGATGCCTGATGCCGGATGCTTGTGGATGTCTGATGTCTGATGCCTGATGCCGGATGCTTGTGGATGTCTGATGTCTGATGCCTGATGCCGGATGCTTGTGGATGTCTGATGCCTGATGCCTGATGCCGGATGCTTGTGGATGTGTGATGCCTGATGCTTGCGGATGTCTGATGCTTGTGGATGTCTGATGCTTGTGGATGTCTGATGCTTGTGGATGTCTGATGCTTGTGGATGTCTGATTCTTGTGGATGTCTGATGCCTGATGCTTGTGGATGCCTGATGCTTGTGGATGCCTGATGCCTGATGCCTGATGCTTGTGGATGTCTGATGCCTGATGCTTGTGGATGTCTGATGCCGGATGCCTGATGCTTGTGGATGTCTGATGCCTGATGCTTGTGGATGTCTGATGCCGGATGCTTGTGGATGTCTGATGCCGGATGCTTGTGGATGTCTGATGCCGGATGCTTGTGGATGTCTGATGCCGGATGCTTGTGGATGTCTGATGCCGGATGCTTGTGGATGTCTGATGATGCCTGATGCTTGTGGATGTCTGATGATGCCTGATGCTTGTGGATGTCTGATGATGCCTGATGCTTGTGGATGCCAGTGGATGCCTGATGATGCCTGATGCCAGTGGATGCCTGATGATGCCTGATGCCTGATGCCAGTGGATGCCTGATGCCTGATGCTTGTGGATGTCTGATGCCTGATGCCAGTGGATGTCTGATGCCTGATGCTTGTGGATGTCTGATGCCTGATGCCAGTGGATGCCTGATGATGCCTGATGTCTGATGCCGGATGCTTGTGGATGTCTGATGCCGGATGCTTGTGGATGTCTGATGCCGGATGCTTGTGGATGTCTGATGATGCCTGATGCTTGTGGATGTCTGATGATGCCTGATGCTTGTGGATGTCTGATGATGCCTGATGCTTGTGGATGCCAGTGGATGCCTGATGATGCCTGATGCCAGTGGATGCCTGATGCCTGATGCCAGTGGATGCCTGATGCCTGATGCTTGTGGATGTCTGATGCCTGATGCCAGTGGATGCCTGATGATGCCTGATGTCTGATGCCTGATGCTTGTGGATGTCTGAAGCCTGATGCTTGTGGATGTCTGATGCCTGATGCTTGTGGATGTCTGATGCCTGATGCTTGTGGATGTCTGATGCTTGTGGATAACTGATGCCTGATGCTTGTGGATGCCTGATGCCTGATGCTTGTGGATGTCTGATGTCTGATGCTTGTGGATGTCTGATGCCTGATGCTTGTGGATGTCTGATGTCTGACGCTTGTGGATGTCTGATGTCTGATGCCTGATGCTTGTGGATGTCTGATGTCTGATGCTTGTGGATGTCTGATGTCTGATGCCTGATGCTTGTGGATGTCTGATGCCTGATGCCCGATGCTTGTGGATGTCTGATGCCTGATGCTTGTGGATGTCTGATGTCTGATGCCTGATGCTTGTGGATGTCTGATGTCTGATGCCTGATGCTTGTGGATGTCTGATGCCTGATGCTTGTGGATGTCTGATGCCTGATGCTTGTGGATGTCTGATGCCTGATGCTTGTGGATGTCTGATGCCTGATGCTTGTGGATGTCTGATGCCTGATGCTTGTGGATGTCTGATGACTGATGCTTGTGGATGTCTGATGCCTGATGCTTGTGGATAACTGATGCCTGATGCTTGTGGATAACTGATGCCTGATGCCTGATGCCTGTGGATGCCTGATGTCTGATGCTTGTGGATGTCTGATGTCTGATGCCTGATGCTTGTGGATGTCTGATGCCTGATGCTTGTGGATGTCTGATGTCTGATGCCTGATGCTTGTGGATGTCTGATGTCTGATGCCTGATGCTTGTGGATGTCTGATGCCTGATGCTTGTGGATGTCTGATGCCTGATGCCTGATGCTTGTGGATGTCTGATGCCTGATGCTTGTGGATGTCTGATGCCTGATGCTTGTGGATGTCTGATGCCTGATGCTTGTGGATGTCTGATGCCTGATGCTTGTGGATGTCTGATGCCTGATGCTTGTGGATGTCTGATGCCTGATGCTTGTGGATGTCTGATGCCTGATGCTTGTGGATGCCTGATGCTTGTGGATGCCTGATGCATGTGGATGCCTGATGCTTGTGGATGCCTGATGCTTGTGGATGCCTGATGCTTGTGGATGCCTGATGCTTGTGGATGCCTGATGCTTGTGGATGCCTGATGCTTGTGGATGCCTGATGCATGTGGATGTCTGATGCATGTGGATGTCTGATGCATGTGGATGTCTGATTCCTGATGTCTGATGCTTGCGGATGTCTGATTCCTGATGTCTGATGCTTGCGGATGTCTGATTCCTGATGTCTGATGCTTGCGGATGTCTGATTCCTGATGTCTGATGCTTGTGGGTGTCTGATGCTTGTGGGTGTCTGATGCTTGCGGATGTCTGATGCTTGTGGGTGTCTGATGCTTGCGGATGTCTGATTCCTGATGTCTGATGCTTGCGGGTGTCTGATGCTTGTGGGTGTCTGATGCTTGCGGGTGTCTGATGCTTGCGGGTGTCTGATGCTTGCGGGTGTCTGATGCATGTGGATGTCTGATGCATGTGGATGTCTGATGCATGTGGATGTCTGATGCATGTGGATGTCTGATGCATGTGGATGTCTGATGCATGTGGATGTCTGATGCATGTGGATGTCTGATGCATGTGGATGTCTGATGTCTGATGTCTGATGCTTTTGGATGTCTGATGTCTGATGTCTGATGCTTGTGGATGTCTGATGTCTGATGTCTGATGCTTGTGGATGTCTGATGTCTGATGCTTGTGGATGTCTGATGTCTGATGTCTGATGCTTGTGGATGTCTGATGTCTGATGTCTGATGCTTGTGGATGTCTGATGTCTGATGCTTGTGGATGTCTGATGTCTGATGCTTGTGGATGTCTGATGTCTGATGCTTGTGGATGTCTGATGTCTGATGTCTGATGCTTGTGGATGTCTGTCTGATGTCTGATGCTTGTGGATGTCTGATGTCTGATGCTTGTGGATGTCTGATGTCTGATGCTTGTGGATGTCTGATGTCTGATGCTTGTGGATGTCTGATGTCTGATGTCTGATGCTTGTGGATGTCTGATGTCTGATGTCTGATGCTTGTGGATGTCTGATGTCTGATGTCTGATGCTTGTGGATGTCTGATGTCTGATGCCTGATGCTTGTGGATGTCTGATGTCTGATGCTTGTGGATGTCTGACGCCTTATGTCTGACGCCTTATGTCTGACGCCTTATGTCTGACGCCTTATGTCTGACGCCTTATGTCTGACGCCTTATGTCTGACGCCTTATGTCTGACGCCTTATGTCTGACGCCTTATGTCTGACGCCTTATGTCTGACGCCTTATGTCTGACGCCTTATAATAAATTAAAGGTATTGTCATTTACAATACCAATAGCTCAAACTCGCAGTTGCGAGACCTATTGCATTGCAAATGCTTGTTTAACCTGCCACAGTCCATCTCTAGAGATGGAAAAGTATCCGTGACCCACTGGAAGGTAGGTGACTAGAGACGGTTCAACTTGCAAGGAGCACGCAGCATCCCTTATAGAACGTGGACACTCCCCTCGCAAGAGAAGGAACGCAAAAAGTCCATATAGCTTGTGGGGATGGAGATACAGATCACCTGCCCTTTGTCACGGAACTTTATGCAGTAATGGAGCAGTCTAAGCCTTAGGCACACAACCTGCCTCTAGCCGCGTAGTTAGAGCAGGAATGGAACCCGCAGGCGAGGTCATCTGCAATCTCAACATTCCTGGAACATTTTAGCATGGGTGCGGTGAAAAGGTCAGCTCGAGGTGCAGGTCGACATGTACGTGGTCAGTGAAACGGAGACAAAATGGACGCTTGTAATCACAAAATGGTGGTGCACATGGCAACTTGGCAGATTCAGGTTTCAAATAGCGTTCAGCGATTTGGCTGTAGTCTTGTTCAAAATCCCTATGGGAAATTACATGGGAGAAAATGTGTTCTGGGACGCCCCTCCCCTTTTTCTTGGCCCCTGCTTGACGAATTACCCCTGAAACTTTCCAAACAGCACCTGAAGTGAGTTGTACACATTTTTTGTACAGTTTTGAAAATTTCATGAAGATTCGTCAAACGTCGCCAAAGTTGTTAGCACAACAAAAACTGCTATTCCTATGGAAATTCGGTCCTAAGGAGAACAATTACTGTATGTGTGTATTATGTATGTGTCCTTCATAATGTATGTAAAAATATATATGTATTTCACTGTGAGTGGTGGCATTCGGCTCTTTTATAAGGAGCACATCGACTAAAAGTAGTTTCCTTCAGTTTGAGGGACTACTGTGGCAGTGTTTTTATTTTTTTTAATTTTATTTTTTTTACCCAAAAACATTTTTGCTTTTAGCCAGTGTTTATCAGATTGGTTCGGATCTGGCAGCTCCAACAACAGTAACGTTTTACAAAAGCTATGTGAAAAAATACTCTGCAAAAACAAAAGCCTTGCAATCACTGCCTGACCAATGCTTTTATATTTTGTTTCCCACCAGCTTGCTGAAATTGGGTTTACACTAATTTTCCATTATTAATATTTTTGGGAAATACTAACATGTAACAAACGCACTTAACCAAAGGATGCCTCAAAGAAATGGTACCTAATATCGAACAGTTCCGCAAAATGTTTTTCTTCTATAGTTGATATTTTTGTGTACATTTTCTTTTGAAAGCAGAGAGTCCTCAATCTTGCTTTCAGGCTGCTGCAAGTATTTGCAGTTAATCAGAAAACAATCTGAGAGCATTATAGGTAGTCTCTAATTGTTGAACTTCGAAAACGTGTGTACAAATTTGTATGCTGGAACCACAGTCAAGTAGTGCAAGTGAAGCTCGTGGTATTTCCTGACAGTACTGAGCAAATTATTAATAGTGGCATTTATTGAGTGCGACAGCTACCTCATACAGAGGTGTCACGGCACTAAGCGGTAAATACAGCTGCAAATCGGGTCCAACAGAGAAGCTAGCCTTGAGCAAAGAGCCAGGTCTTCAGGATCCTCCTGAACTCAGGTTCTAATTCAACCAGGCGCATATGGGAGGGTAAGGAGCTCATCAGCTTGGCAGTCCTCACTGTTAAGGACCTGCCTCCCTTTCGGGACTTGGCATAGCGAGGTACACATAGCAGGTGCTGGGAATTGGATCTCTGTGTGCGTTTTTGTTGATATAGGCATAACCTATGCCTGAGATAGCTTGGTCCCTTGTCATGCAGAGCACGAAAGGCCAGGGTCAGGGACTGGAAGTCTGTCCTTTTTGCTACTCAAAGCCAATGAAGTTGTCTTGTATGAGGGGAGACAGGATGACAGAACGGCACCCGTCAAATTAATCTTGCTGCCGCATTTTGTACCATCTGAAGTCTGTTGATCAGATAAGAAGGTAGCCCTAGGTACAAACTGTTTGCATAGTCCAGCTTAGAGGTCACAGTAGCATGGACTATGACCCTACAACTTTCCTCCGGCAATAGGTGGAGGAATTTCCTTAAACTTCCTAGCTTCCAGAAGCAAGACGAAGATATGTGTCGAACTTGGGCCGAAAAGGAAAGGTACGTATCCCATTGGATGCCAAGGTTCCTTGCTGTATTAACTGGTGTCGGTGGTGATCCCAATTCTGCTGGCCACCACAGCCATGCGGACTAGGGGAAATTCGGACCAAAGAACAGGACCTCCGTTTTGTCCACATTTAATTTTAGGCTGTTGTTCATCCAGCTTGCGATGTCCTGCAGACACCCCATGAATTAATAAAGGCTGTGAATTAATAACCCATAAATACAAGTTCAGACCGTATGAACATATGGATACAAATCTTACTCAACAGCAGACAATTCACAGATCCATATTGTGGTATTGTGAACTGGCAGACAGCCTTTCACCTCCGCTGCTGGCAGCAGGTTGACTTATTACAGTTGACTTCTGGCCTCTTTTCTTTATAATCGTCGACTGAGTGAGTCCCTAGTCGCTAATCAAAAGGAAATAAGAAATTAGAGATGCACTTTTATACAGGGATTGCAGAATCCCATAATTTACTTTATTTTATGTAATAGTTTTGTTTATTTCCTCTGCATGTTAAGGTATTAGTTTGCTTACCATAAATTGCAACGGTCAGGATTGAAATAATACATTTACTGTATTTAATTGACAAATTTAAGATATAGCTACTTGTTTTCTGCAAGGAATGTGGGCTCCGTTCTTGCGTCAACTGGAAGTGAGTCCTTGAAGGCTTTTGTAGCACCTGATAAAGTTTGATTCAATGTTTGTGATTCCGTGAATCTAGGTTGTCCCTGGAATAAAGGACTACTTAACTCCTGAGACTTTTGCTCGCCATAGAGTTTGAGTCCGTCCTCTAGATAACTGGGTCTGCACAACAGATCTTGACTTGAATTCTATCTTCGATGGAAAGCCAAGTTCATTCAGAATGTGTGAATCCTGGCTGTATTTTCAGGTGATTATCAGAAGTCTGACCATTGAATGAATGTAAGCTTGCCTTGATGAGAACTAATGACGATTTAGGGACTGATCCAAAGATGGCATTTCTTAAAATCTTTGGGAAATGTCTGGCACATGTGCAGCCTTTTTCCAATGCGCAGACTAGAGAAAGCCATCTTGATTGCAAGTATTTACAATGTGCGCGAGGATTTGGCCCTAGATAAGTCTTTCCTTATTAGAGAAGGCAATGCTATTCTGCTTTCTACTCCGAGCTGTTTTTTTTGTCTGTGCTTGGACCAGGCGGTTGACGGATTTTTCAGGTTTATTAACAGAGTTGTGTCAGGGAAGAGGGCTGTACTAAAGTCAATTTGAAGACTTCGATTTCCCCTTTCCTCACTGGTGAACTTAGTTGTTATAGCCAGACTACCAGTAACCCATCCAAGACTTCCCACGGGCAGCGCAATACTGCATTCTTTGTCCTTACCAATTCCTTTAAAATCGGAAAACGGGGCAAAGCGTAAAAAGAGTCTTCCAAGAGCACAATTGGTTTTTTTTTATGCGCTGTCTGTGAAAATTAATGTTCGTTTCCCTTGTCCGCGTGGGTATCCATTTCAAATTTCAGTGTGTGTGTGTACTTTTACTACAGAACAGTATTTGTTTTCATCTTTCTTCACATAGTGGTATTGACTTGCGCTTCGACTGCTGTTATAACATTTTGTCTGTTTGTGCAGTCTTAATATGCATTCTTTATTGCAAATCTACTATTCCGCTACTGTTGTTGCTGTTACCACCACTACCACTACCACTACCCAACCTCTCAGGTACTATTAGATGTACTGGTGAAACAGCTACTGCCTATAGTGCTGTTTGGTATTTATTTGTCGTTTGTGGAATTCAGTAACCATTGTTTAAGTATGGAAATGTTCACACTAATTTGTCTAGTGCCATTGATCATTAGTATGACATCTTGGTGCTTTTTAAATCTGAGCATCATTATCCTATTATTCTGGGGTTTTCACAGATTGAGTGCCGGTTGTAAGTATTTTTAAGTTATGATTCTCGTTGATTAATGTGGAAATGAAAATAGGTTGGTCAGTTAAGGATCTTTGCACAGTGCTAAAATGTCTGAAACTATTGAGGCATCTGACATAAAAATTGCACTTATTAAAATTTATGAATGTATTCTCTGAAAGGAGAAGTAAAACTGTGCCAAAATGGGCACACAGTGAATCTAATAGAACAACTATAACGAACATGTGACAAATCTTTCAAGCTCACTTGATGAAATTGTTGCTTTTGGTGAATCATTCAGTGGTCCTTTCCTTTCAGTGCTTAATCCTAGTTTGTTTGGGAAAGCTTCTTAGCCCAGGTTTCCGTTTTTTCTGTGTTAGTGTTTTTTGGGCTGGGTGTGGGGGTATATGAATAGGTGTAACCAAGCCACGTCAAAACCTCTCTCTTCATCGTGGCTGTAAAGAATAATATGAGCAAATTGGAGCTTCCTAATGCACAGTGCATATATTTACCAAATCAATGACTTACTTGGTGTTGGGTCAGCTACTTGAAGGGGAAATCTATGACTGCTGATTTGAGCCTAACTCATGTCGGAATAAATGTTGAAATGGAGGAACTCGCATGTTTGCCTTACTTATGAGATTCTATTGACTTTCCATTTTATGTGTTGAGGAATAAATCTATTTTCTTTAACTTTACAAATGCTTTAATAATGTACTATTTACTATTTACGTTTATTTTGCAAAGCTCATGCTTTTTAGTTTCAATAACTATATGCCAGAGCTCACAGTAGTCTGATAATTTAAAGACAATGGGTCCTCTGTCCCATTTTGAAAGGCCACTCTTGGAACCATAACCCCCTTTCCAAAGTGCTTGGGTTAATTTGCTTCCTGGGCTGATTGGCAGTAATGTGAATTGACTTTTGCTTTAGCCCACCTTACAATGTGTTTCTATATTAATTAGATGGTACTCAAACCAGTTTAGCACATGTGGAAATTAATTACTTTCATCTCAGTGGAGATTAAAGCAGATTGACAATAGCAGTGCTGTTCCCTTTTTCCTTTGAGGAAGTTCCTCTATTCATCAGTCTTGAAATCAAACCGGTTCTAGCTAAAATGAGGGATTACTAGCTCTTGCCACCAGAAATGTTGAATAGTTGTGCACAGTACTACAGTAGGAGGCTTCACAGTTTCCAGTCATAATTGTCAGCCTTTTTAAACAATTGTTGGCCTTAACTTTTGGTATTCCATTGTACAGAAGTGAAATGTGCCCATTTTATGTTACAATACGATCAAAACGTCAAACAGTTTTCATTATATTCAAAGGTGTTTAACAAAAGAGAACAAGACCATCTTAAAGGGAACCAACCCTATATAGGAAAGAAGCTGGGAGTTTTTATTGCACTTTAATGCCTGCAGACGGACTATGGCTTGGAGGATGTATGGGCTAGATGCAAGGCACCTGATCCAGGCTTTGTTTTATTCTGCGCACATAACAAATTGGTAAGGCTGGACTTTTATTTATTTCAACTACCCTTATGGGACAAGTAGGGATCGATGGTCTTCCAAGGGTAATGTCTGGCCATAATTCTCTTGTGCTAGAACTCTCAATCACAGGTGTTATTAAAGACCAATCGCCCTGGACCTTTGAAAAGAAGCTTTTGCTTGAACAGTCTTATAGGAATCACATGTCTAAATGGATTTCAGAATTTTTCGAGGTTAATAGGGGTACAGCGTCGGTTAGGTCTGTCTTGGATGCCTTTAAAGCCAGGGTCAGAGGGGAAACCTTGAGCTTCTCTCTTCAGCAAAGCAAAAGGAAGAAGAGATTTGTAAATGGTATGAGCACCTTATTATGGCAGGGATGGAAGATATGAGCAATGTTTTTAGGGAGCTGGATGTTCAGGAGCGTCCACAGAGAATAGTGATTTTGAAAGCCAAAATAAACCAGAATTTTGGTGCCGATGTTGCAGCAAAATTCCATCAATACAAGTCAATCTTAGGAGTTGGGTGAAAATACTGGTCGGCTGTTAGACAAACGTATTTTGCAGAAAGTAAAAAATCGAATCTTTGCGATTAAAGAATTGTCAGGGCAAGTTTTCGAATTCACGTTGGAAATTCTCATGGTTTTTAAAGATTTTTTATGAACTACTTTATACTGAAGAAATAGCTTCCCCCGGCTGATGGATATGAGAATTACTTCAGGCATTTGTTCACGTATCAGGTTACAAGGGAAAAGATGCGATATTAACAGCCCCAATAACTCTGGAAGAGATAGAAGAAGCGCTTCAGTCTTCAGCTGTGGGCAAGGCCTTGGGACTGGATAATATCCCATTGGAATTGCTTATACATTTTTTTCAGGCGGTTCGACAGGATATGTTGCAGGCCCTTTTACAGTTTCTGGTGGAGGTAATTCTGCTCTTGTGGCTAATCGATAATAATATAGTCTTCAAGAAGAAAGAGAATTCAGAAATGTTGCTGGGATCATATAGGCCAATTTCCCTTATTAATTGTGATGGTAAAATGTATTCCAAAATACTTGTTAATCGATTGGGAAAAGCCATTGTTCCGTTAGTGCCACTTCGCCAGCATGGTTTTATCCCAAGGAGGAGCACGACAGACCATGTTAATCAGTTGATTACCTTGCTGGACTGGGCTCAAGCTGCAGGATCACCATTGGGGATGGTGGTATTTGATTAAGAAAATGCGTTTGACCGTGTCTTGTGGCAGTTTTTGTGGTCCGTTTTACAATGGAAAGGTTTTGGAGACCATTTTATTCAGGGCAATCAGAGTGCTGTATCATACACCTAGTGCCATTATTCAAATAATGGGAGAAGATTCTGAGGCAATTGATATCACAAGGATGCCCGTGCTTCCCACTATTTGCCTTGTATAACGACCCCTTCTTTGAAAAATGGGGGACAAGCACTCCTATTAATCCGGTTCTGTTTAATACTGTGGAGTATAGGGCCCTTGCGTATGCAGATGATTTAGCAGTAGTTACTAGGGACCCAGCCTCTGCACTCCCTGAGGTCGAGGCCCTGGCCAGGCAGTTCGGGTTGTGGTTGGGATATAAACTGAATGAAAATAAGAAGCAGATCCTATGAACAGAAGGTCTGCAATTCAGGGACCCCTGGGTAGTTTCTGAGGCTACCTATTTGGGGGTAAAGATTACAGCTGCCCTGAATGAGACTGTTGGCCTGAAGGAGGGCCCTGATATTAGACCATTCTTGAAGGGAGTTGGAAAAAATAGATCATTTGCAACTCACTATTTGGGAGAAGCAACGTGATAAAAATAACAATTTCACCCAATGTACTGTATGTTATTTGAACAATCCCTCTAGAAATTAGCTCATTTTCATTGTTCAGTGTGGAAAGTATTTGCTTTAGATTTCTATGGGGCAATGTCAAACCCAGGAGGGCAGGTAAGTGGATCTTGCCAAGATAGCGTGGTGGGTGGGCAATTCTCAGCTTCTTGTATTACTGGACGAGAATGCTCCAATATATCGGTATACTGATCTCAGACAGCCCGGGGAAGTTAAGCGCAGCAGAGAAGTCAACTATGTGGGAGTACGTTTTGGGGTGTGGGGCTAGAGGGTGTTTGGTCAAGAATTTAGAGCACAGTTATTACAAGACAAGATTTAAAATCCTAAAAGATGCATACAGGGTCTGGATGCAGGTGAGAAGGAAATTTGTCATCCCCACATTGATTATTTACACACCTATGACCTCACCAACAATTCTCCTTCCAATATTTCAAGATCCTGTAACATTTAGGTAGGCGCACAGGGGGTTAAAATCCCTCTGAGATGTGTATATTGATGGACAGCTCTGCTCCTTTTTAGAACTACAGGAGTTCTATGGATTGGCAAGAGGAGATTTTTAAAAGATTTTCAGTCGTGGGGCTTTCTTCCCAAAAACATGAAGGATTCAGATTCAGTTATGAAGCTACCACTAGTGGAGGCAATGAAAAGCAGGACTCTGTTTGGTAAGATCTGAGATATTGATCCAGGGATTACCCGATGATATATTGAGGCACAAAATATGAAGTGGGAATCCAGATTAGGGTCAGAGGGGTCTCTTATGGAAGTCGTTGGAGCTTGCAAATAAGGTCCTGCTAACGGGTAGCTCCAGAATTCAAGATTTCATATCCATTTTTAATCTGTATCATACACCTGCAAAGGTGGCAAAAGGGGGTGTTAGTTTAGGGGGTAAACGCAATAGATGTGGTTGACATCTGCCAGACAGCCTGCATATATTTTTCTCCTGCCCCAGATTGGATATATTTTTTCATGAGATTGGCAGGTTTTTGGGGGCGTTTATTGGTACACCGGTTTTAATCACTCCCACCGTAATGATACTGGGGGTGCTCGACAATGAAATGAATGGTCTGTTTAGGGGTAGGCCTTCTTTTTATTTTTGGCTATGGCAGTACCTCGCCTCTGTATTACTTCACAATGGCTAAGTTCTGATTCCCCCAATATTTTCAATCTGGAGAGCAAGGCTGTTGGCTGTCTACAATATGGAAACTCCTTTGAAAAACCTTAAAGGGCTAAAAAAAAAAAAAGTTTGATCCACAGCATATGGGCCTCCATCACTATTTGGCTGACGGATCAGTAGTAGAATGGAGGGAACTTAAGTCGAGGTCTTCTATGGGAATGGGCCAGGGTCACCCGTAGGAAATTTTATCTCATTGTTCTTGATGTGGCTAGGATCCATTTAAAACGTTGGAAGCATCTGCAAACCTGTGACTTGGATATTTATGGTTCTTTTAAGGCCTTATGATGAATTTGTGGTTAGACTTCGTCAACTTGCGAATTATACATAACTTATTGATCTATGTCCTGTGGTCCCCCATTGCTGCCCGGCCAAAGGGTCAGTAGGAGAATGGAGGGAGTCTCTCAGTGGAAGCCTCCTCTGGGGATGGACCGGGGTCGCCCATAGGGAAATTGTATCTCACATTGGCACTTTGTGATAATTATTTATTATTATTTTTAAACTTGCTGCTTAATATTTATGGCTAGTGTAAGACTTTATGATGAGTTTTTGCCCAGATTTTGTCATTTTATGAATTATGTATAACTTATTGCGTTGACTGCTGTGGTCATTAATTGTATGATATTGTAAAATAAATAATAATTCTATAAAAAAAAAAGAGAAATATTTGACAATGGGATTTATCAAATTGAATTTTTGCGCAAGTCGGCTTGTTTCATTTTCTAATATAATTAAGGTGAACAGCAAATGACGGTTAAACAAGTACTTGCTGTCAGCAAACTATAATTCGATACGTGGGTTTCTTGGTCGCAAAGACAAATGATGTAAAAAAAGAAAATGGTGTGGTGTCTGGGCCGGTTATAGTTCCACATTTATCTATGGAACAAAGCAAATACACAAACGCATGTATTGAGGTATACATTTTATTAGGAAGTTTTATTCAGATTGATCGAGGGATATTAAAATGATACGGGTGACTTTAGATATTTACTTTATCTTTTGCCTACTGTTCCAGTTGAGCTGTATAGTTTTGGCAGAAGGAAGATAAGATCTGTGATGTAGTCTTTGGATTTGAGCTTTGCTGCAGGGCTATTGAATAAAAGTATACTTATTTTCTCTTTTCCCCACACCTGTTCAATAACAGCTGTGGTGAAATACCTCTTTTTCTGGCCTAGCTAAAGTCGTTAAAGTGTTATCCTCCCACCTTCATTTTCCTTAACTTTTTTTTATTTTTATTTTTTTATTTCAAATCGTTTTTATTCAATTTCAAAAAGGACGAATAGAATAAAACCATAATAGTCAATAACAGTAAGTAATAGCAATAATAAGATAAGTAAATAATAAAAAAAGTAAGAGATAGATGATTGTAAAGAAAACTGTACAAAGAATAAATCCAAGTGCAAATTAAAAATACAGATTGCCAAAAAGTATAAATGCAGCTAACAAACTACTCAAATGCTCAAAAATACTCAAAATATTCAAGATTCAAAAATTCTTCTGAACCAGCGATCTGAAAGGGAAAAGTATTATCCAGTTTTTGATGATTAAAAGTGTAAACACATACGCATGACTGCAAAACCTATAACATTTCTAAAAATTATTTCAAATGTTAACAGTAGGCTACTATGGACCACTGATGAATGCTGTTGCATTCTAGACCAGAGAACCATAGGTTGAGTCTACCAGGCCGCACAAGCTGTGTGGTTGTGAAAGATCTATTGTATGCTTTCCGTGGGCTTGGAGACAGTCTGTTGCTTGTCGTTGGTTTACTTTATTGTCTCTCTAATTTTCTTTCTTCTTGTTAAATTACATGCGCCTCTTGTGTTTTTTCCATCTCCTGGGGCATATCCTTTTTATTATCCTTTCGATTGGCTAACTTGTATCCTTCCACTCTCACATTTAAGGAACAAATGTTTTCGTTTTCATTCTGAACTTGATAAATTTGTTTCCTAGCTCTCTCCCTCCTGTGCAGCTTCTCCCTTCAGTTAGTCCCCGTGTTGTGTTGCTCCCCACACCTCCCAGCTTCTTTGCAAAAAGTTTGTTTTATCTTCTACATTCCACATATTGTGTGAAAGCACGATCTTAGACGCGCAATGGCTTTCTTGATGTTGGAGCAAGGGCCATCTGCTGCACTCACTCAGCAGGTGTTCTGGAATCCAATAAATCTGCTCCCTGGGCTAGTGTAGAGGAGCAAATGGCTAAATCCTTTGGAAAGTAAATTGGGCATTTTGGAAGCATTTCTGCTTACATTCCAACACTCCCCTATTATTTTTAAATTCTTACGTTTTTGAGTGAATTTTGTTATGCTATCATGCTATATGTCTACTTTCCTCCAGTATTTTGAAATTGATTTTGGCTTTTTTTTTTTTCAACAATGCTTTACAGTCTAACATTGTCAAAGCCTACGGCTGTGCACTCTCATTTTAAAGGTGAGATCTATTGGCTTTGCCAATGCCTGTTTTTTGCGTTTCTTTTTTCTATTATGCTCCTACTCAGTTGAAACACGTCACATAATCTTAATTTTTAAGTTCTTTTATTCAGTGGGACTCGTCAACTAGAGATCATTTTAGGCTTTTTAGGTCTCTACTTAGTACTTCCTGCAGTCTAACTTGAGATAAGTGCTTTAAACCTAAATTTCATAGTGCTTCTCTAGTTTAGGTACTGTTGGTCTAGCTATATTTTTTTTGTATTTATCTATTCTTTGTTTTCCTATGCTTAATGATTTTGTAAATTTTAGTACTACAATGTTCATATCCCTCTTGGTACTGGTATGCTCAGGCAGTCCATTTATTCCTTTTAAGGTTAAGACTGAAGGAATGTGTATGAGAAACATATGGGCATTAAATTATGTGCTGGCTTCTTACTTTGTCCTGTGGACAGATTATTACACGTGACATGGAGGAGTGGGCGAGGGAATTTAGAATAGCGTGTACATTGTACACATGATTGCCATGTATTTTATAGTTTTGGATCCTTTTTTATTTTTGGTGTAAAAACAAGTTTTAATGCGGATCTAAGGCATTACTAAGATTATTCCTCATTGTCACTCGTAAAATACTTAACTGAGTGCTAAAAAAGCAGTAGACATATACTTCTCTTATGTTTTACTTCCTGGTGTAAAATTGTGGTTTTGTGATACTTTGCCGGTATACCTGGCACACAGGATCAGGTATGAATGCTAGTCAGACTGCAATTCTACATACACCTAACCGGCAAAATGTCTCTTTTGTATTGTGTATGTTCTCCACTGTTACTGATCCAACTATCTTCCCATGCATTTAATTTTGCTTTCCTTTCATTTTTCCGTGCAATAAAGTTTACTGCTTCGATCAAGACAGCCTAAACAAGCATTGACTGAGCAAATAGTGCTCACTTTTTTGTCTTGTTAAGTAAAGTGTTTCGTAATAGTGGGGCAACTATTTGTGTTATCTCCAACTGTCCGAGAACTAAATACCATAAAAGAAGTAACAAATTGAGCTACAACAATATAGAAGGTGGGAGTAGGATCCCTTTGCTGACAAGACTGCTTTACCTAAGTTGTGCTGTACTCTGAAAGAAATGTTGTTGGAAGGTGAAATTTGCATTGTAAGTAGTAAACTTAAAGGCATACATTGCAGAATAGATACTTTTGCCAAAGAAATTTGTATTAATCTATCTCTACTTTCTGAACAAAAAAAGCTGTTTCCAATATGTTGCCATAACGGCAAAGTAAAACAAATTGATGTACAAAGGTTATTAGTGAATAACCAATTCTTCACAACAGACTATGGCATCCTAACAATATGCATTCCCTAAACCAGAAATCTATTAATCTACTATGTATATAGTACTTGTATAGCATGAACCTAGCCAAAAAGACAGCAGCGCTTTGTAGAAGGGCAAATGCAGACATGCAGTCTGTGATGGAAGAGGGAGTAGGTTCTTGAGTTGTTTCTGCATTGGAATGTAGTGTTCTTTTAAGAGGCGTCTTTTCAACTGTTTCCTTAGTTTGCTGGCAAATACAAACAAAAGGAATACTTGATTGCCCATCACCAAAAGGTAATGGGAATCACAAGCTGGTGTTGCAACCTACAAGAGAACCCAGAAAGATCTGAATTTAGCAAGAGGTCCTAGATCTCTCATGGTTTTCCCATAGAAACTAATCACACATTCTATTCATCTCTATCCTGGAATCTGAGGAGAGCAACACAATTCATACCACATCCTTGTTACTACACTTATATTAATAAAAACTGGACTCCTTCTTTGATAGGTTGGCCGTTTCCTGAAACAGGAAGTGGCCTGAACTTGGACCCTGTGAAGTCAATGCAACCTCAATGAGGTCTTCACATGGTTACAGGTTTGATCTATTCCTGTGATATGTGCTAGTTCCTTCCACACATCGGAGGTATTGTTTAATCGGGAGAAGTGCAGGGACATAGAGTAGGAACACATTGGCTGTTGACTGAATGTGCTCGAGATTTCTGCAACAAATATGGGAAAATAAGTGGTTTTTTTTAGTACATACTTTGATGTTCAGAGGACATTCTAGGTAAGAAAACCTGATGAGATGCCTGTAAGCCACATTAACCTGAATTCCCCTGTATTTCTAGAATTGAGAAAGGGTCCAGGTTGGTAAGGTTCCTTGTTGGCCTGGTTATACCAAGCCCAAATAGTCCAACCATCTCCCATGGCAAGTGAAAGGATATTGGGATTGCCTTATTTCTAGTTTTGACATGTGGGCTTCAACTACGGTCTGTCGAAGAGCCAGGTCTTAAGGGTCCTCCCGAAGAGGTGAAGAGTTGGGGCGCGTCTGATGCTGATCAGAGCCCGTTCCAGATTTTAGCTGCAATGTAGCAGAAGGCTCTTCCACCTATTCTGGCTCTGCGAATGTGCGGGGTTATGCAGATTGTAGGTTTCTTTTGGGTATGTGGAAGGAGATTCTTTCGTTAAGGTATTTGTGGCCGGTGTTGTGGAGGCATTTGTAGGTGTGGGTGAGTATCTTGAAGGTTACTCTCTTCTCGATGGGAAGCCAATGGAGGTCTCGCAGGTGTTTGGTGATGTGTTTGTGTCAGGAGATGTCGAACGAGTCTGGCTGCGGTGTTCTGTATGGTCTGGAGCCTGGGGAGCAGAGATTTGTTGATCCCTGGCGTAGAGGGAGTTTCCGTAGTCCAATCTGCTGGTTGAGTGCGTGGGTGATGGTCATCATTGATTCGGGGGGATCCATTTAAAGGTCTTGCAAAGGACGCAGAGGGTGTTGAAGCAGGTGGAGGCGTCAGCGTTGATCTGTTGGGTCAGGGTGAGGGAAGAGTCTAGTATGATGATGAGGCGCCAGGCATGGTCTGTGGATGCCGAGGGCGATGGGCCACCAGGTGTTTGGTCATGGTGAAGGAGAGGGTCCGAGGATGAGGACTTTTGTCTTATCCGAGTGCAGCTTCAGGCAGCTGCTGCTCAGCCAGGATGCGACGTCCTTGATTCCTTCATGAAAGTGGAGTCTGGTGGTCCTTGGTGAGGGGGAGAATGAGCTGGGTGTCTGTGTAGGATACTATGCTGAGTCCGTGCTGTCTGACTATGGCGGCGAGGGGGGCCATGTAGATGTTGGAAGAGTGTGGAGCTGAGTGATAATCCTTGGGGTACTCTGCAGTTGATCTCTGGGGGTTCGGAGAGGAAGGGCTAAAGTCTTTTTTTTTTTCAAATGTTTTTTTTTTTTTTTTGGGTTCTGACGGTGAGGAAGGAGCAGAGCCAGTCAAGGACGGTTACCTGTATGCCGGTGTCGTGGATTCTTGGGGTGAGAGTGTGGTGGGAGACTATGTCGAAAGCTGCAGAGAGGTCAAGTAGGATCAGGGACGCAGTGTGGCCTAGGTCGAGGAGGATGCGGATGTAGTCTGTGGCGGCAAGTAGGGTGGTCTCGGTGCTCTGGCTGCTGCAGAATCCAGAATGGGAGGGGTCAAGGATGGAGTTGTCTTCGTCAACGTCCAACTAACTAAATAAATCGATCTTCTCAGTGACTTTGGCCACGAAAGGGAGGAGAGAGATTGGGTCGGTAGTTCTGGAGGTCTGTCGAATCTGCTGATGGCGTCTTGAGGAGGGGCTTGACCTCTGCGCATTACCAGACCTCTGGGAAAGTGCCGGCTTCGAAGGTGGCGTTCATGGTGTCATTGCTCCAGTGCAGTGGTGGCGGTGGCTCTATGGAAGATGTGCAGAGGGCAAGGGTCCGTGGGGGGCTCCTGAGTGAATGCCTTTCATGGTCGATGCGGGGTCTTCGGTGGTGGCGGGGGTCCAGGAGGAGATGGTGGGCTGTTTGCCGCTGCTGGGGGGAGGAGTGGATTTGGTGTTCAGAGTCTGTTCATTGAAGTTGTCACAGAGAGATCTTAATTTCAGGTGGAAGTATGAGCCGAGTTTGTTGCAGAGGACCTGGGAGGGTGTGATGTTCGTGGCTTCGCTGGGTGATTTGGTGAATTCCCGAATGATGTTGAAAAGTTCCTTGGCTTTGCTGGCGTGGATTTTGTTTCTGATGAAGGTCCTTTTGGTGGATCGGATGAGTATATGGTATTCTGTCATGGCGTTCTTGTATGTGGTGCGGTCTTCTGGAGTTTTGTTGTTTCATCAAATCTTCTTGAGACGTCCGCAGGTGTGTCTGGCTTCTTTGAGGTCGGCGGTGAACCAGGTGCCCTTCCTGGGGCGCTGTCTGTTGGAGTTGCGGAGGGGGGGCGAGCTTGTATGCGCAGTTGGTGATCAATCTGTGAAGTTCCTTGGCTGCAGCATTGGTGTCGGTAGAGGTGGTGGTGGCATCGCGATTGAGGGTGGAGTTGAGGCGCTCCTCTGTGACCTTGCTCCAGTTTCTTCGCGGAGGGTGTGGTGCAGGATTGGGGGTGGTGGGTTAGTCGACGTGGAAGTGTACGCAGTGGTGGTCCGTCCAGGGGGCTTGCGTGGTGTGGATGTTACCTCCTGCGAAGATCGGGTCTGTCCTGCCTTGGGGGTAGGGGTGGTAACAAGTTGTTGCAGTCCGAGGTTGTCCAGGAGGTTGGCCGAGTTGGGGTCGCTGAGGTTTTCGAGGTGGAAGTTGAGGTTTCCGATTTATGTAGTCCATGGAGGCGATGGCGTGGGGTGCTATGAGGTCGGTGATGGTAGTGGTGAATGTGGTTCGAGGTCCGGGGTTTCTTTAGGCGAGGGTGCCGCGTAGAGTCTTTCTGGGGCTGGTCTGGATCTGGAAATGGAGGTGTTCGGTGGTGGATGGGAGGGATGCTCGCGCTGGTGGGGGTGAGTCAGAGGGAGACCTTGTGTGCGATGGCAAGTCCTCCTCCTGGGCAGTTGGGGCGGTCCTTCCTCCAGATCTTGTATCCCATTGGAGATGGCGGTGGCGATGTGTGGGCGGCGGTGGGGTTTGTCCACGTTTACGTGAAGGTGACTTCTGGCGAGAAGGTGTCGGAGGTCCCAGATCTCTACAGCATGTCTGTGCATGGAGCGCATGTTGAGGAGGATGCACCTCAGGGCTTTGAGGGTGCTGCGTCCGGAGTGTGGGTGGCGGCCGTGGGGGTGTAGAGGATGGTGAAAATTTGTCGGCATTGTAGGCAGGAGAACTGACCGTGGGTGGTGTTCGGCATAGGCAGCTGGCAGCTGTTTTTCCTTCCGAGGTTGAGTGCGTGAAGGGCAGCTGAGTCGTAGCGGTGGGTGGTCGGAGACCCAGGGTCCCTGGCGCTGGTCGTGTTCGCTTCACGGAAGGGCGCAGACGGGCTGCCTTTGGCACGCCTTCAAAAAGGACTGGGGGAGGGAAGTGCAGCCGGCAGGGGGGAGGTGCCGCGGGGGTTGGCGGCGGGAAAAGGACAGCGAAAAAACTGGCATGGAGGAGGCAAACAGAGGTACAGAGACTGGTACAATTAAGGGGAGAATAGTGAAGGAACAATGACAAGCCACAATACAAAAGACAGATAAAAAGCAGGAACAAGCATTTGCAATGCAATAGGTCTTGCAGTTACCAGAGTTTAAGCTAATGGCATTGTAAATGACACTGCCTTTTATTTATGTTTTTAAAGCATTGCAAATGCTTGTTCATATGTTTTATTGGCAGTGCCCGGTCACCAGAGGGCTGGAAGGAGCTTGTGCGAGCACTGCTCTGATGACTATTTGACGTGGCTCATGCACGGGCAGTGGTTGGCATTGGTACTAAAAGTTTTTCGGGAAAAAAATTGAACTCCATTACTAGCTCATTCATCTCTTACTGCAGCCTCTTGATATTTGTAAAATAAAGTTCTGTTTATTGAACGCTTTTTTTTTGCAAGTTGTATCGGTTCTTTATTTGTAAATAAAGTATACTTCATTACAACAGGCTAAGCATATGAAGTTAGCCAGTGATGTTCTGAGACATTGGAGTGGCTAAGCACACTCTTCCACACCAAAAAGCATTCCTGTGCAACTACACTCATGCCACTCCGGCCAAGTTCAGTGCGACATGATGAGAGCACACTTGTGTACCTTAAACACAGCATCAAACGGTGCCCATATAGGACACATTGGACACGTGGGCCTTCCAAGCCCACACCACCTCCGACTTGCAGACCCTACAGATCAAATATTACATTCAAGTCAAAGAATTCAAAGAATAGAAAAACCGGCCTGGAGCAGCGCATCCGGCATGGACCTGGGAAACTTGGCAGCTACTGCAAGGGCGCAATGCACAAGTGACACACGTCTACTACACAACTGACAATTACAATGTCAAGGCCTCCATTTCTTTTCCTCAAGATTAACTATTAATTGACCATAAAACAATGGCAGGAAGAATGTATACATATTGGCGACCTGTTCATACCCTATATTTTTATGTTGTCTTTGACTTGCAATGCAAATAATGCCAGTTACCCTGTCTGAGCTGCATCTGTTTAAATGCCAGTAAAATATTTTATTAAAAACGGTAGTGCAGCTTTAAAGGCCTGCCTGTAAGACACTTGGCACACAGAGGTCTTTCCTGCCCATAAGAGGACGTGGGCATTCTCCTTACAGATGCTTCAGATCCCTGCTGTCTCGCGGAGCTTGCAGTTCCGGCCTCCACTCTAAGTTTAAATTCACATTCTCCCAACCCACTGGGCCGCGGGGGTCAATACATTCAACTTTAGGTGCTAATTAAATTACAGTTTTACCGCAATTGAAGAGGGAATGGGAGGGCGATATTATTATTTTTTTGTTTTTATTTTTTTTATGTTTTACCTCCCATCAAATCTGACACGCCTCTGCTTCATTCCCTGAGTCCCGTTTCTTCTGCCGAAATGTGAGGCAGCGTTTACGTGGTGGCAGAGAAAGGCTCTGTGCAGGGACGTAGGTGGCTACAAGTCAATATTAATTAAAAACCACAGCTTTGTTCCACTAGTTCCACAGAAAAAATGCTTGGTGTCCAATAAATCATGAGATGTGGCGAGGTAGAAAGTGTGTATAGTGCAAGGCAATAGATCACAAAACAGCTACCCGCTTAGAACACAGTTGTAGGCCTACCTGCTTCCCACCCATAGCAGTCACCCTGTGAAGTAGCGCTCAGTCTCTGTGACGGGACTCGCTGTACTGGGTCTATGTGGGCTACTGTATCACTACTCCAGATCTCAAACTTCTCTCCAAGCACTCGCCGGGCGCAAGCTGAAAGAAACGTCGTGAGCGTGCACATCGGCTGTCCGGGCGCAAGCTGAAAGACGCCGTGAGCGTGCACATGGGCTGTCCGGGCAAGTGCACATCTCCTGTCCCCCTTCAGATGCAAAACCCACAACAATAGATCTCGCCAAGGCTTGTAGCGCCTGCGTTGGGGCACTAGGGGAGACCTAAAAACAGGCACAGACAGACAGCAGCGGACCAGCAGAAGAGCAAGGCTCTTCCACTGGACCACCAGGGATGAAGCGCAGGCAGGAGCCTGCTGGTGGAGGAGCCTTGAACACCTACCTAGGAGAGCGGTGTAAGGGCAGTGGCACAACAGCGGAGCTGCAGGGGCGGAGAGCTAGGTCTCAGACCAGGAGGGCTGAAGATTTGCTACATTTAGTGCGAGGACAAAATGTTCCCATCTTCCGCACTGCAGAGATGGTGCGCTGGATGTGCCCGTCTAGTACTCCTCTATATGGGATTAATATGTTCTATTTAATGCTCATATAAAACCAAATTGTTATCTTATTTCGGGGAGAAGGTTCACCCCTCTGAAGTAATAATTTTGTCATCATTTACATTAAATTTTAAAATGTCTTGTTGACATTGCATTCCGTACAAACCACCGAGTTCAAACGTCAATATCTCTTAATGAGACGTGCTCTACTTAAATAACACCATTTTACCTTTCCTGTTTGTTGAATCACTCTAAATCTTTCTTGCTTTGTGCGTTACCTGTGAGACCAGTTTCATATTTAACTCGCAAATATTTTATTTTCACTTTCCTTAAGGAGCTAATTTGCAAAACACATTTCGTCTGGTTCTCTGAATGAATATGGCATTTTCATATATTTGATATAAATCACCTGTTCTTGAATACATGTTGGGAAAAACAACATTTGATACAGGCAAATGAGTCCTTTGATATGTCGTTTGCTGTGCCAGATCATTTTGAGGTGTCCCACATGGTGTCCAAGGGGAGACGAGTTGGCCTAACGGTTAGGGCGCTCGACCCGGACCTGGGGGAACTGGGTTCGAGTTTCAGGAACGACGCTAAAACATCCTGTGATTCTGGGCAAATCATTTAATCTCCGCGTGCCTAACAAAAAACACCAAAAAAATTAATGTGTGTCCTCATGTAACGTAACTGGTGCTGTGTAAAGCGCTCTGATACCTGATTTGGATTCGGGTCAAGTTCGCGCTATATAAAACTATGCAAAAAAAAAATTATATCTTAATCGCCAAGTAACATTTTAAATGTTATTTTAAGGTCTCGCTGGCGTTGCAGCGCGAAGCGCTGCCGCCAACGAGATTATTGTTGCCGTGTTTACTCCCAAGGGAGACAGACCTGGGCACGAGCCGATTCTGGTCTGGGCACGAGCCGATTCTGGTCTGTGAACGCGCTTCACAGTGGAACAGCTTGTGCGCGTTAATTCCAGTTGAGTGTTCGTCTCCGTAAGACTTGCTGTGCATTAATTATAGTTAAGTGCTCCAGCAGCCTGGGGCGCCTGTCGACATGCTGTGCTAATGATTACTGTGGGGTCTCATGCTGTGATAATTCTCACTTTCTGTGTTGTGATCTGGAGCAGGCATATTACTGGCGCCACCGCCACGCCTTCATTAGTCATAAAAGCTGCATGGCAAGCGATAATTAGGGCGGCATGTTTTAGGACATTTTTAGCAATTACTTTGTTTACTTAGTGCTATTAGTGATATCTTTCGTGTATCCAATGCTCTATTTAAACGTGCAGCACTGAACATTTTCAAAGACGGCGAATCAGTGACATTCATTGGAGACACGACCTATTTGAAGACGCTTGTTTTACTGGGGTAAGTTCTGTGAACTGTTTAGTTTGTTTGCTTTATTATAGTATAACTGGCAGGGTTGGCTAAATTATGCGAGAAAAGGAAAAATATGCAGGAGATGATGGTATGAGGCAAGTGTGGCAAATGTATAATTATGCGTACACCATATAAAAGCAAGTTGCAAAATGTCCGGTGTTGGGCGGATGGATTCACTGTGCTGTTGCGTCGCCTGTAGGTGTGGTTATGAGTGCATGTGACTAGCTGGCGACATGTCCTTGTACTGTTACTTGCCTTTGCGCCTGTCAGGTGCTAGCTGTCTCTGCGCCTGTCAGGTGCTAGCTGTCTCTGCGCCTGTCAGGTGCTAGCTGTCTCTGCACTTTGAGATGCTCTCTGCTTCTGCATTTGTGAAGGTTTGCTGGAAATTGAGATGTTGGCTGTGCCTACAGTTGTGAGATCCAGGCTTTGCAGCACTTGTGAGGTGCTTTCTAGGTCTGCACCTGCGAGATGCTGGTTGTCCTTGCACCTGTGAATCTCGGCTTTCAATTGACTTGTGAGAAGAGGGCTGTGTCTGCACCTGTGACATGCTGTTTCTACACCTGTGACTTGCTTTCTCTGTACCTGTAACATGCTAGCTGTGCGTGTGACATGTTGACTGTCCCTGTGAGAAGCTGGCGGCTGTGCTGGTGATATGCTGGTTGTGCATGTGACATGTTGACTGGTTGCCCTTGCACGGTTGCTGTACTGCTGATATTAAAACTACACCTACAGTCCTGGCCGAGGATTTCTGGGGTGCAGGAGTAGAGTGCGCTGTATGTGTGGTTGGGATACGGTACCGGGCAGGGGTGTGCATGGACTGGTGTGGAATCATGCGTCACCTGACCTATTTCATTTCCAGGGGTCGAAGCCATAAAAGAGGTGGATTCGAGCTGCGCTGGTGCTGGGGCAGGCCCCCGAGTTCCCACAGACCCGCCAAAGATATCATGGACTATATATATATGTTAGGACCGTGTTTCCATAGGAAATCCGCAACATTCTCAGTAGTTCCTGAGAGAATCAAAAGTAAAATCCTATATATATATGTGGGCGGAGCCTAACCACACATCTCATCCTGAGATCTGATTGGCTGTCAGCACTTCATCCAAGAAGTATTGCCAGCCATCTTGGGACCAATATACATGATAGCACCTCATTAAAAAGCATTGCTGTTAATAGAAGGTTTTAAGACTTTAGTTACATTATAAATCATTTGTTGATGGTACCATACTCATTTTAGGAATTGTGGTATGTTCTAAGGTGATTTCACCATGTGAAAAAGCCTTCTGCTGGGATATCATGATTGAGAGAAAAATATTTTCTCATGCTTTTCCCACAGAGGTTTGGAAGGTGATCTATAAGCTAAACTGAGAGCTTATTTTCTGTAAATTCACATTATCTTTCTCAGTCATGTGAGAATGAAGTCTGACATTCTCAGTAAAACATGTACATCCAACAAGGGCAGAGACTGTCAGTTGATTCCTTTGTGTTCTACTGCAGCTTCCCAGAGTTTTCCAAAGAACAACTAGAGCGCTAACAGTCCTACTTATGACAAACGTATTGCACACCTGAAGCCATCTTGCTTGGATTAAAGTGGTAACTCTTAAAACATTTAATTTAAAAAGGAACAAAATGAGGGGGTTCATTTTTCCATAAAAAGTATGATTAGTGCTGCAGAAAGAAAAATTAGGGCACATTTTGAGTGACTTCTCAAATCCTCTTCTATTTCATTAAAAAATTCTGACATGCAGGCTGAAACATGCACTTTTAATACCAGGAGCAGACTTCCATGGTGAACAGTAGTTTTACTACAGTGATCTAATGAGCAACCAGAGTGCTAACATTCAGAATTTATGGCAAATGTGTGACATATCTGAATACCTTCATGATGGAATCAAAGTAAAAAACTGAAAGCATTTCCTACTGAGGAGACTGCAGTACATGAGGAAACTTCATAACAAATAAATCTCCCAAGATGGCCACCGGAGACAAAAGAGCCCAAATGTAGCCCAAAATCACCCAGATGTAGCCCAAATATAGCCCAATGACAGAAGTGTGCAAAACACTTATTATTTTGTGTTTTTGCAGTGTTATATAGTGCAGACTTGTCAAGTATTGGAGTGCTTTACATGAGCATTGGTTACATCACACAAGAACAAATTCATTTTGGTTGTAGACATGGGGAGACTAAGTGATTTGACCAGAATCGCAGAATGTCGAGCTGAAGCAGAAACTCAAACCTGGTTCCCCAGTTGCAAAGTCTGCAGTTCTGGAAGTAACACTACATCCTCTCCCCTAAGTGCAACATTTAATCAAGTGGTCAACTGGATAAAAAAACAAAGATAACAAATAATTTAAAAGTGCTTTGTCACTATTTGAAAACTCGGAAAATATGTCCTTATTTTAGTCTTTTAGAGCACTAACCATAATTTTGATGCCAATAAGACCCTCTCATATATGTAATTTCTAAAGGAAATGCTTTAGGTATTACAGTTTTGATTACTTCAAGATGACGCCAGGCGTTCCATACTTTTGTAATAAATATAGAATGTTAGCAATCTAGTTGTTCATTAGGATACTGTTGAGAGGCAGAGGCCAGGGGCACGGACTCTGAAAATTGAAGGCAGGTAGGAGGGTGCAAAGGCAACAATTTAACCACACTGAGCAGGCAGGAAGGGCCGTGGCAGCACAATAGACTATGGAGGGCAGTGGAAAGGGGGGCAGGTGCAACAAACCAACAATACAGGACTGGCAAGAGGCTGTGGCAATATAATAGACCATTGTGGGCAGAAGGAAGATGCAGTGGTAGTACAACCATACATGCCAACAGACCTGTTTCAGCCAGGAAACGTCCAATGTTTTTAAGCTCAAATGGGCTTTACTTGATCTGTCTCCTGTCTACAATATCCTCTTTTTCAATGTAACTCAAAGGGGAAAATCAATACCCCAGTTTTTTTTTCAAAATCTCCCTCTTACCAAGTTCAAAATGTTTGCAAGTATGGTACATTGGATCATGGTAGGCAGGAGGAATTGGGGTAGGGACATGGACTCGGATAACAGAGGACAGGAGGGACATGGAGAGGTGCACCAAACTGACCCTACAGGGCAGGCATCAAGGAGTGCAGCACAACAATCCATGGAAAGCAATAGGGAGGGGACAGGACCTTGCACATGGACAACAGAGAACAGAGGGGAAAGAGGCAATGGTAGCTAGCTGACCATAATGGACAGACAGGAGAGAAAGCTGCAGCATAACAGACCATAAAGGGCAGGAGGGACGGATCAGGGGCATTACAATGGAACAGGCAAGCCAGGAGGGGTCTGCACATGGAAAAAGAGGGCTGGGGCAAGGGGGCAGGGCAGGAGCAGCAAGATGACCATGGAGGTCAGGCAGTATGGGCACTAGAAACAAGACACACCATGGAGAGCAACAATGAGACTATGATGTCATACACACAGACCATGGAGGGAAGGTGGGAGGGGGCAGGGGCAGCTAGCTGACCACACAGGGAAGGTGGGAGGGGCCATGGCAGCACAGAAGACCATGCATGGCAAGCAGGAGGGTTAGTGGCAGCACAATGGCTATGATGAGCAAGAAGGAGGGTGCAGGGGCATGCACAAAGGACCATGGAGGATAGAAGGGAGGGTCAGGACCTGGGCACAGACAAGAGAGTTCAGGGGAAGGGGCCTCACAACAGACCGCATGGGGTTGGCAGGAGGAGCAGTTGCAGCACAACAGACCAGGGAGGGCAGAAGAGTGTGGCAGTAAAATGGACCATGGAGGACAGGAGGAAGGGGATAGGGGCATGGCATGTGGACAGGCAGGGTGGAGGTGGCAGGGACAGGTTACAGTCATCTGACAATGCTAGGCAGGTGGGAGGGGAGTGGCAGCTCAACAGAACACTCAGAGTAGATAGGAGTGGCAGGTCCATGGAACATGGTGGGCAAAAAGGATGGAGCAGGGGCATGCACAAAGACATCGGAGGGCAGGGGGAAGGAGAATAGGGGCAGCAAGCTAAGCACAGAGTTTAAGCAGGAGGTCAATGATGGGGCATAGAATTGGGCAATGGAGGGCAGGAGGAGTGGACTGGTACATCATACTAAATTGAGGGCAGTGGCAGCACATCAGACCATGCATGGCAGGAGGGAGGAGGCTAGTCCATGGATTCACACAACAGAGGATAGGGAGGAGGGGGATGGGGCAGCATGCTAACTGTTCAGAGAAGGCGGGTATTAGGAACTTTATTGTTTTTAAAACTTGTGTCTGCGCGAACTACTTAAAATATGAACAAGTATGCAGCATAATCTCACTTTTATTCAGGAAGAAGAGGATGTTTGTGACTGTGACTCCGGGCTCACTTGGCAGAAACACCCCCTGACCCTCCACCCCCCATCGCAAAATGTAATGTCCGTGAAAAGGGTAGGTGGACGCAGTGTTATATAGAACATACTCCTGAGAGCACGATTGAAAATGAAAACTAGATCTAGTATATGGTATAAACTATGCACCAAAAAGTGTGATATAAGATGAACCGGGGCGTGAAATATAATATGCAATACATTGTGCGCAATGACAGATTCATTGGAGAGCGCGAGATAGCACAGGCACTAGCTCGTGCTATGCGATATGCGCCTTGGAGTGTAATATGCACAGGGCAGTGTTGTGTAACCTAACTAGTCTCTAAAATTGTAATATAAAATATGTGCAGGGGAGTGTAACGTTGCATATGCACTGTGACAAAGATATGGATCCCAGATTGTAATATGTATGGCATAGCGCTGTGCGTTATAACATAGGCATCGAGGAAGGCACGTTAGAGGGGGCAATATAACCCGTGCGAAGGCAAGTGTGGCACGACATATTCACAGGGTGGTGTTACAGTGCACATGGGCTAGAGAGTCATAGCATACGCACTAGCTGGTGGAATACAACACAGAGGTGTGAGGCACTCGGCGGGCACTGGTGGGTGTAACACAGCATTGGGCTCAGCCAGGAGCACACTGTGACTCTCAAGTGAGGTTCGTCTCCTTTCCAGAGAGTAAAATAAAAAGTATTACACATCCGGCGGTGGATGTGTTTTATTAACCGTGGGGGGGGGGGTTTCTTGCATAGTTTGGTCGAATTTTTGTGGAATCCCCTTTGAATGGTTTGGTGTGCGTGTATATTAAATGTGCCCGTCAATAGCTACCCATGTTTGTATAAATAAACGACAAGGGTGTCTACTTGGAGAGTACCCACCGGCGGGGGCGCCGGGATTAGGCACGGTAGGGCGTCAGACACGTCGGAGCTTCACTAGCGGTGTAAATACATTCCACGTGGATTCATTGTATGCATAGTCGCCTTTTAATGAATATCACGCAAATCGTCATGGTGATGGGTACATACGGTTTGTCCAGCATGTCCTAGGTGTTTCTATAAATATATATTTTTTTAAAATAATAAAAAACAAAGGCCGGCCCCGGGGTATGGGGTCCCCGGGGCCATAAGTGGCCTGAGGGGGGCAACGCAGCCCCCTCCTAAAGAATAAAAAAAAAAGGCCTTGACCCGGGGGTTGGGGTCCCCGGGGCCGATTAAGGCCTTGGGAGGGCCAAATTTTTATTTTTTTTTAAACAAAAAAAAATTAGGGTGCAGGCCCTGGGGGATGGAGTCCCCAGGGCCAGTAAATTAGAAAAAGAAGGGTGGCCACACAGCCCTCCTTCTTAAAAAAATAAATAAAAGACTGGCATCGCGCCGGAGGCCACGCCCCCTCCTAGCAGCACTCTGCAAATGCACCCCCTGGCCAGTTGTAAGTTGGGGAATTAATTCCCCTTCAATACTGAGGGTCCCTGAGGGCCAACTAGCCCAACAGGTATCTCCAGTATGCGCCAGGGAGCTGCGTGGCAGACAGGTGTTCTGAGACCACGCCCCTTTTTACACCTCTATGCAACGCAGCTCTGTGGCGCTTACTGGAGGTACTTAGTAGGCTAGTTTGACC
Source organism: Triturus cristatus (assembly GCF_964204655.1). Taxonomy (NCBI): domain Eukaryota; kingdom Metazoa; phylum Chordata; class Amphibia; order Caudata; family Salamandridae; genus Triturus; species Triturus cristatus. The sequence goes on along the minus strand of NC_140579.1, from coordinate 387,065,396 downwards.
CTAGGGACCCTTAGGATTCAAGGGGACTTAATCTCTCAACTTAGAACGGCCACAGGGCGCGTTTACACAGTGGTGAAGGGAGGGGACGGGGCCTGAGGTGACATGTGCAAACACGTCCTGTGGCACGTTTTAAGTTGGGGAAATAATTCCCTTTCAATCCTGAGGGACCCTGGGGGCCAACTAGCCCACCAGGGGCCTCCAGTAAGCGCCACTGCTCTGCGTTGCAGAGAGGTGGTGCAGGCCGTGCCCCTTTTTACACCTCTCTGCAATGCAGCTCTGTGGCGCTTACTGGAGGTACCTAGTGGGCTAGTTTGACCCTAGGGACCCTCAGGATTCAAGGGGACTTAATCTCCCAACTTAAAACGGCCACAGGGCGTGTTTACACAGTGGGGAAGTGAGGGGACGGGGCCTGAGGTGACATGTGCAAACACACCCTGTGGTGCGTTTTAAGAGGTAGTTTTAAACACCTGCCCTATTATATACTAGGGGCTTACAGAGGAGGTCATGCTGATCACAGGGGGACCCCAACGCATAGTGTTACCTAGTGTATGTAGGTGTTTTCACTGTATTCTGAGTGTCTTTTAACATAGCACTGGCTCTAGGACTGGTTAGTCAGACTCAGTTAACACCAGTATCCGTCTGAAAAAGTTTAGGGTACAGGATGATTTTGCAACAAGGCTTCTTTCTGTTCTTCTGTTTGTTCTTTCTGCACGTTATCCTTCTTCCTGCACTTTTCTTCGTCTTTGAGGACTTCTGTTGCTTCTTTCTGCATTTCTTTTTTTTCTTTCTGTGCGTTTTTTCTTCTTTCTTCACATGTCCTATCTCTGTAGCCATAGTTAGAAATTAGCATTTAAAAAACCTTTGAAATTCACTGAAAAAACCATAGGTTTCAGGCACGTTATAGTTAGGAATTAGCATTTAAAAAAGTTAGGAATTAGCATTTAAAAAACCTAGAAATTCACTGAAAAAGCCATAGGTTTCAGGGGCGTTCTAGTTAGCTGGACTTTTCACTCGTACAAAACAATTGAAATTCCCCTGTTATAGTTAGTTCAGCTAATTATAACTCGCGCGCCCGCAATGCACTGCTGATGACGTCACATATTACATCACTCATGACATGGTCAGTGACATCACTCATGACATCACTGATGACATCATCCAGTGAATGTGTGTTTTTCTGAAAATTACATATGTTTTATATATGTATATCTCAAGGGCGATGGAAGAATATATGGGTATATAAGTGTCTAAATGGATGATTTGTTTTTGAAAAATTGATTGTATAACTGACTGATTAAGTGTATCTTAGTGAATACATGGCTTAGTGAGTAATGTTTAAATATGTAAATATCTATCAGTCTCTCACTTTGTGTATAAGTGGCTGCATGGGTTGGTGAGTAGCTACATGAGTGTCTATATAGGTTATTAGTTGGTTTTTTGAGTATCCGAATGAGTGTCTGAGTGTCTGTATGGTTCGGCGGGGGTATTACGTAGTGCATAAGTGCCTGAATGAGTGACTCACTGTATGTGTTGAAGACAGCATGTGTGCAGGACTGTATTGGTGGATGAGTGTGTGCATGGGTGTGTTAGTGAGTGAATGGCTGTCTCAATAGTG